>NC_136432.1:243545607-244165607 GCF_052849685.1 Lactuca virosa
GTTTGTATTCCCTGCTTACGCTTGTGTGAATGATGGTAAATTAGAGTTGAGGGAAATGAAGTGCGGATATGCATCTGGAGAGAAAGGTTATCGTCTGTGGTGTACGAAAGAAGGAAAGACTCAAATATTTGCTATTAGTAGAGATGTGACCTTTGAATCTGCTATATGTAACCAGATAGGGGGTGGTACAAGTGTTACGAGGGATGATCAGGGTGCTAGCCAAAAGGTGGAGTTTGAAACAAAAACCTCCACATAGTTTTATGATAAATGAGGAATAGCAAGGTGACATAGAACAACATAAACGTTAGGAATCCCTCGAACAACCCATGGAAGAAGTGTTTGGTGATGTTGATGCCAGGAAAGACAACTTGAAGAAGCTTCTGGAGAATGAGCTTGTGATGAATGAGTTAGGAGCTGAAAAAAATATAATAAGGATGGAGATACATGGTGATATAAGAGTATGATAGTTATACATTTATTACTACATTGAGAAAGTCTTGCGGTCATTCTATCATGATCAGTCTAAACATGTTGGTACTTCTTTGGAGTGGTTCGAGGCAATCGGGGGAAAAGTCATTGGGAAGTGGTCAAGTGGATCTTACGACACTTGAAGGAAATGCTTGATGTTTTTCTGGTATATGGTGCGAATGCACAACATATGGACTTGGTTGGATTGATAGACTCGGACCATGACAGTGATATGGAGACAAGAAGATCATTTGTGGTTGGTTTCATTAAAAGTCTTCTTTTGAAGGTGGAGAAACCTATCATGTTCTATCACAGGTTATGCATTCAAAAGTCTGGTGCCAAGGAGAATCCAAAAGACATGGTGACAAGGACGTTGTGTGACAACTGGAAAATTTTGGATCAAGCAAGGTCTAAGGTGTATCTATGTATAATGTAAAACCAAATGTAATGTTGTTGCAATAAAACTTTGAAATCCAAAAGGGCATTGTTTGTATAAGTATATATGTATATATACATACTTTGAAAATCATGTCGTAATAAACATTTAAGAGTCAAGCCAAGTCAATATAATAGGATTTGATGCATGAATTATGTCATTGAGATTCCGGTTTGCTTAGGACCACACAAGACCGAAATCAAGCCTAGAACACACACCTAGGCCGAAATCTCCAAGCCAAGACCACTAGGACCAAAATCACTTGGTCAAACCATGCCAAGGACCGAAATCACATGTGATTTCAGTCATACTAGGGAGCTTTTAAGGGGTTTTCAAAATAAAGAAAAGGTAAGAAGGTTGGCTTTATGATTAGATGCCTCACCAATTTCCCATGCAAGTTCGGCAGTATCCCACGCAATAACCCAACAAACATCCAAGCATTATCCAACAGTTAACCAAGTATAAGTCCTATCACCTTTCTTTCTTAAAAATCACAGGAAGCGCCCAAACCCCACCATTTCTCCATCCTACTTTCTGTTAACTTTCCTTCTTCTCTCAAGAACAAACCCAGGATCTTCCAAGAATCTACTTCCTTCAAGTGGTCCTTAGATTTTTGGTAAGTATTTTTGTGATTACCTAGTGTTTTAATACATTTTCATGTCAATTTCATCCTATTTACACACATTATTATGTGTTAAGGCCTTAGGATAATACCATTTCCAAGAAGTTCATCAACCTCATCCAAGAGTTTAGGCTTGGAAATCTTCACATCATCACTTTACCCTCAAATCCACTCAAAGTGAGTTCATACCCCCACTTTTTTGAGATTTTCATGTTTTAGGGGGGGGGGGGAATACAAGTCAAAATTGGTTTATTATACAAATACTTGCATGTTTTATCTTTATGTTGAGATATAAGCCATTATATGCACAAGATATCATTATCACTAGCCTTTATACAAATATTGGTGTTTTGAAATGCAAAACTACAAGAACAACACATATTCTATGTTATAAAGATCATAATAAAAATTATGGTTTGTAAAACTACATGATTTTGGAAAATTTTTACTAAAAGATAGTTTTCCAACAAAAAGGGGTACTTTTTAGTCCTTTTACTACTTTGGTGGGTTTCAACCCAAAAGCATTATGTTGACTATATATTTTGGATACAAGATAATAACTTTATATTTATATAAAGGATTATATAAATAGTTTCAACAACAAATAGGATAAACTATAATTGGTATAGTTTGGGAGTCACAAACATTTTACTATCATTCAGGATAGACATATAATTATTTAAAGGTATAATTATTTCACTTACTAGAAAAAGGAGTTTTCAGTTTACGTAAATTGGTTGATACGGGTTGTGAGACATTTAGCTTCATCGTACCCACCAGAGTACACAACTAAGACCTGCATTATAACCAGATTCTCTTGGAGGGAGAGCGTGATACTTGTGTATAGATCTATACGAGATTGACAACCCCGCACCTAAACTGTTAGCTACAGTTAGACCGGCAGGTCTGGGGTGACAAATTTGGTAAACAGTTCCGACGCCTGAAGAACGTCGTTCAGGCAACTAGTCGCATTAGTATGGTTATAATAACTCACATAGCGTATTAACAAACAATTGGTTTATGGGTCCAACGTACCTTCAAGTAGTTTTATATAAAGATAAAACTTCATAACACTAATTTTCCCAGTACAACATTACTTACATTTTTAGTCTTTGGATTAAGACTTACAGTTCATTTTATAGAAAATATTGGATTTTCTGGAAGTATACATTATCATTTTACAAGAAACAGTTACAAATACTTCTCATACAAAATGCTTATGAACTCACCAACTTAATTGTTGACACTTTTCAAAATCTCTTGTATTCTCAGGAAATCAGTAAACAGGTAACCACAGAAGTTTTTGGTGGATGGCACATCGTCGCATCATGTTATTATTTTGTCATGTGCATTTGATAAAATGTAAACAATGTTTTTGAGTACAATGTAAACTCATTTATTCAATACAATGGATATGATGCTTTGATTGCTATTATTCAATTGTTATGATAATGTACATGAAGTCATCCGCCCTCAGATGTTTCCGCTGCTCTGGTTTGGGGGTGTGACACGTTGCCTAGAGGAAGTTATTATTTAAGGTGGAGTTTAGTGGAATTTATTATTTAAGGTGGTAATCCCCTTTGGGGCTTGATGGCAAGAAGGGAGATGAAGTTATTATTTAAGGTGGTAATCCCCTTTGGGGCTTGATGGCAAGAAGGGAGATGAAGTTATTATTTAAGGTGGAGTTCACAGGATGTCCATGTCAAGGTGGAGATTGTTAAATGTGACTTGATCATGTGGATCATTCTCATGGAGCATTTGAGTTCAATGGAGGGAGCATGTAAGAAAGGAATGAATCATCTTAGAAGGGAATGGATCGTCTAACAAAGGAACAAATCAAGTGCCAAAGGAAAAGATCATCTAAAAGGGGGTATGGAGCATCTGGAAGAGATTTGGAGCAACTTGGAGCATTTGGAGTGGAATGGAACAACATGTTGTGACATTCATGAAGAAGTTGTTCCAAGTGGAAAGTGTTGTGCCATTCATGAAAAAGTTGTGCCACTCATGATAGATGTTGCGCCAAGTGGAAGATCTTGCGCCAAACTGGTAGATGTTGCACCAAGGAGAAGATGTTGCACCAACCTGGTTGAAGTTACGCCGCATTGGAAGCATTTTGTGCCACTTAAGGGGGAGTTGCGCCATCCTTGCATGAGATTGTAACATCCAGATTTCCAGGTATATTGTTTATCTATTTAATTATTTTGAGGACTAATGAGCTACTCGACGAGTCGGTGCTGCAACTCGTCGAGTAGAGTCGCGATGTGCCACGTGGGATTAATGACCTACTCGACGAGTCCAGGAGCCGACTCGCCGAGTAGACTCTGTGATGAGAAACCCTAAATCCCCGGGTTTGGGGCCTATTTAAGGGCACTTATAGCCTCATTTCCAGCTATACCTCCCTGAGAGTAAACCCTAATTGTATTGTGAGCCTAGAGAGAGAGTTTTAAGTTAACCTTGAGTGTTTGGTGCATCTTTTGGAGTGAAGAGAAGGATTCGAAGGCAAGGGACGAGAAGGAGTTGCTATATCTGTGGCTATTTCACCTCAGAGCTTCTGGGAAAGGTATAAAGTTGGCACCTTTCTCATTTTGTTGAGTAGATCTCATGATTTTGGGAGTTTAGGGCTTTTTCTATCTAACATGAGGACTTAGAGTGTTTTGAGTTCATGTTGAGGTTTGAACTTCAGATCTGGACCATGTGAGGTCTCTAGAGTCCAAAAGTCCCTGCTTTATTCGGCCATAATAATGCTATTGAGTGAAAAACCTTTTTTAAGGTGTGTTTTGGCATTTCAAACCCTAAGTGCCATGCATGGACGTAAATTATGTGACTTTACGTGATAAATGAGCCTTGAGAGTATAGATCTAGAGTTTGGGAAGGTTTTCTGCATTGAACTCATATGAATGAGAAAAGAGTCTGAATGGACTCGCCGAGTCGAGGAGTCGACTCGACGAGTTGGTTAGGGTTTGTCCCGATGAGCTATCTATGCTGTAACTCGGCAAGTTAGGGTTTAACTCGACGGGCTGGACCTTCACAAAGACTTCTGGGGGACGACTGGACTCGACGAGTCACAGGAGTGCACTCAGCGAGTCAGGTCAAACTAGGTCTGTTGACTAGTGATTTACTTCTGTTGACTTTAAGGTTTGGCCAACATTAGTAGTGGAGACCATGGAGGGGTAAAATGGTCTTTTACCCATTCTAAGAGTTTGAGTGAATGAGAGAACAACCTTAGGTGTAATTGAGTATGAGTGGAGTATTGATTTGAGATATGTATCTAATGTGTTAGGCGGAGGCTAGTTCGAGATTTCCGAGTGCGAAACTTTTACTTGCTAGCTTACGAGGTGAGTCTTCTCACTATACTTACCATGAGTGGTACTTTCGTGTGATTGAGATGTTTCTTGTGCTTATCTGTGCATGTTAATATTTTGCATCATTTCTTGTGATTTATGTTGAATATTGTTATTATGAATTTTTTGAATTGGGACCAGAGGGTCCCACTGAGACACATTGACCGGAGGGCTTATTGAGTTATAGCCTAGAGTGACTAATGAGTTGTGCGTGGTATTTTGGGGAACTCACTAAGCTTCGTGCTTACCGTGTTATGTGTTATGTGTTTCAGGTACTTCTCAGGATCACGGGAAGGCGCCGGCTTGATTGTGTACACACCTGCGTCGGAAATATGTTTTTTGAGGATCCTGGATTTGTGTTTTAAACAGTTTTTGAGAAATGTGTTTTGATAACTTGATGTTTGTGGAAATTGTGATTTTGAAACGAGATATTTGGGTTTTTAAATGAAAATTTTTGTTTGAAAAATTACGTTGTTACAGAGATGGGCCATCTTGGTGCAAGATGCGTCATTTTGGTTCCTTGATGAACCATGATATCCCTGATGAGCCACGTGTGCTATGAAGTCATTTATGATGCTCAGAAGTTGGTGGTGCTTAATGAATACATCGTGTTGTGCCACCGTGATGTATGTTGGGCCACTAGTGTTCATGATGCACCATTTATGCATCATGATGCTCCACTATGGCTCAATGCGCTCCATCATATGCATTACTGGTACTCATGTGTTGTATGTCATGGATGAATGTTCCAAGAGCTACCACATAGCGGATTGTGATTGGTTGACCCCATTCATGGGCCTATGGGACAATAGGCTTGCTCCATTAGGGTTTTAGGTTTGATCCCTTTAGTATAAATAGGGATGTGTGCTAATTCATTTGTGTGACTTTTGAATCATTAATGAGTAGGATGAATCTTTGATGGTTGTACGTGTAATCTTTCTTTGAGAACTCTGTGAATAAAGTATACTCCCTCCTGCCCATGGATGTAGGTCACCTTGACCGAACCACATAAATAATGTGTCTTTGTGAGATTTTGGTTTCTTGTGCTATCCTTATTACTTCCTAACAAGGGTCATCAAAACTTGGCAAGTTGCATCGAATTTGTTATGAGTCTTAACAATTATCGTCAGATTTCCTAACATGTTCTATATTAACATTTTAATCCATGAATAATTTAATTATTCTAAATTTCATAGTCGGTTATAAATTGTGGGAGCAATTATGAAATAAGACTAATATGAATTGGATTGGTTGAATCTCGTTAGATGAAAGTAGGCAAGTGGTTGTAACCAAGATTTATAAGTACTTGTCACAGAACTGGTATTATACTGACCCGCATCAAGTTCACCTTATGCGTTGCTATCATGAATGATACGTGATAAAAGGTACCATCTTTGTATCCTTAATACCTGAGATAAATAGTGCGACTTAAGTGTATGGAGTGATATGCTTTGATGTAGTCAAATGTTGATCCTTTACCGGGCAGTTATAAAAGTCATTATCAAGTATGGTGTGAACTATGCAAGAGGCTTATGTAGTCAAGATGTGATTTTTCCTCTTATGTGTTGAGAGTTAGACGTCTAATGCGCATTACCTAAAGTTAAACTCCAAATGAGATTGATTGCGATCCAAGTCTAATGTTCAACAGGATGTCTGTAACAAAGACATAACTGATAAACTTACCTTATACATCAATTGCAACTTTGAGCTTTTGGGAATTGGATGTTGATGAATGACATTCTTCGTCATATGTTATTGGGGCAATGACATGTTGCTACACGTTCACCGTTGTCTATATCAATCTATGACGAGTCTTATGCAAGTGGGAGATTGAAAGATCTTTATGTCCATGAGTCATTATAGAATGATATTTGCTACATCGTATAGGGTCATACCTTATAGAAAATTACTAATAACTGATTATTTATTAATGTAATTTTATTATTAATAACTATAATCAACACTTATATTTAATTGGAAAAACATATTTTATGAAAATATTATTTTACCAACATATTGGGAATTATTTTTTTAGGAAATAATACTAAAATAGAACAAAACTAGTTATATTCATTAGGTATGAATATATATATATATATATATATATATATATATATATATATATATATATATATATATATATATATGTTATGTACATATTAAATAGGCACTTTAAGTAACTATCTAATTTGCACTTGTAACTACCTAGTTGGAATAATGAAATAGGAGAAAAAAATAGTTTTAAATTGGATGTCAAAATCGTAGGTAAGAAGAAAAAAGTAAAAGGTTGCTTATTGTCTTTCATCTTACACTCCATACATGTCATAAGAAGACCATACCCTTTCATTTACCAGCCTTGACTTTAGTACACGTTAGTATGTATATAAAGAGAGTTTTTGCTAGTTTATTTGATTGTTCTTTTGATCTATTTTCTCTTGTTTGGGGCAGCCAATTTGGAGAATAATGTAACACCCGTGTTCCAGACTGGTTTAGCTTATTAATTATTAGGGTCGCGCATTTTATTGAACCACCACGGTGTAGCAGTTGTTCCGGTCCAAGCCCATGATTCTTTCAGGGTTTCTTCTGTATTTAAACCTCTCTATCTTGAACCTGGGGTTCCTTATCAGCCTCCATCACCCTTAAGCTTCATAAACCCTAACCCTAATCCCTCATTGTGAGTTGTGAGTCCATTTTTTTTATTTTGGTTGCTTTTGAAGGAAGAAGAGTCATTGGAAAGGATTGTGGTGCTTCTTGGCTGGAGTAAAGATCTCTTTAGGGCATCTCTGGACCTTGGTAAGTGTCCAAGCTCCTTGCTTTATGCTTATAAGATGATAGATCTAAGGTTTTGTGCCATTTTCTTCTTGTGTGACCTAGTTGGAATGGAAGGATTCCATAAAGTTGGCAACTTTATGGATCCTAAAGGTCCCTTTGAGATCATGTGTTGTAGATCTGATGTTTCATGGTGTGTGTTATCCTCTGCATGAGTTTGAAGCCTCTTATCACTCTCGTTGACCTAAAATGGAGGAGACATGCATGTCCATAAAGCAACCAAGTTTATGGCTCTTGGGGTAAAGGAAAACCCTTCTGGAAAGTTTAGGTTCGTGTCTTTTGTGATTAAGGGATTTATGGTTAGGTCATCATTGTACCTTGTCTTGTTTGGACCTATGGTTTGAGATCTTAATCTCTTTGAGTGTCTTAATGGATAAATTTGGAATTTTTTCCCATTTAGATCATAGAATGGACCAGATATGAGCTTTGGAGCTCTTGGAATCGAAGAAAATGGCTTAACCCAATAAGTTGTTGGAAACCCAACGCCCACAGTGTGGCATTAGGTCGCCACGACGTGGCGATTGGGAAATGCATGTTTGTTCGGTTGTATGAGGACCACGTCCTGACCATGGCGTGGCAGTTGACTAAAGTCAATATTGACCGTTGAGTTTGGCGTGTGTTGACTTTTGGTTAAATTTCTATTTTTAGAAGGTAGACTTAGGGTTTACCTCATGTGGATTGTTAGGAGGTTTTTAGCACCCATCTTTTAGCGGTGAGATCTATTAGCTATAGTCGGCACGACATTGAGCTGGGTTTTAGTCGGCTTTGTGATTCAGGTGAGTCTCCTCGCTGTACTTGTGGGTCGAACGTACTAATGTCAACCCACTAGACTGTGTTATTTAGGATGCTAGATGTCTTTGTGACTCTTGCATGTACGATTGGGTTGAAATATAGCCCAGGGCTGGGCCCATGATTGTATGTTTGGGTTGAAAGAAACCCTAGGGTTCGACTCCAGGGTTGGGCCCATTATTGCATGTTCGGGTTGAAACATACCCCAAGGTTGGGCCCATGATTGTATGTTCGGGTTTAAACATACCCCAGGGTTGGGCCCCAGGGCTGGGCCCATGATTGTATGTTGGGTTGAAACATACCCCATGGTTGGGCCCAACTGTATGTATGGTATGTGATATTTTGGGGAACTCACTAAGCTTTGTGCTTACGGTTTGATGTTTATGGTTTCAGGTGCTTCCGGTTCCAAAGGGAAGGGCATAGCGTAACTGCACAGCATCCCCCAAAAGTTTTCCGTATTGGTTTTGGAACAACTTATTTGTATGGTTTACTTTTTAAAAATGAAAATTTTACTATGAATTTTTGGGACGTTTCAAGTTGGTATGAGAGCCTTGGTTTGAAGGATTCGGGCACACTCTCGGGTGTATCTGAACTCAAACTGAGAAATTGGTAATATTTTTGAAAGAAAATGAATTTTCGAAAAAGATTTTTATAAAGAGAAAGGGGTGTGATGCGTGTAATCAGTCGAGCTCAAGTAAGTGATTCCCAGAATACCCGTACATGTTGATATGTTATATGATATGGAATGTTTGCATGCAAGGATAAGGCTAAGGATACCTTCAGTAATTGCATGATTGAATGTCATGATTTATGATGCCTTGTAGCCTAAGAGTAATTGGATCTTATGCCAGATTTGGAATCTATGTTGGTGGAATCGATTGCTAAGTGTATGCTTTAAAAATTGTATACGATTAGGATCATATAGCCCTGCAAGGACTGATTTGCCCTTATTTCCTGTTCCTTTTCTGGTTGTGGACTGAGGGTAGAATCATTTATTTGAAAGTCTATGTGATCCCGTTTTATGTATAATTTGCATGCATAAGGCAACCGACAATGTGTGTGGGAGTTCCTATCATTGTAGTAGCAAGTGAGTTTAGGATGTCATTTGATTGTTTTATGGATTTTGAGTGTTACTTCATGAATGCTGCTTGATTTGTACTTTATGGGATTCTTATTGATGTGAGTTAACTATTAAGTGAATATATTGAGTTACATGCTACGAAGTTTAAATAATTTTAGATTGATTGATTCGGCCCTATTGCGTAGCTTTCGTCGGAGTCTAACCGTTGTAGGGTTAGGCCTTTTAGTCGAAATATTATTTAAGTTTTGTTGCATGTAATTGTATTCATGAAGTAGTTAGCTGACATTGGTAGGAGTTTGTAACATCCATACAATTCAAGCCAATTTAAAACTTTTTAAGTCATTCAAAAACCAATAGTTATTACAAACATGTTTTCAAAACAGTTTAATGTCAGAGTTTCCCAGAATCAAATCATAAAAACATAAGGAGGTGCACGATCAAGCTTTCGCCTTCCCACGATCATCATGAGTACCTGAAACAATAATCGATAAATGTAAGCTTGAAGGCTTAATGAGTTACCCTCAAAATACTAACGCTATATAACATATCAATAACATATAAGAAAACAACATTCATAATGAGCCTTCAGCCTGAATGGACCACCTCGCAGGCCTTCAGCCTATCTGGACCGCTCTCCGAGCCTTCGGCATGTCTGGACCGCCTCGCAGGGCCTACAGTCTATCCGGACCGCTCGTCGGGCCTTCGGTCTGACCAACATGCCCTCCTGGGTTTGTAGTCTATCAGGACCGCCCTGGGTATGTTGGCCTTCAGCACAAAGAAGGACCACCTCAACCCAATCCCCCAATCAAATAAACATGTGCACATAATATCATACGCTAGCATATATAACAGTCAAACCGATCTAATAGATCATCAATCATAGCAACATCCTATAACTAGGATACAAACCTAACCAGTCACTAACATAGCATCATCCTATATACCAGGATACTGACCTAAACAGGTCACTAAGCATAGCATCATCCTATATACCAGGGTACTGACCTAACCAGGTCACTAAGCATATCACCATCCTAACTACCATGATGTAAATCAATAAGCATATCATGCAATAAACCCGGATACAAATCCGATAAGGGCCGACATTGGTGCCTTAGACATTGTTGATATAGTGAGGAGAACTCACCTTGAACGGTAGATAAATCTCATAATTGTTATAGCTGCTACGAACCGGCTTCCACGAACTGAACCAAATAACCAAACCATTCTTTAATACTTACCCATGGCAAAACCACCCAACACTAATCCCATAAATGGTCCAACTAACCAAGCCCACAATTGGCCCAAGCCCATTGGGCCCAATCAAGGCCGAACTACATTGGGTACACTAAGGCCCAACTCATCATCCAAGGCCCATTAGGTCAATCCCAGCAAGGCAAGCCCAATCAGAAGTCCATTACTCTAAAATCCTTAGTCCATTATGGGCCCAAACCAAAGGATAAGTCCAATACCAAGCTAGCCAACAATCAACGAGTCCAAAACTTGCACAGGAGCTGCTTACGTCGTGAGTACCTTATGCTCACGTCCTGAGGTCGTGACTTCAGCCCAGAAACTTCCTCGCATACGTTCTCATGTCGTGAGGCTTCATTCCTCACGTCGTGAGTCCATATCTGACCAAAAATGAGCATTAAGCTCCTAATCCATTAAGACTTAACATGGGACAGTCTAGAGGATCTTCCTTGACCCAAAGGACCATAAAAATCGAATATTTTTTGACATGCATGTCCAATACATGTCCCAACATCAACTAGGGCACAAATGAAGAAATATGACATCAAATCTCATGCAAGAGTCATAAAACTCTGCCAAACTTAAGATCTAGCAATTATCACACTCAAGGGACCCTGGAGATCCATAAAGTTGGCAACTTTATGGATTCCAATAACCATACCAACTTGGATCTAGAGAAATAAGCACCAAAAATCTAGATCCTTAATATTCCTGTTTAATCGCTTCTCACGTCGTGAGCTCCAACTGCTCATGTCGCGAGCTCAGTTTTTCCCAGATCCTTTCCAACTTCGAACGACCATAACTTCTTCGTTTCAACTCCATTTTCGACGTTCTTTTTATCCACGGAAAGGTGACGAGAAGCCCTACACTTCTAGCAACTCATCATAGTATTAAAGCTTCCCAGATGAGAACTTGAAATTCATAAATGCCCGCACTAACATATTACAATTATACCCTTGGGTTCCGAAACGCCATCGAACACTCGGACTACTTAGACTTCAACACCTTCATCCAAAAAGAGCCAACTCCTTTCTTCCCCAAGGACTAAAAATGACCTAATTACAACCCAGGGGATGAACTTGGGAATACATGAAAACTGGGGTGTTACAACTCTCCCCTACTTAAATTCGATTTCGTCCTCGAAATCATCCTTTGCCATCCCTGGCAAGCGCGACATTCTGAGGAACACACCCATAACCTTGAACATACCATGACCTTTCCAAGGTGACCAAACCCAGCAGAAAGTTTCCAATCCGAAGAAAACAGCTCCATAATCCCACGTAGAAAATGCAGCTCTACTTCACCTGAAAATCTGCAATCTGAAATCTCTAATTCGGTCTGACTCCCCGACAGACCGCCCATGATAACCATTTCTAATTCCATTACCCCTTATCCCATAAACTGACTACTCATCTTTGAACACTTGAGGTTCCTACCAGGATACATAACCACCAATCATACTCTACTGCCGGCAATTCTTTACTGAGCAATAGAAATTCAATAATCCTTCCAGAGAAAACTAATTATGATGGCAAAATTTCAAGGATATGATGAACAATGGGAGACAGACTGGGAGATGAACCTTTTTGTGCCAACCGACAATGTTCCCTTTAACTCCCGAACCAATATACCCATCACTGCTGGCTCATAACCACAAACTCCCATGACTGGCCCGATCAGCCTCGGGCTGGAATATCAACATGTCGAATCCAATCAACCATCAGGTTGAAATTCTCAGGGTTTGTTGGCCTATCGCCTCAACCCTGCCGCTCCCCCGGAGCCTCCGTGCCTACGACTTACAGTCGGCTCGCACCGGGTATCTTGGCCTACTGCATAGAGCAGGACCGCCTCAACCCACCCAAATACAATGTGTCGCCATAGACAATCGGGAGAAATATCTAACCAAGTTCCCAGAACATGGAAGACAAGGACATTCTAACCCCAACAACCCTTGATTTCACCATCGTTGAAATCACACCTTTCGCCTGAAACTCGCGACTCGCACCACAAACCAAAAGATTCCCCCACTTACCTCACTGACCTCTAGACTACATGCCTCACACGGATACACTTGCGAGTCCCAAATCAAGTTTCCACTATAAGCCATCCTGAAATGGCCATCCATTAATCCACCTCAAGTTTCTAACTGAAGATACCACAATCATGCAGAAAAGATCCTGAAACAGGTCGATAGCGAACCTCTCCCAGTCTGAATCCATAAGATACACTAAAATCTTAGTATAACCTTTGACTCTCTGCCATGCCACTACCAACCTCCGTACCGACGAAAGAAGATGATCAACCAAGAACTTCCGCACTTCATCCGATTCCTAACAACTCTGAACGGACACAACAATGCTGAAACTCTCCCATGCGTGATTCACTTATAGAACAAGTTGTTACCCAAGCAAAACCTTACGAACCATGGTCGCATACGACCCGCGGGTAAGATAATGGTCGAACCCTTGATCCAATTCGAAGGCTATAACCCAACCAAACCATGCACATATGTCGAACCGAATTCCAATGTTGCCTTTTACACCAATCCTGAAAGTATAACCTTGATCAAGACAGAACAGATTCCATCAATACGCATCTAACTCTCGAAGGCTTCCCTAATGACCTAACGACTCATGAAGTTCTGCAACACATAGATCAGACAAAACAGGTAACTAACTCGTAGATGTTGCGTACCCATACTCAACGAGATTCCAAGGCAAGAGAAATACCGATCAAGGACAATTTTACCATAATATTATTACAGAATGAGGGTTTTAAATTACATACCTGAGATTTCTTGCGGCTCGACTTTGACCTCCTGAGGAATGATGATCGTTGGAATCAAAATTCCTTCCGCCTCCAACGTAGGACAACTGGACCTGAAATGACCTGGCTGGTGACAGTGAAATCATATCTGATCCTTCTTGCAATCCCGTTGCACATGCCCTCTCTCTCCACACTTGTAGCACTTGAATTTGTGACAAGCAAATCTGTGGGTTCCCCTACACTTGCCACACACCTCCTGACCCTCCTGACTTCCAGTACCCAGGTCAGCAGCCTCCAACTCTCCGTCCTCTGCTGAAAAGTCCCTCATCCTCTTTCCTAGTTGTGACCCTAGAACCGGCACTCCCCCAGTAGTCATCCCAGCAGCAACGTCTCTCACAGTTTGCAGAACTGCAATTTGCTCCGCGAGCTTGGCGATCACCCTGGCGGTGACCCGGTTCACGATACCGAACAATTCTTCTTGCAAAATCTGAGATACCTCCATGGGAATCATCTTCCGTATTTGATCAACGGACAATACCGGCCTATCATGGCCGCTAGCTCCTCCTCTTGTCGTCGTTATAACTGTTGAAGCTGCTGCGGCAGCCGTCTCATCAATGGATGCATAGCTCTCGTCAAAGTACTCAACCAGGGCAGTCTTAATAGACCCAAACACCTCCGAAATCTGACCCCAGACCATCTCAATCACCTCCTCCCGTATAATCTCCCTGACGCGATCCTCTGTCAACGCTGGCGTATCCTGGCTGCCAGCTCCTGATCCTGACCCGGATCCGACCTCAAATCGTCTCGTACCCACCATACTGGAAATACATACCAGGAAGATATCAGACATTGAGTTGGGTTTTAGTCGGCTTTGTGATTCAGGTGAGTCTCCTCACTATACTTGTGGGTCGAAGGCACCAATGCCGACCCACTAGATTGTGTTATGTAGGATGCTAGCTGTCTTTGTGACTCTTGCATGTACGATTGGGTTGAAATATACCCAGGGCTGGGCCCATGATTAGATGTTTGGGTTGAAAGAAACCCAAGGGGTGGGCCCATTATTGCATGTTCGCGTTGAAACATACCTCAGGGTTGGGCCCATGATTGTATGTTCGTGTTGAAACATACCCTAGGGATAGGGCCATGATTGTATCTTGGGTTGAAACATACCCCAGGGTTGGGCCTAACTATATGTACGGTATGTGGTATTTTGGGTAACTCAATAATCTTTGTGCTTATGGTTTGATGTTTATGGTTTCAAGTGCTTCCTGTTCCAAAGGGAAGGGTCCGACGTGACTACACAACATCCCCCAGAGTTTTCCACATCGGTTATTTATGATTTTACTCTAATTTTTAATTGACATAATCATTTTGATTGGTTTTGGAACAACTCATTTGTATGGTTTATTGTTTTAAACATGAAAATTTTACTATGAATTTTTGGGACGTTTCAAATATGAAGCCTCTCTCCTTCTCTTCTTTCTTGCAATCTGGTGCATGAAGTAAGTACTTATAAGTTGTTTCTCTTCAAGGTTTGTTTTGTATAAACTTTAATGCTTAAGAACAACTTATATACAAATGAAGACTAGCATCTTTGATAGTTTATCCTTTCTTGATGGATACTTGTAGAGAGCTTCTCGTTTGGAGCTTCATGCATCACTTCATCAACTTCTATCTCCCATGAAAATCAATGTCTTCAAAGGTTGTGACACTTTTTCCTTCTATGATTGTTATTAATCTTCCTATGCTTTGCAAAATGATCATTGGTGGGTTAAAAATAGTTTTAATTTTTATTATATTTTTAGACTTTCGTTGCCGTTATTAGCGTTTTTGGGGAAACAATTTTGAATAAAACCCAACACTATCAAGGTCTGGAAATGGGCATTCAGCTCGTACAGTTTGAGTTATAGTCTTATGGATTCCTTGGTGGAATTGATGGATAATCCAGAGACGGATTATATACAAAACACAAAAAAAGAAGAAACTCTTAAATGCGGTGTTCAAGGTTGTTTTTTGGTTACTTTGGAAAGCTATAAACGAAACCGTATTAAGAAAAGCAGACATTTTAAGGAAAAAACTAATGATGAAATAAAAATTTTCATTTTCTCTTGGGTAAAGCATATAGGAAAATATCATAACGTAGATTGGATCGTATGGGGCCAATCTCCTTTCTTGTCATGTAACTTATAGATGAATTATAGTTTTTTTTTTGGTGGGGGGTTGGGGGAATAGGGGTATCATTAAATTTTTAGTTTTTTTTTTGTGCATGCTTTCTCATAGTCTATTTAATTACGTGTATTTTGGTGTGAGTTTGGGTTCGTACAAGTAGTATATACACTTATAGGTTTCCTTCACTTTAGTCTTTCAAAAGTGAGTTTTAGCACTTCTTTCATGTTTTTTAGTTCGATGAATGTGGCTTCTAGGGGTGGGTTTTTTGGTTTGCGTTTTTGTTTTGTGTTATGATAATCTTTTAGGTTGACTTATATCTAGATGTTGTATAATTTTATTGAGTTGGAATTCACCAAATTTTAACGGTGTCATTGAAGATTCATGCCATTGGACTAGTTCTCATCAACATTTCAGTTCTTATCAAGTCCTTTCCATTACTGTATTTATAGGGAGGCCTCTTGGAGTTTGGGAGATTCTAATGATGGAAAAAGAATGTTGCAGGTTTGCTGCTTTTTCTTAATATGTGTTGAGGTTATCAAGTGAATATATCATCTTTTATTTCTTCACTGAGGTCTGGTGGTAGCTTTCAGGGGAAACTTAAAGTTATATTGCTTCTTCCACCTCTCTAATAAAGAACAAAAATGCAAAGTTTAATGTTATTACTGATTGTGGGTTTAATCCACATTGCAGTCTTAACTTTAAAGTACATCTCCATTGATTATTGTTGTTGTATATTGGAACTTCCCTTACCTTTTTATTGAGTATATTTGACTGTTGTGTTCATGGAAGTTCTTATAAAGTTGTGGAGGTCATTGATGTTTGGCTTCATGAAGGTTTAAGGCTATTAGGGATGTGTTTTGCAACATGCTTTAGCTATCTAATAGATTCTAAAGTCGGAAAGTTGGTTACAATTGTAATGTTTGTTGTTGCTTCATGGTTTCTTTAGTTAGTTGTTGTTTCTTTAGAGCCTCACAATTTGGTTGATATTCATGGAGGTTCTCTCAATGTTCATTGTTTTTATAGGTCTTATTGGATTGCATCCCCCTTAGTTCTTAATTTAGTATTGTTTTATTCTTTAGGTGTTGGTTGTATAGTTCTAGGCCTTATTATCTGCGTAATTTGCATTATTTGTTAATAACCCAACTTCCCGCTAGATGTGTTTTTCTTAGTTTTATTTTAATTTCCATCGTTTTAAAAAAATGAGTGCTCCACTGCGATCTGACTATTAGCATATGAGAAACCAAGTAATCTCAACTATGATCATGACATAAAATGAAAAGTACTGCTATTAGATGTATAAATAAATATTGTCATGGTATAATTATATTTAGAAGTATGTACAAGAGAAGACCATGGTATGCCAAAAGTAATGTTGGAAGTAGTTGCTTCTCAAGACCTTTATATTTAGCATGTATCATTTTAGTGTTACTGGGTTAAACAACGAGATGATTGTATTAAACTAAACTACATTGTTCAACAATTTCTTATAAGCATAAGGGCTTGTTTTATTTCTTGTTGACCGAGTCCGGTCAACACTTTTTCCTGACTGGCGATCAGTGTGTTTGACATATGGTAATTTTTCCTGATCCAGTTAAAAGCCACCGATCCACCTCCTTACTCGGTCCCATACAAAAAAAGTTGACTCGATCATTTTGCTGGATTGCCATCAGTTTCCCTTATCTAATAACACGTCTACAGTTCCATCGCTTCTTCCTCAAACACTGACCACTCCTTATCATGCTCCATCAATAACTTCTTTTGCCTACAACCCTCCCGCCAACCACTATCATCGTTGTAGCAGTCAGCCCCGTTGTCGGTACTCTTCTAGCCCTTTGATGAAGTTGATCTCCGTGTGTCTGCTTCTACCCGTCATCATGGATTTTTTTCATCCCACTCATCAATCAAATCATGGTTTCAACGAAAAAGATTCCAGATCCTCCAACAATTGTCTGATTAAATACCAGAGACTCTCCGATGGGTAATGCTCTTAAAGTTTGTAATAATCTGATAATTAATACATGTTTAAAAAATCGCTTGTTTCTTTTACAATTGTATCTCCATCGTTATCGTTGTTGGAATCTTTTTTGAAATGTTGTTCTGAGAAGAGGTTGAGAAATTGTCACACCCCCGAACCAGACGGTGGAAACTTCCCGGGGCTTGAGCGTGACTTTCAACATTGCAGTATCACCACAGAGTATATAATTGAAACATAATGTTAACACGCTGTCACGCACGTATTAAACAAATAAATTATCACTACTGGTTGCACTAAAACTATAGCACAGGGAAGCAGGTTCGAATCCTCAGGGACACAGCCTAATGGTCAATGCCTTTTTGCATCAGGCACATCTAGTCAAAACAGAAATTATAAAAGGGGGATTTGAATTAAACTAAAAACTAAAATTATAATGATATTAAACTAAATGAAAATCAATAATAAAAACGGTTTCAGTTCTGCTGCGACTTTCCTAATCATGTAACTAACCCAGATCTGAATATTTGAGATGCATTCTATCTAAGCTGGTACTGAGAAAAACTAACAAGCTCTAGTAATTTCTCTTTTACCTACATTAGTTGTCACACCCCCAAACCGAATTGGCGGAAACATTCGCGGGTGGAGGACGTCATGTACAGTATTATAACAATGCATAATAGTAAAATAAGCAACAACATCCATTGCATTAATAGAATAGTTAAATACATGTGTGTTCTTTAGTAAAGGTTAAATGACACCAAAAATGTATAAACAGAATAATGACGAGTCTTGAATCCACTCCGTCCTTCAAAAGCTGCATGAGTGTACCTGTCTACTGGTTCCCTGAGAATACAAGTTATTTTGAAAGAGAGTATCAGCATAAAATGTTGGTGAGTTCATAAGTGTTTAGTGTTATTTAGTAATTAAAACCTCGAAATGTTTGTATTAAAAACCTTGTAAAGTTTGTAAAGTTTTACCAGAAAATCCTATATTTCCTGCTTATAATGAAAAGTGGCCTTCAACCCGAGGTCTGACTGTTTACATGTTTGTTCTTGTATAAAATGTAAAGTTTACATATATACTTGGATAGTATGGAAATTATAGTAGTACTTTATAACTGAATAATAGTGTGCTTTTCCCATTTACTACTATTGTCTATAAGGAAAATAGAATGTTTTGACCTAGTAGTGCCACTACTGAAAATATGAAATGGGAAAATGAAGACTCATAGTCGTATTAAATGTACTATACGCTTTGGAGAGTCTTATTTGCCTTTAAAACCGATTTGGTTAATTAAAGATTAGAAATGTGGTGTAGTTGTAACCATGTTGATTGACGGCTGAACACACGGCGACCTTCTGGCATTGAAAATAGTAAGGTGACATGTTTTCACCCCTTGGCCTTACCGGCTGGGACTGTAGCTAGCAGTCGGGGTGTGGGAGTGTCTGTCTCATATAGATCTATACACATAATTCCCGCTCTCCCTCCAAGAGACTCTGGTTACAAATGGGATACAACGATGTTTTGTCGTATCATGAAGTAGTATTCCACATTCTAGTTATCGTGTTCTTTTTGTACTTGTATATATATATATATATATATATATATATATATATATATATATATATATGTATTTGTACATGTTCTTTCCTACTCTTGTATTTGTATATGTTCTTTCCTGTTCTTGTATATGTATATGTATATGTTTGTGTTCTTTCCTGATCTTGTATTCGCATATGTATATGATCTCTAAACTATACCTATTATAGTTTACTAACATGATTAGTTGTTCTCGACTTATAGAAAGGAGTCAAATGTTCAGCTTGCACAATTTAGTTAAGTATACTTTTTAAAGATAAGATTTTATATTCGTATACGTATTTAGCATGTATAACTATGAGTTGATCGACATTCGGACTAGTGTATCCTACCCTAAGCCCACAACCAAACAAGGAACATGAGTCAAGGTTATCAGCAATAGTCCTAAGTCCATTGAAGCATGCTTATACACTAATACATAAACGAATATTGTTTTGAAAGTAAAACAGTTTGAACAGAATTTGAAAAGAATTTAAAGGTTGTTTAAAAAGGGTTTCTACAATAAAATCTAACAATGTTTTAAAAGTAGTTTGGAAATGAGTTTGAAATAAGATATTTGACAAGTATACAAATGTTTATACTAACATAAATTTAATTGTGTTCAACTTGTATTCTCCCCCTAAAAGCTTTTAAAACAGTTAAAGGTTGATTGCAGGGGTATGAACTCACCTGAAGTGAGTGGTTTGAATGAAAGATCGATATGAGGTGCGGAGTGTCAAGTGAAGTCTCGAACACAAACGGATCCTATTTAGCATGTAATAACACATATATGCATCAAATCAGGGTATATCACAACTAGTTATGATAGTAAAACACCCTAGGGACTTCGAAATACTTGAAACTAAGTGTTAGAATCATATGTGATTGAATGAGGGAGGTGTACGGCCACACAAAGGTGTGTACGGCCATGGGTGTACGGTCCATGAGTGTACGGCCGTACACTCATGATGAGGTGTGCGTTTGAGGTGTTTTCAAGGTCCTAACTAGCATCAAGGAAGTGCGTACAAGGGGTGTGCGGCCGTACACCCTCCAAGTTTATGTCAAAATGGTCGATTTTAAGGTGAAACAAGGCTAGGATCAAAGGTTTAGCATGTCCAATTTGATGATATGGGCTAAACTCTCACTTTGGAGGGCCTTTAAGGTGTGTACGGCCAGCCTTATGAAGGTGTGCGGTCGTACTCCTTCAAAGGATGAAGAACATGTCGAAACTTTAAGAATCAAGGCCTAAATCAAGAGGTCTTTCAAGTCTAACAAGCTAATGTTGGATTAGTGTCTAAGTCCATAACTATTTTGGTATGTACTTGACCCGATTATGAGCATGGTCCTTTTGGGTTGCCTTCACCATAGCAATATGTAGGATGAATTAAGGAGAGAAAGGTTTAATTATGATTTATTAATATATTATAAGAATAATATATTAAAGGAGAAATCATATTGTTTAATTAATATTAGTCAAGAATTAGTTAAGAATTAATTTAGTGGCTAAAAGAGATTAATTAAACTTAGGGGACTGGATTTGTAATTATAAGATAATTACAATTGGGCTATGGATCACCTAATAATATATAGGTTGGACGAATTCTATGGGAAGCCCATTAGAAATCGTCCAAGGGATATGTTAAAGGAGTCCATGGGCTGCTTAGGGCTTAAGCAGTCAGATTAGGGTTTCCTAGTTGTAAACCCTAATAGCCTACATGTATATAAAGGACCCTTAAGCCCCAAAAAACGGGGACAAGTAATCCTTTAGGATTTCCAGCCGTTTTTGGTGCCTCCTCTCTCCTCCCTCTTCATCCAAGTTGCTTAGTGGTGTTTGTGACTCCATTAGAGGTGCAACACTTGAGGCACTAAGCTTTCTGAAGCCAATCAAAGCAAGGATTGATTGTTATTGCTATATAACAATCAAAGGTAAGATCTAAACCCTAATTTTAGTTATAGTTTATTAGATCTAGGGTTTATGGCTTTGGATTATCAATTGCATGTTCATTAGACAAACCAGATCCAAAGCTATTAGGGTTTGCATGTACACCATAGGATTGATGTATTGCTCAAAACTCATCAGTGGTATCAGAGACTATGGCTGTTTGTTAGTGAATTTGATGCTTGTTTGATCGATTTTTGCATGAAAAACGAAGTTTTTTGCCTTCTGAATCTCCGACTCGGCGAGTCAGTGGATGAACTCGGCGAGTCAGGCCGACTCGGCGAGTCCAGTCCCTGACTCGGCGAGTTCATGGATCTGGCAGCGTTTTTTGGCGATTTTGTTGCTGTTTTGGCTTGGGATACTTACCATAAACGTTTTTAATTCATAAAATCCGAGTTTTATTGATATTGGGTGATTATCCTTGCCAAAATAGAAGATAATTGTCAAAATTTAGATAATCTTTTGTTTTATTAGATTAAGATTGATTATTGAATTATCTTGTGAAAAAGTTTCAATTTTCCCCCTTAGGTTTTATAGTTTAAATTTGAACTTAAAAGTTTTGTTTTTGAAATTTAAATAGTTAAACCCAAATGTTTTGAAAGGTTTCAAAACTTGCCCTCAAGGTTTTGGAATTTAATTTTTTGATTAAAAGTTTAATTTTGAAATATTTAAATTCTAAGCTCTAATGTTTTGAAATGTTTCAAAACTTGCCCTCAAGTTTTGGAATTTAAAAGTTAATTAAAAGTTTAATTTTGAAATGTTAAATTCTAAAAACCCTCGTATTTTTGAAAAAGTTCAAATTACACCCTTATGGGTTTATTTATTAATTAAGATGTATAATTAAAGGAGATTTTATAAACCCATAAAGTTTTGGTTTACATTTAATTAAAATTAAAAGTATAATTTATTAAATTAGACCACCTACTATTTTAAAAATGTAAAATATACCCTATACTATATATAACATTAAAAGTCTAATATTATATATATGTATGAGTAAACAGTCAGTCTTACCGTTAGTAGACCTCATTCACGAAGCTGGTCTATAAGGGGTGTTTAAGGAAATTGCCTATAAAATGACGATTGAATGGGTATTCACTCTTACCCACCGCACTCTTGACTAGTGGAGGGTCGTTAGCCGAACGGGTAGGATAGGACGAAACCTTCCATTATAAGTATAATGAAGTACAAAGTAACTACATGCTTTTACAAATTCCCAAGTTCTAGTTACTTTAGGCAAAATGTGAAATTGTATGCTAATCCATGGAATTACACTTCGTACCCTTGTCAAACATTAGTGGAGCGTGTGTGGTTAACCGGCACACTAATTTGGGATTGACATTGGTGGCGAAGGGTGGCTCGATGTTTATCATAGATCAATGGAGCGTGTGTGGCTAACCGGCACATTGATTAGGTGATAGTAGCATTGAGTGCACCACGTAGATTCGTATGGTTATTCACACCTTGTTTGTGATCCTCGGCATCCCATTCGCAAACTTGAAGGGCATAATCGAGATTAAACATGCCATTGAAAAGTTCAATGAATCTCAAAAGATCTAGGAGTTTCAATTCATTTAAAACTTAAACTTCTTTTTCGTTTTTCATGGTGGAAATTGGTAAATCGTCATTTACCTACCTTCAAATATTCTGCAACTAGATTACGGCATCCCTCTTCTAGGTTGTAGAGTATTGTGTTGGATCTAGCCTTAATAACTCATTTGGCAAGTAAACATGAAGATGGGAAACCTGTGTGTGCACACATCTTAGAGATGAAGTCACACATTGATAGGTTAAGGATGATGGGTGTCGATATCTCAGAAATGTAGGCTGTTGACTGGGTTCTTCAGTCACTTCCTGAATCAGATAGTGAGTTCGTTAGAGAGTACTATATGATGGACCATGACGTGACCCTCATTGATTTGACCTATTTGCTTATAGCTGCTGAATCATAAATGATTTGGCGTGCTGATCGAGCAAATTTGTCTGGCAAATCAAACTCCCAAAATTCAATGGACATTGAAAATGGTGACATTGGAAATCCAGAAAAGGTAAATTCTGAGATAGTTCCTTGTGCCATTCCAAAAGAGTCCATCTGCTTCTACTGCCAAGAGAAGGGACATTGGAGACGAAGCTGCCCTGTTTACCTGAGAGATCTAAGAGATGGGAGAGTCAAGACGTATGGCTCTACTTCAGGTAAAATCCATCAACTAACTCTATAAGTTCCTATTTTTGATTCTTAATACATGATGTGATAAGATTACATTTTGATGTTTTTCAGGATCGAAGAAAAGATAGGAAGCTTAAGGAAGAAGCGTGTTGAATCTGATCATGAAGAAATGGATTTCGATTGCATGGACTCGAGGATCAGATTTTTGAGCTGCTACTCTAGAGTTAGGATAGAATGATAAGAAATATGAAATAGCATAGTTTTTCAGTTGAATTGCATTGTAAGGACAAATTTTTCCGCAATAAAATAAATTTTGATTGTGTCTTATTTATTTATCCTTGCAATGGTGTGTATGAAAAATTGATGTTTGATTATTTCTATTGTTAGCAATAATGGATTCTTTATTATGTTATTTGTGGAAATGTTGAGAATTTGCCAAATAAGGGAAGATTCTCATCACCCAAGTTTCAGTTGGACAGAAACTTGGAGTCATGCAACTTGGTTGCGTGATGAATGAGAAACTTCATATTTGGAAATTAGACTAATTCTTTGACAAAGTGTCAAGAAAAGGACTAGAGATCGAGTACACTAGGTTATGCATTGATCAAGTCCACCACAAGAGTGATAAAGATATTCGTCATGATTTTCTAAAGTTTAGTAAATATGGTTATACTTATAAGATTAAGTATAATTCTGAGTTGATTGAAAGAGTTTCAATCAATAGCAGAACGAATAAGAAGAATCTAGTAGGCAGAAAGATAAAAGTTTCTCTATTCTAAGAAGAAGGGAGAGTACCTTTTATTGTGTTTATGATAGGTCTTAATGATTAAGAACCATGTCTCAATTGATCCTCTAAGTGAGTCTTAGTGCAATTGCATGTCTAAGAAGAGGAATCGAGAATTGTAGAAATGGTTAAATCAAGAAGTCAATCATACTTCGTTCCAATATCAAGTCTTAGAGTCAAGATTCTGACATGAGTGACAAGTCTTAAGTAGGTTTATAACACTCGACAAATATGGAATTTGGAAAAGTTTTATTATTCCTGCACATTTGAAATTGGTAAGTTGTGATGTCTTGGATAAGACAAAGACCAACCAGGACCAATTGTGTAAAGTGTTAAACTTGGCAAAAGGCTACACTAACTCTTAAATATTTGTTTGTCAAGAAATGTTTCTTGACAAGAGAGTCTTATATGTCAAGGAGTCAGTGGGAGTCTTAATGGTCTTGAAAAGGTTCAAGAATAAATCAAGAATAAACCTAATTGATCATCACTAGCGCACGACTTGAGGTTTGTAACCTATCGTGGATGACAATTTTGTTTTCTGTGCCATTCCAGTTAAGTTAGTTATGCTTCTGAGTTCTATGAGTTTTCATTTGTATGCATAAAGGCAAGAACCTTGATCAATGGAAGGTACATTGATATGTAAGGGTGAGTTGCTAAACTACTTGGAAGACATGGTGGGCACTCGTGTTACCATGAGGCAAGAAATCAAGATTGAACAAGTTCAGTCCATATGGTTTTGGATTTGTCGCAAACCTTCGTTTTGAAAAATTCACATGGATAGGAACACATGCATCATAAAATCTAAGTGTCATAAGGTTTCCCTCCTTCATGAAAATGATTGTGAGGAAATGCTTTCACTAAGAGAGTTTTTAAGAAGATAGTAATTGTGAAAATTGTATTCTCAAATTCGATTATGATTACGGCATCCCTTTTCATAGTTCGAATTGTGAGATTTGGCAATTGGTCTGAACATTTGGGACTTAGTAACATAAATTTTGAATTGTTTAGACACACATGTGAGCTATCTAAGGCAAAGGTGTATAAGCTTAAAAAGCTTTGATAAAGGCTTATCAAATCATTAGGTATTAGAAATATGAACTTAAGGAATTCAATAAGCATTGTTTTCTGGAAGTTCAATTGTTTTCTGAATACATGTCAAAGCTAGTAGGAGCATAAGTGTTATGCTGGTAAGAAAATAATCATCATGTTAGTGGGAGCATGATTATTATGGTAAGTATTGCAAGTTACCAATATTAATTATAGAAAACAAAGATTCACTTTGCAAAGTTGCAAGGGTTGAAAAGTTGTTTTGCTATAATTAAGGGAGAGAATATTATACTTCGTTTCAAAATCTAAAAGCTTAGATCGAGAAGTGTTAATAAATATAGTCAATGATACATAGTGCATTCTCAAAATTCGATTATGATTACGGCATCCCTCTTCATAGTTCGAATTGTGGGAACAGGGCACATAAAATATTATGGCAGAAGGCTCATAAAGTATCACGTCTTTATGTGAGACATTATGCATCGTGTCCAATACCCTTCGGGTATAGGATCGATTGCATATGCTATAATATTTGACCATTCTAAAATTTTCCAAATGCCTAGGGCATTAAGAGGGAAAAAGGGACTAGAATCGGTTTTGACTAAAATAATTAAACAACTATCAAAAGACGATCTGAGGTTCACTGAGGATTTGTCACTTGTGAGTAGTTGGAAGTATAGTACTGGATGGACCATATTGACATTATTATGAATAGATAAGATTCTATTAATAATGAGTTGTCATATGGAAAATATGGAAATGTTTCCATTAATGGGAGTTGGATATTAAGAAATATGTCTAGATTAGAAAATTTTATGCAAAAAGGATGTTCAAAGGAATGTACTTTGAGTGAGAGACATCACATCTATATAATTGTTTTGTAACAATTTCTGATAGAGTAATTTGTGATTTCATTGGCCAAATCTTGATGACTTTTGTGCTATGACTTTACGAAAGAATCATTGCATAAAATGTTAGAATCTGACATATTCTAAAAGTGGCAAGAATTTGGTATTCTTATACTAATAATAAGGATTGGGGATTGTGAAATGAGTTTCATTGGAAAAGTTTTTCAATTGATCTATTTCACAAAGTATGGACCATAGGAAACCAAAGTGTGCATGCTTGGAGCATGGGACAATTGTGGTTATAATTCGAGTAATAAGTTGATCTTCTGAAACAGTAAGCAATGAATAATGAGTAATCAATATGGTGTTTAAATAAAAGTGTTTTTATTTACGCTCAAAAGTTTTGGGGCCATATAGGATTAATATTATTATTGCGTTTCATTTTGCATGTTTTGACTTCTAGAATAACTGGGTTATTCGAACCTCCACAGTCGGTCATACGTTGGAAGTAGGTATGAAGGAAGACTGTCATGAATCTGTCTGTAGATTGTCTAAGTGTTTAGACATAGCACAAGTTTGCTGTAGAGTTCATGAGTGCTTTGATAAGATTAGAGTATTGGATTAAACCCACGCTCACTTGAATCACTTCATGTTTTTATCATGAGTAATTGTGAGACGATAACATTGTATATTCTTGAAACCGAGACATGTGAGTTGTTATTTGTTGGTCGGTTGCACATTGATAATAAGAAAACACACCAGTAACTTGGTGTTATAAAACTTATTGTTGTGTGTGATTCGATCAGTAAATGCAAGCGAGCATTTGAGTCGAAGTTTATCCATTCCTTTTACCCAAAGTGGGATAAAAGCGATATATGTGGGCCTCTCGATGATTTAGTGATGACACCCTAAGCGCTTGGCCAAGCCGGGACTAAGTTGATGTGTTCAATTGTAGTCTGTTGTCAGTCGTCATAAATCGGAAATCGGGAAACAGTATAGAGAGAATGATCAAATTCATGTCTTGTGTCTATACGATATCTTGAGAATGGAGGAATATATAATCCCTTATCTAAAGGACACGCGTATCTGATAAGATCAGAGTTGACAGCGGCTTTTGAAAGCTACGATTGCTGATCAGGTTCTGAAGTTATGCAAAATAGTTATTAGACTTATCCAAGTGGGAGACTGTTGGATTAGTGTCTAAGTCCATAACTATTTTGGTATGTACTTGACCCGATTATGAGCATGGTCTTTTTGGGTTGCCTTCACCATAGCAATATGTAGGATGAATTAAGGAGAGAAAGGTTTAATTATGATTTATTAATATATTATAAGAATAATATATTAAAGGAGAAATCATATTGTTTAATTAATATTAGTCAAGAATTAATTAAGAATTAATTTAGTGGCTAAAAGAAATTAATTAAACTTAGGGGACTGGATTTGTAATTATAAGATAATTACAATTGGGCTATGGATCACCTAATAATATATAGGTTGGACGAATTCTATGGGAAGCCCATTAGAAATCGTCCAAGGGATATATTAATGGAGTCCATGGGCTGCTTAGGGCTTAAGCAGTCAGATTAGGGTTTCCTAGTTGTAAACCCTAATAGCCTACATGTATATAAAGGACCCTTAAGCCCCAAAAAACGAGGACAAGTAATCCTTTAGGGTTTCCAGCCGTTTTTGGTGCCTCCTCTCTCCTCCCTCTTCATCCAAGTTGCTTAGTGGTATTTGTGACTCCATTAGAGGTGCAACACTTGAGGCACTAAGCTTTCTGAAGCCAATCAAAGCAAGGATTGATTGTTATTGCTATATAACAATCAAAGGTAAGATCTAAACCCTAATTTCAGTTATAGTTTATTAGATCTAGGGTTTATGGCTTTGGAATATCAATTGCATGTTCATTAGACAAACTAGATCCAAAGCTATTAGGGTTTGCATGTACACCATAGGATTGATGTATTGCTCAAAACCCATCAGCTAAAGGGTGAAGTACTTACGTTTTTTGAAGCCTTGGAGGGTTCACGGTTGAAGAAACTTGAGAGAAAATGGAGTGGTGTGCAGCCAAGGGAACAAAGAAGTGAGGGAAGTGAGGTCTACTTGTATATATAGAGGTGGGTGACCCACCACCTTGAGTGTGCGGCCATGGGGGGTGTACGGCCGTACACCCATGTGTACGGCCGTACACTCCTCCTGAAGGAGTGTTTGGCCCGAAATGCAACTTTACGACTTTACTAACTCATCCCTAAACCCTATCTTGATTGTACTTAACCTCAGAACCCTTAAACGAACTCTAAACAATGCTAAAGATAACAGAAACAAGTCTGACTTTGATTTAATTGAATGGTTTGTACAAGAGAGAAATTTCGAGTTGTCACATCATCCCCCCGTTAGAGGGAATTTTGTCCCGAAATTAGAGTTTAAGCAATTACAAGTAACTTAAGCAAAAAGATGAGGATATTTCAGTTTCATTTGATCCTCGCGCTCCCAAGTGAATTCAGGTCCTCGCTTGGCGTTCCAGCGAACCTTCACTATCGGGATGCGGCTTTGTTTCGTTCGCTTGACCTCTCGGTCCATGATTTCTACTGGTTCTTCCACGAAGTGGAGGCTCTCGTCGATCTCGATCTCGTCGAGTGGGATTACAAGAGTCTAATCGGATAGGCAGTTTTTCAAGTTTGAGACGTGGAAAGTAGGATGTACGTTACTAAGTTCGCGAGGTAGCTTGAGTTTGTAAGCCACTGGGCCGATTCTAGAGATAATCTCGAGCGGCCCTACGTATCTTGGATTTAGCTTTCCATGCTTCCCAAAGCGTATCAAGCCCTTCCAGTATGAGACCTTCAATAGGACGCGGTCACCAACCTGGAATTCCAAAGGTTTCCTTTTATTGTCTGCGTAGCTTTTCTGTCGATCTCTAGAGGCCTTCAATCGTTCGCGAATTTGAACGATCTTCTCTGTCGTTTCCCGTATGATTTACGGACCTGTGAGAGTTGTAACGACCCGAAAATCCTACCGTAAACGACGTTAACTTTCGTTACTCGAATAATAATTATTGTAAATGATTTTTAGTTTTTATGATAATAAGTTAAAATAAAATGAGTAAAAATGATGTTAATTAATATATAAGAGAATTAGTTAATATTATATGTATATATATATATATATATATATATATATATATATATATATATATATATATATATATATATATATATATATATATATATATTATTTTATATAAAGTAAATGTTAAATATAATTCAAGGTTAAAATTAATTCAAACAAAAATAGAAGGTTGGATATGAACAAAGGTGCATACATAGAGGGTTAATGTTGTAACTTGAGAATTAAAACAATTTCAATGCTACGTAAATGTTTCGTCCGTTTCTTTCTTGTGTTAATTATTAATTAGGGTAACGTTAGGAAAAACTAATTGTGCATTCTTTTCCCTTCTCCTTATACGAACGCATAAAAAAAACGAACCTCCCTTGTGTGTTTGTGCGACATCGACAGCAAGAAGAAGAAAAAAAACAAACCGGACGATTTGTGGAGGAAGGAAGGATCGGTGAGCAACGAGGAAGGAGGGAGGAAGAGAGGCCTTGCTTGATCGATCCTAGAGGGGAGGAAGAGGGCTGCGTTTTTGGCTAGGAATTGGTAAAAAAACACATTCTAATCTCTTTCTGGTGTTAATTTATCAATTCCTTATCAATTGGTGATTGTTGTTGTCCGTTCTTTTCCTATTTGGTAATTACAATATCATCTTCTTCTTCCTAGAAACCTTGAAGGTTCATATGGTTCAATTTCACTTTTATTGGGTGTTTATGATGGCTCAATTGCTGTCAAAAATCTCTAATGAACACCTTCAATAACTTCATTGTTCAAGTTTATATTTTGATCAAAGTTTTGGAGTCACAATTCTTCTTGTTGATTTCTAAAACTTATGTTAAATTCCACCATGAATCAAATGGATATGTTTCTGTGATTAAATCATGCTATTTCTGTTAAGAAGTTAATTTTTACCCTTATAGGTGTTTTTAGTGATGACTTAATGTGTTAAGTGGTCAAAAAGCCCTTGAAACCCAAAGCTGGAAAATTCAGCAAGAATTACCAATCTGTCCCTGTGTTGGAAAAATTATAGAAAAATAACCAGGAATCGAATTAATGATCTGTAAACTCTCAAAGTTTCCATTTTGAGTCTAGTTTATCCATGAATTTTTCCAGAACCTGTTGTTGCTTCTAACTTAGGTGAAAATCTCCTTTTTCACCAGCTGGTCAGAATTTAGCTGCATTGATAGGCAGATTTGTAAAAATCATATAAAATTGTAGAAAAATCGTTTGGACCTTCAAAAGTACATTCTGAAAAGCTAAAAGTCTAAAATTCAGTAATATGAAATAAAAACGAAAGTTATAGAGGTTCTAAGTTTGGTAAAACAGCTCTAAAAAGGTGGCTGTTTCGAGTCCAAAACTGGGAATTTTACTTGCTAGTTGATTTATGTGTTTGGTTTATAAATTTGCCATCTTTGGCTTTGTAGAACTCCAATAACCTTGTTATTTGAAATGTAATAGGGGCAAGGGTGATATTTTAACCAATACAATATTTGAAGTGTGAGTCGGTCACATCTTTGGCAAATGTGAGTCAACTTGTGGTTTTAAAAGTACATTGTTAGGAGTATCTCATATCTTAGATGGATTGGGATGGACCTAGTTATCTAGGATGCATGTGCCCCTTTTGATGATTGATTGTTATGCAAATATTGTTGAAATGTTTTATGTGTAATGATATCTAGGGTGTTGCATGCTAGACTCTTCCTTGTTTGGTGTGAGATGTGAGTTAGGGTCATGCTAGATTGAGTGAAGTGTATGAACATTATGTGATGTGAGCTTGTTAATTATTGTTTGAAAATATTTGTTTAAAATGTTTTAGGACAAGCATGCTAGTGTTGTATCAACTTCATTGATGTCTTGTGTATGGAAGTAGTGTGTGATATAAAATGTAATAACTTCATGAAATTACATGTTTGCATGAAAATAACCCTTAAAGAGGTAAAATGTTAATAAAAGAATATTCATAATAATTACATGATTACTTGAAAGGGTAAAAGTGTAACTCCTTATTTAATTAATCATTATTAAATTAAAACGGGGAACACACTAGTGGGGCGAAGGGTAGAAACCTAGACATAGGTAAATACCCAATACGGATATTATGATGGCCTAGTGGGTTGAAAGATACCTATAGGAAAAAGAGCTTAAGCCAACTGTGACGCCGACTGGTTTTTCTAGACAACCACTCGGGACATGGTCTTGGTACACCTTGGTATACCGGGACTGGAGTGATGTTGGTCAAGCGGTGGGACCAACGCAAACATCACGTGGGATTTGGGAGGTGTATCTGTTGGAATTGGCACCGCTCGTACCAAACCTGAACGACAACGCATGTATACGTATGTGCACAGTCGGAGTAGCGAACGCAGCGCACCGGGGGCAATGATTACGGGTGAGAGTCGCGCCTCACTTAGTGCATTGGGTCGTGCCGGTCACGTTAGTAGCGAACGGGGTCTAGTTTTGGGGAGGTTTTTGCGGTGAATAGAAAGACCCTAACTAGGAGGTAACACTTTAATAATTATAGCGGTGAGTGGTGAGTAATTATTAAAGTAAAGTGGAGAAACAAAATATTATATAATAATATTCAAGCGGTGAATCGATAAGATTAAATTAGTTACAACGGTGGTGAGGAGAGTAACTAATAAAACAAGCTCTAACTGAAGAACTAAAATAAATTGAGCTGTGGTTGTTATGTGGTGTGATGTTGTATGTCTTGCTAGTGAGTCTTTGACTGTGTGTGGATGTTTTGTGTGGATCTATCTATGATATGTGTGTTCTCTTAACACTGTACTATATTGACTCACTTAGCTTATGCTAACACTTGTTCTTTGCTTGTTGGTTTCTGTAGAATGGAACAGGTAGCTTGACATGATGCCTTGGTGAGGATGGGAATCTTTGGGTAGTATAATTTAGTATCTTTAGTTATGATACCATTTGGACATGTTGGGTTTTCATCATCATGTTTTTGTGAACTTTATATTTTGATGAGTTTATTTTGACATGAAAGTAACATTGGTGATGTTTCTGAAACAATCATAATGAGTCTTTCGCAACGTATTCTGTTAAATAAGTGTTTTAAAAATAAAAAAAAATTTGGATGAAAAATCGCGATGTTACAAGAGTGCTGCCAGGAACTCGTCCTTTAGCTAACTGGGTGTCACCCACCTCAGCCCAGCACAGAGGGGATCTGGACTTCCGACCATAGAGGGCTTCAAATGGGGCAGCCTTTATGCTTGTGTGATAACTGTTATTGTAGGAGAACTCGACAAGGGGTAAATGGGTATCCCATGCTTTTCCAAAGTCTATCACACAGGCTCGCAACATATCTTCCAATGTTTGAATAGTCCTCTCACTTTGTCCGTCGGTCTGCGGGTGGTAGGCTGTACTCATGTCCAGCCTAGTTCCTAGGGAACTTTGTAGCTATTGCCAGAACCTTGAGGTGAATCTACTATCTCTATCAGAGATAATGGATATGGGAACACCATGCAGTCGTACGATCTCCCTAATGTAGGTCCTCGTTAGTTTCTCCATCTTGTCAGTCTCCTTGATAGGCAGGAAGTGTGCCGACTTTGTTAACCTGTCTACGATCACCCAAATGGTGTCGAGACCACCCGTTGTCTTGGGCAACTTGGTTATGAAGTCTATCGTGATTCGCTCCCACTTCCATTCCGGTATCTCCGGTTGTTGTAGTAAAGCTGAGGGTTTCTGGTATTCGACCTTAACCTTTGCGCAAGTAAGGCATTTACTCACGCAGGTAGCAATCTCTGCTTTCATGTTCGGCCACCAGTATAACTTTTTGAGATCCAGATACATCTTATCTGAACCTGGGTGGACGGAATACCGAGTGTTGTGCGCTTCGGACATGACCAAGTCTCTGAAACCACCGTGCTTCGGTGTCCAGATCTGGCTCATGAGATATAAGGCCCCGTCACCCTTGACCTACAAGTTTTTATCCATCCCTCTCAAAGATTCACCCGCCACATTTTCCGGTTTTAAGGCTTCTAGCTGAGCCTCTTTGATTTGTGTGGACATGTGTGAATGGATAGTCATAGTCAATGATTTGACTTTGCGACCAGAATATTCCTTCCAACTTAGGGCGTCAGCTACCACGTTCGCTTTACCAGGATGGTAACAAATTTCGCATTCGTAGTCACTGAGTAGCTCTACCCACCGTCGTTGTCTCATATTGAGCTCCTTCTGGTTGAATATATGTTGTAGGCTTTTGTAGTCTGTAAAGATAGTGATTTTTGTACCGTATAGCTAGTGCCTCCAGATTTTCAGAGCAAATACAACTGCTCCTAACTCAAGATCATGCGTGGTGTAGTTGACCTCGTGTGTCTTTAGCTGTCTTGAGGCATAGGCGATCACCTTACCTCGCTGCATAAGAACACAACCAAGCCCTTGGTTGGATGCATCGCAATAAACAACGAAGTCTTCTATCCCTTCTGGGAGGGATAGTATTGGTGCGCTGCATAAGGCTTGCTTCAGTATTTGGAACGCTTTTTCTTGTTTTTCTTCCCAGTTAAAGGCCACGCCTTTCTGGGTCAACGTAGTGAGTGGTTTTGCGATCCTAGAGAAATTCTGAATAAACCTACGGTAGTAGCCAGCGAGGCCTAGAAATTGACGGATTTCGGTAGGCGTTTTCGGTGTTGACCAGTTCTCAATGGCCTTTATTTTGGAAGGGTCCACATGAATTCCTTCTTCACTTACAACGTGACCCAGGAATTCGACTCTTCGGATCCAAAACTTACACTTTGAGAACTTCGCGTAGAGCTTCTCTGATCGTAAAGTTTCTAAGATCTGACGTAGATGCTTACTATGCTCCTCCTTACTACGAGAGTAGATAAGTATGTCATCTATGAACAAAATGACGAACTGATCCAGGTAAGGATGGCATACCCTATTCATTAAGTCCATGAATACCGCGGGCGCATTAGTCAATTCGAATGGCATCACTACAAACTCGTAATGTCCATAACGAGTTCGGAAGGCTGTCTTGGGAACATCCTCCTCCAGCACTCGTAATTAGTGATACCCGGATCTTAAATCAATTTTTAAAAAGTAGCTCGCTTCTTGAAGTTGATCGAACAAGTTGTTTATGCGAGGTAGAGGGTAGCGATTCTTTACAGTAAGTTTGTTCAGTTCTCTATAATCGATGCACATTCGGAACGATCTGTCCTTCTTCTTTACGAACAAGATCGGTGCTCCCCAAGGTGAGAATCTTGGTCTAATAAAGCCCTTGCTAAGCAGTTCGTTAAGTTGGCTGGATAGTTCCTGCATCTCAGCTGGTGCTAAACGATAGGGCGATTTGGCTACTGGGGTAGCCTCTGGAACTAATTCGATTCTGAACTCGACTTGGCGTTGGGGTGGTAATCCTGGTAGTTCTTCTGGAAAGACGTCAGGAAAGTCGCGCACTACTAGAATGTCCTTTAGGTCTTTCGTTTATTGGCTCACATCGACTATATGAGCAAGGAATGCATGATATTCTTTTCGTAGATACTTCTGGGCTTGCATGCTCGAGATGATACGAAGGTTCGTATTTGGTTTGTCGTCGTAGATCAATAAGGTTTCACTACTCGGTAGATTTAGACGGACTGCTTTTTCGAAACACAGGATATCGGCACAATGGAGACTCAACCAATCCATACCTACAATGACGTCGAAACTCTTGATTGACACAGGCACGAGGTCGATCGGAAACGAATAATTATCTAGCATGAGGGTACAACCTAGGTAAATCTCGTTAGAACTCTCGGTCTTTCCGTTAGCCATTTCTACGACGAAGGTTTCTTTTAGTGTTTGCGGTGCTTGATTAAGTAAGTGTTTAAAATTTTTGTTCACGAAGCTCCTCTCCGCCCCACTATCAAATAGAACACATGCATATGAGTTATCGAGGAGAAACGTACCCGTGACCACCGTGGGGTCTGCCACGGCTTCATTGTGACCAATAGCAAGCAGTCTCCCTGCTCCACCTGCATTCCCAACCTTAGGGCAGTTTCTTTTGAAATGCACCATCTCGCCGCACCCATAGCAGGCCTGGCTTACTCCCATACCAGGGACCTGGGTGACCGGTCTTGGCGGTGCTTTGCAAAACCTGATAGTATGGCCCTTCCTGTCGCAGTTGGTGCAGTGCATTTCCCGGCAGGGGCCGTTATGGTGGTAATTGCACTTGGTGCACTTGGGTAAACTCCCTGCATATTGCTTCACGGGTACTGGGGCGGAAGGGGTTGTGGCAACACGAACAGCCACAATTTGTTGGCTCTTGGAAGAAGGTTGACCTGATTTGCCTTTCTTTTTCTCCCAGCGCTTCCTCTTGTTGTCGGTTGCTTTGGCTGGTGCTGAGACGGCCGTTGTAGTTGTTGTTGGAGGAGGGACCCCGTGATCGATAAGCCTTTGGGCCAATTGCTTGGCACTATCAAAGGTTGCAGGGTTCGATGCCAGGACGTTTCCCTGATATGGGGGTACCAAACCCCAGATGTATCTCTCGATCTTTTTGCTTTCAGTGGGGACCATATTTGGACATAGAGTCACCAGATCACTGAATCTGGTTGTATAGGCCACTATATCAGAACCTTTCATCTTAAGGTTCCAAAGTTCTACCTCGAGTTTTTGGACTTCGCCCCTCGGGCAGTACTCTTTTGTTATCAGGTCCTTCAGTGTCTCCCAGCCCATCGCGTTAGACACTACTAGGGAGAGTGACTTGACATGGCCATTCCACCATGTTAGGGCCCTTTCGGTGAAGGTGCAGGCAGCAAACTTTACTTTGCTTCCTTGAGGGCAGGAGAAGATCTCAAAGATCGACTCCATTCTTTCGAACCACTGAGACAGCGCAATGATTCCTCCGGTTCCGTTGAATAATACCGGTTTGCAGTTGATGAAGTCTTTATAGGTACACTCCCGTGTACGCGCTTAGCTATCACCATGGTTAGAGTTGGTACCGGTTCCAGCTCCACTGGCGCCACCAGAATTCACTTGCGTCATGGTTGCGGTAATAGCCGCGGTCACAGCAGCTTGGAACATCACCGCATCAAACTGCGGAGGAGGTGGTGGTGGTGGAGTTTGATTTACAGGTGGGTTTCTGTTTGGACGCTTGCGAGGCGGCATCTTTTAGCTATAAAAGATGAAATGGCAATAAGACTTCATTAGGGTTATCACGAGAAATACAGTGTCATAAGAGAATTTAATAGAGATGATCACTTAGCGGAAACTATATCTGTCATATTAGTTGGTATAGATGTTACATAGAGTTCAGAAGATTTGACCTTGGAGCAGGTCTTACAACATACCAACAGAGGGAAAAATTTGACAGCATAAAAGTTTTAGTGGAAACAGTACTTGCTAGATAGGAATATTTACATAAAAGAGTGCTATATAGAGCATCTACTAATGTTATTACTTAACCCAAAAGAGAAGGACGATAGGTCGTCTTTTAGTGGCAGCGGGTACCCCTCGGACGAAACCATAAGTTAGCCAGCTGGCGCTCCACGTCAAGTAGGTGTCGTTCATACACAGACAGACGGGCTCGGTTCTCGATGACATCGGCTCGAGTTGCAGCTAGATCTTGCTGCAGGGCCTCATTGTCTCTCATAACCCTCGCATAAGCAACTTCGAGATTGCGAATGTGGTTTGTGTTGGCATCTGAGTCTGCCTCAAGCTCTACAGTTCGCTGAATGGCCGTCATGCCTAGCTCAACATTGCGGGCCACTCGGCGGACTATGATTGGAAGAACTCTGTCTGCGGAGCCTCCCTCGTTCACATTGTAGAAGCGGCGATCCTCATTGTACGGGCGGGGTTGGCCTTGCTCGTGGATCCACCTATCCGGACTCCCGACCCACATAGGCGTTGGGCCTTGGAATTCAAGATGGGGGTTAGGATTTGGGATCGGGGCCACTTGAGGTAGGTTCTCGACTTCAGGCTCTGATTCGGCCTCTTCGGGGAATTGCTTTGCAAAGTCATCGTCTAGGGGAATCTCATGGTTTTCTTCCGGTTCATCCTCTAGCCATCTCACATTCTCCTGATTGGGAAAGTACGGGTCTCCCGGAAGATGGAAACCAGCCATGGAATCTACGCGAGAAAAGGGATAAAAGATAGTTAATAGGCGTCCTAATCCAATCATACTTATAGGGGAGTGATCCTTATTAGCTATTTCCATAAGTAATTAGTGCATACTAGCTATATATAATTTCTGAGATAAGATAGACCTTCGAATAAATGACCCAACTCTAAGTCCACAACCAAACAAGGAACAAGAAGTAAAGCGATAGTCGTAAATTCTAAGTCTATAGAATCTTTAATTATATATAACTTTAGTGTATACACTCCATACTCATAGATCTGCTAATAAGAGTCTTTAGTTTTCACAGAAGTTAATAGCAGCACAAAGTATTCCTATAGTATTTTAAGTTTGTTCTATGTTCTCATAGAGTCTTTGTGGATAGTTGGTAAAATTTTAGACTTGTTGCAACATCACAACCATTCTTGGGCATATGCTATTCACTTCTCGGACTGACATAGTTGATCAGGCTATGTCATTCCCAGAACTGACCATACATCCCCAAGCCTACTTGTGCTGTTCAACAATCGTAATACTTTTGTTCTGTTCTAGTATGATACTGACCCCGATATAAATGCATGTATGTATACTTTTAGTAAGATACTTGTATATATTTATAAAAGTATAATTTTTTTGTCAGAGTGTTTTAATCCCATTGCATTTATAGTTGTATGTCTTTTATGGGTTGATATACTCAGTTCACTATAAACAAGGCTCTGATACCAATCTGTCACACCCCCAAACCGAATTGGCGGAAACATTCGGGGGTGGAGGACGTCATGTACAGTATCATAACAATGCATAATAGTAAAACAAGCAACAACATCCATTGCATTAATAGAATAGTAAAATACATGTGTGTTCTTTAGTAAAGGTTAAATGACACCAAAAATGAATAAACAGAATAATGACGAGTCTTGAATCCACTCCGTCCTTCAAAAGCTGCATGAGTGTACCTGTCTACTGGTTCCCTGAGAATACAAGTTATTTTGAAAGAGAGTATCAACATAAAATGCTGGTAAGTTCATAAGTGTTTAGTGTTATTTAGTAATTAAAACCTCAAAATGTTTGTATTAAAAACCTTGTAAAGTTTGTAAAGTTTTACCAGAAAATCCTATATTTCCTGCTTATAATGAAAAGTGGCCTTCAACCCGAGGTCCGACTATTTACATGTTTGTTCTTGTATAAAATGTAAAGTTTGCATATATACTTGGATAGTATGGAAATTATAGTAGTACTTTATAACTGAATAATAGTGTGCTTTTCCCATTTACTACTATTGTCTATAAGGAAAATAGAATGTTTTGACCTAGTAGTGCCACTACTGAAAATATGAAATGGGAAAATGAAGACTCATAGTCGTATTAAATGTATTATACGCTTTGGAGAGTCTTATATTCCTTTAAAACCGATTTGGTTAATTAAAGATTAGAAATATGATGTAGTTGTAACCATGTTGATTGACGGCTAAACACACGACGACCTTCGGGCGTCGAAAATAGTAAGGTGACATTTTGTCACCCCTTGGCCTTACCGGCTGGGACTGTAGCTAGCAGTCGGGGTGTGGGAGTGTCTGTCCCGTATAGATCTATACACATAATGCCTGCTCTCCCTCCAGGAGACTTTGGTTACAAATGGAATACAACGATGTTTTGTCGTATCATGAAGTAGTATTCCACATTCTAGTTATCGTGTTCTTTCTGTACTTGTATATATATATGTATTTGTACATGTTCTTTCCTACTCTTGTATTTGTATATGTTCTTTCCTGTTCTTGTATATGTATATGTATATGCTTGTGTTCTTTCCTGATCTTGTATTCGCATATGTATATGATCTCTAAACTATACCTATTATAGTTTACTAACATGATTAGTTGTTCTCGACTTATAGAAAGGAGTCAATTGTTCAGCTTCCACAATTTAGTTAAGTATACTTTTTAAAGATAAGATTTTATATTCGTATACGTATTTAGCATGTATAACTATGAGTTAATCGACATTCGGACTAGTGTATCCTACCCTAAGACCACAACCAAACAAGGAACAGGAGTCAAGGTTATCAGCAATAGTCCTAAGTCTATTAAAGCATGCTTATACACTAATACATAAACGAATATTGTTTTGAAAGTAAAAGAGTTTGAACAGAATTTGAAAAGAATTTAAAGGTTGTTTAAAAAGGGTTTCTACAATAAAATCTAACAATCTTTTAAAAGTAGTTTGGAAATAAGTTTGAAATAAGATATTTGACAAGTATACAAATGTTTATACTAACACAAATTTAATTGTGTTCAACTTGTATTCTCCCCCTAAAAGCTTTTAAAACAGTTAAAGGTTGATTGCAGGGGTATGAACTCACCTGAAGTGAGTGGTTTGAATGAAAGATCGATATGGGATGCGGAGTGTCAAGTGAAGTCTCGAACACAAACGGATCCTATTTAGCATGTAATAACACATATATGCATCAAATTAGGGTATATCACAACTAGTTATAATAGGAAAACACCCTAGGGACTTGGAAACACTTGAAACTAAGTGTTAGAATCATATGTGATTGAATGAGGGAGGTGTACGGCCACACAAAGGTGTGTACGGCCATGGGTGTACGGTCCATGAGTGTACGGGCGTACACTCATGATGAGGTGAGCGTTTGAGGTGTTTTCAAGGTCCTAACTAGCATCAAGGAAGTGTTCTAGGTCCCACGCTTAGTTGTAATGCAAGTTTGAGGCCTATAATGATCATCAAGGTGGGTTTACGGCCCTATGGGGTGTGTACGGCCGTACAAGGGGTGTGCAGCCGTACAACCTCCATGTTTATGTCAAAATGGTTGATTTTAAGGTGAAACAAGGCTAAGAGCAAAGGTTTAGCATGTCCAATTTGCTGATAGGGGCTAAACTCTCACTTTGGAGGGCCTTTAAGGTGTGTATGGCCAACCTTATGAAGGTGTGCGGTCGTACTCCTTCAAAGGATGAAGAACATGTCGAAACTTGAAGAATCAAGGCCTAAATCAAGAGGTCTTTCAAGTCTAACAAGCTAAAGGGTGAAGTACTTACGTTTTTTGAAGCCATGGAGGGTTCACGGTTGAAGAAACTTGAGAGAAAATGGAGTGGTGTGCAGCCATGGGAAGAAAGAAGTGAGGGAAGTGAGGTCTACTTGTATATATAGGGGTCGGTGACCCACCACCTTGAGTGTGCGGCCATGGGGTGGGGGGCGTATGGCCGTACACCCATGTGTACGGCCGTACACTCCTCCTGAAGGAGTGTTTGGCCTGAAATGCAACTTTACGACTTTACTAACTCATCCCTAAACCCAATCTATTGTACTTAAGCTCATAACCCTTAAACGGACTCTAAACAATGCTAAAGATAGCATAAACGAGTCTAACTTTGATTTAATTGAATGGTTTGTACAAGAGAGAAATTTCGGGTTGTCACATTAGTTAACCAAAACAAACTCTTCAATTAACCCTAACTTTTTACTGTTCAATTAAACAAGCTCTTAATTAAATCAGAAAAGCAGCTTTATGATCTGTGTAAAATTCCCAGCAATACCCAATACTTCTCACAAGCTCGGAAGCGTAAATATATGATTTTTACAGTTTATAATAAAGTCAAATCCAAACACAGAACTGATTTATTACTTGTTACTTATTACCAATTAATTAGAACAATTGCAGATTCTATTAACTAATTAACTGGAATGATAAAACCCTAGCTAGGTGATCAGACTAACAAGAATCAAAATCAAACATTCATTAAGAACAAAACTGAAGAATCTAGATAGAAACACAAAACAAAAAACCAGATCTAATGATCAATCACATGAAAAGTACTTGTCTTTGCAGAACTGAAAACTAGGGTTTAGCCATACATGGCCAAAATCTGATGAAAACAAATAAAAAGAGACATCAAACAACTAATCTTACTAATATACTTGAGGGAGATGATCCACAATCTTCAGATCTTCAGAAATCGTTGAAATCGGAGAATAAACACCTCCAAAATCGTATTTTCATCGTCTGGTACCTCTGGAATCGCCAACTTAGGTTACTGGAATGCTATCAGGGTCTATTTATACGTCCAGCAGCAAAAACGACGTGCATGCGATCGCATATAGACATCCTGTGATCACAGGTTTTGAAGAAAACGCGTCACGGGCCTTTTTAATGAAGTAGGATGCTATTTTGGCACTTTTTGGCCAACCTGCGATCGCATGTACACAACCTGCGATCGCAGGTTTTCATTTTTCACTTCCGGATGAATTTTTGGCACTAAAAAACCTCGAATCCAAGCTGCGACCTAACCTGCGAACGCATAAAGGCCCCATGCAATCGCATAAAGACAACCTGCGATCGCATGTTGTGCCTAAGACGTCCGAAATTTCGTCTACTTTTCAGATCATTTTGAATCGCATCAATCGGAGTTACGGTTCTCGAGATATGGTCAAAATACTGACATGGGGTCAAAGCTGCCAGCAACATCCTTTAACTTTAGATTGCAGATTCTATCTTCGTGTGATCAATTCGATCGAATGTTTCTTGACCAAAGCATCTTCCAATCATTCCTCAACATACTCCATAAGTTCCAAGCTCCAAACGTGCATCCAACTGCTCCCAAAGCACTGTTCCACTAATTGGCATAAAAACATGAGCAGTACGGGAATTCTTACGAATTACATGAGCTGAACATTATTTAAATAAATGAAATGCAAATGTACAAAATATGATACTAAATAATAATGAAAACTACCCTAAAAGATGCATAAAATGGCATGTAACAAATCTCCCCAAGCTTAAACCTTACTTGCCCTCAAGTAAGAAAAAGATAAAACATTATAAACAAATAGAAAGATGTAGATGACATAAAAAGGAACTTAGAATAAAAACTAAAACAAGATTAAGGAACTAAAAATTTAAACTTTATCAAAACACTTCACTCTTTTTTTTTGTTCACATGATCAGATTTCACAACGAGAAAGCTCCAATGAAATCACTACCTAGACAACAGTCTCAATACTTTATATTAACGATTCATAATTATATTTAATGAGTTAAACCAAACTTGAGCAAATAATTTATACGCCGAATTAAATTTGTGAATACAGTGTATTTTTAAAAATAATTTCACAAAAATTCGTTTATAAAAACTTAGCTTGACCAACCCCTCCTTTTTTTCCGAACATTTCCAGTAAACGCGGTAAGCTCCATTATGGACAGAAAATCCAAGCTTACCCCTATGATTCCACTATCGAGGAATCAATCTCATTATACCACACATCTTCTTTGTCTTGATCAATTCTTCAGATTTAACTTGTTTGCTTCTTGATTTCGACTTGAACTTGACTTGGATTTGACTTTGAATTGTAGATTTCTTCAAGTTTCTTGATGTACTATTTCTAACATATATATCGACTGGGCGTGAATTTTACTTTGAGGCCCACCATATCTTCAATACTTCAAAAATGATAACTATTTTGTGGGTATAACAAGATTTCCCTCCCAACCTCAAAAGGCGTAGAAACTATAGGGTTCAGTACTTTAAGGAATGATAAGGGTTATCCAATCTAGGTTCTTTTTAAGGTATTCAAGGAAATTATTTTCAAAACACTGTTCGTTTTTCCATCCCACACTTTCATTATAAAAATTATCTAACTCTTATGTTGGTTCATATTGAAAACATTTAAAGCACTTGAAAAAATAATTCTTAAAATTGATTGTAATGAGACCGTTATTTTCGGTAACCATCACACTTTATCTTAACAGAGCTATCGAAAGTAAAAAATATCTTCATCTCATGTAATTTCAAATATTTTCATTTTTTTTATTTTTTAAAATTTATATATGCAGAAAATAAAAATAAAAATAACTAGAAATAAAAATCTTTTTGGGTTTTTTTTTCTCTTATTAATGAATGCAGAAAAAATAAAAAGGAAAATATTTTTTTGATTTTCAAAATTTGTTATATGCAAATGCAATTGCAAAAAAAATAATATGCAAAAAGAAAGATAAAATTTGAAAATTTTAAATGAAAAACTGAAAAATTAAATTTTTTTAACAAAAAAAAATGCAAATCTTTACACTAAACCCCTCCCCAAGCGGAAAATGATGCATTGTCCTCAATGCTTAGAGAGGAATGAATAGCTCAATAAAGAATGTAAGGGCAAAAAGGGTTGCAGCTAGGAATGAATGTACCTGATATGTTCGTAGAAATTCTGATTTTGACGATGAATGTTGACGAAAAATCTGGATTTCAGCAACTCTGAAGATCCTCTGATTTTCCCAAGTTTGCTTGGGACTGCGACCATCTCTTTATTGAAAGCATAAAAACTAAAAACTACTCATCGAGTTGCCTCCCGAATAGCCTCCCTTTTTTAAGGTCGTTGGCTCGACCATGCCTGAAGACTAGATTACCTGTACGTAAAGATTTTGGCACAAAACAATTAGCAGTACCGTGTCCCCGGCAACAGCGCCAATTTGTTAACACGTTGTCGCGCACGTATTAAGCAAATAAATTATCACTGCTGGTTGCACTAAAAATATAGCACAGGGAAGCAGGGTCGAATCCTCAGGGACACAACCTAATGGTCAATGCCTTTTTGCATCAGGCACATCTAGTCAAAACAGAAATTATAAAAGGGGGATTTGAATTAAACTAAAAACTAAAATTGCAATGATATTAAACTAAATGAAAATCAATAATAAAAACGGTTTCAGTTCTGCTGCGACTTTCCTAATCATGTAACTAACCCAGATCTGGTTATTTGAGATGCATTCTATCTAAGTTGGTACTAAGAAAAACTAACAAGCTCTAGTAATTTCTCTTTTACCTACATTAGTTAACCAAAACAAGCTCTTCAATTAACCCTAACTTTTTACTGTTCAATTAAACAAGCTCTTAATTAAATCAGAAAAACAGCTTTATGATCTGTGTAAAATTCCCAGCAATACCCAATACTTCTCACAAGCTTGGAAGCGTAAAGATATGATTTTTACAGTTTATAATAAAGTCAAATCCCAAACATGGAACCGATTTATTACTTGTTACTTATTACCAATTAATTAGAACAATTATAGATTCTATTAACTCCTTAACTGGAATGATAAAACCCTAGCTAGGTGATCAGACTAACAAGAATCAAAATCAAACATTCATTAAGAACAAAATTGAAGAATCTAGATAGAAACACAAAACAAAAAACCAGATCTAATGATCAATCACATGAAAAGTACTTGTATTTGCATAACTGAAAACTAGGGTTTAGCCATACATGGCCAAAATCTGATGAAAACAAATAAAAAGAGACATCAAACAACTAATCTTACTAATATACTTGAGAGAGATGATCCACAGTCTTCAGATCTTCAGAAATCGTTGAAATCGGAGAATAAACACCTCCAAAATTGTATTTTCGTCGTCTGGTACCTCTGGAATCGCCAACTTAGGTTACTGGAATGCTATCAGGGTCTATTTATACGTCCAGCAGCAAAAACGACGTGCATGCGATCGCATATAGACATCCTGTGATCACAGGTTTTGAAGAAAACGCGTCACAGGCCTTTTTAATGAAGTAGGATGCTATTTTGGCACTTTTTGGTCAACCTGCGATCGCATGTACACAACCTGCGATCGCAGGTTTTCATTTTTCACTTCCGGATGAATTTTTGGCACTAAAAAACCTCGAATCCAAGCTGCGACCTAACCTACGAACGCATAAAGGCCCCATGCGATCGCATAAAGACAACCTGCGATCGCATGTTGTGCCTAAGACATCCGAAATTTTGTCTACTTTTCAGATCATTTTGAATCGCATCAATCGGAGTTACGGTTCTCGAGATATGGTCAAAATACTGACATGGGGTCAAAGCTGCCAGCAACATCCTTTAACTTTAGATTGCAGATTCTATCTTCGTGTGATCAATTCGATCGAATGTTTCTTGACCAAAGCATCTTCCAATCATTCCTCAACATACTCCATAAGTTCCAAGCTCCATTTTAAGCTCCAAACGTGCATCCAACTGCTCCCAAAGCACTGTTCCACTCAAACTATATGAAATTGACATAAAAACATGAGCAGTACGGGAATTCTTACGAATTACATGAGCTGAACATTATTTAAATAAATGAAATACAAATGTACAAAATATGATACTAAATATGTAATGCTACGATTCTCAGGTATTAACATTGTGGCTTTAATTTTCAAGTTTCAAGGTCTACTCACGAGTTGGATGCCTTGACTCGTCGAGTAGTGGCGGGTTTGGGACGCGGGTTTAAGTGACCAACTCGCCGAGTCGGAAGAGTGACTCGACGAGTTGGAGCTGGAGGGTGAAACCCTAATTTCTGGGGTTTTTCACCCTATTTAAAGAATCATAAGCCTCCTTCAGCCTCTTTACAGTCCCTTGAGAGCTCAACAAAACCCTAATTCGTGTGAGTGTACTCCATTTGTATTCTTAAGCTTGGGAAGAGGATTTTTGGTGGGAAGAAGCTTGGAGATCAAGTGACTAGGAGCAAGGAACGTGTGGAACCAGAAATCTACCTCAGTTGGCATCCTTTTTGGAAGGTATTAAGTCGTTATCCTAACCCCCTTTTTCATTCTAGATCTATTTTGGGTGGATTTTAGGGCTTTTCTAGCTTATTAGGAAGCCTTTCTTGTGTTTGAGCTCAGATCTGAGGTTGCAACCTCAGATCTGAACTCTCTTGGGTCTCTAAGTCCATAAAGTTTCCAGATCTTGCAAGAATGAGACTCTCCTAAGGTGTAAAGCTCCATTAGAAGCTTAGATTAGTCATTTAGAGTCTCTAGGGCCTTGCATGCACGTAAATTTTGCAACTTTACGTGATAAACATGCCTTAGAAGCTTGGATCTGCAATATGGAGTCGTTGCATGGCTTAAAAGTACCTGTATGGATGAAGGTCTGAAAGGACTCGACGAGTTGCATAGTCAACTCGGCGAGCCACATGAAGATGGTCCTGTACTCGACGAGTTGGATGAACAACTCGGCGAGTCCGATGAAGATTGCCTTGGGCTTGGCGAGTCAGTCAAATGACTCGGCGAGTCGGCTAGGGTTTCTCCCAACCTTTGGACACGCATGAACTCAGCGAGTTCTAGGGGAACTCGACGAGTCAACCAAGGATTTCACGACTTCTCGAGTTCAGGAAGGAGTCGACGAGTTAGTGATCTACACTCGACGAGTCGGTTCAACATGGACTGTTGAATTTGACTGTGGACTTTGACTTTGACTGTGGACTTTGACTTTGACCAAGGATTGACCAGTTGACCTCTGGGGGCATTTTGGTAATTTGGAGATTTATGGAAAAAGGGTTTCATGGTAACTATAGGTGGTGGAGTTCGTGTTGGTGATCCGAGAGTTGAGCCTATCATTTTCAATGCGTCATTGTGAGGTGAGTTATCCTCAATATACTCAAGGGTCTAAGGCACTAAGGCCGGCCCTTTGAATTGTTATTGGTTATGTTATGCTGGTATGATCGGTTAGATCGGTATCCTAGAGGGTAGGATGATATTACGTGGTATGTGGTACGATCTGTTAGATCAGTGGTTGTCTATACACTATTATGTGATTATATGTTATATGTGCACATGTTTGTTCGGCGGTTGAGGCTTATCTGCTTTGTGCAAAAGCCAATAAACCTGGGCATTCCAACCTGTTGGTTGTGGGCCGTGAGTATTCCATCCCGAGGATGACTGGACTCATAGTATGTAGGCATTCCAACCTGTTGGTTGTGGGCCTGGGTATTCCATCCCGAGGATGATTGGACCCATAGTATGTTGGCATTCCAACCGGATGGTTGAGGGCTTGGGGTATTCCAACCCGATGGTTGACTGGACCCATAGTATGTTATTTATGATTATATGTGTATTGTTGTGGGTATGGGTATTTTGGGGGAACTCACTAAGCTTTCGGGCTTACAGTTTCAGTTTATTGTTTCAGGTAGATCAGGGGATCGCGGCAAGGCGAAGGCATGATCGTACAACTTCTCATGATTTGTTTATGTTTCTGGGAAACTCTGATATTATACATTTTGAAAACAAAGTTGTAATGATTTTAATGGTTAGAAATGTTTTTTTTTTAATTTAAATTTGGCATGATTTTATGGATGTTACAAGTTGGTATCAGAGCCTTGGTTTGAGTGAATTGGAGGAACACTCGTGTGACTCCAGTCACAAATCAAGGTAAAGATTTTCAAAATGATTTTCAAAGGGTTTTCAAAATAAGTAAAGGAGGATGCAGGGTGTACGATCAGCCGGAGCCAGTAAGTGACCCCAAAATACCATACAATTATTTGATTATGTGATATGTTAGAACAACATGCTAGTGCTAGGCTAGGGATCCTCAGGAATTGCATGATAGAATTGCCTGGTTACATGATGCCTGCTAGCCTAGGGTTTCCTTTATATGAGATTGACATCATTACTGTAGTTGCTTAGTGTATGCATCACGGTTATACATAATTAAGATCTTATAGCCTGAGAATGTTTGATTTGGCCTTATGTTTTGTTCTTGTTTGATTGGGAGCTTAGGGTAGGATTGGATATTCGAAAGTCTATAGGTTCCAGCGTTATGTATGACTAGCATACACTAGTGCTGCAGGGTTGGTGGAAGTTTCATGGATGGGTGGGTTGTGTGAGGCCGATAGGTCAGTTGTGAGACAGTTAGCCTTCCTCTAGGAGTGAGTTTGAGCGACCACCAGGTGTATGTATAGTGTTAGGGTGTTGTGGTGATACTTGAGACAAATATGGGTAGGTGTGGAAGGTAGTAGGGGCCCATACTACTGAAAGCACAAGATCCATACGCGTAGCAAGGAAGTCACAACTCCTAGGGATTAGTCGGGAGTTGGTTCCCGGTTATTTATGCGGATTGTCTGATATCTTCCTATTATGTTTCAGTGTGGCGGTTACGAGGCGTTTCACGACGGGATCCGGATCAGGATCAGGACAGGGTGATCAGGAGGCCCCAGCGGCACCTGAGATTATCGGCCAGGAGGGGCCAGTGTTGACAGAGGATCGGGTTAGGGAGATCATCCGCGAGGAGGTGGTCGAGATTGTCTGGGGTTAGATTCCAGAGTTGTTCGGGACTATCAAGTCCGCTATGATGGAGTACTTTGATGACAGATATGCAGCCCTCGCTGAAACAGCTGCCGCTGCAGCCACCGCGGCTGTAACAGTGGCAGGAGGGGGAGCGGGGCGAGTTTTCCAGTACCGGGACTTCGATAACACAAAGCCCCCGAATTTTGATGGTACTCAGGATCCCATTGTAGCCATGAGGTGGCTGTCCGATGTGCCCTGAACCTGCTGAGGTCCGGGGCAAAGGACTGGTGGAGATTGATGACGGGGTCTTATACAGATGAACAGAGAGCTGCTGTTACTTGGGAGCAGTTCAGGGACATGTTCCGTGCTTGCTACATTCTGATGGTCGAGCGTGAGCGGTTATCTCAGGAGTTTTTGGAGCTGAGACAGGGTACTGAGACGGTGATGAAAATCACCCGCATGTTTACTGAGAGGGCGATGTTTTGCCTGGAGTTTGCCTCGAAGTAGGCTCAGATGACACGTTATCTGAGCATGCTCAAGACTGACATCCGTGAGTTTGTTGCCACTCAGAGATGTGATACTCTACTGGAGTTATAGGAGGCCGCCAGGCGGGGTGAGTTAGAGCTTGAGCTGCAGTTGAGGGAGCAGCGGCAGGCCCCGACACAGTCGCAGCCGGCGCTGAAGCGGTCCAAGACCGCTGATACCAGGACTGGGGGACATCCAGGCCGCACTTGTGGGAAGTGCGGGAAGGCTCATTCAGGGACGTGCCGAGCAGGGACTAGGTGCCACCGATGTGACAAGCAGGGTCATATGGCCAGGGATTGCAGGCAGTCGACTCCGACTTCCGGAGTCAGACTTTGCTATCATTGTGAGCAAGTGGGCCATATGAAGGCCCATTGTCCTCTACTAGCCGCCAAGCCGGCGCTGGCTCTAGCACCGACTACTTTGAGGATCACGGATGGGAGACCAGTCAGGGCAGAGCCTCCGAAGGCTCAGGGTCGTGCCTTCCAGCTTACAGCCGAGGAGGCCAGGGCAGCACCAGATGTGGTTGCTGGTATGTTTCTATCCTTACCCCAATTTGTTATATCTATTGTATGCTTATCTGTTATACCTGTGATTAGGTACGTTTTTAGTAAACTCCTTACCCGCATTGGTGTTATTTGACTCGGGGGCGAGTCGGTCGTTTGTATCTCAGACATTTAGTAGGGAGTTTGGTGTGCCAGTGGGCGAGCTAGAGTGTCCGTTGCGAGTCTCTATCGCCAACGAACATGAAGTTTCTGCTTCTTCGGTCTACCGAAGATGCGATTTGGAGATCTTCGGAGTGTCCTTTCCGATAGATTTGATACCGATTCCCATAGGGGAGGTGTGCGTGATCGTAGGAATGGATTGGCTTAGCCGTTTTGGTGCCATGATAGATTGCGAGGGTCAGCGAGTTGTAGTTCGAACCCCAAGTGGGGGAGAACTGATTGTTTATGGCGAGGGCACCAGGTTGGGTTCAGGGTTCTGTTCAGCTTCTAGGGCTTGGCAGTACATTCAGCACGGATGTGCGGTTATCTAGCGTACGTGGTAGATACGCGGACCAGAGAACAGGTTTCAGTTTTAGAGGTTCCGGTGGTCAGGGAGTCTGCTGATGTGTTCCCGGAGGAGTTACCCGGAGTACCTCCGGAGAGGCAGGTCGAGTTCAGGATTGACCTAGTGTCAGGCGCGGCCCCTATCGCCAAGGTGCCGTACCGGTTGGCACCACCGGAGATGCAGGAGCTGTCATCACAGCTGCAGGAACTGCTGGGTAAGCAGATCATTCGACCTATCAGTTCCCCATGGGGAGCACCGATACTCTTCGTCAGGAAGAAGGATGGTTCGCACCGGATGTGCATTGATTACCGGGAGTTGAACAAGTTAACGGTGAAAAACCGTTATCCACTTCCGAGGATAGATGATCTTTTCGATCAGTTGCAGGGTGCATCTTGGTTTTCCAAGATAGACTTGAGGTCTGAGTATCATCAGGTCAGGGTCAGAGAGGAGGACGTGGAGAAGACCGCGTTTCGAACTCGTTATGGACATTACGAGTTTGTGATGATTTCGTTTGGGCTCACCAACGCGCCAGCAGTATTCATGGAACTGATGAATCGGGTCTGCAGACCGATGCTCGATCGCTCGGTCATAGTGTTTATCGACGGTATCTTGGTGTATTCCAAGACCCGAGAGCAGCATGAGGAGCATCTGCGGGAGTTATTGGGCGTTCTGAGGCGAGAACGACTTTATGCCAAGTTCTCAAAATGCGAGTTTTGGTTACGAGAGGTCCAGTTCTTGGGGTACCTCGTTAACCAGGATGGGATTTTTGTCGACCCAGCCAAAATCGAGGCAGTTATGCAGTGGGAGGTTCCGAAATCTCCCTCAGATATCAGGAGTTTTCTGGGATTGGCAGAATACTACCGGAGATTCATACAGGATTTCTCCAAGATTGCAGTACCCCTCACTCGTCTGACGAGGAAGGGGGTGGATTTCCGGCGGGGCCCTGAGCAGCAGAGGGTGTTTGAGACCCTCCATCAGCGTTTGTGTGAGGCTCCAGTTTTGACACTCCCGGAGGGAGTTCAGGATTTTGTGGTATTCTATGATGCCTCCGTCACAGTTTTAGGGGCGGTCCTTATGCAGAGAGGACGAGTGATAGCCTATGCATCGTGGCAGCTGAAGCCGCATGAGACGAGATACCCTACACATGATTTAGAGCTGGGAGCGGTGGTGTTCGCTCTCAAGATATGGAGGCATTACCTATATGGGGTCCGTTGTACCATTTACACGGATCACAAGAGTTTGAGACATATCAAGGATCAGCCGAACCTGAACATGAGGCAGCGTAGGTGGCTGGATGTAGTCAAGGACTACGATTGCGAGATCCTTTACCACCCTGGTAAAGCGAATGTGGTTGCGGATGCCTTGAGCCGCAAGTCAGCTGGGTCTTCCACCCCAGCGATATGTATGAGGATAGCAGTGGATTCCCCGCTTGTGAGTTTGATCAGAGATGATCAGGTGGAGGGTATGCGACCAGAGAATTAGAAACTGGAGAGGATCAGGGGCGAGAACGCCCGATTTGTGCAGGATAGTCGGGGATTATTAACCCGATGCGGTTGGGTGTGGCTTTCGATGTCTGGTGGGGTCAGACAGACAGTCATGGAGGAGGCTCATAAGTCTCACTTCTCTATTCACCCGGGGGCCACCAAAATGTACTGGGACTTGAGCTTGAGTTATTTGTGGCCGTGCATAAAGCGAGAAATCGCTTGGTACGTTGAGAGGTGCTTGACATGTAGGATGGTCAAGGCCAAACATCAGAGGCCGCATGGCAAGCTGCAGCCCCTGGAGATCCCCATGTGGAAATGGGAGCAGGTCACGATGGATTTTATTACCAAGTTGCCGAGAACGGCGAAGGGGTTTGATGCTATATGGGTCATCGTGGATCGATTGACCAAGAGTGCCCATTTCTTGGCCATACGGGAGAGTTCGTCGGCCGAGAAGTTGGCCGACATGTACGTCCGCAAGATCGTGGCTCGCCATGGGGTTCCGATCTCTATTGTCTCCGACCGGGACGTTAGGTTTACCTCCCGTTTCTGGCAAAAGTTCCACGAGGAAATGGGCATGCGGCTGAACTTTAGTACAACATTCCATCCGCAGACCGACGGTCAGAGCGAGCGGACCATTCAGACCCTCGAGGATATGTTGAGGGCTTGTGTTATTGATTTCGGTGGGAGATGGGATTCCCACCTACCCCTTGCAGAGTTCGCCTACAACAACAGCTACCATTCCAGCATTGGCGCTCCGCCTTTCGAGCTGTTGTACGGGCGAAGATGTCGCACCCTGGTTTGTTGGGGTGAGGTCGGGCACAGGGTGATGGGACGGACGGAGGTAGTCTTGCAGACTACCGAGAAGATTCAGCAGATTAGGCAGCGACTGCAGACCGCTCAAAGTCGGCATAAGAGTTACGCCGACAGACGCTGATCGGAGCTAGAATTTTAGGTGGGTGATATGGTTCTCCTGAAGGTCTCACCCTGGAAGGGTGTGATCCGCTTCAGGAAGTGGGGGAAATTGGGTCCCCGTTACATTGGGCCGTTCAGGATCATTTCCAGGGTTGGCAAGGTGGCCTACAGGCTAGAGCTACCGGAGGAGCTTAGTCGGATCCACATCACTTTCCACGTTTCGCAGTTGCGAAAGTGTATTATGGATTAGGAGGCGGTGGTGTCGATGGATGATATTTAGGTCGATGAATGCCTGAATTACGTGGAGAGGCCTGTGGCCATACTAGAGAGGAAGATGAAAGTTCTGCGGAACAAGGAGATACCTTTAGTAAAGGTACAATGATGGCATCGTAGGGGGTCCGAGTGGATGTGGGAGCCAGAGGCAGAGATGCGGGAGCAATATCCGGAGTTGTTCATCGCAGCGGACTTTGAGGACGAAGTCTAGTTCAAGTGGGGGAGAATTGTAACGCCCCGATTCTTAGGTATTAACATTGTGGCTTTAATTTTCAAGTTTCAAGGTCTACCCGACGAGTTGGATGCCCTGACTCGTCGAGTAGTAGCGGGTTTGGGACGAATGTTTAAGTGACTAACTCGCCGAGTCGGAAGACTGACTCGACGAGTTGGAGCTGGAGGGTGAAACCCTAATTTCCGGGGTTTTGCACCCTATTTAAAGAATCATAAGCCTCCTTCAGCCTCTTTACAGTCCCTTGAGAGCTCAGCAAAACCCTAATTCATGTGAGTGTACTCCATTTGTATTCTTAAGCTTGGGAAGAGGATTTTTGGTGGGAAGAAGCTTGGGGATCAAGTGACTAGGAGCAAGGAACGTGTGGAACCAGAAATCCACCTCAGTCGGCATCCTTTTTAGAAGGTATTAAGTCGTTATCCTAACCCCCTTTTTCATTCTAGATCTATTTTGGGTGGATTTTAGGGCTTTTCTAGCTTATTAGGAAGCCTTTCTTGTGTTTGAGCTCAGATCTGAGGTTGCAACCTCAGATCTGAACTCTCTTGGGTCTCTAAGTCCATAAAGTTTCCAGCTCTTGCAAGAATGAGACTCTCCTAAGATGTAAAGCTCCATTAGAAGCTTACATTGGTCATTTAGAGTCTCTAAGGCCTTGCATGCACGTAAAGTTTGCAACTTTACGTGATAAACATGCCTTAGAAGCTTGGATCTGCAATATGGAGCCGTTGCATGGCTTAAAAGTACCTGTATGGATGAAGGTCTGAAGGGACTCGGCGAGTTGCATAGTCAACTCGGCGAGCCACATGAAGATAGTCATGTACTCGACGAGTTGGATGAACAACTCGGCGAGTCCGATGAAGATTGCCTTGGGCTCGGCGAGTCAGTCGAATGAATCGGCGAGCCGGCTAGGGTTTCTCCCAACATTTGGACACGCATGAACTCGGCGAGTTCTAGGGGAACTCAACGAGTCAACCAAGGATTTCACGACTTCTCGAGTTCAAAAAGGACTCGACGAGTTAGTGATCTACACTCGACGAGTCGGGTCAACATGGACTGTTGACTTTGACTTTGACCAAGGATTGACCAGTTGACCTCTGAGGGCATTTTGGTAACTTGGAGATTTATGGAGAAAGGGTTTCATGGTAACTATAGGTGGTGGAGTTTGTGTTGGTGATCCGAGAGTTGAGCCTATGATTTTCACTGCGGCATTGTAAGGTGAGTTATCCTCACTATACTCAGTGGGTCTAAGGCACCAAGGTTGGCCTTTTGAATTGTTATTGGTTATGTTATGCTGGTATGATCTGTTAGATCGGTATCCTAGAGGGTAGGATGATATTACGTGGTATGTAGTACGATCCGTTAGATCAGTGGTTGTCTATAGACTATTATGTGATTATCTGTTATATGTGCACACATGTCTGTTCGACGGTTGAGGCTTATCTGTTTTGTGCGAAAGCCAATAGACCTGGGCATTCCAACCTGTTGGTTGTGGGCCGTGAGTATTCCATCCCGAGGATGACTTGTAACATCCCAACTGTCAGGTATCATTATTATTCCATTTAGATTTCATGATTTAAGGTCTACTCGACGAGTTGACGCTGTGACTCGTCGAGTAGCAGCGGGTCAGGACACGTCATTTAATGAGTGACTCGGCGAGTCGGCATGGGGGACTCGACGAGTAGGAGCTGGCAGTGGAAACCCTAAATTTCAGGGTTTTTGCACCATATATATTGGACCATTAGCGCCTCCCACTGTCCTCTATCACCCCTTGAGAGCCAGAAACCCTATTTTTCGTGAGTGTGAGCTTGGAGAGTGTTTTGGAGCTTTGGGAAGTGATTTTTGTGAAGGAAACTTGTAGATCAAGAGGCTAGCATCAAGGATTTCGTGTGGATCCAGAGTCTACTTCAACTTGGGCACATTTTGGAGGTAACAAGCTGTTACCTTGACCTCCTTTCTTCTAGAATCTTTCATATGTGAAGATTAGGGCTTTCTTTAGCTATTCATGAAGGGATTATGGTATGGGAGCTAGATCTGAAGTTGAAACTTTAGATCTAAACCTCTTTTAAGTCCTAAGTCCATAAAGTTCTTAATAGGGTCATGGAGGAACCCTTGTTTATGATTAAAGTCCCATTCAAAGCTTAGATGTGGATTTTGAGTCATGCAAATACGTAAAGGTAGCAACTTTACGTTGCTAATGCACTCTAGGGACCTGGATCTACTATTTGGATCAAAGGGGTAGTTCAGAATCGCTTGATCATGAGAGTATGCGTATGGACTCGGCAAGTCTGGAAGATGACTCGACGAGTCGGGTAGGGTTTTGTCCAGATTAGTCCTGCTTGGACTCGGCGAGGTCTGGGAAATGACCCGGCGAGTCAGTTTGGACTTCCAAGCTGAGTCGCGTATCGACTCGGCGAGTCGAGTCGAGAAATTCTGGAATCAGGAGGGGCTCGAAACAGAGAAAGTTATATTCAGCAAACAGGTCAACATGGACTGTTGACCATTGACCAGAGACTTGACTTAACTGTGGGATGTCTTGTACCTTCCAAGGGCATTTTGGTAATTTGAGTAATTATTGAGTGGGTCACTTATGGGTACAGGCGAGGTGGTTGGAGCTATATCGGGAGATGTGGGCAGTATCACTCCGAGCTACTAGCAAGGTGAGTTATCCTCACTATATGAATAGGGTCTAAGGCACCAAGGTCGGCCCTTTTAGTTGTTATCTTCGTTACAGTATGCTATATGTGGTTATGACCTGTTAGATCGGTATCAGGATAGACAGTATGTTGTTATGCTCTTATGATCCGTTAGGATTTGGTATGTTAGTGACCTGGATAGGTCGGAGTTCTGGTTATGAGAGATTATTATGACTGATGATCTGTGAGATAGTTATATCTGATATTTGTATATGCTAGTATATGTTAGTCATGTGCACATGGTTATTTGCTTGATGTTTGGGTTGAGGCGGTCCTGCTTTGTGATGAAGGCCAACATACCCTACGAGCGGTCCGGATAGACTGTAGGCCCGTATGGCGGTCCAGTCATACCGAAGGCTCGAGATAGATCCAGATGGACTGTAGGCCCTGCAGGGCGGTCCAGTCAGGCCAAAGGCCCAGTATGCATGTTGTTGATTATCTGTTATTGATATGGTGTTATCGGTGTGGTATTGGTATTTTGGGGGTAGCTCACTAAGCCCTCGGGCTTACAGTTTCAGTTTATTGTTTCAGGTACTTCCGGAGACCATGGCAAGGCGAAGGCTTGACCGTACCGCTCCTCATCCATATGATTATATTTCTGGGACACTCTGATGAATAATATTTTGAAAACATTTTGTAAAACACTATTTGGTTTCTTGGTTGAAAAAGTTTAAATTTGGCTTAAAATTTTTGGATGTTACAAGTTGGTATTAAAGCCTTGGTTTGAGGTAATTGGAGGAACACCCGTGTGAATCCAGTCTCAAATCAAGGAAATTTTTAGAATAAATTCTAAAGTGGTTTTCAAAATAAGGGATGGAGGATGCAGAGTGTACGATCAGCCGGAGCCAGTAAGTAGACCCCAAAATACCATAGAGTTATTTGATATTATCTGTTAGAACAGCATGCTAGTGCTAGGCTAGGGATCTTCAGGAATTGCATGATAGACTTGCCTGATTATATGATGCCTACTAGCCTAGGGTTTCTTTTATATGGAATTGACATCATTACTGTAGTTGTTTAGTGTATGCATCACGGTTGTGCATAATCAAGATCTTATAGCCTGAGAATGTCTGATTCGACCTTAGGGTAGGATTGGATATTCGAAAGTCTATCGGGTCCAGCGTTATGTGTGGCTAGCGTACACTAATGCTGCAGGGTTGGTGGAAGTTTCATGGATGGATGGGTCGGGAGAAGCCGTGAGGCCAGTTGTGAGATAGTTTCACATTCCTCTACGAGTGAGGGTTGAGCGCTTGCTATGTTGATGTCTATTGTTAGGGCGTTGTGGTGATACTTGAGACAAATATGGGTAGGTGTGGAAGGTAGTATGGGCCCGTACTACTGAAAGCACAGGACCCATACACGTAGCAAGGAAGTCACAACCCCTATTGTTTGTGGGAATTGGTCTCCCGATATTATGTTGCTTATCTGACGTCTTGGGCATATTTTCAGTATGGTGATGACGAGACGCTTTACGACCGGATCAGGATCAGGATCAGGATCAGGGGCAGAGGCCCAGATGAGCCTATAGCACCTAAGCCCGTGGTGTAGATAGGGACAGAGGAGTTGGATGCCAGGATTCGGGAGATCCTGCATGATGAGATTGTTGTTGCGTTTCGAGCGCAACTACCAGAGATGTTTGGGTCGATCAAGACCGCTATGGTCGAGTACTTTGATGAGCGTTATGCAGCCTTAGCAGAGACGGATGCTGCTGTAGCCACGTTGGCTGTAACAGCGGCAGGGGGTGGGGGAGGAGCCAGCCAGGCTTTCCAGTACCGGGACTTCGATAACACGAAGCCCCCGACGTTTGATGGTACACATGATGCGATCAGGGCTATGAGGTGGTTATCTGACGTGGAGGGCTGTTTCTTCACGTGCTCTTGTCCTACTGACCAGAAGGTCAGGTGTGCACTGAACCTGCTGAGGCTTGAGGCCAAGGACTGGTTGAGACTGACGACTGGGTCGTACACCGATGATCAGAGAGCTGCTACCTGGGAGCAGTTCAGGGATATGTTCCGTACCCGCTACGTTCCACGCGTGGAGCGGGAGTGGCTTGCTCAGGAGTTTTTGTCATTGAGACAGGATGGAGAGTCGGTGATGGAGATCACCCGCATGTTCACGGAGAGGGCTATGTTCTGCCCGGAGTTTGCTTCCGAGCAATCTCAGATGAACCTTTATCTGAGTATGTTCAAGACAGATATCCGTCAGTTTGTTGCTACGCAAAGTTGTGATACTCTTCTGGATCTTCAGGAAGCTGCAAGGCGACATGAGTTGGAGATAGAGCTGCAGTTGAAGGACCAGCGTCAGGTTCCGGCGCAGTCTCAGCCGGCACCTAAGCGGTCTAAGACCGCTGATACTAGGATCGGAGGTCAGCAGAGCCGCACTTGTGGAAAGTATGGCAGGGGTCATTCTGGAGTTTGTCGAGCAGGTGGTGGTTGCCACAAATGTGGCAAGGAGGGGCACTATGCCAGTGACTGTCGCCAGTCCGCCCCTCCGGCAGATATGAGGATATGTTATCACTGTCATCAGGTTGGTCATGTGAAGACCAACTCTCCGCAGCTCGCCGCCAAGCCGGCGCAGATTCCCGCACCAGCTACGTTGAGGATTGCGGATGGGAGGCCAGTCAAGATGGAGCCTCCGAAGGCTTAGGGGCGTGCCTTCCAGCTCACGGCCGAGGAGGCCAAGGCAGCACCGGATGTGGTTGCAGGTATGTTTCTATTCTTTATTTCAGTTATCATATGTGTGTTATGCTTATCTGTTGTACCTATGTTTAGGTACGTTCTTAGTAAACTTTTTGCCTACTTTGGTTTTATTCGACTCGGGGGCGAGTCGGTCGTTTGTATCTCAGACCTTCAGTAGGGGGTTCAGTGTGCCAGTAGATGAGCTTGAGTGTCCGTTGCGAGTTTCTATCGCCAACGAACACGGGGTTTCTGCTTCTTCGGTCTACCGGGGATGTGAGTTGGAGATTTCCGGGGAATCCTTCCCGATAGATTTGATTCCTATTCCCATGGGGGAAGTATGTGTGATCGTGGAAATGGATTGGCTCAGTCGATTTGGCGCCATGATCGATTGTGAGGGACAGCGAGTAGTAGTTCGAACCCCAAGTGGGGGAGAACTGGTGGTATATGGTGAGTACACCAGAGTAGGATCAGGGTTTTGTTCGGCCACCAGGGCTCGACAGTATATTCAGCACGGATGTGTCGGTTATTTAGCGTATGTGGTGGATACGCGGGTCAGGGATCAGACTTCAGTTTCAGAGGTCCCGGTGGTTAGAGAGTTTGCTGACGTGTTTCCGGAGGAGTTACCTGGAGTGCCTCCGGAGAGGCAGGTGGAGTTCAGGATTGATCTAGTGCCTGGTGCGGCCCCTATCGCTAAGGCGTTGTACCATTTGGCACCGCCTGAGATGCAGGAGTTGTCATCTTAGTTGCAGGAGTTGCTGGGTAAGCAGTTTATTCGTCCGAGTAGTTCCCCATGGGGAGCACCGATCCTTTTTGTCAGGAAAAAGGACGGTTCGCACCGGATGTACATTGATTATAGGGAGTTGAACAAGTTAACGGTGAAAAACCATTATCCACTTCCGAGGATAGATGATTTTTTCGATCAGTTGCAGGGTGCATCTTGGTTTTCTAAGATTAATTTGAGATCCGGATATCACCAGGTCAGGGTAAGAGAGGAAGACGCGGAGAAGAACGCATTTCGGACTCGTTATGGTCATTACGAGTTTGTGGTGATGCCATTTGGGCTCACAAACGCGCCGGCAGTGTTCATGGATCTGATGAATCTGGTCTGCAGACCGATGCTTGATCGCTCGGTCATTGTGTTCATAGATGATATCTTGGTGTATTCCAAGACCCGAGAGCAGCACGAGGAGCACCTCAGGGAGCTATTGGGAGTTTTGAGGCGAGAACGGCTTTATGCCAAGTTCTCGAAGTGTGAGTTTTGGTTGCGAGAGGTCCAGTTCCTTGGGCACCTCATTAACCAGGACGGGATTTTGGTCGATCCGGCCAAAGTTGAGGCGGTTATGCAATGGGAGATTCCGAAATCTCCCTCAGATATCAGGAGCTTCTTGGGATTAGCAGGGTACTACCGGAGATTCATTCGAGATTTCTCCAAGATTGCAGTACCCCTCACTCGTCTGACGAGGAAGGGGGTGGATTTCCGGTGGAGCCCTGAGCAGCAGAGGGCGTTTGAAACCCTCCGTCAGCGATTGTGTGAGGCTCCAGTTTTGACACTCCCGGAGGGGGTCGAGGATTTCGTGGTGTTCTGTGATGCATCCATCACAGGTTTAGGGGCAGTCCTCATGCAGAGGGGACGGGTGATAGCTTATGCATCGCGGCAGTTGAAGCCGTATAAGACGAGATACCCTACGCATGATTTAGAGCCGGGGGCGGTGGTGTTCGCTCTCAAGATATGGAGACATTACCTTTATGGGGTCCGTTGTACCATATACACGGATCACAAGAGTTTGAGGCACATCATGGATCAGCCGAACCTGAACATGAGGCAACGCAGGTGGCTCGATGTAGTCAAGGACTATGACTGCGAGATCCTTTACCACCCCGGTAAAGCGAATGTGGTTGCGGATGCTTTGAGCCGCAAGTCAGCTGGGTCTTCTACCCCAGTAAGGTGCATGAGGATAGCGGTGGATTCCCCGCTTGTGAGCTTGATTAGAGATGCCCAGGTCGAGGGCATGCGGCCAGAGAACTGGAAGTTGGAAAAGGTCAAGGGCGAGAGCGCCCGGTTTGTTCAGGATAGCCGTTGATTATTGACCCGATACGGTCGGGTTTGGGTTCCGATGTCTGGTGGGGTCAGGCAGACAGTGATGGAGGAGGCTCATAAGTCTCATTTTTCTATACACCCGGGGGCCACCAAGATGTACTGCGATCTGAGTTTGAGTTACTAGTGGCCATGTATGAAGCGAGAAATTGCTTGGTATGTCGAGAGGTGCTTGACCTGTAGGATGGTCAAGGCCGAGCATCAGAGGCCGCATGGTAAGCTGCAGCCTCTAGAAATTCCCATGTGGAAATGGGAGCAGATCACGATGGACTTCATTACGAAGCTGCCAAGGACGGCGAAGGGGTTCGATGCTATATGGGTCATCGTGGATCGGTTGACCAAGAGTGCCCATTTCTTGGCTATTCGGGAGAGTTCGTCGGCCGAGAAATTGGCCTATATGTACGTCCGCGAGATTGTCTCTCGCCATGGGGTTCCGGTCTCCATCGTTTCCGACCGGGATGTCAGGTTTACCTCCAATTTCTGGCAGAAGTTCCATGAGGAACTGGGTACGCGCCTGCACCTTAGTACAGCGTTTCATCCTCAGACCGACGGGCAGAGTGAGCGGACCATTCAGACCCTCGAGGATATGTTGAGGGCGTGTGCTATTGACTTCGGAGGGAGTTGGGATTCCCATCTGCCTCTTGCAGAGTTTGCTTACAACAACAGCTATCATTCCAGTATTGGCGTCCCGCCTTTTGAGCTGTTGTATGGTCGGAAATGTAGAACCCCGATCTGTTGGGGTGAGGTTGGACACAGAGTGTTGGGACGGACGGAGGTAGTGTTGCAGACTACCGAAAAGATCCAGCAGATCAGACAGCGGCTACAGACCGCCTAGAGTCGACAAAAGAGTTATGCTGATAGACGTCGATCGGATTTGGAGTTTCAGGTTGATGATATGGTACTCTTGAAGGTCTCACCCTGGAAGGGCGTGATCCGCTTCAGAAAAAGGGGAAAGTTGGGTCCCCGCTATATTGGGCCGTTCAGGGTCATTGTCAGGATTGGTAAAGTGGCGTACAGGCTGGAACTACCGGATGAGCTCAGCCGGATTCACAACACCTTTCACGTTTCGCAATTGCGAAAGTGCATTATGAACCCGGAGGCAGTGGTGCCACTGGATGACATTCAGGTTGATGAGCGCCTGAATTATATTGAGAGACCGGTTGCCGTTTTGGAAAGGAAAGTGAAAGTCCTGCGCAACAAGGAGGTTCCGTTGGTAAAGATACAATGGGAGCATCGGAGGGGATCCGAGTGGACATGGGAGTCGGAGGCTGAGATGCGGGAGCATTACCCGGAGTTATTCACTACAGCAGACTTCGAGGACGAAGTCTAAGTTAAGTCGGGGAGAATTGTAACATCCCAACCGTCAGGTATCATTATTATTCCATTTAGATTTCATGATTTAAGGTCTACTCGACGAGTTGATGTTGTGACTCGTCGAGTAGCAGCGGGTCAGGACACGTCATTTAATGAGTGACTCGGCGAGTCGGCATAGGGGACTCGACGAGTAGGAGATGGCAGTGGAAACCCTAAATTTCAGGGTTTTTGCACCATATATATTGGACCATTAGCGCCTTCCACTGTCCTCTATCACCCCTTGAGAGCCAGAAACCCTAATTTCCGTGAGTGTGAGCTTGGAGAGTGTTTTGGAGCTTTGGGAAGTGATTTTTGTGAAGGAAACTTGTAGATCAAGAGGCTAGCATCAAGGATTTCGTGTGGATCCAGAGTCTACTTCAGCTTGGGCACGTTTTGGAGGTAACAAGCTGTTACCTTGACCTCCTTTCTTCTAGAATCTTTCATATGTGAAGATTAGGGCTTTCTTTAGCTATTCATGAAGGGATTATGGTATGGGAGCTAGATCTGAACCTTTTTTAAGTCCTAAGTCCATAAAGTTCTTAATAGGGTCATGGAGGAACCCTTGTTTATGATTAAAGTCCCATTCAAAGCTTAGATGTGGATTTTGAGTCATGTAGATACGTAAAGGTAGTAACTTTACGTTGCTAATGCACTTTAGGGACCTAGATCTACTGTTTGGATCAAAGGGGTAGTTCAGAATCGCTTGATCATGAGAGTATGTGTATGGACTCGACGAGTATGGAAGATGACTCGGCGAGTCGGGTAGGGTTTTGTCCAGATTAGTCCCGCTTGGACTCGGCGAGGTCTGGGAAATGACCCGGCGAGTCAGCTTGGACTTCCAAGCTGAGTCGCGTATCGACTCGGCGAGTCTACTAGAGACTCGGCGAGTCGAGTCGAGAAATTCTGGAATCAGGAGGGGCTCGAAACCGAGAAAGTTATATTCAGCAAACAGGTCAACATGGACTGTTGACCATTGACCAGAGACTTGACTTGACTGTGGGATGTCTTGTACCTTACAAGGGCATTTTGGTAATTTGAGTAATTATTGAGTGGGTCACTTATGGGTACAGGCGAGGTGGTTGGAGCTATATCGGGAGGTGTGGGCAATATCACTCCGAGCTACTAGCAAGGTGAGTTATCCTCACTATATGAATAGGGTCTAAGGCACCAAGGCCGGTCCTTTTAGTTGTTATCTTGGTTACAGTACGCTACATGTGGTTATGACCTGTTAGATCGGTATCAGGATAGACAGTATGTTGTTATGCTCTTATGATCCGTTAGGATTTGGTATGTTAGTGATCTGGTTAGGTCGGAGTTCTGGTTATGAGAGATTGCTATGATCGATGATCTGTGAGATAGTTATATCTGATATCTGTATATGCTAGTATATGTTAGTCATGTGCACATGGTTATTTGCTTGATGTTTGGGTTGAGGCGGTCCTGCTTTGTGATGAAGGCCAACATACCCTACGAGCGGTCCGGATAGACTGTAGGCCCGTATGGCGGTCCAGTCATACCGAAGGCTCGGGATAGATCCAGATAAACTGTAGGCCCTGCAGGGCGGTCCAGTCAGGCCAAAGGCCCAATATGCATGTTGTTGATTATCTGTTATTGATATGGTGTTATCGGTGTGGTATTGGTATTTTGGGGGTAGCTCACTAAGCCCTCGGGCTTAAAGTTTCAGTTAATTGTTTCAGGTACTTCCGGAGACCATGGCAAGGCGAAGGCTTGACCGTACCGCTCCTCATCCATATGATTATATTTCTGGGACACTCTGATGAATAATATTTTGAAAACATTTTGTAAAACACTATTTGGTTTCATGGTTGAAAAAGTTTAAATTTGGCTTAAAATTTTTGGATGTTACATGACTGGACTCATAGTATGTGGGCATTCCAACCTGTTGGTTGTGGGCCTGGGGTATTCCATCCCGAGGTTGATTGGACCCATAGTGTGTTGGCATTCCAACCGGATGGTTGAGGGCCTGGGGTATTCCAACCCGATGGTTGACTGGACCCATAGTATGTTGTTTATGATTATATGTGTATTGTTGTGGGTATGAGTATTTTGGGGGAACTCACTAAGCTTTCGGGCTTATAGTTTCAGTTTATTGTTTCAGGTACATCAGGGGATCGCGGCAAGGCGAAGGCATGATCGTACAACTCCTCATGATTTGTTTATGTTTCTGGGAAACTCTGATATTATACATTTTGAAAACAAAGTTGTAATGATTTTAATGGTTAGAAATGTTTTTTTAATTTAAATTTGGCATGATTTTATGGATGTTACAAAATAATAATGAAAACTGCCCTAAAAGATGCATAAAATGGCATCTAACACATAACATCATCATCATCACACATGTAATATAACAACATTCATTGTTTACATCGAGTATTGTATTTGAATATTAAATGCCAAAATAATTAAAGTCTGGTGAAATAGAAACATAACAAAACATCCATTAGTTTGTTCGTCCCAACTTGCTTCAACGATTTCCTGAGAATAGAAGTTAATTTAAAAAGGTCAACATAAAAATGTTGGTGAGTTCATAAGCATGTTTGAGAAAATGATTTGTATAACCTTGCAATCACAAGAAAATCCTGTATGTTCTTAAAATAGTTTAGTATGTTTGTGTCCGATCTTGTATCAATACATGTGTGTTTTTGATTAACAGAGTGCCAAAAGAAAATGTAAATAGAATACCCCCATCCCGATGTTGCCTGTAAAAGATGAAAAGAGAAAGCTGCCGTACCAGAGGTTGAGTACCAGTGTGAGTAAGTTTCCGAGTAATCCAAGAGAAAAGAGAATGGTCTTCCGCAAACTTCATAACGTTAATTCCTCTAAGTGAGCCGTCATAACCATACTAAATATTGACAATTTTGCTTGTCTTGGCGTTTGTGAACGCCGACGGAAAAATAAAATAAGGTTGTCGTCATTCTAGACTGATGTAGTCTAACTGTAGCGAACAGCTCAGGTGTGGGGTGTCATCCCCGTATAGATCTATACACAAAACCCCGCTCTCCCTCCAAGAGACTCTGGTTATAACTACAGGCTACGATCGTACACTCAATAGGTGTCAACCGACAAGTCTCACTAGTTCCTTAATTGAATTTTACGCGAAGAGAAACATATAAACTCATTCCAGACCCAATGAACCATGTCTGCGGACCACCGAGTCTCACTGAACACGTAAGTCATTTTCTGGCCCGAAAGAAATGAGATTATATAACATGGGTCCAAAATATATGTAAAAGGACAACTAAGGCCCATTTCACATGTAAGGTATTTATAGGCCCAAATAGCACGCAAATAGTATCCAAGGTCCGTTGCGCATGTTAATGGGTCGATGAGGCCCAATAAACAAATAAATAGTATTAAGGACCTATCAAGCATATTAATGGGCCACTAAGGCCCAATATTATACGAATAGCAAAATTAGTCCGTTTGTTATTTTATTGCTAGTATTAGCCAAATTATTTACCAAAATAGTATAAAAAGTCCACTTTTTGTAAAAATGACATTCTTGGCCCAGTAAGCCAAAAATTTACAATTAATGCCCAATCTTAGTAAAAATAACACTTTTGTCCCCATTTTGTTCAAAACTTGTATTTATGGCTAGTTTTTGGTAAAAATAACATTTTTAACCCATTTCTGTCAAAATATCATTTTTGGTTTGATTTTTGTGAAAATACACATTTTTCTGGTTTTTGACTTTCTGACCCGGTTGTTGGAAAATTTGTAGAAAAATCATCGTGAGTCGAAATTTGGATCCGTAAACTCTGGAAGTTTGGAAATTTTGTCTACTTTGTTCACAAATTTTTCTCATAATTTTTAATGGCCTCTATCCAGTGTGAAATTGCTCACCTTCACAGGCTGGTCCGAGATTATTTCAAATATGATAGGCAGTTTTGTAAAATTCGCCAAAAATTGTAGAAAAATCGTATGAAAACGTGAGAGTAGTCATTTAAAGGTATAAACCTGAACTGTTTGCATGTAAAACAGTTTTGAAAAATATTAACATTAAGGTGGTCAAAATAGTTCGAGATTGGACCAAAACTTTTCTGTCAAGGGCTGATTTTTGAGTTTAAGTTATCCATGTTTGTACACAACACTTGGTTTTGCTATTTTAAGTGTATAAATCCCAGATCTACAAGTTTACATGTATTATATGTGATATCACATACTTTTCTCAAGGTTTTCATGTAGATCCAAGTGATAAACTTCATATTCTTAACATATTTTTAGATTTATGAAGTAAATAACACATAATCACCAAATAAATCATGAAAAACACACATATTCATGCATATACACATAGATCTACACAAAGCAACTTGTATTCTCCCCGCAAAACTTAGTAAAAACCGAAAATAGGGGGTATGAACTCACTTTGAGGTTTGGATTCGGTTTTGATGAAGAATGGAGTGAAGATCTCGACTTTAGCAAGCTCCTTGAAGGATTTTCGAACTCTATGAAGCAAAGATGTATAATTCATGAAATGTTATAGTTTAAGAAGAGATTTTTGAAGAAATCAAGAAACTAAACCATAGATCCAAGTAAAAACTTACCAAAGATGATGATCTTGGTGAAAAATCTCTTGAGAATACCCACAAATCTCAAAATTTAGAGGAAGAAGGAGGAGTTCTTTTGAGAGAGTTTTGAAGGTGTTTAAATGAAAAATGGAGGTGATATGGTGGGGGTTTTGGCCGAGATTAATAAGAGAAGAGAGAGAGAGAGATATGGTGAGGTGATGTTTGCATGGAAGACCACCATGCAAACATGAGGTGTCCAATGTACAAATTTCCTCATTTTCCTTTTTTTTTATCTAATAAGCTTAATGGATAATGGGTAATGGGCCGAAAATTTGGGCTTAAGAGAGATGAGGATGAATTGATTTGGCCCATTATTAGTCTTGTTCGAATTTATGAAGTTTAATAATATTTTTTGGCCCATTGGGCCCTTATTAAGGGTCTCGGCCCAATGAAGCCCAATAGAGGGGTTTACGGCCTATTAGAAATAAGAAGGATCATCCTAGGCCCACGTGGCCCAATATGCTAAAGTTTTACAAGTGTAGGTCTAATTAGAGCCCAATTAGGGTTTCTAGACCAAAGATAGTCAAGTTGAAGGTTTATTGGTCCATTAGGCCCAATAAGAGAACCCTAGCTCATATTAGACTGGAACCAGGATTTCTAGGGTTTTCAACACCTTATTGACTATAAGAAATGTATTGAGTGAGCATAGAGTATGATATTCATTTAGAGTACAAGTCATTACACTAGATGAATGTTTACATGAGAATAGAATTTCCTAGCTAAAATGCTAGTTGTGACAGAACTATTTCTCCTTTAGAGCATTTCAATTTCTTTCTTCTTAAGTTTTTCCCCATTTGTCCCTAAAAGACATGGTTTGGTAATTGGCAAGGGGATGTTAACTATGGTAAAAACAATTGAAGTACACGAACAAGAACAATATTATAATGATTGCAAAAACTTGGTTTAGCTTATTTGAATAAGAAATCAATTTGGTTTTTTTGTACATTTGTAGTCAAGCATTTTCTGAAGACATCATGCTTTGCAAGAATATGGATAATGAGGTGTCAGGGTGAAAATTTAGAGTAGATGCCTTTATTATTTTGCCAACGTGTATTATTTACAACGGATGCTTTATGAATTTCTAAATGGTTATTTATGTAAGGATAGAGGACAGAGTTAGCCCAATTTTGTTCACAAAGTTGGTGTCATGTTGTTAGTCTCCAATAAACCGTGCTTGCATAGGTATGAACAAAAAAAGTCTATGCCATGTATCTCATCATATGTTAGACGAAAACTATCATATACAAATTCTTGGATTTATAATGTTAAATTGTGAGGAAAAGGAGCAAACAATGTAACATATCAATATTTATTTGAACAAACATTTTACTTTTATTTATTCATATACATCATTTTACTTTAAATAAGTTCATGAGACTTTTGATTCTTTTTAGGTCAATTCTCTATAAATTTATATTATTTGTCCAACATAAGGGTAAAATGGTTATTTTCAGCATTCAATACAGTCAGTTAGATACATAATCAAACAATATGGTTTCAATCAAAGACAAATGCAGTCAGAACTTCTGACCCAGTCAAATCTTAATTAGTCATCAACTATCAAACAACCCCTAAGCTCAAAATGAAGTTTACCATCAATGAAACATATTACATGAAAGATTATTACCTTAGCAATAATTTATATAAAAAATGCACAACAATTGTTAAAAAGAAGAAATATTTTTATTAACTAACTAACTCACACATATTTTAATGTATTTATATTATTGATCAAGGAACACCTTACCAATGCTCTTGATATCAATATGCGAAAAAAAGAAATTCAAGCTTTGTCTACTTACACAATATCATTAGATGAACAAACAAACATAAATATCGAAGATGATGGAGCTGAAGTCCGTTATATGGAAGGAAACAAGAACAAATAAATCATCAAGGAAAACCGACAATCTTAAATGGCGAAGTAGGTTGTATAAGAGATTTTGATTTTGATTAATAAAAGTAATTCATTGTGTATGTCTCAAATAAGTGAAATATGACAAAACAAAAAACACACACAAAAAAAGTTAATGGGTATTGGGTGCTTTAATAACAAGCCCATATTTTCGAAATCCCCAATTCCCGAATTCCCCAATCCCTAAAAAAGTTATTGTAAATCTGCGGCCCAATTTCAAACCCTAAATCGCTGAACGATTTGATCGGACGGTCAACAACCGCCTCCATAGTATTACAAAGCCGATAAAGGCTAAATCATCTGCTCATTGCACCTCAGCTAGCTACCTCTCGATCTGCTTCCATCTCTCTCAATTTCAAGGTATGGATGTCTGAATTATCTCCGCGATTCTAATTTTCTGAAGATTTTTGTACCAATCATCTTATATATCTACGTATGTATTACTGATTTTTCCTGGATGGAGGCACCGCTGTCTACATCTATATCCCCTTACACCATTCATATGGGATTCTGGGTTTCGGTGTTGTATTTGTTACTGTTTATTTTGTAGAGAATGAATTTTATCTAGTATATGGTTTGTATGCTTGTAGATGACGATTTTCTGTTTACTTTACATCTATCTGTTACGTACATCTTTTCTATGCTGAACTTCGCAGATCCAGCGAAACTAGTAGTTTTAGATTCGGATCTGATGGTTGATGTTATGTTAAAAGTATAGCCTTTTATTCTCTTTATTGTATCAGCTAAACAGAAAAATTGAAGTTTTATTATATTTTAGTGTCTAATTTTCATGATGCTGTCAAGCATGCACTAATAGATCTAGACAACTAGTGCTCCCAATATCAGCTTAATTCGACCTTATTCTGCATTTTTGATTGATCTGAATATGTGTTAAAGTAGCACTTCATATGTTTTAGGCTAATCTAATTGTTTTTTTTGGTTGACATTGTTATTTTCTGTGTAGAGCTTTTAATTAGTATATATAATAGCTTGCATCATAATTTATATATTTTCGATTTTTTTTAACTTTGATGGTTTATTATACATACCATATATATATATTTTGAAAGATTGTATTTTATCTACTGTATTATATATGCTTTGTTTGTTTTATTCTTAGTGTTTTTCATTGTATGTGTTTCTTATTTTTTTCATTTTTTTAAGATGAAGAAGATATATTGATCTTGTTAGCATAGCTTTACCTCTACATGTATGGTGAAAGAAATGGTCTCCTAAAACATACAAATAATCAAGGCTGGAATCTCAAAAAGGCTTGTTTACCAAATCCCAATTTTGGGTTTGGTAAGAAACACTAATGAGCTCAGAGAATTGGCATAGTTTTTTTGCCATAGGCCTGTGGTATTGGAGCATTTCTTTTCATCATTACATAATGTGGTTAAAGCCATATGCAGCTAGTCAATCATCTCTCTTTTATCCGCCATTTTAACTGATACATGACTATTTTTGTTTCACTCCACATATTTGTCAAAAACTCAAAACATGTATCCTGATTTACAGTTTTTTAGTATTTGGTTTTTCTCTTGCTGTTCTATTTTTCATATATTTGTCATTATTATGTGTTCTAGTAACATCTATGTATTCGATACTTGATGACTAAATAAAATTTTATTCTGACACTTCAGTTTGTCATTTTGCATTGTGATACTTTCTTTCATGTTTTCTATGTTAAACTTTATAGGAACATATATACCCATATCCATATGTCTTTTAACTTTTTGTTTATGCTTTTCTTGTGTGATTCTTTGGATATAAACTTTATAAGTTTTGCAGATATTTAAGAAGCTAGTTATCATGTCTCATCGTAAGTTTGAGCATCCAAGACATGGTTCTTTGGGATTTCTTCCCAGGAAAAGGGCTGCTCGTCACAGAGGAAAAGGTTTTTTTATTTAAATTTCCTTATTTTGTTAAAGGCCAAATCTTAATAATTCTTTTGGTTTTATGTTGTTTTTAAACCTATTATTGTGGGATTCTAATATATTGGTTTTTTGCAGTGAAGGCATTCCCCAAAGACAATCCTACACAACCTTGTAAACTTACTGCTTTTCTGGGATACAAAGCTGGAATGACACATATTGTTAGAGATGTTGAAAAGCCTGGATCAAGTGAGTTTTTAACTTTTTTTTACCAGTAATAGTTTGTTTTTTGGCCCTTTAGCATAGCTGATTTTTCAAAATCTGGTCTTAAAAAGTTTGTTTTTTGCAGCTTTACTCTTTATTTGAGGTTCTTGTAATGTTTTTGATCAATGATCCAATTAAAGACTATTCTTAGTTACTAATTATAACAGAGTTTTGTTAATTTTAGTCCTAAAGCGCTATTATCCAATAAGTATAACTGTTTTTTGAGCATTGGTCTTAAAAAGTTGACTCTTTAAAATCTGGTCCTAAAGTTTTTTTCTTGTTGATTTGGTCCCTAAAAGATTTTCTTCCAATTTTGGTCTTTTATGATAAAATATCTCTTTTAGTCCCTGAACAAAGCTGATTTTTGCAATTTTAGTCCAAAAAATGTACTGTTTTTACTTGAAACGTAACATGTTCACGAACAAATACCTAGTTGCATGAGAAGTTTTTTGGACTAAAACTGAATAATCACTTTAACTTGGGGACTCTAATTGTAATTAAACTTTTTTACGAACATAATACTTCTCTACTACTTTATATGTAATAATATTTTCTTTCATTTTATCTCAGAACTCCACAAGAAAGAGACATGTGAGGCAGTGACAATCATTGAAACACCTCCAATGGTGGTTGTTGGGGTGGTGGGGTATGTCAAGACCCCACGTGGGCTCCGCACCTTGAACACAGTGTGGGCCCAGCATCTGAGTGAAGACATCAAGAGAAGATTCTACAAAAACTGGTGCAAATCAAAGAAGAAAGCTTTCACAAATTACTCAAAGAAATACGAATCCGAAAAAGGAAAGAAAGACATTCAGTCGCAGCTGGAAAAGATGAAAAAGTACTGCAATGTCATCCGTGTTCTTGCCCACACACAAGTAAAAACCCTAATCCTTAAACCCTAAACCCCATTACACAAATCCTTAATCTTTTAAACATATCTAATGACATATTGTTTGTGGGTTTCAGATTCGTAAGATGAAAGGTCTGAAACAGAAGAAGGCCCACATAATGGAAATCCAAGTCAACGGTGGTGACGTGGCACAAAAAGTCAACTTTGCTTACAGTTTTTTTGAGAAACAAATTCCAATCGATGCTGTGTTTCAAAAAGATGAAATGATTGATATTATTGGTGTGACAAAAGGGAAAGGGTATGAAGGTGTTGTGACCCGTTGGGGTGTGACCCGTTTACCCAGGAAGACCCACCGTGGGCTCCGTAAGGTTGCGTGTATCGGAGCGTGGCACCCCGCTAGGGTTTCCTTCACTGTTGCAAGAGCTGGACAGAATGGGTATCATCACAGAACTGAAATGAATAAGAAGATTTATAAACTTGGGAAAGCTGGACAGGAATCACATTCTGCAATCACTGAATACGACAGGTATTTTTAATTTTAATTCTTTATTCAGGGGTAAAAATGTAATTTTCTTGTTGAATTATGTGTTAAGATGATTGTTTTTTGATTGAAGGACTGAGAAGGAGATAACACCGATGGGTGGGTTTCCACATTATGGGGTGGTGAAAGATGATTTTTTGATGATAAAGGGGTGTTGTGTGGGACCCAAGAAGAGGGTGGTGACATTAAGACAGTCTTTGTTGAAACAGACATCGAGGCTTGCTATGGAGGAAATTAAGCTTAAGTTTGTTGACACGTCATCCAAGTTTGGGCATGGACGCTTTCAGACTCTTGATGAGAAGGCCAAGTTTTATGGAAGACTCAAAGCCTAGAAAGATTTCATTTTATTTTTTTGATTTAGAAGTTCAAATGAACGGTTGCGAATCTGGGATATGGATATTTTAATAGGTTGGATTTTGAGAGTTTTGTTTTGAGATCTTATGATATGTTTGTTTTGGTCTACCATTCCACCGTCCTAAAATAAGTTCCATCTTTTACTATTTATTTATTTATTAAAATTAATTTTAACAAATAAATAAGTAGCAAGACATTACATATTCAGAATTAAATAACTATTACAATAAAAATGATATTAAGATAAAAAAAATGATTAATAACAATAGGAATAACAACTAATTTAACGATAATATAGTAAATACATACTATTAATTTAATTTAGTTATATTTTTATAAAGTCTATAACAAATAAGGTTTTATGATATCATTTTAGCTTTTATATAGAATAATAATATAAGTATTCCAATATTAAAAATAAAATATTTAAATAATATAATTATAAGAGATTAGACTTTTTGATGTTTTTTTATTTTTATTTTTTATTTTTCTAAATTTTGAGAAACAATGTAGTTTGAACCATCAAAAAGAGGTTTCTTTCCATCATAACACCATCCACAATATATCGCATTTTTTCAGATAGCTTTTGGTGTCATCCACCCTCTTTTACAGATATCCCACTATATAAAAGCTTTTCACATGGTTTTTTTATGGTTCCATAATTCAGTTATACAAGTATATATAATAGATAAATAAATAAAACAAAATTAATATGTGAAAAGGCTCTAATTATAGAACTTGTAAATTAACAAGATCCATGAGAAAAATCCTCTAATAATTTTTTTAAAAAGGTTTGAAAAAAGTTTTTTAAAAATTCTAAAAAAACTCATTATGAATGCTTTAAATTATGTAACAATATAATTTTAAATTACAAATAAGTGAGACGTACTAGTGAATGGTGATCTTTGAAAAATTTAATAGATCTGTGGCAGGATTTGATCACTTAAATGAGATATACACTTTCTAATATTCATTATAAAATAACAATATACAAAAAAAAGTTTTTATAAAATTATTTTTATTTATAAGTTTTATGAATCATACCACTACAAAACCTTTACACCATGTACCCGAGTTCAACTTAACGAGAAAAAAGAAAGAAAATTGATAGAAATGAGAAGAAAATAAAAGAAATTGTTGTTTCTGAGTTTCATTAAAAAAGGAAGTGGGTGGAAATAGAAAGATCACTTTCCTTTCTAACTTTCCTTCCGATTTGGAAGAATTTGAAAAAAAAGAACAAAATAATTAATTTTCCTTTTATTTCTCTCAACTCGGGAACAAAAAAAAATGCTTTTACTGATAGACAAACCCGCAACAATCGGTCAATCGACACGTCACAACAACAAAACAATGTAATTTTTTGAATTTACTTTTTATAGCTTTGTAAGTCATAGTGGGGTTTGTAACCCTATTTCCATTTACCAAAATAAGCATCACTTGAAATTACACCTTTTTTCATCTCCAATATATCTATCCAGGAAACCTTTGTGATTATCTATAAACTATAGATTATCCAGGAGACTATTATTTTAGAACACAAAAAACATGTTTATATGCATCAAAACTAAAAAGATATGATTATCCTCGGTCTACACCAATAGTAGACGTGCACAAACTATTTTTTTTCCCGTACCGGACCGGTTCAAAAAATCGGTTCGTTTCTGGTTACCAAAGTCAAAACCGGTTCACCCCCTAAAAAATCCGAACTTATATAAACCGGTTCGAGGCATATAACGTTTTTTTTTTTTTTTTTTTTTTTTTTTTTTTTTTTTTTTGTTTTGGCCTTAAAAGTGTAAAATAGAAATGTTTTTTTTTGGGTTAAAAGTGTTTGGATTGTGGTTAACCAAAAAAAAAAAAGCAATTCACAGCGGGGGGATTGAAATGAAGGCATAAGCCTTATGCCTTATTACACACACGTCCATATGATGCATCTTTCTTTCAATTTATTTTATTTTTTTTTATTTTTTTTGCTTTTGTTTATTGTTTAACAAACATAGACATAATACATAATACAACTTCAAACATAAAAACACATTTTTTTGGAACAATTTTCAACTTTTTTTTGTTTTTGTTTTGTTTTGTTTTGTTTTTTTTTTTTTTTGTTTTTTTGTTTTTTGTTTTTTATATTGGAAATACATAATACAACTTCAAACATAAAAACACAAAACATCCAAATTGTCAAACTAATACATCTTCAAACATAAACATAAAACATCCAAATTGTTTTTTTATTGTTCTTTGGATTTATTTTTCATCTGCCATGTCGTTGTGTAATGCTCTCTCGTACTCGAGCTCTTCTAGGGTGAGTGGCACCGACAATCCCATGGCTACTTGTTCATCATGTACTTGTTGCTCAACTTGCAACACTTTTCCCTCTAGTAGTTCAACGTCTTATATCCATTCCATGCCATCGAGGTAGCATTTCAAGCAAATGCACACTTCCACTGACAAATGTGTGAGTTTTGTTCTTCTTGGTGATATAACCCTGTCACTAACAGAAAAAGCCGATTCCGAAGCTACTGTAGAAACTTGGGAGCTTAGTAGATCACAGGCCATGGCGGCTAGAATCGAAAATTGGGTTTCCTTTTCTTTCCACCAAGCCAAAATATCAAAATTATCAAACTCTTGCACACTCATTTGTGCCAAAAAAATCGGAACCAATGTACCTTCCGAGCTTGCTACTAGGGGTGTTAGACCGAGCTTGTTTGGAATTTTCATTCCTCAAAGTATTATAGAGCCGAATTGTTTCGTTATTTTGGTGAGAAGTGGATCTGGATGCTCCCGTACCTCGCATCATGTCATAAATGTTTGTTAAACCATACTTTGTTAAATAAACTTCAAACAAACTTTGAAAATCTTTGTTAAATTTTGAAAATTCCTTTGATGCATTCCTCAAATTTCCTTTTCAACCCCTCCAACATTTAGAGCCGGATTCAAAGCGGCGGAACAAGTAATAACGGGGGGCATATTTTCAAAATATTTTTTTAACTTTGTTTTCATCGGTTTAATCATATTAGCAAACATTGTGTCTCTCATTTCAAACTCATTGATTTTTGCACATATTAAAAATATTTGGTTTAAAACTAAACAACTTGTAAGATAATAAACTCCCGATAAAAAAGTAGTTGCTTTTTTAAAAACTCCAAGCAATTCTGTAACAAGTTTGATAGTATCCCAACTTGATTCCGGATAAGCCGTAACCCGATTACGTTCTGCAAGGTGATCATGAAACATTTTTAAAGTATCTTTTTGACGTAAGACACATTCAAACATGTTGCAAGTGGAGTTCCATCGGGTAGGTATTTCCCAATTTGGACCTAACCAAAGGGCATTCGCATCGGCACAATGATATCGAGCATTACTAGAACTATAAATATCTTTTAGCATTTGTTTGAAACCATATTTTATAAGTTCAATGCTAGTTAGTCCATCTTGCACAACCAAATTAATGATATGTGCAACAAATCGACTATGGAAGAAAACACCGTCACAAATTGGTTTATATTTTAATTTTAGTTGTCCAACCGCGACGGTGTTGTTCGATGCATTATCAAAAATTATACAAAAAACTTTTTCTTCTAGTTTATAAGTTTTGATGATACAATCTAACATTTTAAATAAATTTCTACCGGTGTGCGACACCTCAAACAATTTAAACGCAATCGTACGCTTCATCATGAACCAATTATTTGGATTTATCCAATGAGCGGTAACACAAAGGAATGAATCCGGTGAACCGTGAGGTGCCGTCCAAACATCACAAGTTAAATTTACACCGGTTCCAAAAGCTTCAAATCCTAAAATTTAAATCATTTCATTTTTTGCTAGTTTTCATATTTCAATACAATCGCGTCTAAGGGAAGTACGAATCACATGACAATATCGCGGTTGGAGAGTATCTTGGATGAGTGAAGTCAGTCGTTTGTTGTTGAAGTGTTCAAAATGCAAGCATTCTTGAATCACGAACTTCGCCATCCTATCCCGAACTTTAGCCGCTTCGTAATTCCACAATGTAGTATCTTTCGTCATTGTTCTTTGATTATGATCCGGCCTAAATTTCACCGCAGGGCATTTCTTATTCATATGAGTTTTCAATATCGAATTCCCATCTTCATTGAAAAAAGCACCACATTTTTTGCATCACGCTTTTCTTGGACCGCTCGACATTACACACAAATCAAAATTGCCCCAAATAGCCGAATTTCTATTTGTTTCTTTGATGCTAACAACGGTAACATTGTTTGATGAATCTCCAACACCAACGAAAACCGAATCCATTGCTTAACTTGAGAGTGTTTCTTTGATCTAAGAGAGATTTTTTGAGGTTTGGTTAAGCTAAACTTGAGAGCTAAACATCTAATATATATATATATACACACACACACTATATGGAAAGGTTAATACGGACAAATAGGAGCCAAAATCGAGCCTTACACACCCTCAAACGGCTATATAGCCGGTAGGAAAAAACAAAAAAACGGCCATATCCCAAAACCGGTTCAAAAAAGCGGTTCAGGCGAAACCTGTTCCAAACCGGTCCCAACGGTCGAAACTTCGAATTGGTATGAACTGCCGGTTCGGTTCGAGGCTGCACCGGTTCAGTGGTGAACTGGTTTTCGGTTCGGACACCGGTTCGGATCAAGAACCAGTTTTTTTGCCCACGTCTAACCAATAGTACATTGACCCATTTTTTGTGAAGAGATGAATCATCTTCAATTGGATTCTTTGCATTCCGTTAAATCAATGAGCCCATTAAGTGATTAAGCATTTCTTTAATAAGCCCATTCCGAGCATCGGTATAAACCCATTTTGGATACGGATCAATGACCCATGATTGTAGCCTTCAAATTATCTTTTTGAGACTGACTTTGAGACTCATCTGTACTCTTCTTGAAAATTTGCAAATCTTTAACTTTACTTTTGCATTGGGTATGTTTGTCTTTTTACAAACCTCTTATCAATTCGAATATAGAAAGAAATCCTCCCTTTCTTTTTCCTTGAGTGTGACCCCTTTAATCTTATTTTATATTTTTCCTTCATAAAAATATAATCAAGTACACTCAATTTTGTATGTTCCACTCATCCAACCACAATATCATGAAATAGATATGAGTTCTTCATTAATATAATCAAGTACATTCAATTTTGTATATTCCACTTATCCATGCACAATATTCATTGGGTTAACTATAACTTATTAGGTACTAGGTTATAACCCGAAGAAACCACGACCAATATGTTTAAAATTATTATATTAGATAAAAAAATATTAAAAAAATTCATCGTATCGTCGATTGTAATTAATTATGAATTAAATTTTTTATGTAAAATAAACAAAATACTTTATCATATATTTCGAAAATGTCATTAGGATAGGATTTTGTATTTTCAAAATTTGAATTGAAGTTGATTTATTACAAAAAAAAAAAAAAAGCAAACTGTAGGCATGCTAGAAAATTGACATGTTGCATTTTTAGGTTTCGTTTATTTGAATAGGTAGATAACCATTATTTCAAATCGTATTAGAATAGGTAGATAACCATTAATTATGTGGAAACTACTGTCGTTTATTAGAATAGGTAGATAACCATTAGTAGATGACCTACAAAGAAATAAATCTATAAGTTTTTAATTTTTAACTCAACAAAACACTCTTGACTCTTAAGTCTAATATTAATCTGTAATTGCAAAAAGGAATGATTTTAGGAATTTACTATCTATACGGTATGACAACCCTATATCACATATCCCCATGTTATGGTCAAACTGCATAAGTAACAACTCACTTTTCCTCAAATTTCGTCTTAGGAATTTACTATACAGTAAATAGAAACCTACTTCTATTATTCCACTTTCTAACAAAATAATAACATTTTTTGATTTAAAGGTTGTGTTAGTTTCGATTTCCCTTCCTTTCCCGAGTATGATCGATAAATATGAGATCCAAAATTATTGTTCTATAATTTTAACATCAAACCACACAAACATCGAGGTTGATGCAACTAAGATAGGTAGATTTTTTAAAATGTTATACTGTAATATGAAAAGTATGAAAATTAGATGCTATAGTGAAGCTCGAGTAGCTAAAGGAACAAATGCATAGATCCTACAAATTAGGGTTGCATGCACACATAGGGATTGTTTGTTTTGCTCAAAACCCATCAGTAGTATCAGAAGATAGAATTGTTTTCTATTGCATATTATGCAATTGGTTGAACTTGACAATTAGGGTTTATGGCAATTAAACCCATTGGAGTTAGGGTTTTTGCAAATTAGGGTTTCCTAACCCTAGTTTTCGAAAATTTGCATAAGGGTTTTAACCCTTTCCTTTGGCCTTCTAATTTCGAAAATTTAGGGTTTCCTAACCCTAGGATTTTTCAAAAATATGGCAAGGATTGAAAACCTTGCCTTCCTCCCCATGATATGATAATTTCGAAAATTAGGGTTATGGGTAGGGTTCTTATTTTTGGTAATTATCTTCTTATTTGACTAACTAGATAATTATAGAATTTTATAATTATCCCTCCCATATTTTCGAGATTTAGGGGATAGGGATTAGTTTAAATTATTTTGATTAATTTAATTGGATAATCCTTAAATGATTTAACAAATTAATTAAAATGTTTAATTAATAGATAATTATTAAATCGATCTCTTTTAAATTTAATTAAAATTGTTTTTAATTTCGAAAATTTAAAAGATTATAAACATTAGTATTTTGAAATGTTTAAAATACACCTTATATTATATGTAAATTAAAAGTTTAATATTTACTATATGTTTAAGACAAGTCAGTCGAACCGCTAGTACGCCTCATTCACGAATCCGATCTATAAGGGTATAAGGAAATTGCCTATAAAATGGTGGTTGAATGGGTGTCCACTCTCACCCACCGCTTCCTTGATTGGTGGAGGGACGTTATCCGAACGGGTTTGATAGGACACTTTGATGGGTTTTGAGCATTACAACATTCCTATGGTGCACATGCCACCCTAATTGCTTTGGATCTAGGTTGTTCTCAAGTTATACATGCAAATCAATTTTCCAAAGCAAGAACCCTAAACTAGCATACAATTTTCGGATTCAATGAATAAACTAGGGTTAGAAGAATATCTTTCTTGTTGATTGATTGATCTTGACCTTCAAGAGCTTAGTGCCTCAAGTGCTGCACCTCTAATGGAGTCACAAACACCACTTAGCAATAGATGAACAAGAGAGAGAGGTGGAGGCTGCACAAATTGGCCAGGGTTTCTTTTAGGGAATCAAGTGGCCGATTTTAGGAGCCTTGGGGTTCCTTTTATAGTTGAGCTGCTACTAGGGTTTTCAACTAGAAACCCTAATTCCCTTGCTTAGGCCCTAAGCAATCCACAGACCCACATGATAGGCCTTGGACGAAAACTCTATGGGCTTCCCATAGATTTCCGTCCACCCCATATCAAGAGAGTCCATTAGCCCAAACTACAACTATTACTGATTTACACAATCAGTCCCCGTTCTTTTAATCAATCTCTTTTGATCACTAAATTAATTCCAAATTAATTTCTGATCAATACTAATTAAATAATATGATTTCTCAATTAATATATTATTCTTATAATATATTAATAAATCATCAATTAACCTCTTTCTCCAAAACTCATCCTATCAAATTGCTATGGTGAAGGCAACCCAAAAGGACCATGCTACTATCGGGTCAAGTACATACCAATTATAGTTATGGGCTTAGACACCTAATCCAACAGTCTCCCACTTGGATAAGTCTAATAACTATAACTGCAAGTATGACTTCAAAATCCGATTAGCAATCATAGCTCTCAAAAGCCACTGTCGAACTCTGACCTAGTCAATGATGCGTCCTTTAGATAAAGGATCATATAATCCTTCGTTCTGCAAGATATCGTGTGGACAAAGACATGGAACATAATCGTTCTCAATGACCAGCAATTTGTTTCCCGACTTCTGATTTTTTTGACATAGAACTTAATTGAACACATAAATTCAGTCATGACCGGGCCCGACACATAATCAACACAAAATCATCGAGGGGACCAAGATATCACTTTTACCCTCTTAGTATAAAAGGAACATATAAACTTTGACTTATATGCTTGTACTATTTACTCGTTAAATCATACACAACAACACGTTTTATAACATCAAGTTACTGATGCGTTTACGCATTATCAATGCACAACCAACTTGTAAACAACAACTCATATATCTCGGTTTAAAGATTATACGATATTATCGTCTCACAATCACTCGTGATAAATTCCATGAACTGATTCACATGAGCATGGGTTTAATCCAATACTCAAATCTTATTTTAGAAGTACTCATGAACGTTGCATCAAACCTTTGCTATGTCTAAGCACTTAGACAATCTACAACCAATTCATGAAAGTCTAACCTCATAAATTACTCCCAAAGTATGATCGACTGTGGATAATTTGAACAATCTAATTATTCTGGAAGTAAAACATGCAAAAGTGAAACAATAGTAAACAATCGACACAAGATAGTAAACTTTACTCATAAATACATCTCCATTACTTAATCATCAAATGTCAATTACATTTATCTATTACAAGTTTCTAAACATCTATCTAATCACTAAAACTAATATCGTCTTTCAGACCAATGCTACTCGCATGCTGTAAGTGCTTAACCCTACTCAGACCCTTTGTGAGAGGATTTGCTGGATTCTCCTCTAACGATACCCTCGTGACTACGAGGAGTCCCTCTTCTACCAGATGTATGATGAAGTGGTATTTTCTGTCGATGTGTCTGGATCTACCATGATCCCTTGGTTTCTTGGTTAAGGCAACCGCTCCTTTGTTATCACAAAAAATCTCCATAGGCTCCTTTATGGCTGGTACAACTCCAAGGTCTCCAATGAAGTTCTTCAACCATATCGCCTCCTTCGACGCTTCTCTCGCTGCTATGTACTCTGATTCGTACATTGAATCAGCCATGGTCTCCTGCTTGGAACTTTTCCAAGTAACTGCTCCTCCATTTAGGGTAAATACCCAGCCCGAATAAGAGCGGAAGTTATCTCTGTCGGTCTGAAAGATGGCGTCACTATACCCTGTCACTCTCAAGTCATCACTCCCACCAAGTGTAAGGACCCAGTCCTTAGTCCTTCACATGTACTTAAGAATGTTCTTAACTGCTTTCCAATGAGCTCTACCCGGGTTCCCTTGATATCGGCTAACCATGCTTAACGGAAAAGCCACATCAGGGCGAGTACATGTCATAACGTACATGATCGAGCCAACGGCGGAAGCATATGATACTCGACTCATTTCCTCTATCACGACATCGGTACTTCGACTCTGAGTCTTACTCAACTTGGTATTGCTTTGGATTGGCAGTTCCGCTTTCTTGGAATTCTCCATGCTAAAACGTTTCAACACCTTGTCCAAGTAAGTACTTTGACTAAGTCCTATTATTCTCCTACTTCTATTTCTCAAAATCCTTATCCCTAGAATATAAGCAGCTTCTTCTAGATCCTTCATAGTGAAACTCTTCCCAAGCCAGGACTTAACCTCTTGCAAGGTCGGGACGTCGTTTCCTATGAGCAGTATGTCATCAACATACAAAACTAGAAAGCTTACTATACTCCCACTAGCCTTGACATACACACATGACTCATCCTCGCTTCTCGAAAATCCAAACTCTTTGACTTTTTCATCGAAACAAAGATTCCATCTGCGAGACACTTGCTTTAATCCATAGATAGATTTCTCAAGCTTTCACACTCTATTGGGATATTTAGCATCCACAAAACCCTCTGGCTGACACATGTAAACATCTCCAGCCAGCTTCCCGTTAAGGAAGGCAGTTTTGACATCCATCTGCCAAATTTCATAATCATGAAACGCAGCGATAGGCAACATAACCCTGATAGACTTGATATTGGCCACTGGTAAGAAGGTCTCATCATAGTCAACCCCTGGGGTTTGAGTAAAGCCCTTCGCAACCAACCGTGCCTTGAACGTATGCACTTTCCCATCCATGTCGGTCTTCTTCTTGAAGATCCATTTTCACCCGACCGTCTTACGACCTTGCATATTGTCAACCAAGTTCCAAACTTGATTGTCATACATGGACTGAATCTCGCTGTCCATTGCCTCCTTCCATTTTGCAGACTCTGTGCCTGCCATGGCTTCCTTGTAGTTGTTATGTTCATCCAAATTTATCAGTGTACTATCACTGATAAACTTATCACCTTCAACAGTTATATGGAAACCATACAACACATGTGGAACACTAACTCTACTGGAATGTCTTAGAGGTAAGGACTCGTCAACTGGTTCAACATGAATCTCTTACTCAAGTTGAGCATTAGTGTTAGAGGTTCCTTCATCGCTTGACTCTTGAAGCTCTTCAAGATCAATTTGCCTCCCACTGTCCTTTTGGCATATGATTTCTCTTTTGCGGAAAACCCCTTTCCTTGCTACAAAGACCACGTTGTCACTTGGTCTCTAGAAAAGATATCCAAAAGATTTATGTGGGTAGCCGATGAAAATACACCACTCACTGCGAGGTTCAAGCTTTTCGTGAGTCTCTTGTCTTACGAAAGCCTCGCAACCCCAAACATTGATATGTGCCAACGAGGGAACCTTCCCTGTCCACATCTCGTGAGGTGTTTTGGCAACCTTCTTAGTTGGGACTAGATTAAGGATATAAGCGACAATCTCTAAGGCATACCACCAAAATGAGACGGGTAACGAAACTCGACTCATCATGGAACGAACCATGTCCAACAAGATTCGATTGCGCCTCTCAGCCACACCATTGAGTTGCGGTGTCCTAGGTGGCGTCAATTGTGAAACAATTCCACATTCCTTAAGATAGCCGTGGAACTCGATACTAAGATACTTCACCCAAAAATTCAAACCAATTTAAACTTTTAAAAACATTTCAAACCATTAAAAATCATTACAACTTTGTTTTCAAAATGTATAATATCAGAGTTTTCCCAGAAATATAGACAAAACATGAGGAGCTGTACGATCACGCCTTCGCCTTGCCACGATCCCCTGATGTACGTGAAACAATAAACTGAAACTGTAAGCCCGAGAGCTTAGTGAGTTCCCCCAAAATACCGATACACATACAGTCCATATAAACATATCATAACAAACTGAAAAACATGTAATGGGTCCCCAGCTTTACAGACTGGATTACCCCTGAGCCCACAGTACGAGTCTCCTTTTAGCCCGTAACTGGAATGCTTCCGAGCCCATAGTACGAGTCTCCCTTTAGCCCATAACTGGAATGCTCCCGAGCCCACAGTACGAGTTTCCCTTTAGCCCGTAACTGGAATGCTCCTAAGGTCTGTTGGCTACCGCACGGAGCAGTACAACCTCAACCCATCCCACATAACATATAACATACCACATAACCACTGAGCATGCAATAATCATATAACATCATAGGTAGTCCAATAGGTCTACCTAACTGACATAACTACTAGTATGCAACACTAACTTATACTCAACATCTAACACTACTACAATAACATATCCAATGGGCTGGCCTTGGTGCCTTAGACCCCTTAGTATAGTGAGGATAACTCACCTTGCAACTGTCATCTGAAACTAGAAAGCTCAACTCCCGGATCACCAACACGAACTCCACCACCTATAGTTACCATAAAACCCTTTTTCATAAATCTCCAAATTACCAGAATACCCTCAGAAATCAACTGGTCAACTCTTGGTCAAAGTCAAAGTCCACAGTCAAAGTCAACAGTCCATGTTGACTCGACTCGTCGAGTGCGGTTCACCGACTCGTCGAGTCCTTCCTGAACTCGAGAAGTCGTGAAATCCTTGATTGGCTCGTCGAGTTCCCCTTTAACTCGCCTAGTTCATACGTGTCCAAGAATTGGGAGAAACCCTACGTGACATCCCCATTTTCACGGCCAGAAAAGACCGATTTTGTTTATGCTTTATAAGAATCAGAGTACTTCTTTTAACAAAAATGTTGCGGAATTTGTTCCCAGTAAAACATGATAAATAAGTTATCAAAGCATTTCCGAAGAAATGTATTTTTATTCGTTTTTAAAACATTCGGGATGTCATCGTCAATACAGAAACATAAGCATAAGCAGAACTTACATTCATTATCACTAGTGATTTACATCTCCTTAATCTCTCAGTGTAATGTAACTTCATATCGACACCTGTGATATAAATAAACTGAGTGGGTCAGGTTGGGAAACCTGGTGAGTACATAGGGTTTTCAACCCACAATAATATAATAATTATGTTTAAACAATCAAACAATCAACCCAATTCCCCATCCCCATTATCTTCTTTACTCTTAAGGATCTACCCTAAGAGTCATCTATCCTGCATTCGTTCATTCCGTAGTCCCTTGCTTCCAGGGTTATAGGACTGGCACTAAATCCATAGCTGCCAATGCTCGTTCGTAAAGCACTAATTCCATAGCTGCTATAGTTTATTCATCGGGTACTAAATCCATAGCTACCGGTGTTTATCTAATAGGTACTAAGTCCATAGCTACCAATTCCTAACAGGTACTAAGTCCATAGCTACCCGTGTTTATCTAATAGGTACTAAGTCCATAGCTACCAGTGTCTAACAGGCACTAAGTCCATAGCTACCAGTGTTTGTCCAATAAGCACTAAGTCTATAGCTGCCAATGTTTACTCACATCATCTTTTATCTCTCATCATTCATCTACCCATGCCATACCCAACATATTTGTAGATATAAAATACATATACAGTTTAAATCGTTTAAAACCTGTATAAAAACGTTCATCCAGCATAGACAACAAGTATTCAGATAATATGCACACATAGCATGTAGTTTATATAAAATACTTCATATATATGTGTAAGATGAAAGTAACTATGCACTCACCTGATTAGGTGGTGACTTGGCACTTGAACAACACTTCGTTATCTCAAAACAATTTTTCCTCGACCAAAACCTAGTATAAATACCACTAGGGTTTAGTTTTAACGTTAACCACGACTAATTAATAGTCTAGCTATTATTACTATTATATAAGCGTTAAATAACACTCAATATAACTCATAATAATAGCCCAAATAATTATTTTAAGGTCCTAATAATGTTACTATAATTAAATAAAAGCTATATTAAATATAGTATAGGCGTAGCTCACTTACAGCGGGTTTTTATTAAAAACCGGGCTTCGCTAGAGCAGCGTTTCCGAGCCGAAAGCTTTTCTTCTCGGAGCCGTCGGGCGCTCCGGGGCTTTATTATCGTGCTAGGGAGGTTCCCTAGACTTGGGAGGGGTTTAGGGAGGCTAGAGAGAAGTTAGAGAGAGAAAGAGAGGCTTATGGTGTGAAGAAATTATGAAGAGTTCATCTCTCATTTATAGGAATTTTATAGTAAAGTAGTCTCCAAGCATCGTCCGTATCTTTCGCGTACGAGCTCCGTTTTCTACGTTCTTTATATCCACGCATTGGTATTTACAAGTACTATAACTTTCATTTAGACCCCGTCGGCTAATTCTCCTTCTATCTCAGATTTACAAAAACTGTATCGAATTCGTCGCGCTCGAAAAGTCGAGACTAAGCTTCGTCCATAACTTTCGCATACGAGCTCCATTTTTGTCGTTATTTATATCCACGCGTTGGTATTTACAAGTACTACAACTTTCATTTAGACCTCGTTGGCTAATTCTCATTCTATCTCGGATTTACAAAACTGTATCGAATTTGCCGCGCTCGAAAAGTAGAGACTAAGCTTCGTCCATAACTTTCGCATACGGCCTCCGTTTTTGACGTTATTTATATCCACGCGTAGGTAAAAATAAAATCTAAAACTTTTATTTTTTACTCCGTCGGCTAATTCTCGACCGATCTTAAATTTAACAGTAGGAGGTGATTACACTGTTAAATGTCCGCGTAAAATTCATAACTTTTACATACAGACTCCGTTTTCGTCTGTCTTTTTGTCGTTGAGTTCCTATTAATGAGATATTATACTCTCATTTAGTTCGCATAAGCCAAAAACCGCTCGAACTAAAATTCGAGTTTCGGGCCGTGCACCGCTATGCCAAATCTTAGAAAAATCATAACTTCCTCATACGAAGTTAGATTTGGGCGTTCTTTTTATGGACGCTCTCGGTTTAACATTTTGTATGACTTTTGTTTAGATCGCTAAGGCTAAAAGTCGCTCTATCATAAATTCACTATTTACGCTTCCCGGTGCCGTGCCGGTTCCGTCGCGAAACTTCGACGGGTCATAACTTCTTCGTTATAACTCGGATTTCGGCGTTCTTTATTTCTACGGAACCCTTGAGACATATTCTACAACTTGGTTAAGATTACTTATTCTAAATAATCTTTTGTCGAAAATTCGTTTTCGACCCCTATTATCTCTAAATTGACTAGCCCGGATCTACGGGCGTTACACCCTAGCCAACTCGCCGAGTTCAAGGCAATCTTCAACGGACTCGCCGAGTTTGTTCATCAACTCGACGAGTTCATGACCATCTTCATATGACTCGCCGAGTTGACTATGCAACTCGCCGAGTCCTTGCAGACCTTCATCCATGCAGACACTTTTCAAGCCATGCCAAGGTTCTAGATTACAGATCCAAGCTTCTAAGGCATGTTTATCACGTAAAGTCGCAAACTTTACACGCATACAAGGCCCTAAAGGCTCTAAATGACAAATCTAAGCTTCTAATGGAGCTTTACACCATAGGAGAGTCTCATCCTTGCAAAAAGCTGGAAACTTTATGGACTTAGGACTCAAAAGAGGTTCAGATCTGAAGTTTCAACTTCAGATCTAGCTGCCATACCAAAATCCCTTCATAAATAACTAAAGAAAGCCCTAGTTTCCACATATAAATGATTCTAGAAGAAAAAGAGGTTAAGGTAACAACTGGTTACCTCCAAAACGTGCCCAAACTGAAGTAGACTCTAGATCCACACATAAATCTTGATGCTAGCCTCTTGATCTACAAATTTCCTTCACAAAAGTCACTTCCCAAAGCTCCAAAACACTCTCCAAGCTCTCACTCACGGAAATTAGGGTTTCTGGGTCTCAAGAGTGTGATAGAGGACAGTGGGAGGCGCTAATGGTCCAATATATATGGTGCAAAAACCCTGAAAATTAGGGTTTCCACCGCTAGCTCCTACTCGTCGAGTCCCATGCCGACTCGACGAGTCACTCATTAATTGACGTGTCCTGGCCCGCTGCTACTCAACGAGTCATAGCGCCAACTCGTCGAGTAGACCTTCAACGTGAAGTCTAAAAGGAAAAATATTAATAATACCTGACGGTTGGGATGTTACAATTCTCCCCCACTTGACTTAGACTTCGTCCTCGAAGTCAGCTGTAGCGAATAACTCCGGGTAATTCTCCAACATCTCAGCCTCCGATTCCCATGTCCACTCGGATCCCCTCCGATGCTCCCATTGTATCTTTACCAACGGAACCTCCTTGTTGCGCAGGACTTTCACTTTTCTTTCCAAAACGACAATCGGCCTCTCAATATAATTCAGGCGCTCATCAACCTGAATGTCATCCAATGGCACCACTGCCTCCGGGTCCACAATGCACTTTCGCAACTGCGAAACGTGGAAAGTAGTGTGGATCCGACTAAGCTCCTCCGGCAGCTCTAGTCTGTAAGCCACCTTGCCAACCCTGGCAATGATCCTGAACGACCCAATATATCGGGGACCCAATTTTCCCCTCTTCCTGAAGCGGATCACGCCCTTCCAGAGCGAGACCTTCAGGAGTACCATGTCATCGACCTGAAACTCTAACTCGGATCGGCGTCGGTCAGCGTAACTCTTCTGCTGACTCTGAGCGGTCTGCAGCCGCTGTCTAACCTGCTGAATCTTCTCAGTAGTCTGCAAGACCACCTCCGTCCGACCCATCACCCTGTGACCAACCTCACCCCAACAGACCGGGGTGCGACATTTCCTCCCATACAACAGCTCGAATGGCGGGGCGCCAATGCTAGAATGATAGCTGTTGTTATAGGCAAACTCTGCAAGCGGTAGGTGGGAATCCCAGCTCCCACCGAAATCAATGACACACGCTCTCAACATATCCTCGAGGGTCTGAATGGTCCGCTCGCTCTGACAATCAGTCTGCAGATGGAATGCTGTGCTGAAGTGCAACCGTGTGCCCAGCTCCTCGTGAAACTTCTGCCAGAAGAGGGAGGTAAACCTGACATCCCGATCAGAGACAATAGAAACGGGAACCCCATGGCGAGACACGGTCTCGCGAACGTACACGTCGGCCAATTTCTCGGCCGATGAGCTCTCCCGTATGGCCAAGAAATGGGCACTCTTGGTCAATCGATCCACGATGACCCATATAGTATCAAACCCATTCGCCGTCCTCGACAACTTGGTAATAAAATCCATCGTGATCTGTTCCCATTTCCACATGGGAATCTCCAGGGGCTGCAGCTTGCCATGCGGCTTCTGATGCTCGGCCTTGACCATCCTACAGGTCAAGCACCTCTCGACGTACCAAGCGATTTCTCGCTTCATGCACGGCCACCAATAGCTCAAACTCAAATCTCGGTACATCTTGGTGGCCCCCGGGTGAATAGAAAAATGAGACTTATGAGCCTCCTCCATGACCGTCTGCCTGACCCCACCAGACATCGGAACCCAGACCCGGCCGCATCGGGTCAATAATCCCCGTCTATCCTGCACAAACCGGGCATTCTCACACTTGATCCTCTCCAGCTTCCAATTCTCCAGTCGCATGCCCTCAACCTGGGCATCCCTGATCAAATTCACAAGCGGAGAGTCTACTGATATCCTCATACATACCGCTGGGGCGGAAGACCCAGCTGACTTGCGGCTCAGAGCATCCGCAACCATATTCGCTTTACCAGGGTGGTAAAGGATCTCGCAGTCGTAGTCCTTGACTACATCCAGCCACATGACCTACCTCATGTTCAGGTTTGGCTGATCCATGATATGTCTCAAGCTCTTGTGGTCCGTGTATATGGTGTAACGGACCCCGTAAAGGTAATGTCTCCATATCTTGAGGGCGAACACCACCGCCCCCAGCTCCAAGTCATGCGTAGGGTATCTTGTCTCATGCGGCTTCAATTTCCGCGACGCATAAGCTATCACTCGTCCTCTCTGCATGAGGACCGCCCCTAACCATGTGATGGATGCATCACAGAACACCACAAAATCCTCAACTCCCTCCGGGAGTGTCAAGATTGGGGCCTCGCACAACCGCTGTCGGAGGGTCTCAAACGCCCTCTGCTGCTCAGGGCCCCATCGGAAATCCACCCTCTTCCTCGTCAGACGAGTGAGGGGTACTGTAATCTTGGAGAAGTCCTGTATGAATCTCTGGTAGTACCCTGCCAATCCCAAAAAGCTCCTGATGTATGAGGGAGATTTCGGAACCTCCCACTGCATAACCGCCTCATTTTGGCCGGATCGACCAAAATCCCCTCTTGGTTAACGAGATGTCCGAGGAACTGGAGCTCTCGTAGCCAAAACTCACACTTCGAGAACTTGGCATACAGCCGTTCTCGTCTTAGAACTCCCAACAACTCCCGCAGATGCTCCTCATGCTGCTCTCGGGTCTTGGAATACACCAGGATATCATCTATAAACACTATGGCCGAGCGATCGAGCATCGGTCTGCAGACCCGATTCATCAGGTCCATGAACACTGCTGGCGCGTTGGTGAGCCCAAACGGCATCACCACAAACTCGTAATGTCCATAACGAGTTCGGAACGTGGTCTTCTCCACGTCCTCCTCTCTGACCCTGACATGATGATACCCAGACCTCAAGTCTATCTTGGAAAACCAAGATGCACCCTGCAACTGATCGAAGAGATCGTCTATCCTCGGGAGTGGGTAACGGTTCTTCACCGTTAACTTATTCAACTCCCGGCAGTCAATGCACATCCGGTGTGAACCGTCCTTCTTTCAAAAAAAAAAGAATCGGTGCTCCCCATGGAGAACTGCTCGGACGGATGAACTGCTTGCCTAGCAGTTCCCGTAGCTGTGACGACAGCTCCTGCATCTCTGGAGGTGCTAATCGGTACGGCGCCTTAGCGATAGGGGCCGCACCTGGCACCAGGTCGATCCTGAACTCGACCTGTCTCTCCGGAGGTATCCCTAGCAACTCCTCCGGAAACACATCTGCAAACTCCCTGACCACCAATACATCGGAAACCGAAATCTGATCCCTGACCCGCGTATCTACCACATACGCTAGATAACCCGCACACCAGTGCTGAATGTACTGCCGAGCCCTGGCAGCTGAACAAAACCCTGATCCCACTCTGTTTCCCTCGCCATATACAATCAGTTCTCCCCCACTTGGGGTTCGAACTACCACTCGCTGGCCCTTGCAATCAATCATAGCACCGAACCGACTGAGCCAATCCATGCCTACAATCACGCACACCTCCCCCATGGGGATCGGAATCAAATCTATCGGAAAGGACACCCCGAAAATCTCCAAATCATACCCTCGATAAATTGAAGAAGCAGAAACCCCGTGTTCGTTGGCGATAGACACTCGCAACGGACACTCTAACTCGCCTACTGGCACACTGAACTCCCTACTAAATGACTGAGATACGAAGGACTGACTCGCCCCCGAGTCAAATAAGACCAAAGCAGGCAAAAAGTTCACTAAAAACGTACCTAATCACAGGTACAACAGATAAGCATACAACAGATATAGAAAACGAGATAAATGATAGAAACATACCAGCAACCACATCTAGGGCTGTAAACGAACCGAACGAACACTAACGAGGCTTGTTCATGTTCGTTCGTTTAAGTTAGCCGAACAAATAAACGAACACGAACGGATAAACGAACGAGTTTCCTTGTTCATGTTCGTTTGTTTAACAAATTACATTGTTCATGTTCGTTCGTTTATGTTCGTGAACATGCTAAACGATCATAAACAAACGAACATAAATGAACAAAGATAAAAAAAACATAATTGAAGATATATGAACATAAATGAACATATAATACACTAATGTAATCAAACACAATCAAGCATATGTGAACATAAAATGAACTTATATGAACGAACGTAAACGAAAAACATAAACGAACGTTCACGAACATAATTGAACGAACGAGACCATTGTTCATGTTCGTTCGTTTAACTAAACGAACGATAATTTGTGTTCATGTTCGTTCGTTTATTAAATAAACGAACATAAACGAACTTCCCGCCGAACGGTTCACGAACAGTTCGTTGAACGTTCAGTTCGTTTATAGCCCTAACCACATCTGGTGTTGCCCTGGTGATATGTGTATTTTTATACATATTTTTATACATTATATCTTAATATTTTAGCCTTTATTATTCTTATTTAGAACTAAAAGGTACTTACAATGCTTTGAATTATGATTTACAACTATTAGTTGTCAATAGAGCGGAAAAGAAAAGATTGGAGCGGAAATCGGGCTTAGAAGCAAAAAGAAAGAAAAATGCTGAAGGATGCAATTACGCCCAGCGTAATGTTACGTACGCTAAGCGTACTGGTGAGACAAAGACTACGCCCATCGTAGATTTAATTACGCCCATCGTACTGGGCTTGCATCCGGACTTCATTATCGCGATGGGATTCCTACTACGCCCAGCGTAAACCGACTTACGCCCAACGTACGTAAGTCGGTTCCAAAGGTTATAAAAAGCGAATATCAGCCAACCAGAAGGGGGATCCCGACTAACATCGATCCTTAGTCGACAAGTAACATATATTTGGCCGTTTTGAGGGTCTAGAAGGCGGCCGAAAGGCAATTAAGCTGACAGGAGCGAAGATCTAAGGGATTGGAGAGCGGATTCATGTCGGTAATCATGTGGTTTGTTATCGTGACCATGTTTGCATTCCATTGTGATGCCATTTTGAGTTTACTTTATGATTTAGGTGTTAAAACCTTTTACTTTGTGCTTATTACTGAATGAATCTACGAATTATTGGTTTAATTGCTACTTGGATTATATATTCTTATTTAATTTATTTTGTCAAGTTTGATTGAAGATCCATATGTGTTAAAGATTGTTGTTTTGTTTCCTATTGCTGAATTAATAAAGTTTAGATGACCATCTAGCTGTGTTAGTTTGAATCATAGTTGTCCAATGACCATTGGTGATTATGACTAGAGTTTTGACCAAAACCTAGGGTTAGGAAATAAAGTAATGAACTTTAATGTGTGTGCGTGAGTAGAATGACCATTTGCTGCATGATTTAACTTTTAAGACTATTAGAGTTAAATAAGATCAAATCTTGCTTAATACGAACTAAATACTGATTTGCATGATTGTTTGTTCACTTGATCAATGAGTTAATAATTATGTTGAAATCAAAGGATTAGCAGTCGTGACCATGACACTAGTCATATTAGGAATCGGTGAATAATGAATAATTATCCATTGTATCAGTAGTTAGCTATTAATTTAAGAGGTAATTTATCTAAATCAAAGTACCTAAAGAAATTTGTATTCCTGTCAGTTTATCAAGAATTGCTATTAGTTATTCGTTTGAGATTTAATAAACATTTCTTTATCCCTTCGTATGCTTTGTAACCTATAATCAAATATTTTAAATTAATTCACTACCGTTCCCCTTGTGTTCGACACCCTTGCTTATCAAAGCTATATTATACTCGATCGGATTCACTGCCTGCAAGGTGTGGTTTAGATGCGATAAAATAGGAATTATAAATAAAAAATCAGTGCATTAAAAATACACATCAAGTTTTTGGCACCGTTGTCGGGGAACGGCTTTCAGTTAGTTTAGTTTATTTGATTATTCGTTATTTGTTTTTAGTTAGTTTTTTTTTTAGTTTTATTTTCGTGATATCATTTCACTTGTCGGGAAGGTTCTTGTTGTTATGTGCAGGAATTCTGATCATACACATTGATTGGCTTTACCTTTTGCATGGGTTTCGAGATTGCAAGCGATTAGGGAATTCTTGACCTGATTAGCCTATTACTTTGGTGATTTGACCAACTCAATCCACGAGGCGTAGTATAGCAAGGCATATTGTGGTGGTTAAGTGGAAGACCGAGCTCTTGCTACTCTTGACTAGTTGAGTCAACTCTTGTTCTACTATTAGTTAATGGTGCAAAGAAAGCAAAGGAAATAGTCTAACGGGTCCCGAAAGTTTTTGTTTTCACAAACCATTTCTTGCATGCAAGGGATTTAATCAACAACTATTGTTTGATCTCGACAAAGACGAGTGATCGTGATATTCCGTTTATTTTTATAATAACGTGTCACTTATCGGAAAGTCGTGGCTGTTGTTGTAGCAATTGAAAATATTAAGAAGTTGCCAAATATATTAGATGGAAAAAGGGATTTCAAATAAAGGGAAAAGAAAAAGGAAAATAATTCAGACCAATTGCGCCCAGCGTAAATGAGTTACGCCAAGTGTACTCAACAATTGATCGCGACTGAATTATTCTAGGAGTGGTAAGTACGCCCAGCGTACATTTAAATATACGCTTAGCGTAATGGCACGCAACACGTACGCCCCGCGTACGACTGAATTACGCCCAACGTAAGTCGGCGTCAGGTAATATACTAACCCTTTGACTTTTTGTTCTTCCCTTTTTCAACTTCCTTTCCTCCTACGCTGTGACGGCCGATTACTTCCACAAAGCCCCAAATTTTCTTCTTTCCTGTAGAAATCGTCAACGAGGTATGATATTCAGTTACTCAATTTCTTTAAATTTGTGTTTAATTCAGTGAAATTGCGGCATTATGTCTAAATCGGAATCTAGGGTTTATACACTTCATTAATTGGGGCCGATTTTACATGAATTTGTGCTAGCTTATGTCTTAATAGACCGATTTCGATCAATGGACTAAACCCTTGGACTTAATTTGGCCTTAATCCCGTGCAATAACCTTCGATTTGAGCATCTGGACGTACACCTTGTGTATAAGTCGTATTTTGACTGCCTTGTATACCCCGTATTTCGAATACCTTGCGTATTTCCCACATATAGATTTTGGTTTCAGACTTTTGACCGAACAGAGAACAGATTCAACCATCTGGACGTACGCCCAGCGTACGCTGGATGTACGCCCAGCGTAAGTTCTTGCCCAGCTAACCTGTTCTTCATTTATAATCTGTTTAATGCTATGGGTATTTGGTGTTGTTTTTGTTTTGTTTTTCTTATTTTTGTCAGATTATGGCTCGTAGAACTCAAAGGACGAACCCACCCGAGGACATAACCGATCACCGTTTCTTGCAATTCCCACAAACCTTGAATAATGAAACTCGGGGCAAATATGTGAATAATTTAGGTTTGCTGCTTACTAAGGAGATTGACATTGCACCTTCATTTGATTGGGGATTGGCGTCTCGAACTGGACTTGATGAGCTGATCCAGAATTTTTTGCAATACACTCACTCGGACGCGAGTGGTGTGCCTTTGTTCGTATGCCAGGGTTGGGACAGATTGTTCAAGATTCAGGAGCCTGTTTATCGGGAATTTTTGCTGGAGTTTTATTCTACAGTTTCCTATGATCCTAGGAAGACACCCGATGACAGGACAACTTTCTCCTTTCGAATTGGTGGTGTGAGTCGGGAGTGCAGCGCGATTGAGCTTGCCACCCGAGTTGGGATATATACTGCAGATGAGACGAGGAGTGTGCACTTTCCGGCATTCCTTGCTGACTATCTTACGGGCCGGCCGGATGACTACAACGAAAATACTTTCTGGGCGGAGATTACTGGGGGAGTGTACATACCATCTACTGCTCGGGGGAGGATGATTTGGTCTACCACTTACAGATTACTACATCGTTTGATTTCTATGTCTCTCACGCATCATAAGAATAGTGAGAGAGTGCCTTCTACAGATTTGTATTTCATGTGGAGTCTTGTTACTCCAGGGAGGAACCTGAACCTCCCGGTTGCTTTAGCTACGTACATGGGAAGGAGGGCCAGGGGGCTTCGTGGGGATAGCCCGATTTGTGGTGGCCACTTCATCACACACTTGGCTCGATCATATCAGTTGTTGACGAGGGAGATCACTAGATCGATGGTGTTTTATGATATGAGGCCGATGAGTGTTCAGATGCTGGAGTCTATGCGGGTGATTGCACGAGGGGGTGATGGTATCCACTATCAGTCCTTCGCGTCAGTCCTTCGCGTAATGCACCGTCTTGCCACACCTGTGGCATCCACTATCAGCTCGACACACACTAGAATGACCCTTGCCTCACTTCCCATAAGTGCGGCTCTGCTGACTCCCAGTCCTAGTATCAGCGGTCTTAGACCGCTTCGGTGCCGGCTGAGACTGTGCCAGGGCCTACCGCTGCTCCCTCAACTGCAGCTCAATCTCTAACTCACGCCATCTGGCGGCCTCCTGCAACTCTAGAAGAGTATCACATCGCTGGGTATACGCAAACTGCCTGATATCCGTCTTGAGCATGCTCAGATAACGGGTCATCTGAGCCTGCTCTGAAGAAAACTCCGGGCAAAACATCGCCCTCTCAGTGAACATACGGGTGATCTCCGTCACCGACTCCCCGTCCTGTCTCAAACTCAGAAACTCCTGTGCCAAACGTTCCCGCTCAACCCGCGGAATGTAACGGGCGCGGAACATGTCCCTGAACTGCTCCCAAGTAACAGCAGCTCTCTGATCATCAGTGTACGACCCAGTCGCAAGTCTCCACCAGTCCTTGGCCCCAGACCTAAGCAGGTTCAGAGCACACCTGACCTTCTGGTCAGCAGGACACGAGCAGGTGAAGAAACACCCCTCCACATCTGAAATCCATCTCATAGCCTTGATGGGATCTTGCGTCCCATCAAAAGTAGGGGGCTTTGTGTTATCAAAGTCCCTGTACTGGAAGCCCCTACCAATTCCTCCCCCTGCCGCTGATACAGCTGATGCAGCTGCTGCGGCGGCTGTCTCCGCAAGCGCTGCATAACGCTCATCAAAGTACTCCACCATGGCGGTCTTAATCGACCCAAACATCAATGGTAACTATGCCCAGAACGTAGCAGCAACCTCACCATGCAGGATCTCTCGGATCCTGGCATCCAACTCCTCTGTACCCATCTGCACCACTGGCTCGGGTGCTGTTGGCCCCTCCTGGCCTTTGTCCCATGATCCTGATCCCGAACCGGATCTAGCCACAAAGCGTCTTGTCATCACCATTCTGAAACATACCACAAGATATCAGATAATCCATATAAATAACTGAGAGCCAACTCCCGACTAACCCTAGGGATTGTGACTCACTTGACACGCGTATGGATCCTGTGCTTTCAGTAGTATGGGCCCATACTACCTTCCACACCTACCCATATTTGTCTCAAGCATCACCACAATTCCCTAACTGAATACACAACATAGCGAGCGCTCAGTCCTCACTCCTAGAGGAATGCTAAATATCTCCTAACTGGCCTCTCGGCCTCACACAACCCACCTATCCATGAAACTTCCACCAACCCTGCAGCACTAGTGTATGCTAGCCATACATAACGCTGGACCCTATAGACTTTCGAATATCCAATCCTAACCTAAGCTCCCAATCAAACAAGAACATAACATAAGGCCAAATCAAACATTCTCAGGCTATAAAATCTTGGTTATGTATAACCATGATGCATACACTAAGCAACTACAGTAATGATGTCAATCTCATATAAAGGAAACCCTAGGCTAGCAGGCATCATGTAATCAAGCAATTCTATCATGCAATTCCTGAAGATCCCTATCCTAGTGTTGGATTAGTGTCTAAGTCCATAACTATAATTGGTATGTACTCGACCCGACTCGGCATGGTCCATTTGGGTTGCATGGCATCGGAACATTTGGATAGACCGTTTGTGAGAAGAGGACATTTGTGACATATTAATATATTATAAGTTCTAATATATTAATATGAAATCATGTTATTTAATTAGTATTGATCAAGAATTAATTTGGACTTAATTTAGTGATCAAAAGAGACTAATTAAATATATGGGGATTGATTGTGAAAATCGTTAATTCTTATATATGTGGGCTTATGATCCAAGATTCCTTATGTTGGGTTTAACCCATGTGGTGACCCATGGATAATCCATGGAGGTTACAATCCATGGAGCATAAGGAATGGGTAAAGTCATGAGTTACATGGTGTAACCCTAATAGCCACACTATATAAAGACCCCTTTAGCTCAAGAAATTGGCACTAGTGATACTTATATGAGGGCTAGCCAATTTGAGCATGAAGTGTATTCTTTTCATGGTTATTCCAAGTGTTGATGATGTTGTGTGAACCATTTGAGGTGTCACACTTGGGGCACTAGGCTCTCAAGCTTCATGGAGTTAAGCTACATCAACAAGGTATGTATTTCTATCTAGTTTATTATTCAAGTATCAAACGATTGTATGCTAGTTAGGGTAATACCTTGGAATATTCATATTTGCATGTATAATAGAGAAAACATAGATCCAAGGTATTTAGGGTTGCATGTACACTTAGGAGTGTTAGAATGCTCAAAACCCAACAGTGGTATCAGAGCCATGGGTTGTTTTCTGTTATATTAATGCAAATGTTTTATTTTCAAAGTTGGAAAAAAAAGGAAAAAAAACATGACGTTTGTCAAATTTTAAGATAATTACTTGTTTTTGTGAAAAACTAATTATTTGTAAAATTTGAATCATTTGCTATATGAGTTGAATTAGGTCAAATTTAGTAAAAGATAAAATTATATGATTATTTTATTAGTTTTAAAAGTTTGATCCAAAGAGTTTTTTGAAACCTCCATAAGTTATGGATATGAAAAGGTTTTAAAAAAAATTGATTCAAAGTTTTTTATGGAGTTACAAAACTTGGTCTTAATGTTTTAAATAATTCCATAACTTGTTCATAAGTTATGGAACATGAAAAGTTTCATCATAAAAGAAACATTAAACTCCATAAGTTATGGAATCCAAAAGTTTTTTTTTGTGTTACCTTGTTTTATGAGTTATTTTTTAGATTAATGAAAAATATGTGTTAGTAGTTTTCAATCCAAATTAATCTAAAAGTTGTTCATAAAATGTGTTTTTGTAACTTGTCCTCAAGTTATATGAAAAGTCACATTTATGAATCTTAAAAACTCATAAAAATACCTTAGGTTACAAAAAAAAAATGAAGAGTCTTTCCTTATAAATAGTTTTTATGGCTCCATAACTTGTCCTCAAGTTATGGATGTCCAAGAGTCTCTTCATTAAAAGTTTTAAAGCTTTAATTAAAACTCATAAGTTATGAAAATCCAAGAGTTTTGAATAGTTTCAAAACTTGCCCTCAAGTTTTGGAATTTGAAAAGTTTTCTTTTATGAATACTTTAATTCCAAGTTAAGCCCTTAGAATTTTAAAGAGTTAAAATTCAACCCTTATACTTTATAATATTATAAGTTAATAATATTTTTATATGTATAAGAGCAAGTCAGTCTTACCGTTAGTAGGCCTCATTCACGAAGCGGGTCTATAAGGGGGGTATAAGGTTACTGCCTATAAAATGGCAGTTCAATGGGTGTCCACTCTCACCCACCGCTTCCTTGACTGGTGGAGGGTCGTTAGCCGAACGGGTAGGACAAGGACTATAATTCTCCCTTCATTAAAAGTATTAATGATAAATACTAAGTAACTAAACACTTATAAATTCCCAATCTTAGTTACTTAGGAAAATGTGAATAAGGTGCTAATCCATGAAATTACACTTTGCACTTTGTTTAAACCGTTAGTGGAGCGTGTGTGGTTAACCGGCACACTAACCTGGATTTAACAAAGTAGGCAAAGGGTAACTTAATATTTATCATAGTATCGGTGGAGCTCGTGTGGTTAACCGGCACATCGATTGAGGGGTAAATATTAAGGGTACCAAGTATATTTGCATGGTTACTTCACACCTTGTTTTGTGATCCTCGGCATCCCAGTCACAAAACCTGAAGGGCACACTCGAGATTGAAACATGTCATTGAAAAGTTCAATGAATCTCAAAAGATCTAGGAGTTTCAAATCCAATTTAAAACCTAATTACATTATTTCGTTTTTCATGGTGGAAATTGGTAAATCGTCATTTACTTACCTTCAACTATTTTATAACTCGGATTACGGCATCCCTCTTCCAGTTATAAATAGGTTGTTGGATCCTAGCCTTAATATTTCATATTGGGTGTTATATTAAGGACTTTAGATCAACTATCTTGAATATCTCCCAAAAAGATGTCTGGTCTAGACATTTATGATCTTCCCAAATCTCTTGAAACAAGCTTTCCTAAATGAAGACGATGTCCCATGGATACCATACTTCTTTCACCTCCTCCAATTATTCTCCCTAACCCACAAGTTCCTAAAAAGTTTAAGGTCACTCAAGCCCTATTGGCAAGGCAAGGTCTAGGTGTTATCACATCTTGGAGATGTAGTCACATATTGACAAGCCGGGAGAGTTGGGTGTCAAAGTCTTGAGAAAGTTGGTGGCTCAACTACTTTCTAAGTCACATAGTGAGTTCTTTTGGGAATCCTATGAAACAGACTAAGACAAGACCCTTAATGATCTTATCTATTTGCTAAGATCAACTTCCTAAAACGCTATGGACATTGATAATGATGACATTTGATATCCAGTAAAGCTCTCTCTTCCCAATGGAAAGGGATCGGCCATAGTCAACTCGGTTGACCCAATGGTAAAGAGAGAGGCGAAGTCTGAGATAGTCCCATTATCAAGGGTCCATAGGTAACTATTACCAAAGGAAGGGGCATTGGTTGCAAAGCTGTCAAGTTTACCTAAGGATGTTAAAGTCAATAAGTCTGACTCTACTTCAGGTAGAGCCCATTATCTAACTCTGTTAAGTTTCTATTCTAAGATCCTCATTACATGATGTGACTGGGTCACATGTTGATGTTTTAAGAATCAAAGAATAGAGAGAAAGCTTAAAGGAAGTATATGCTGATTCTGATCGCATAGGTGGATTTCGATCGCATCAGAATTTTGAAGCTGTTACTTAGGAGTTATGATATATTGCTTAGGAATAGATAACAACAAGTTTTTCCGTATGCATTTCCACTATAAGGATAAGTTTTTTCCGCAAAGTTTTGAAATAAAATAAAAGTTTTTAATTTTATATTTATTTTAAATATCCTTACAAGTGGCATTTGTGGAAAATGGTTGTTTATATGATTCCATTGATAGCAATATTTGGAAAAAAAATGGACTTGATTCTTTCGTTTGTGGTAGTGTCATAATTTACCAAATAAGGAAAGATTCTCATTCCCAAGGCTTCAGTTGGATAGAAACTTGGAATCATGCAAGTTGAATAGTATGATGAATGAGAACTTTCAAGCATTGGAAAATTAAGACTTGTTCACATGGATGTGTGAGTCAAGTTAAGGACTAAAGGGATCGAGTACACATTCTTGTGCACTGGTCAAGTCCACCACAAAGCTCGTTAAGACTATTCGTCATGATTTACTAAATTTTAGTAAATATGGTTATACTTACAAGTTTAAGTATAATTCTGAAACATTGGAAAAGTCTCAATGTATGGCAGAACGAATGAGAAGAATCAAATTAGGCAGACAGATAAAAGTTTCTCAAATATAAAAAGATGGGAGAGTACTTTAGTATTATGTTTTGTGATCATCTTAATGATTAAAGAACCACATCACAATTGGTCTTCTAAGGACATCTTAGTGCATTCTTATGACTAAGAAGAGGAGTCATGAATTGTTGAAATGGTTAAATCAAGAAGATGAGTCATACTTCGTTTCAAAACAAGTCTTAGAGTCATACTCCAAGACTATAAGTTGAGTGACATATCTTAAAGAAAGGTTTATAACACTTGTCAAATGTAAGAGTAAAAGTGTCCTACTCTTGTACATTTGAAGTTGGTAAGTTGTGATGTTTTGGATTAAACAAAGACCAACTAAGGCCAATTGTGTGAAGTGTTTGTCTTGATAAAGAATCCGCACTATCTCTTGAATATTTGGCAAGATAGTCTTATATGTCAAGAGGACAGTGGGAGTCTTAAAGATCCTAAAAAGAATTTCAAGAACTAATCAAGAATAAAACCTGAGGTTCTTCACTAGCACACGACTTGAGGTTTATAACCTATCATGTTGACATATTCTGTGCCTATTCCAGTTAAAGTTGGCTTTGCATAGGAGTTCTGAAAGTTCTCAATTGGTTGCATAATAACTTGGAAGCAATGGCAGGCCCTGTACTGCCAGGTGGCAAGAAGTTAAGATTGCATAAGTTCAGTCCATATGAGTTTGGATTTGTCATTATCCTTGTCTTGTGACTATGGTTTTGATGATTCACATGGATAAGAACATATACACCATAAAATCTAAGGGTCATAAGGTTTCTCTTCGATTCATGAAAATGATGGTGAGGAAACACTTCCACCAAGTAGATTTGAAGCAGATGGCAAAAGGTCTAAACAATTGAGACTATGATTACGACATCCCTTTTCATAGTTCTGAAATTGTTTAGACACACATGCATGCTATCTAAGGAAAGGTGTATGATTTTGATAAAGTTTTATCAAAGCATCTCGTATCAGAAATCTGAACTTTAGTAAGGAAGTCAATAAAGTATTGATTTCTAGAAGTCCAGCTGATTTCTGAGTACATGTCAAAGCTAGTGGGAGCATAAGTGTTATGCTAATAATCATCATGTTAGTGGGAGCATGATAATTATTGTTAGTGTTGCAAGTTAGCAATGTTAATTATAGAAAACAAAAGTTTCAATTCGTGAGGCTGCAGGGATTGAAAACGTTGTTTTGCTATAATTAAGGGAGAGGATATACTTCATTTCAGTTCTAAAGGCTTAGATTGAGACCTTAATCATCTTTAGTCAATAATATATATATGAATTTCATGTTGGATTGGTTCAACTTAAGGAAATTCTATATATTGCGTTCTCAAAATTCGATTATGATTACGGCATCCCTCTTCATAGTCAAATTTTGAAAACATGACAAATAAAAATATTGTAGCAAAAGACTGGTCTAGAATCATGTCTTTATGTGAGACATCATGAATCGTGTACCATTTTCTTTGGGTACAGGATCGATTGCATGTGCTATAATATTTGTCATTTCTAAATTTTTCCAAATGTCCAGAGGCATTAAGAAGGGAAAAGGTCTAGAATTGGATATGACTAAAATGATTAAGCAATTGTCGAGGACAATCTGAGGTTTACCAAAGATTGGTTGCTCAAGGACAGTTGGAAGTATAATGTTAATTCTGGAAGGACCATATTGACATAATTTGTAAGGAGGCAACTCTTGTTCAGAAGTGATAGTCAAAATGGAATATGGAAATGTTTCAAAGTTAGAAATTATTCAATCTGTGTAAGATTAGGAAACTTAATGAAAGAAGGATGTTTCCAAGGAGCTGATCTCCTTTGGAATGCTCTGTAATGATTGTTGTCAAGTCTTTCTGACTTTGTGCATAATCATTAAGAGGATCAATGCATATAAGTTTAGAATCTAACATATTTCAGTAAATGGCATGAATTTGGAATTCTTGCATTTGCAGTAAGGATTTGGGACTGTGAAAAGAGGATCATTGGAGTGATGTTCAATTGATCTATTTTACAAAGTAAAGATCATAGACAAACATAGTATGCATACTTGGTGTATGGCATGACTAGTGTTTAGAAAACATAGTGTACATGCTTGGAGCATGGGACAACTATTGTTTTAAATTCAAGTATAAAGTTGATAAAAACCAAAACAATGAATAATGAGTAATCAGTATGGTGATAAATAAAAGTGTTTATTTATATTCATAGGGTTTGATACCATATTTGATTCATTTATTCTTGTGTTTCACTTTGCATGTTTTGACTTCCAGAATAACTAAGTCGCTCTTCCGAAATGACTAAGTTATTCAAACCATCCACAGTCGATCATATGTTGGAAGCAGATATGAATCAAGACTGTCATGGGTTGGTTTGTAGAGGTCCAAGTTGCTGGACAAAGTGGTGCTACAACACTCATGAGTGCTCATAAGTTCTGAGTATTGGATTCAACCCGCGCTCATTTGAATCACTTCATGGATTTTATCACGAGTGATCATGAGACGATAATATCTTATATTCTTCAAACCTAGAGATATGAGTTGTTACTATGAGTTGGTTATACATTGATTGCACGAAAACGCATTGGTAACTCGATGTTATAAAACGTGCCTTTGTGTATGATTCAACAAGTAGTAGAACAAGCCATATGAGTCGAAGTTTATCCATTCCTTTTACCTTCGGGATAAAAGCGATATCTGTGGGCCCCTCGATGATTTAAAGATGATACATGTGAGTGCTTGGCCAAGCCAGGACGGATTTGATTTGTTCAATTAGTCAGTCGTCATAAATCGGAAATCGGGAAACAACAAATGGACAGAGAGAATGATTTTAATCCATGTCTCAGTCCATATGATATCTAGAATGGAGGAATACATGATCCCTTATCTAATGGACAAGTCATTGACAAAGGTCAGAGTTCATCGACAAGGTCAGAGTTCGATAGCGGCTTTTGAGAGCTACGATTGCCAGTTAGGTTTTGAATTCATACTCAATAATAGTTTTAGACTTATCCAAGTGGGAGACTGTTGGATTAGTGTCTAAGTCCATAACTATAATTGGTATGTACTTGACCCGACTCGGCATGGTCCATTTGGGTTGCATGGCATCGGAACATTTGGATAGATCGTTTGTGAGAAGAGGACATTTGTGACATATTAATATATTATAAGTTCTAATATATTAATATGAAATCATGTTATTTAATTAGTATTGATCAAGAATTAATTTGGACTTAATTTAGTGATCAAAAGAGACTAATTAAATATATGGGGATTGATTGTGAAAATCGTTTATTCTTATATATGTGGGCTTATGATCCAAGATTCCTTATGTTGGGTTTAACCCATGTGGTGACCCATGGATAATCCATGGAGGTTAAAATCCATGGAGCATAAGGAATGGGTAAAGTCATGAGTTACATGGTGTAACCCTAATAGCCACACTATATAAAGACCCCTTTAGCTCAAGAAATTGGCACTAGTGATACTTATATGAGGGCTAGCCAATTTGAGCATGAAGTGTCTTCTTTTCATGGTTATTCCAAGTGTTGATGATGTTGTGTGAACCATTTGAGGTGTCACACTTGGGGCACTAGGCTCTCAAGCTTCATGGAGTTAAGCTACATCAACAAGGTATGTATTTCTATCTAGTTTATTATTCAAGTATCAAACGATTGTATGCTAGTTAGGGTAATACCTTGGAATATTCATATTTGCATGTATAATAGAGAAAACATAGATCCAAGGTATTTAGGGTTGCATGTACACTTAGGAGTGTTAGAATGCTCAAAACCCAACACCTAGTACTAACATGCTGTTCTAACATATCTCATAATCAAATAACTTGTATGGTATTTTGGGGTCAACTTACTGGCTCCAGCTGATCGTACATCCTGCATCCTCCTTTACTTATTTTGAAAACCTTTTTAAAGAAATCATTTTGAAAATCCTTTCCTTGATTTGAGACTGGAGTTACACGCATGTTCCTCCAATTCACTCAAACCAAGGCTCTGATACCAACTTGTAACACCCAAAAATTCAAACCAATTTAAACTTTTAAAAACATTTCAAACCATTAAAAATCATTACAACTTTGTTTTCAAAATGTATAATATCAGAGTTTTCCCAGAAACATAGACAAAACATGAGGAGCTGTACGATCACGCCTTCGCCTTGCCGCGATCCCCTGATGTACCTGAAACAATAAACTGAAACTGTAAGCCCGAGAGCTTAGTGAGTTCCCCCAAAATACCGATACAAATACAGTCCATATAAACATATCATAACAAACTGAAAAACATATAATGGGTCCACAGCTTTACAGACTGGATTACCCCTGAGCCCACAGTACGAGTCTCCCTTTAGCTCGTAACTAGAATGCTCCCGAGCCTACAGTACGAGTCTCCCTTTAGCCCGTAACTGGAATGCTCCCGAGCCCACAGTACAAGTCTCCCTTTAGCCCGTAACTGTAATGCTCCTAAGGTCTGTTGGCTACCGCACGGAGCAGTACAACCTCAACCCATCCCACATAACATATTGTTGCGTTTTGAGCATTCTAACAATCCTAAGTGTACATGCAAACCTAAATACCTTGGATCTATGTTTTCTCTATTATACATGCAAATATGAATATTCCAAGGTATTACCCTATCTAGCATACAATCCTTGGTACTTGGGTAATATAACAAGTTAGAATACATACCTTTTAATGAAGCTTGAAGTCTTGAACTTTAAGAGCTTAGCCCCAATAGTGTGGAAGCCTAAAGTGGAATCACAAATCACCAAAACACCTTGGAAGACTTTAGAGAATATGGATACTTGGCTTACACTTATGAAATCGGTTATTGCCCTCTTTAGTGTATCCACACTAGCCACTTGCCTAATTTCATGAACCATAAGACCCTTTATATAGTGTGGAGGATTAGGGTTAAACCCTAATACCCATGACCTTTCATTTCCTAGGATCCATGGGTTAAAGCTCCATGGACTATCCATGAAGACTTAGCCCAACCTAAATGAACTTGGCCCACTACACATATATATCTAAGAGTCCATATTTAATTAGTTCATTTTGATCACTTAATTAATTATAAATTAATTCTTGATCAATACTAATTAAATAATATGATTATATATTAATATATTAGAACTTATAATATATTAATATAAATCATAAATATACTATTCTCAAAAGACTATCCATATAAATTGTGTCGGTGAAGTGCAACCCAAATGGACCATGCCGGGTCGGGTCAAGTACATACCAAATATAGTTATGGACTTAGACATTAATCCAACAGTCTCCCACTTGGATAAGTCTAAAACTATTATTGAGTATGACTTCAAAAACCAACAGGCAATCGTAGCTCTTAAAGCCACTGTCGAACTCTGATCTTGTCAACGAACTCTGACCTTTGTCAATGACTTGTCCATTAGATAAGGGATCATATATTCCTCCATTCTAGATATCATATGGACTGAGACATGGATTATAATCATTCTCTCTGTCCATTTGTTGTTCCCCGATTTTCGATTTATGACGACTGACTGATTGAACAAATCAAACCAGTCCTGGCTTGGCCAAGCACTCACATGTGTCATCACTAAATCATCGAGGGGCCCACAGATATCGCTTTTATCCCGAAGGTAAAAGGAATGGATAAACTTCGACTCATATGGCTTGTTCTACTACTTGTTGAATCATACACAAAGGCACGTTTTATAACATCGAGTTACCGAATGCGTTTTCGTGCAATCAATGTACAACCAACTCATAGTAACAACTCATATATCTAGGTTTGAAGAATATAAGATATTATCGTCTCATGATCACTCGTGATAAAATCCATGAAGTGATTCAAATGAGCGCGGGTTGAATCCAATACTCAGAACTTATGAGCACTCATGAGTGTTGTAGCACAAATTTGTCCACCAACTTGGACCTCTACAAGCCAACCCATGACAGTCTTGGTTCATATCTACTTCCAACATATGACCGACTGTGGATGGTTTGAATAACTTAGTCAATCTGGAAGAATAACCTAGTTATTATGGAAGTCAAAACATGCAAAGTGAAACACAAGAATAAATGAATCTAATATGGTATCAAAACCTATGAATATAAATAAAACACTTTCTATTTATCACCATACTGATTACTCATTATTCATTGTGTCAGTTTTATCAACTTTATACTTGAATTAAAAACACTAGTTGTCCCATGCTCCAAGCATGTACACTATGTTTTTCTAAACAATAGCTTTGCCATACACCAAGTATGCACTATATGTTTATCTATGATCCTTACTTTGTGAACTAGATCGATTGAACATAATTTCAATGATTCTCTTTTCACACTTCCAAATCCTTGTCGTAAATGTAAGAATTCCTAACATTTATCGAAATCTGTTTACATTTTAAACTTATATGCACTGTTCCTCTTGTAATGATTATGCACAAAGCCACAAAGACTTGGCAACAATTATCACAGAGTGTTCCAATGGAGAGCAATTCCATGGAAACGATGTCTCAAATTCAAAGTGCATTTCTTTGAACATGCTTCTTGCATTAAGTTTCTTTAACCTTACACATATTGCTTCCACCTGTGAAGACAACTCTATATTCCCATTTTGACTACCACTTCTGAACAAGAGTTGCCTCTTTTCAGACTATGTCAATATGGTTCTTCCAATATTAACAGTATACTTCCCACTGTCCTTGAGCAACCAATCTTTGGTAAGCCTTAGATTGTCCTCGACAATTTCTTAATCACCTTAGTCATATCCAATTCTAGACATTGTTCCCCTTAATGCCCCAAGGCATTTGGAAAATTCAGAAAGGATAAATATTATAGCACATGTAATAGATCTTGTACCCAAAGTAAATGGGACACGATTCATGATGTTTCACATAAAGACATGGTTCTAGACCAGTCTTTTGCCATAATAATTTTTTGTTTGCCATATTCTCAAAATTTGACTATGAAAAGGGTTACCGTAATCATAATCGAATTTTGAGAACGCAATATATAGAATTTTCTTAAGTTGAACCAATCCAACATGAAATTCATATATATATTCTTGACTAAAGGTGATTAAAATCTCAATATAAGCTCTTTAGAATGATTATAAACTCAATCTAAGCTTTTTAGAATTGAAATGAAATATAATTTCCTCTCCCTTAATTATAGCAAAACAACTTTTTCAACCCCTGCAACCTCACAAATTGAAACTTTTGTTTTCTATAATTAACATTGCTAACTTGCAATACTTATCATAATTATCATTCTCCCACTAACATGATGATTATTAGCATAACACTTATGCTCCCACTAGCTTTGACATGTATCCAGAAAACAGCTGGACCTCTAGAAGTCAATACTTTATTGACATTCTTACCAAAGTTCAGATTTCTGATACTAGATTGCTTTGATAAGACTTTATCAAAATCATACACCTTATCTTAGATAGATCACATGTGTGTCTAAACAATTTCAGAACTATGAAAAGGGATGCCATAATCATAGTCTTAATTGTTTAGACCTTTTGCCATTTCTCATAAGTCAATGTTAGTGTGCCGGTTAACCACGCACGCTCCACTAACGACTTTGAGAACTGCAAATATCACAATTGCTACTTAAAATCGGAGAGAAACCTTATAACACTTAGATTTTATGGTGTATGTGTTCTTATCCATGTGAATTTGTCAAACCATAATCACAAGACTAGGTTAGTGACAAATCCTAACTCATATGGATTGAACTTGTGCAATCTTAACCTCTTGCCACCTAGCAGCACAAGGGCCTGCCATTGCTTCCAAGTAGTTATGCAAACAATTGAGAACATGTAGAACTCAAATATATATAGCCAACTTAACTGGAATGGGCACAGAAATGTCAACACGATAGGTTATAAACCTCTAGTTGTGTGCTAGTGATGAAATACAGGTTTTATTATTGATTACTTCTTGAAACCCTTTCAGGATCTTTTAGACTCCCACTGTCTCCTTGACCTATAAGACTTTCTTGCCAAATATTAAAGAGATAGTGTGGATTCTAATCAAGACAAACACTTAACACAATTGGCCTAAGTTGGACTCTGTTTTATCCAAAACATCACAACTTACCAAATTCAAATGTACAAGAGTAGAAAACCTTTTACTCTTACATTTCACTAGTGTTAATAAACCTTCTTTAAGATGTGTCACTCAAGTTACATTTGTGGTGGGCTTGATCAGTGCACAAGAATGTGTACTCGATCCCTTAGTCCTTTACTTGACTCACACATCCATGTGAACAAATAATTAGTCTTAATTTTCCAATGCTTGAAAGTTCTCATTCATCATACTATACAACTTGCATGATTCCAAGTTTCTATCCAACTGAAACTTGGGTGATGAGAATCTTTCCTTATTTTTGAAAATTTAGACACTACCACAAATGAAAGAATCAAATTCATATTTCCACTCTTGCTATTAATGGAATCATATAAGCAACAATTTTTTTTCCTTTTCACAAATGCCATTGTTAGGATATTTTAAAATAAATAAAATCAAATTTTTTTTCCTTTTATTTTAAAAACTTTGCAGAAAAACTATCCTTACAGTGCAAAAGCACATGAAAAACTTTGTTATTATCTATTCCTAAGCAATATATCATAACTCCTAAGCAACAGCTCAAAATTCTGATCACAGAACCATGCGATCGAGATCCATCTTCGCGATCAGAATCAGCATATACTTCCTTTAAGTTTCTTCACTTTTCTTTGATTCTTAAAACATCAACATGTGACCCAGTCACATCATGTAACAAGAATCTCAGAATAGAAACTTAACAGAGTTAGATAGTGGACTTTACCTAAAGTAGAGTCAATCTTCTTGACTTGATCAACCTTATGATCTTTCAGGTAAATAGGCTGCTTCGTAATCAATGCCCCTTCCTTTGGCAAGAGAAACATAGGGACTCTTTGGGAATGGTACATGGGACTATCGCAGACTTAGCCTTTCTCTTTACCATTTGGTCAACCTAGTTGACTATGGTCAATCCCTTTCCTTGGGAAGAGAAGGCTTTTCTAGATATCCAATGTTACCATTGTCAATGTCCATGGTAGTTTGGGAAGTTGATCTACTAATCAAATTTGCTCTCCCAGTGCTCCAAATTATTCTTGATTCAGCAGCACCAAGCAAATAGACAAGATCATTAAGGGTCATGTCATAGTCTGTTTCATAGTAGTCCCAAAGGAATTCACTATGTAACTTAGAAAGTGATTGAACCACCAACTTTCTCAAGAGTTTGACACCCAACTCTCCCAGCTTGTCAATATGTGACTTCATCTCCAAGATGCGATCACACATAGACCTCGCTTGCCAATAGGGCTTGAGTGTCCTTGAACTTGTGGGTTAGGGAGAATAATTGGAGGAGGTGGAGGAAGTGAAGTTCCAAGAGATTTGGGAAGATCATAGATGTCTGAGCTAGACATCCTTTGGGAGATATTCAAGATAGTTGATTTAAAGTCCTTAATATAACACCCAATATGAAGTATTAAGGCTAGGACCCAACACAATATTTTATAACTTGGAAGAGGGATGCCGTAATCCAGGCTATAAAATATTTGAAGGTAGGTGAATGACGATTCACCAATTTCCACCAAGATAAACGAAATGTATTATTAGGCTTTAATTGGTTTTGAAACTCCTAGATTCTTTTGAGATTTATTGAACTTTTCAAAGGCATGTTTCAATCTCGAGTGTGCCCTTCAGGTTTTGTGACTGGGATGCCAAGGATCACAAAACAAGGTGTGAATAACCATGCAAATATACTTGGTACCCTTAATATTTACCCCTCAATCGATGTGTTGGTTAACCACACACGCTCCACCGATACTATGATAAACATTAAGTTACCCTTTGCCTACCTTGTTAAATCAAGCTAGTGTGCCGGTTAACCACACACGCTCCACTAACTGACTTAAGCAAAGTGCAAAGTGTAATTTCATGGGTTAGCACCAAATTCACATTTTCCTAAGTAACTAAGATTGGGTATTATTAAGAGTTTAGTTACTTAGTATTTATCATTAATACTTTTAATGAAGGGAGAATTATAGTCCTTGTCCTACCCGTTCGGCTAACGACCCTCCACCAGTCAAGGAAGCGGTGGGTGAGAGTGGACACCCATTAAGCTGCCATTTTATAGGCAGTAACCTTATACCCCCCTTATAGACCGGCTTCGTGAATGAGGCCTACTAATGGTAAGACGACTTTACTCTTATACATATATATAAATATTATTAACTTATAATATTATAAAGTATAAGGGTTGAATTTTAACTTTTAAAATTCTAAGGGCTAAACTTGGAATTAAAGTATTCATAAGTGAAAACTTTACAAATTCCAAAACTTGAGGGCAAGTTTTTGAAACTATTCAAACCTTTCATTTCATAACTTATGAGTTTAATGGTTCATTAAAATGAAGACTCTTCATTTTTTATGTAACCTCTTATTCTTTAATAACACTTTTAAAGAAGTGACTCTTAAACACCCATAACTTGAGGATAAGTTATGGAGTCATAATACTATTTAATGAAAAAGATTCTTCATTTTTTTTAATTTTTTTTATGTAACCTATGGCACTTTTATGAGTTTTAAGATTCATAAATGTGACCTTTTATGTAGCTTGAGGACAAGTACAAAAACTCATTTTATGAACTACCTCTAGATTAATTAGGATTGAAAACAACTAAAACATAATTTTTTTTTCAATTAATCTAAACTAACTCATAAATCAAGGAAACATAAAACTTTTGGTAATCCATAGCTTATGGAGTTAAATGCTTGTTTTATGATGAAACTTTTCATGTTCCATAACTTAAGAATAAGTTATGGAATTCTTTAAAACATTAACACCAAATTTTGTAACTCCATAAAAACTTTGAATCAATTTTTTTAAAACCTTTTCATATCCATAACTTATGGAGGTTTCAAAACACTTAAGATCACAACTTTAAAAAAACTTTTGAGCTCCAAAATTTTATGACAAAATTTGTAACTCCTTAAAACATTTAGATCAAACTTTTAAAACTAATAAAATAATCATATCATTTTATCTTTTACTAAATTTGACCTAATTCAACTCATATAGCAAATGATTCAAATTTTACAAATAATTAGTTTTTCACAAAACAAGTAATTATCTTAAAATTTGACAAACTTCATGTTTTTTTTTCAACTTTGAAAATCAAACATTTGCATGAATATAACAGAAAACAACCCATGGCTCTGATACCACTGTTGGGTTTTGAGCATTCTAACAATCCTAAGTGTACATGCAACCCTAAATACCTTGGATCTATGTTTTCTCTATTATACATGCAAATATGAATATTCCAAGGTATTACCCTATCTAGCATACAATCCTTGATACTTGGGTAATATAACAAGTTAGAATACATACCTTTTAATGAAGCTTGAAGTCTTGAACTTTAAGAGCTTAGCCCCAATAGTGTGGAAGCCTCAAGTGGAATCACAAATCACCAAAACACCTTGGAAGACTTTAGAGAATATGGATACTTGGCTCACACTTATGAAATCGGTTATTGCCCTCTTTAGTGTATCCACACTAGCCACTTGCCTAATTTCATGAACCATAAGACCCTTTATATAGTGTGGAGGATTAGGGTTAAACCCTAATACCCATGACCTTTCATTTCCTAGGATCCATGGGTTAAAGCTCCATGGACTATCCATGAAGACTTAGCCCAACCTAAATGAACTTGGCCCACTACACATATATATCTAAGAGTCCATATTTAATTAGTTCCTTTTGATCACTTAATTAATTATAAATTAATTCTTGATCAATACTAATTAAATAATATGATTATATATTAATATATTAGAACTTATAATATATTAATATAAATCATAAATATACTATTCTCAAAAGACTATCCATATAAATTGTGCCGGTGAAGTGCAACCCAAATGGACCATGTCGGGTCGGGTCAAGTACATACCAAATATAGTTATGGACTTAGACATTAATCTAACACATATAACATACTACATAACCACTGAGCATGCAATAATCATATAACATCACAGGTAGTCCTACAGGTCTACCTAACTAACATAACTACTAGTATGCAACACTAACTTATACTCAACATCTAACACTGCTAGAATAACATATCCAATGGGCCGACCTTGGTGCCTTAGACCCCTTAGTATAGTGAGGATAACTCACCTTGCAACTGTTGTCTGAAACTAGAAAGCTCAACTCCCGGATCACCAATACGAACTCCACCACCTATAGTTACCATAAAACCCTTTTTCATAAATCTGCAAATTACCAGAATACCCTCAGAAATCAACTGGTCAACTCTTGGTCAAAGTCAAAGTCCACAGTCAAAGTCAACAGTCCATGTTGACTCGACTCGTCGAGTGCGGTTCACCGACTCGTCGAGTCCTTCCTGAACTCGAGAAGTCGTGAAATCCTTGATTGGCTCGTCGAGTTCCCCTTTAACTCGCCTAGTTCATGCGTGTCCAAGAATTGGGAGAAAACCTAGCCGACTCGCCGAGTCTTCGAACGACTCGCCGAGTTCAAGGCAATCTTCAACGGACTCGCTGAGTTTGTTCATCAACTCGACGAGTTTATGACCATCTTCATATGACTCGCCGAGTTGACTATGCAACTCGCTGAGTCCTTGCAGACCTTCATCCATGCAGACACTTTTCAAGCCATGCCAAGGTTCCAGATTACAGATCCAAGCTTCTAAGGCATGTTTATCATGTAAAGTTGCAAACTTTACACGCATGCAAGGCCCTAAAGACTCTAAATGACCAATCTAAGCTTCTAATGGAGCCTTACACCATAGGAGAGTCTCATCCTTGCAAAAAGCTGGAAACTTTATGGACTTAGGACTCAAAAGAGGTTCAGATATGAAGTTTCAACTTCAGATCTAGCTCCCATACCAAAATCCCTTCATGAATAACTAAAGAAAGCCCTAGTTTCCACATATGAATGATTCTAGAAGAAAAAGAGGTTAAGGTAATAGCTGGTTACCTCCTAAACGTACCCAAACTGAAGTAGACTCTAGATCCACACAGAAATCTTGATGCTAGCCTCTTGATCTACAAATTTCCTTCACAAAAGTCACTTCCCAAAGCTCCAAAACACTCTCCAAGCTCTCACTTACGGAAATTAGGGTTTCTGGGTCTCAAGAGGATGATAGAGGACAGTGGGAGGCGCTAATGGTCGAATATATATGGTGCAAAAACCCTGAAAATTAGGGTTTCCACCGCCAGCTCCTACTCGTCGAGTCCCATGCCGACTCGACGAGTCACTCATTAATTGACGTGTCTTGGCCCGTTGCTACTCGACGAGTCATAGCGCCAACTCGTCGAGTAGACCTTCAACGTGAAGTCTAAAAGGAAAAATATTAATAATACCTGACGGTTGGGATGTTACAATACTCACCACCCCTATTATCTGAGCATCTTTATCTTCCTGCCCAATTGATTTTCCACTTCTTGTTTAAACTCTTTGAACTTTTAAAAGGTTTCTGACTTGTGCTTGATTAAGTAGATATATCTATATCTACTATAATCGTTGGTAAAAGTCACATAGAAGTGGTTAGCATCCCTTGTGGTAGATCTGAAGGGCCCACACACATCTGTGTGTATGAGATCCAACAATCCCTCACCTCTTTCACAAGTACCAGTGAAAGGTGATTTAGTCATCTTTCCAAGTAAACAAAATTCACACGTGTCATCCGAATTTAGGTCAAATGACTCCAAGACTCCATCCTTTTGGAGTTGGGCTATGTGCTTCTTGTTGACATGTCCAAGATGACAATGCCACAAGCATGCCTTGTCTAAACCATTAGATGAATCAATATGCAACACATTATTTCCTAAGTTGTCTACAACCATCACAGTTTCATATAGACCATTAGAAGGCAATGCTTCAAAATATAAAGTACCATTATAGAAAGCATTAATAGAACCAACTTCATTATTAAATGAAAATGTATAACCTTGTATGTACAAACCATGAAAAGAAATAATATTCCTCATCATCTCTGACGAGTAGCAACCATCATTCAACTCTAATCATAATTTACTACTAAGCACTAAAGAATAAATCCCGATCTTGGTGACAGGCGGCAATTTACTATTCCCCATTATCAGGTTTATCTTCCCATGCTCCACATCCCTACTTCTTCTTAGCCCCTACAAATAAGAACAAATGTGAAAACCACATCCTGTATCAAGGACCCAAGAACTAGCATGTGATGAGTTATTAGATTCAATAGTATAAATACCTGTGAAAGAGGGCTTTATCTTCCCATCCTTGATGTCCTACAAGTATTTCGGGCAACTTCATTTCCAATGCCCCTTGTCGTTACAGTAGAAGCACATTGCTTCTTTAGGATCGGATGAGGGAGTGGCAGAACCGGATTTACCTTTGGATCCATTTGAAGAGGATCCATCATAGGACTTTCCCTTGTGGCTCTTAGAGGGAGCTTTCATATTTTTCCCTTTTCCATGTCCTATAGTGTAACGCCCGCATATTCGGGCTAGTCAATTTAGAGACAATGAGCGTCAAAAATGAGTTTTTGATGGAAGATTATTTAGAAGGATTAATCTTAACCAAGTTGTAGTATATGTTACAAGGGTTCCGTACATATAAAGAACGCCGAAATCCGAGTTATAACGAAGAAGTTATGGTCCGTCGAAGTTTTACGGCGAAACCGGCACGACACCGCGTAACGTAAAAAGTGAATTTTTGATAAACTAATTTTAGCCTTATATCTAAATGAAAGTTGTAATATACTTTAAAACAAGAGTGTGCATAAAAAGAACGTCAAAATCTGACTTCGTATGAAAAAGTTATGATTTTTCTAAGATTTGGCATAGCAGTGCACAACCCGAAATTCGAATTTTAGATCGGTCGATTTTTGGCCGACACAACCTAAACGAGAATCGAAGATCTTGTTAATAGTAGCGCAACAGTAAAAATACAGACGAAAACGGACGTCGGATGAAGAAGTTACGAATTTTTAACGGACTTTTCCTGTACCGGCCTGTTAAAAATATAACTTTAATAATAAAGTCAAAATTAGCCGACGGAGTCTAAACGAAAGTTGTAGGGTACGGTCCCACCTACGCGTGGATATAAAGAACGTCAAAAACGGAGTTCATATGAACGAGTTATAAATTATAATAGCATATTTACGTATTAAAATAAAATATAAATCATATATACGTATACATATATATACAAATGTATATATCATTAGAAAGGTATCGATGATGCGGTCATTATAAGACTAGTGTTGAGTACTTTCGACATTAGTTTAGTACACATATCGTTAAATCTATTTAAAATAGTATTATGAAGGGGTATTTAGTCGTTTATATAACTATAAGGTCATTAAGTAATTATGGAGGTTAGTTTTTGTAAATTCAATTACTATAAATAAGAGCATTGGGCTCTCATATTTCTTGCACCATTCTCTTGATTCAAGAGTCTTTCTCTTCTTATCCCCCGAGCATTTCGGTCCCTCGTGATTCGACTTCTCTTTCTGTAGTTTTAGTATAGTAAGGTGAGCGCTGAAGCGCTGCACGAATCTTTCTTAAAAAGATTCAGCGACAAAGTTCTACCCCTGCAGAGTCCGACTCCTAGCTAAAACCCCCTTGTAAGTAAGTTATGCTTACCCTATTTTAATATAGCTTATATTTAAAATTAGTATTGTTATTATGAACTTATAATAAATATTTTGGCTATTATTATGACTTATATAAGTGTCGTCATAACATCTTTTTAACTACTCGCGGTACGGAGAATTTGGTTAAAGGGCCGCATAGGGTTGTTGGATTTCAGAAGTGTTATATGCCAAAATGGTCCTGCCCTCCGGTGTTTTATGTCTGGTCCCTGTCTGTACATAGTGGTTGGAAAATATTGTTTAAACACTTATATAATAATAATAATAATAAGACTAATAATTAGTCACTGTAAATATTAGACTAAAATCTAGTGGTAATAATACTAGGTTTCGTCGAAGGAAATTATTTTTAAGAAGCGAAGCGCTGTCTGAGTTCGGAATCACCACCTTAACAAGTGAGTGCATAGTTACCTTCATCTTACACATAGATATGAAGTATTTTATATAAATTACGTGCTACGTGTGCATAGTATCTGTATACTTGCTATCTATGTTGGATGAACGATTTTATACATGTTCTAAATGATTTAAACTGTATATGTATTTTATATCTACAAAATATGTTGGGTAAAACATGGGTAGATTAGAGATGAGATAAATGATGAGTGATGAAAAATGAGATGAATGATGAGCGATGATATATGAGTGGTAAATTATGGTGAGAAGCGATGACCTAAGCGATGACATAAGCGATGAGCCAATCGATGACCCAAGCGATGGCCCCGTCATCTAGCAGAGTATGGATGACAACCACGGACTATTCTAGACAGTCTAGTGGAACACTAGCAGGCTCGCAACCTGTAGGTGTTGTGAACGATGTGTTCACCCGGTGTACTCTAAACCCTGGCGACTATGCGACTTAGTGCTTGTTGTATAAACCCTGACGACTATGATACTTAGTGCCTAAACCCTGGCGACTATGCGACTTAGTGCGTGTCGAGTAAACCCTGGCAACGATGGATTTCGTGCCAATTCCTTAGGATGATCCTTAGGAATGAATGAACGAGGACTAGCTAATTCTTAGGGTAGATCCTTAAGAGTAAAGAAGATAATGGGGATGGGTAATTGGGTTGATTGTTTGATGTTTAAACATAATAATTATATTATTGTGGGTTGAAAACCCCATGTACTCACCAAGTTTCCTAACCTGACCCACTCAAGTTTATTTGTATCACATGTGTCGATATGAAGCTACTTTACACTGAGAGATTTAAAAGAGATGTAGATCACTAGTGTAAACGAATGTAAGTTCTGTTTATGCTTATGTTTCTGTATTGACGATGACATCCCAAGGTTTTGAAAATGAATAAAAATACATTTATTCGGAAATGATTTGATAACATATTTATCATGTTTTTATGGGAACAAATTCCGCAACATGTTTATTAAAAGAGGTAGTCTGATTTTTATAAAGCATAAACAAAATCGGTCTTTTCTGGCTGTGAAAATGGGGATGTCACAGTTGGTATTAGAGCATTAGTTTAAGCGAACTAGGAATATGGATTTATTTCTATACTTAAACTTAGAATGCTAAGTGATGATCGTGAGGAGTGTGTCTAATAAATTTAGGTAATACACCTGAATAGACACAAGCACTAGCTTATTTAGGAAAATGCCTAACATGCTTTTTTGTGCTAAATGATTTATGATATGCATTATATGCTCGGATCTATGGTCTGTTGCCGACCGGATCTGGAAATTTTATGTGTTCACATTTCTAAACGTTTAATTACGATATTAGAACTGGCATGTAAATTTTCGGAGTAATTAGGAGGATTACACGTCTAAACCTTCTCTATCTATATTCTCGTCTCGATATGCTGAACGCATGCTTCCGTGAACATAACATTGTGGTGAAGACTCGTAGCGAATGGAGTATACAGAGGAAATGAGGAGACTTACGATAGCGAATGACACTTATCGAAAGATATCGTAAGAAAGGTATCCTGCCTTTAGGATGCGTCTAATAAATAATATGTCTTGTACGGGAGAAATACACTTTCGATTAGCATAAAGAAAGAACTTTTGGTATAATCCATGAAGTTATCCCATCATCTGGCATTTCCACCACCAAACGAGTTGAAGCAGAGCTGATGATTGAAGATATGCATGAAAGAAGTCCTAGTAAAGTCTAGGGAAATTTTATGATTATTTGGACACATTCGTATGTGTTAAATCATTTTGTGGTTTTAGTAAACAAGAACTTGGGGATTGCGAGACAATACTTGGGACAAGTATGAGTATGTGTGAAAGGTAGTAGAGACCTATACTACCGGAAGCACACGACTCACGCTTGGATCAGGGAAAGTCACAAGGTTACCAATAAACTGGTAATTGATTTCGTTTTATTCAAGTATGTCGTTACCATCGTTTCGGTGATGACTAAGAAGATGATTGTTATTCCAACCCTAGTGGTCATATCAAATTGAGTCCGACTACGCTGAGTATGTTATGTGGTTCAGAGAATCAAGTTCGATGTAACATCTGACTTAAGACGGAAGATTGAAATAAAAAGCGATCAGTAGAGATATCGCGAAAAGTTGCTTGTAGCTAGAAATGCTACCTTTTAATATGAGATTAGAACATGAACGAAAGTATAGTCTGTTCTGGAAGACTCTAATAGACCTGAGTCTAAGCGTTGCAACATACGATGATAGGTCATTAGAATATGACACATCGTTCCATTGTAGTAATAAAAAACTTATCTTAAGTTTGTATCCAGTGAGGATCGAGATTGTGACTTGAAGGTCGTAATTTGGAGTCTAACGTGAGATAGGGAGCAAGTGCAAGATCGAGAACCGCCTGCAGTCGAGAAGTCCAAGAATTAGATACTAATTCGAAGGAACATAGAAGTTACGATTATTACCTAGGATGAAGAAACACACATGGAATCATTATACAAGCCCTGTTTCGTTGATGATTCCGGGACGTAATCATCCTAAGGGGGAGATAATTGTAACGCCCGCATATTCGGGCTAGTCAATTTAGAGACAATGGGCGTCAAAAATGAGTTTTTTATGGAAGATTACTTAGAAGTATTAATCTAAACCAAGTTGTAGTATATGTTACAAGGGTTCCGTACATATAAAGAACGCCGAAATCCGAGTTATAACGAAAAAGTTATGGCCCGTCGAAGTTTTACGGCGAAACCGACACGACACCGCGTAACGTAAAAAGTGAATTTTTGATAAACTAATTTTAGCCTTATATATCTAAATGAAAGTTGTAATATACTTTAAACCAAGAGTGTGCATAAAAAGAACATCAAAATCTGACTTCGTATGAGGAAGTTATGATTTTTCTAAGATTTGGCATAGCAGTGCACAACCCGAAATTCGAATTTTAGATCGGTCGATTTTTGGCCGACACAACCTAAACTAGAATCGAAGATCTCGTTAATAGTAGCGCAACGGTAAAAAGACAGACGAAAACGGACGTCGGATGAAGAAGTTATGAATTTTTAACAGACTTTTCCTGTCCCGGCCTGTTAAAAATATAACTTTAATAATAAAGTCAAAATTAGCCGACGAAGTCTAAACGAAAGTTGTAGGGTACGGTCCCACCTACGCGTGGATATAAAGAACGTCAAAAACGGAGTTCGTATGAACGAGTTATAAATTATAATAGCATATTTACGTATTAAAATAAAGTATAAATCATATATACGTATACATATATAGACAAATATATATATCATTAGAAAGGTATCGAAGATGCGGTCATTATAAGACTAGTGTTGATTACTTTTGACATTAGTTTAGTACACATATCATTAAATCTATTTAAAATAGTATTATGAATGAGTGTTTAGTCGTTTATATAACTATAAGGTCATTAAGTAATTATGGAGGGTAGTTTTTGTAAATTCAATTACTATAAATAAGAGCCTTGGACTCTCATATTTCTTGCACCATTCTCTTGATTCAAGAGTCTTTCTCTTCTTATCCCCCGAGCATTTCGGTCCCTCGTGATTCGACTTCTCTTTCTGTAGTTTTAATATAGTAAGGTGAGCGTTGAAGCGCTGCATGAATCTTTCTTAGAAAGATTCAGCGACAAAGTTTTGCCCCTGCAGAGTCCGACTCCTAGCTAAAACCCCCTTGTAAGTAAGTTATGCTTACCCTATTTTAATATAGCTTATATTTAAAATTAGTATTGTTATTATGAACTTATAATAAATATTTGGGCTATTATTATGACTTATATAAGTGTCGTTATAATATCTTTTTAACTACTCGTGGTACGGGGAATCTGGTTTAAAGGGCCGCATAGGGTTGTTGGATTTCAGAATTGCTATATGCCAAAATGGTCCTGCCCTCCGGTGTTTTATGTTTGGCCCCTGTCTGTACATAGTGGTTGGAAAATATTGTTTAAACGCTTATATAATAATAATAATAATAATAATAATAAGACTAATAATTAGTCACGGTAAATATTAGACTAAAATCTAGTGGTAATAATACTAGGTTTCGTCGAAGGAAATTATTTTTAAGAAGCGAAGCGCTGTCTGAGTTCGGAATCACCACCTTAACAAGTGAGTGCATAGTTACCTTCATCTTACTCATAGATATGAAATATTTTATATAAATTACGTGCTACGTGTGCATATTATCTGTATACTTGCTATCTATGCTGGATGAACGATTTTATACATGTTCTAAATGATTTAAACTGTATATGTATTTTATATCTACAAAATATGTTGGGTAAAACATGGGTCGATTAGAGATGAGATAAATGATGAGCGATGAAAGATGAGATGAATGATGAGCGATGATATATGAGTGGTAAATTATGGTGAGAAGCGATGACCTAAGCGATGAGCCAAGCGATGACCAAAGCGATGATCTAAGCGATGATCCAATCGATGACCCAAGCGATGGCCCCGTCATCTAGCAGAGTATGGATGACAACCACATACTATTCTAGATAGTCCAGTGGAACATTAGCAGGCTCGCAACCTGTAGGTGTTCCGAACGATGTGTTCACCAGGTGTACTCTAAACCCTGGCGACTATGCGACTTAGTGCTTGTTGTATAAACCCTGGAGACTATGATACTTAGTGCCTAAACCCTGGCGACTATGCGACTTAGTGCCTGTCGAGTACACCCTGACAATGATGGATTTCGTGCCAATTCCTTAGGATGATCCTTAGGAATGAATGAACGAGGAATAGCTAATTCTTAGGGTAGATCCTTAAGAGTAAAGAAGATAATGGGGATGGGTAATTGGGTTGATTTTTTGATGTTTAAACATAATAATTATATTATTGTTGGTTGAAAACCTTATGTACTCACCAGGTTTCCCAACCTGACCCACTCAAGCTTATTTGTATCACAGGTGTCGATATGAAGCTACTTTACACTGAGAGATTTAAAAGAGATGTAGATCACTAGTGTAAACACATGTAAGTTCTGTTTATGCTTATGTTTCTGTATTGACGATGACATCCCAAGGTTTTGAAAATGAATAAAAATACATTTATTCGGAAATGATTTGATAACGTATTTATCATGTTTTTATGTTAACAAATTCCACAACATTTTTATTAAAAGAGGTAGTCTGATTTTTATAAAGCATAAACAAAATCGGTCTTTTCTGGCCGTGAAAATGGGGATGTCACATATAGCGAGGACGGAGGCAGCAGCAGTAGGGGTGAACTTGACAACTTTGCCTTTAAGTCCACTTTCAGCAATTCTCAACAAACTTTGAAGTTTGCTCAAGGTGACATCCTCCTTGTTCATATGATAAGTCATCTTGAACTGATCATAACAAGGAGGTAAAGAGTGTAGGATTATATCAATCGCTGACTCTTCGTCAAAGTTGACATTCAACTTGAGCAGACGATCCACTTACCTTTGCATCCTTTGCAAGTGGTTCGTGATGGACTATCCATCTTTCATCTTGGTTGTTATCAACGAGGCGATAATCTCGTACCTTTCCTGACGCGTGCTTGATGGTACTTTTCCATCAAATCTTGGCACATGTCATAAGGCCAGTAGTCCTCGTAGAACCGCTACAACTCAGGAGTCATAGTGGATACCATAATACACGACACCTTTGTCGCGTCCTTTTCGTCAGCCATATACTAAACTATTTCTTCAGCAGAAGCTTTGGTTTCATCTATCTCTTTGAGCTCTTTCGTATTCTTTCTCCTCATATCGCAGGGCCATTCGAATGTTGTGAATCCAATCATTGAAATTGGACCCATCAAAAGTGACCCTCCCACAAATGTTCAAAAGAGAAAAGGAGCTTGAGGAGTTGGAGTTCGAGCCGGAAGCGTTGTTTGAGCCAGACATCTGAAAAAGAAAAGGAACAATGTTTTGATTAGATAAAGAATCCTTAATATAACACCCAAATGAAATATTAAGGCTAGGACCCAACACAATAATTCACAATTCGGAAGAGGGATGCCGTAATCAAATTGCAAATTATTTGAAGGTAGGTAAATGACAATTTACCAATTCCACCACGAAAAATGAAATGAAGAATTAGGTTTTAAATGAAATGAAATTCCTAGATTCTTTTGAGATTCATTGAACTTTTCAATGGCATGTTTAATCTCGATTATGCCCTTCAAGTTTGTGACTGGGATACCGAGGATCACAAACAAGGTGTGAATAACCATGCAAATTAGCTTGACACTCTCGATGTCATTTACCACCTAATCAATGTGCCGGTTAACCACATACGCTCCATTGATCTATGGTAATTCTCGAGCTTCCCTTTACCACCCTTGTTTGTCTAAGTTAGTGTGCCGGTTAACCACACACGCTCCACTAACGACTGGACAAGGTGCAAAGTGCAATTTCATGGACTAGAATCATTTTCACATTTTTCCTAAAGTAATTAAGATTGGGAATTCATAAAAACATTTAGTTAAGAGTGCGGTGGGTAATAGTGGATACCCAATGGCGGTCATTTTATAGGCCGCTTCCTTAAACACCCCTTATAGACCAGCATCGTGAATGAGGGCCTACTAACGATAAGACTGACTCATCTTATACATATATATACATATTAATCTTTTAATATTATAATAGTATAAGGGTTGTATTTTAAACTTTTAAAACACTAGGGTTTTTGTAAGTCCCCAAAAACGCTTGATGTATCAATCAGATCCACTTGATGGTGCGGAATCCCAATCAAGTGGATGATGCAAGATCAAATGGAGAAGAAGAAGAATAACTTGATGAATCTATGGTGTATTCAATAATATGAATGATGTTCCATACACATAAGATCCACACATACACACACTCTTATTCTCTCTAGTTTCTCTCTCTAGAACACCTTGATTTACACACACACTTGACCGTAAACTCTCTATTCCGTCTGACATCTACCGAAACTATTTATAGGGAACAGTAGCCGTAAACACGTTTATAACCGTAAACTTGTTTGCAATCGTAAACTTGTTTGCAACCGCAAACAATATACAAAACGTAAACATCACATGGACCGTAAACGCCACCTAACCGTAAACCCAATGCTAGACCGAAAACACATGGGTTTTCGGTCCAACCTACAAATAAACCCAAGGAGTTTTCGGCCCTTGACCGAAAACTATTAAAGCCTAGAAAAGTAAAGTATAAACCATATATTTGACCCAACAATCTCCCCCTTGGTTTATAGCTTTCTTTTCTTTTTTTTTTTGACCGAATAAACCCCCCTAGGTTTGTAGCTTGCATTTCTCTTCAGTCTTCACTTTGTGCTTGGCTTCAGCTTTAATCTTCAATCTCTTCACAGCTTCAAGATGAACAAATGAATCTTCTACATGAGTGACTTCATCTTGAAAATTTGAGCTTCTCTTCAAAATTTGACTTTGAACGCACGTTGGGTGTGGAGGCTTCTTGAATGGATTCTTGAAAATATGCACTTTCAGCTTGAGAATCTTCAGAGAGAACAGAGAACGAAACTTCTGGATCACTTCAGCAGGTACACAGATAGCAGCAAATTGACTGAGGAGGCTTCAATGCAACTTGTCACATAATCTTCAAGTCAGCTTCACTTTGCTTCTGGGGTTGAAAGATTCTATGTTGAAAAATGATCTTCACTTCTAGTTCCTTCAAATGAATGTTCTTGAATGATCACCGTTGCACATTGAGAAGTAACCGTGACTAAAAAGTCCCTGTAGATCACAGAAAGAATCATAAAGACCCTTCTCACCACAGTTGTTCAAGGATGAATCATTGGCAGAGACTTCTCGGAGTATCTGTGTGAACTCGGAGGAACGCACTGTGATTTGTTGAGTATCAGAGAACTACTCTTGGCTAGTTTTGATGTTAGCCCCTGTATATCCTTGATCATAGATCTTAATACAGTTATCAAGTTAACGAGTTAACTTGGCCCTTGGCGAGACGTTCAGCGATACATGTTTCCCTGATGGGTGAATCGCCCTGGTGTCGTGACAGTTCTTAGGTAAAGAAAGCTGACAAGACCAATCTGACAATTTGTACAGTTTCAGACTTTCAATTCCTTAGATACGACAGTTCTTAGATAAAAAACTGCCTGACTGGCATTTTGTACAATGTCACACCAGGTATGAGCCATTATCCGTCAATTCATGGGTGAAATCTAGAACATATAAAATGTTCACCGTCAATTCAGAAATAAATGGTGTTGGATTTTAGGTTTCACTTAGAGTCATGGTGACAATGACATATAAGATCATAAACACAAACTTTTTGGCAACCGTCAGCCGAGTTGTTTTATACTCGAACCTCAAGGGGTACCGGTACGTGGAAATGATTTGATGGAGAAAATTTTAGATATGGGTGAAAAATGGTTGGGTGTTTCACATTGATCATGGTGAAAATGACATTTGATCATTAACATTTGATGCGAAGACTCCTATTAAGACTGGTATATGTCTAAATATGGAAGAGTCTATCACCCGCATTTGAATTTTCCGTCAATTCCTTGTGAAAGTAGTGTGAAGTGTAATGACCGTCAATTCCTTTCCACTTTCAGGTTTCTTCTCCTTGCTCAGAATATTTTGATACAGTCTCCTTGAGTCTCATCTTCTTCTGAATTCACTTTTCAAGACAAATGAAATTTTGAGATAAACATAAAAAATAAAAGTAAACTTAGCACACTAAGAAAAAATAAAAGTAAAATACGCTCAAAAACAATATTTTTGGATTTTTGATTTTCCTGGAAAAGAAATAAAAATATTTTTGTATTTTTGAAATTTTATAAATTTTGTTTTTTTTTTATTTTTTTTCTCCCCCTAAATTTGTGCATATAAGAAAATATGAAAAAACTTAATAAAAAACAAAAGTAAAATACAAAAAAAAATTTGGGATCAAAGTTGTCAAACAATTTAACTTGCCCTTTACCACTAAATCTCATATCATTTCCCAAATAAGCACTTACAGACTAACAATCATGAGAACATATTTTTTGTGTTTTTGATTTTTCTTAATTTTTTTGTATTTTAATTTCTCCCCCTTAATTTGAGCATAGGGAAGAAATAAAATAAATGCACAAAAATAAAAATTTGTCTTCGAAACGAATCATTTTAAGAAAAACTCAGGAGTATCGAAAGAATTCAAACCGAAAGTCAGCAATTGAAAACGCAAGCAACAAAGAATTCAGCCTTAGCTGTGTTTCAATCTCGGAGCAGATTCAAAAATTCTACACATCATTAAATACAATCCCCATTTGTGATCCTCTCCTTTCTTCCTTTCCCACAAAGGACACATACTCTCAAACAAAGTTCTGAGTGTTGTACAGTTGAGAGATGCCTCCTATCATGTGCTTGGAACAACCACTATCAACAAACTGAAGTCTGATGATATTCCTTAATAGCTGCTCCAACACAGTGCGAGATTAGTTGGTCTTTGGAACCCAGTCCATTTTGAAACTGGGTTGACCTTTTTCATCCATGCAGGCTACTCTCTCCCATGACATATCCTGCTTATCACATACAGAAAGCGAAGAAATGTTAGAGTCATTAAAAGATTTTTGAGAGTGAACCTTCGGAACCCATCTGTAGTCGGGTTTAACCCATTTCTTTTTCGATCGGTTGGGTGCCTTATCACTTACTTTTGGACTTGAAGTTGGCCGTCAAGATGGATTTGACCTAATCGGTCTTGATTTCACTGGAGCATCTCTTGAGTTTGGATTCTAGGCCGGCATTCCCATCTTGTCCTTGGGATTTTGATTCTTGGCCTTCTGCGCGTTCCAGTCACCATTGCACGATTGTCACCTTGAAGGGTTCCTTTTGGAGAATTTCCCTCTTGGCGCATTTTGCCATCCTTGTGCGTAGTAAGGAACGTATGCGCGATTTGGACAATTTCTGGCAATGTGTCCAGGTGTTCCACAATGAAAACATGTTTGTTTCTTCACGTAGGAGTTGTTTCTTCCTGCCCCTGGTGGCGTGCTCTTGTCTTGTATCTGATTATTCCCACAAGCACACTTGCAGCAAGTAGTCCGCTTCGCTTGTTTTGGTGGCCTGTATATACCAACAACATGTTGATTAGAAGTAACTGAGTTAGAAGCAATAGATTCAGAGTTCAAGGAGCCATTGGTTTGTTCAATAGTGTTCTCCTTGTTCTCATCTTCCGCTACTTTACCTGCACAAGAAGTAGAAACATTAGTATCCTTCACCTCAACACTCTCAGTTGGCACTGATTGTTTAGTCTTAACTGAAACTGGTACAAGGGGTTGGCCATATTGAGTAGGTATCTCTTCCTCGTTGGTTTCAAGGGGTGTGGTATAGTTGTCATTTAAAGGAGGTGGAACACTATGATACCATAGACCATTGTTTTGATTATTTTTAAATGTTAGTTGTTTTTCTATCATTGATACAACTACCTCACTTGACACATCAAATTTCTTAAAGGTAAAATCTGCATCTTTATATTTTGCTTTTTAATGTATCAAGTTTGGCAGTCAAGTTAGCAAGCTTTTCCTTAACATATGTATAATTTTTACATTTGTTGATGTATTCCTCTTGAAGGGTTCTAAAGTCATTTGTTTTGGCCTCTAGTTGTGCTTTTAGGGGTTTTTGACCTTTCCTTATGTAACATCCCGTTTTAAATAAAATAATTAAATAATTAGTGGGGTGTTGATTTCGGGAAGCCAAATGGCAAGATTTGAATCTCCAGGGGTTAAAGTGTAATTGTGGGACTTAATTTGTAAAGATTTTCATAAGTCAAGGGGTGTTTGGTATCTTTTGGACTGAACATGAAAAGATTTATCGGAGCAGGGGTTAAAAACTAAATTATGGACCTAGGATGAAAGGATTTTGGAAAGGCGGGGTCTAATTGGTAAATTTGGGATTTGTTTTGAAAAGAATATTACAAGGAGGGACCAAATGCGTTATTATGGAAATTAGTTTAAGGGATCGGGTATTTAACCTCTCTACCCGTCACCTTCTAAACCCTAACCCTAGACACTTTTCCTGTCACACCCCGAACCAGACGACGAAAATGACCGGGGGCTCATGTGACTAACAATTGAATTATCATCACAATGAATATACATGAATCATAACACATTCATCACCAACATTACATATAACAACCAACATTGTTCACATCAAGTACGTTGTTATAAATTACATAAGTTCCAAGTATTAAAAGTACGATGAGTGATGTTACATAAAATGAAACCATACACACTTGAAAATCTTCCAGCTTAACGATTACCTAAGAATACAAGTTATTTTGAAAAGGGTCAACATATATAATGTTGGTGAGTTCATAAGTATGTTTGAATAAAATTCTTTGAATCCTTTGTAAAAAAACCCTGAAAATCCGATATTTTCTGTAAATGTCTGAAAATGATGTGAAAATCAAGTATAAATGCATGTGTGAATTTATTAGTTGTAACATATATGGATGTACTTTAGATTTCTTGTATTGTAAGGAAGTGATAATTGTATATAAATATTTCCCCAGAAAATCCGATATTTTCTGATTTATAATAATGTCGAGGTTCTTGTATCGTTAAATAAGTTATTTTGTATTGACACAATCGAAGGGTTAATCTTCGAAACGTTATATTGGTATTGAATCTCTATATGAGCCGTTATAATCATACATGATAATGACTAGGTTGCCTGTCTTAACATTTTTCCAAATGCCGGTATTTGCTCAAGGTTTTGTCGCCCTAGACTGGCCTAGTCTAGCTGTAGCGAACAGCTAAGGCGTGGGGGGTCACCCTGTATAGATCTATACACAAACTCTCGCTCTCCTTCCAGGAGACTCTGATTATAACTACAAGCTACGATTGTACACTCAAGGTGCCAACCGACACGTCTCACTAGATTCTCAACCTTTCGTACTATGTTTAATGTTTACATGTATGTTGTATGTTATCAAATCCAAGGGTACATGTATAAGTATACGAAGTTCAATAGTTATGTAAAGGTATAGTTACGATCTACTAAGCATGTGAATTTCAGTCCAAGCCCAATTAGCATGTAAATGGATCACAAAGGCCCAATAACATGTAAGTGGGTAATTTGGGCCCAATAGGCATGTAAATGGACCACAAAGGCCCAACAAACATGTGACCCATAACTCAGGCCCAAATTAACATGTAAATGGGTCGCAGGGCCCAATAAACATGTCATGGAAAATATTGGGCTCAATATACACTTGAATGGGCCCTTAGGGTCCATTGGCCACGTAATGTGAATATTAGGCCCAATAAAATTATTATCGATGTATTTCATCCGTTCGTTATTGTTTCGTTGTTTATTTTAGCTCGTGGTTTACCAAATTTATTATAAAAAGTCTCCTTTTCGTAAAACAACATTTGTGGTCAAAGCCTCAAATTTTCAATTAAGGCCCAAAGTTTTGTAAAAATGACACTTTAGTCCATAATTTGTAAAAATTTGTAATTTTGTCCCAAATGTCTAGAAATTCACGGTTTTAGTCCAAAAATATATATTTTGACATCCAAGGACCAGTTTTGCAGAAAATTGCATTTTCAGCCCCTTGTTTGTAAAAATTTACACTTTCGGCCCAATTTTGATAAAAGTTACATTTTTTGTCCAATTTGGAAATAAATGTTATTTTCACCCCTAAATTTGGTTTATTTACATTTATGACTCAAATTTTGCTCAAATAACATTTTTAGTCCCAAAACTTTCCCTTTTTCGCAGTTTTTGGGCCCAAAACCGTGAGGCCCTCAAGTTTGGCCCATTAAGCTAAAATTCACATTTTTGCCCCATTGGAAAGCATGTTTATCATAAAAATCCAATTTTTATACAAGTAGAACCTGTTTGATCCTTATAAAACATAAATGTCACCTTTTACCCTTATCTTTTGTTTTCTTGATAATTTTGACCCTTAACAAAGTTTTTGCCTTAAATTTTTGTATCTTAAACATATAACACTTTTAACTTGATAGTATGATGTATAAGGTGTCTTAGTTCATGGATCTTAACTCGATGTTACTTAAGATGTCGAGATTTTCTAAGATCTAACATATTTTTACAAAATAAACTAAGAAATCACACAAGACATGTATATAACACATAGATCTACACATTTTACTTGCATTCTCCCCCAAAAATCATGTAAAAACCGAAAACAAGGGGGTATGAACTCACCTTTGCTTGTTGTTTTCGGTTTTGAAGAAGAAATGGAGAGATCTTGACCTTTAGCAAGCCTTCTTGAGTGATTTTCGAACCTAGGGAGCTTCTAAGAGTATGACCACAAGTATGTGTTTAGGAGGAGTGATCTAACATAAGAATGAAGTTGTATAACTTAGAGGTGTAGTGACTTACCAAGGATTTATGATTTTTATGAAGGATCCTCTTTAAGCACTTTGAAAACTCGAAATTTTTGATGGAAGAGAGGGGATGTTCTTGAGTGCTTGAGAGAGTTTGAAGGAAATTTTTGAAGATGTGTGTGTGTGTTTTCTTGCTCTCGGCCGTGAGTAGAAGAAGAGAAGGGAGAGAGAGGTGAGGAAGTGATGGATACTTGGATGCATGAGATGTATGGGTTATTTACTGGGTAAATTGCATGGAAGTCCATTATACAATAATGATGTGTCTAATGCTAGTTAATCCTCTTATTTATTTATTTTTTTTACATGGGCCGAGATTTGGGCTAGGAGGAAGGAGGATGAATTAGTTTGGCCCAATTCTTTCTTTGGTTCAAAATTATGAAGTCCATAGAGAAAATTTTCGGCCCATTGGGCCTTTAGGGTTGTTCTTGGCCCAATAAAAGTCTATTAGGGTGATTTAAATCATTTATGACCCAACAAGGCCCAAGAGAGGTAAACTAGTCCATTTTAGGCCCATATGGCCCAAAAGGTTAAATTTTATGAATGTGGGACCATTTAGAGCCCAATTATGGTTTCTAGGCCCACATTGGTCCACTTGGACACTTATTGGTCCATTTGGCCCAACAAGAAAATCCTAGACCATACTAGACTTAAACGAGGGTTCTTAGGTTTTTCAAACTCCTTGTTGAACATGAGAGGTGCATTTAAATGAGCACTGAGTGATATTTACTTAGTGTACATGTTTTACAATAGTTGAATGATTACACGAGAATAGAATTTCCTAGCTAAAGTGCTAGTTGTGACATCATCCCCCCGTTAGAGGGAATTTCGTCCCGAAATTCTTTTGAAAGCTAGGTTTGTGAAGGAAAGAATAAGTGAGGGTACTTTTGCTTCATCTGGTATTCACGCTCCCACGTGAATTCCGGTCCACGTTTTGCGCTCCATCGAACCTTCACAATCGGGATGCGACTTTGCTTTGTACGCTTCACCTCCCTATCCATAATCTCGACTGGTTCTTCGACGAACATGAGATTCTTGTTTATTTCAATTTCTTCCAAAGGAACAACAAGGGTTTCATCTGATAGATACTTTTTTAGATTTGAGACGTGGAACACTAGGTGTACGTTGCTGAGCTCGGTAGGTAGCTACAACTTATAAGCCACTGGACCAATACGGGCAAGGATCTCGAACGGTCCAATGTATCGCGGGTTCAGTTTTCCTCGTTTCCCAAAGCGAATCATTCCCTTCCAAGGAGAGACTTTTAACAACACACGATCCCCAAATTGAAATTCCAATGGCTTTCGCCGCTTGTCAGCATAACTCTTCTGTCGGTCTCGCGATGCTTGAAGTCGAGCTTTGATTTGGACTATCTTTTCTATCGTTTCACGGATGATTTCGGGTCCTTTAAGAGCACTGGCTGTCGATTTCCCTTTTGCTAATTGGGTGTCACCCACCTCAGCCCAGCATAGGGGTGATCTGCACTTACGACCATAAAGAGCCTCGAAGGGAGCAACCTTGATGCTCGTGTGATAACTGTTGTTATAGGAGAACTCGATCAGAGGCAAGTGGGTATCCCATGACTTGCTGAAGTCAATCACGCAAGCTTGGAGCATATCCTCGAGTGTCTGGATGGTACGCTCACTCTGACCATCCGTCTGTGGGTGGCAGGCAGTGCTCATATCTAGCTGTGTTCCCATTGTCTTCTGAAGAGATTGCCAGAATCTTGAAGTGAATCTGCTATCTCGATCCAAGATAATAGATACTGGCACTCCATGGAGTCTCACAACCTCCTTGAGGTAGATTCGGGTCAGCTTTTCCATCTTGTAGGACTCTTTTATTGGCAGGAAATGAGCAGATTTTGTTAATCTATCGACAATTACCCAGATAGCATCTAATCCGTCTGCTGTCTTTGGAAATTTGGTCACGAAGTCCACAGTAATCGTTTCCCATTTCCATTCGGGTATCACTGGTTGCTGCAATAGTCCCGAGGGCTTTTGGTATTCCACTTTCACTTTGGCGCAAGTAAGACACTTGCCCACGAAAGTGGCTATCTCTGCCTTCATATTAGGCCACCAATATTGCTGCTTGATATCCAAATACATTTTATCTGACCCCGGATGAATAGAATATCACGTCTTGTGGGCTTCATGCATGACTATCTCTCTAAATCCCCCAATTTTGGGAAACTAGATTTTATTCATGAAGTAGTGGGTTCCGTCGTCTTTAACTTCGAGCTCCTTCTCCATTCCTCGTAGTGATTCACTAGCGATATTCTCCGGCTTCAATGCGTCCAGTTGGGCTCCTTTGATTTTTGAGGCTAGATGAGATTGGATGGTGATTGACAGAGTCTTCACACGACGACTTGAATACTCCCTTCGACTCAGGGTATCGGCTACTACATTAGCCTTGCCTGGATGGTATTTGATCTCACACTCATAATCATTTAACAGCTCAACCCATCTTCGCTGCCTCATGTTTAGTTCCTTTTGATTTAGAATGTGCTGGAGGCTCTTGTGGTCTGTAAAGATGGTGCACTTGGTACCATATAGGTAGTGTCTCCAAATTTTCAGGGCGAAGACCACCGCCCCCAGTTCGAGATCATGCGTGGTATAATTTACTTCATGAGTTTTCAGTTGTCTGGATGCATAAGAAATTACATTCTCTCATTGCATGAGGACACAACTTAAACCTTGATTCGAAGCATCACAGTAAACTATGAAGTCTTCGGTTCCCTCCGGTAAGGATAGAACTGGAGCACTACAGAGGGCTTGCTTCAAGGTTTGGAAGGCAAGATCTTGCTTCTCAGTCCAGTTGAAGGGTACGCCTTTTTGTGTCAATGTGGTGAGGGGTTTGGCTATATTGGAAAAGTTCTGAATGAATCTTCGGTAGTATCTTGCGAGACCCAAGAATTGGCGAATTTCTGTTGGCGTTGATGGAATTGCCCAGTTTTCGATTGCTTTGATCTTGGAGGGGTCCACATGTATTCCTTCCTGACTGACTACATGGCCTAGAAAGTTCACACTGCGGAGCCAGAACTCACACTTGGAGAGTTTTGCATACAACTTTTCATCCCGCAGGGTTTCTAAAATCTGTCGGAGGTGTTGGCTGTGATCTTCTTTGCTTCGAGAGTATACGATAATATCTTCGATGAAAACGATTACGAATTTGTCAAGGAATGGGCGGCAGACTCGATTCATGAGGTCCATAAATGCAACGGGGGCATTTTTTAGACCGAAGGGCATTACGACGAATTCGTAATGACCGTAACGAGTTCGGAAAGCAGTCTTAGGAATGTCCTCATCTCGGACTTTGAGTTGATGATAACCGGATGTCACAACTAGCATTTTAGCTAGGAAATTCTATTCCTGTGTAACCATTCAACTACTGTAAATCAAATACTATAAGTAAATCTCACTCAATGCTCATTTAGATTCATCAATTATGTTCAACAAAGAGTCTAAAAACCCTAAGAATCCTGGTTTGAGTCCATATTGGACTAGAAATTCCTTATTGGGCCTAATGGACCAATAAGCACCCAATTCAACTTTATTGGACTTAGAAGCCCTAATTGGATCTTAATTGGACCCAATTTATAAATCTAAAACATTTTGGACCATTTGGGTCTATAATTATTCATTCTAACCCTAATGGGCCTTATTGGGCCATAACTAATCCAATTAACCTTAGTGAGCCATAAGCCCATTCTTTTAATCTATTTGGGCCGTGAATGCTTCCAAGAGCCCAATGGGCCAAAAAAATTTATGTTTAGGATCCAAATATCCTAACTAAGGTTAATGGGCCCAAACCACTCCACCCTTTCTTCTTGGCCTAAAATCTCGGCCCATGTAAACAAACAAAAAAAAAAGAAGTGAAATGGGGGGGGGGTTGACTTTGGAGGTGTCACCTCCATTTTGTTCAACATGTATCCATACAAGGACCTCCATACATCCATGCTAGTTGTGACATCCGCCTAAAATGGATTCGGGTCAACCCAACCCAATTGGAAATTTAATAAACCCTATTCAAGATTACTTGACGCTAATCGGATCAAAACCCATACAATACGATATAACTTGACGTTAATAGCAACATAGTATTGTACAACGTTATAACTATAATCAAAGTAAATTATGATACCATATTAAAATCAAATCAAAGTATAATGCTCTAATTAAATTAAAAGAATCAAACTTGAATTCTCTAATTAAACTTCAAATCAAAGTAGATTGTTATAATCAAATAATAACCTATCTTTTATAAAACTCCATTTTTATAAACTTTACATTAAATTTTATAAAACTCTATTTTTTATAAACTTTACTTTAAATTTTATAAAACTCATATATTAATTATGTAAAAGATGCTTGTGTTAGTGGGAAATTATGAAGACCACCAAAAGCAAAAAGATTATTCCCCTGGTCTCCCACTCACACCTCCCATCCACTTTCCTTTCCTTTTTCTCCCAACACCTTATTCTCTTCACCACTTAAATCTTCTCTATTCTTGCTCTCACTCTCAATCTCGAAATTTCCTCCAAGAATACTCATATTCCATCCAAGAACAATCTATTATACTCAAATCTTCATCCCTCTTGAAGCATTCATCAAGGTATGTTGTTAAAAGTTTCAAATTCATACAAGAAACAAATTAAATCCACCAAAATATCTAAAACTCATTTTTTTCATAAACCTGATTTTTCTCAGAATACCATCAATAAAATAAGAAGTTCTGGAAATTTTCAGAAAATAACTTATTTTTATTGAATTATCATAATTATTTCAATAAAGTAGGGCAATAATTCACATAAAATACTTGTTGCATTCAATAAATTCTGAGAAAATTCTGGGATGACCTGTATACTGATTAAACATGATATATGAAGTTTCATGCATTTATATTACTGTTTACTATTATTTATGATTTTATTGATTAATTAATAATGAAATATATAAAAAATACTTCCCATAATCACAAATATCTGAAACTTATACACTGGGCTCTACATCATGTTATAAAACTATGGTTAATTTTACAGATGTTTTGAGAATCATTTACTATTTTTCCCGAATTTTGGGTTGTTTAATCATTAAAATATTAAATAAATACTAAAACAGTTCAGAAAAATATACAAATTTTACAGTATTTCATATTGTATGAAATAATGATTTCCTAATAATTTCATAATTTTTCAATACTGTTTACTATTTAAAACTATTTTCCTAATTATTTAAGCATGTAAAAATGCATTTTAATGATTATTTCATATAAATAATTGTTAAAATCTGTAAATAATTATAATTCGGCAAGTTATTATTTTAATAAGAAATTATTAAAATCTGGCCTAAATTGAAAATATAAATTAATTATGCAAAGTAAGTAATTCAATTTAAAATTCATTTAACAAATAAATACCTTAATATTATAATCAAAATGAATTATTGTTAATTCATCTAATATAAGAATACGTGTCTAATTATTTGTATTAATACTCCATTCTTGTTTAGTAGTTCCTAAACCAAAACTATTAATTATATTAGGTTCTACGCCATTTTGACCCGAATCGTCTATCGTACGACACACGCATTTCGTTTTGGGACTAAAGTGAGTAATCTACCCCATATTTTATAATTTTCAATACTTTTGGGGTGTATCATGTGGTTCTAATATGTTCCAACTTCATTTTATTGTTTTAATCACAATTGAGACATTGTTGGGACATTTATACGTCATTAATTGTATAACTATTGTTTGTTTACGCTACATGTACTTGTAGTGCATTACCATTTTTAGTCTAATCTCCATGACTATGCCCGTATTCTTGAGGTACGTTATGGACAATAATAGCGCTATTGGGTTAACCACCCCGCCTTGGGACGCTAAGGTGATTGATCACACGTGGTTGAGTGTGTATGATGATTAGATGCTCCATCATATATATATTTATATATATACATATGTATATATATAGGGTGAGGACTTATTGTTGTTGTTATCAATTGTTAATCAATTTTTGATTTATAAACCGTTATCTCAAATACAATTGTTTGGCGACTTCAAAAGAAAACAGATTTCAAATTATAAATGTTTCAACTTCACAATTTTCTCTACTAAAATTTGATTACTCACCAACTCTCGTAGTTGACCTGTTTTTACCCATGATGCAGATTTGAAGAATGAAGAATGATGAAAAATAGGTTGTGCCTTAGAAATCCACAAGACAATTTAAATTTGATGTAATAAATGTGGTTTGCATTTGTATTTGTACTTGTATGTTGTGGATCTTGTTTGCATACTTAGTACTTAATTGAATCTAATCACATTATAACCTAGTTGTCATGAGACTTTGAACAATATATCACGCCTTGATCGATTCCGACAAGGATCGGGGTGTGACACTAGTCACCTCACTACCTCTCTCCTCTCTTCTTCTTCTACTCTCGGCCGAGAGCCAAAACACACACACACACACACACTTGAAAAATTCTCTCCAAACTTCTCTAAAATCATCCTCTTCCATCCTCCAAGATCTCAAAAATTTGCTAGGGTTCTAAGGATCTTCATCAAGTCATTCAAATCTTTGGTAAGTTATTGTCAAACACAAGTATCTTCTTTCATCTTAACATGAAAAACTCCTTCTTACATGGTTTTTATTCCATGATCACACCTTAGAAGCTTCATAAACTCGAGATCCACAACAAAGGTGTGCTAGGACCAAAAATTCTTTCCACTTCTTCTTCAAAAACTGAAACATCTAGCAAAGGTGAGTTCATACCCCCTTGTTTTCGGTTTTCATATGATTTTTGGGGGAGAATGCAAGTAAAATGTGTACATCTATGTGTTATATGCATGTTTTGTGTGAATTCTTAGTTTATTTGGTAGAAATGTGTTAGATCTTAGCAAATCTCGAAATTTTAAGTATTATTTAGCAAAGATCAATGAACTATGACATTATACACATCACATTTTCAAGCCAAAAGTGATTACATGTTTAAGATACAAAAGATTTCAACAAAAACCTTGTTAAAGGTCAAAATTGTCAAGAAAACAAAAGATAAGGGCAAAAAGTGACATTTATGTTTTTATAAGGGCCAAACAGGTCCTGCATGTATAAAAAGGTATTTTTATGTTAAACATACTTTAAAAAGGGCCAAAAATGCAAATTTAAGCTTAATGGGCCAAAACTTTTGGGCCTCACGGTTTTGGGCCCAATTTGCGAAAAACAATGAAGTTTTGGGGATAAAAATGTTATTTGGCCAAAGGTTGAGTCATAAATGTAAATAAACCAAATTTAGGGGTGAAAATAACATTTATTTTCAAATTGGACCAAAAATGTAAAATTTTCCAAAACTGGGCCGAAAGTGTAAATTTTTACAAACAAGGGGCTGAAAATGCACTTTTCCGCAAAACAGGGTTCTAAATGTGAAAATATAACTTTTTGGGCTAAAACCGTAAATTTTTAGACATTTGGGACAAAATTGCAACTTTTTATAAATTATGGACTAAAGTGTCATTTTTACAAAACTTTGGACCTTAATTAAAAATTGGAGGATTATTGGCCAAAAATGTCATTTTTACAAAAAGAAAGCTTTTTATCATCAATCTAGTAAACCTTGAGCTAAAACAAACAACGGAACAAAACGAATGAACGGAATACGTCGATAACTATTTATTGGGCTTAATATTCACGTTACTTGGCCATTGGGCCCTAAGAGCCCAATTAAGTGTATATTGAGCCCAATGTTTTCCATGACGTGTTTATTGGGTCTCGTGACCCACTTACATGTTAATTTGGGCATATGTTATGGATTACATGTTTATTTGGGCTTTTGTGGCCCATTTACATGCCTATTGGGCCTAAATTACCCTCTTATATGTTATTGGGCCTTTGTGGTCTAATTACATGCTAATAGGGCTTGGAATGGAAATTTCACATGTTAGTAGGCCATAACTATACCTTTGCGTAATCATTAAACGTCGTATACTTATATATGTACCTTTTGAATACAAAAAAAAACATACCACATATACGTGAACATTAAAGATAATACAAAAAGGGGTTGAGAATCTAGTGAGACATGTCGGTTGGCACCTGTGAGTGTATAACCGTAGCCTGTAGTTATAATCAGAGTTTCCTGGTAGGAAAGCGGGAGTTGTGTATAGATCTATACGGGGTGACCCCCCCTCGCCTTAGCTGTTCGCTACAGCTAGACTAGGCCAGTCTAGGGCGACAAAATCTTTAGTAAGACCGGCATTTGGAAAAATACCAAGACGGGCGACCTAGTCATTATCATGCATGGTTATAACGGCTCATATAGGGATTCAATATGTCACACCCCGAAACCGATGGCGGAAACGTTCCGGGGCGGATGTGACGTCATGTAGAGTATCACAACCAATGTACATAGCAAGCATAGTAAACACAACCATTACATTACATGAGAAAAGTTTTACATTTGTTTGAAAATAAAGTACTACAAGTTTTCAGAGATACATTGGTTAGAACAAAAGTAAGACGAGTCTTCTATGTGCTCCGTCTTCTCCAAAAAAGTTAGTAGGAGTACCTGTCTATAGATGCCCTGAGAATACAAGCAGTTTTGAAATATCAGCATAAAGCTGGTGAGTTCATAAGCGGTTTGTTTTCTGGAAAAAGATTCAGTTTCCTTTAGTTTCATGAACAGTTGATATCCAAGAAAATCCCGTATTTTCTTATAAAAGTAGTTTGGTTATCCCTTTGTTACACAGTTTGAATCAAGAAAATCCTGCAAATTTCCTAATGAAAATATGATTTGATTTCTCATTAGAAATACCATACAACCTTGTTTATGAAAAGTTTCGTTATCCCAAGAAAACCCTATGTTTTCTTATGTAAAACGTTCGTTGGTTATCGATTCTGAAATAATGTGTACAAGTATCTACCATACTTGTATCGTTTGAGTGAAACATACTGAATGACTAGTATCCCGTAGTAAGCATATTAGTTTTGACACGTACACAAAACTAATAAGTAAGTAGTGAACTGGTAGTAATCAAAGACAATTATTACTAGAAGGTTAGTTCACTAGGTTCGTTATTACTTTATTAGTAAAATTCCATTATCTAAGTTGCGAGTTCCATAACCATACGATAGACTAGACATGGCAATAAGTGGTCCATCGTCATTTTATGACTTTTGTCACCCATGGACCTGACGATCCAACTGTAGCTAGCAGCAGGGTGCGGGGTAGTCAGCCCCGTATAGATCTATACACTCAAGTCACGCTCTCCCTCCAAGAGATTCTGGTTACGGGAGTAGTCCTCCACTCTCGTAATCCGTGTGGAGTGTTACTGAGGACGTGTCTCCAATCATAAGAGTAATGAACTTTACAAGTAATAGTATTGAAAATCCCGTTTTATGAAATGACATGAAATCCTTGTGAAATGTAAAAATGTATCATTTTATAATAAGTTTCACAACTGGTTTTTGAAAACTAACTCCACGAGTTAGACGGTTGGTTAAAACGGATTTCAATGTTTAAAATCATATTGAGCATGTAGTATTGTTATACGATAAAATCGATTTGAGTACAAGTTTCCTTGTACTTTTGCTTGTATCCCCCCCCCCCTGAAAACATGAAAATCATAGAAAATGGTGTAGGGGTATGAACTCACCTGACGAGAATGTGCTGATTTAGATGCTAAGTATTCAGTTTAGGGCTTGAACACGCGTGAGGTTCCTATGTAACATGAAGAGATACATAATTGTATCTAATTAGACTTTGATTTACCAAGATAGTAGGATAATACACTCCGAGGCACGAAAACACTTCAGTTCAAGTGTTAGGGATGGTACGGGTTGTATCAACGGAGTGTAGGGTCTACATAAGGTGTTTACTCTTCAAGTGTAAACCCTTTGGGAGTTTACAGTTTAGAGACCATATCCCCCATGAGTTTACGGCCGTAAACTCATGGGTGTGGTGGTTTGAGTGATCCAAGGTCTCATCTTGCACAAAGGAAGGATCTAGTGTTGATTCGAGGGCTTGGGAAATGATCGGGACATGAAATGGCCTAGGAAATAGGGTTTACGGTCATTGGACCACCTTTGTGGAGTTTACGGTCGTAAACTCAAGGGTTTACGGTCGTAAACCCACCTTGGGGAGTTTACGGTCGTAAACTCATGGGTTTACGGCCGTAAACCCACCTTTGTCATGTTTGTTCATTTTCCATGTGTTTTGATGGTTTGTAGGCCATTCATGCAAGTTCTAGACTCAAATACAAGCCATGCAAAGTGTTTAAAGCATTAAAACACCTCTGGAAGGTGTTTACGGTTCTGGGAGACGTTCCCAAACCGTAAACCCATGTTTATGCTCATTTGGACACGTTTTAGGGTTCTAAGATCATCCAAGTAAGTTTCAAGGCCATTAGACATGCATTGGGAGGGTTAAGGAGCATCAAAACCCCATGAAAGGGTGTTTACGGTTCTTGAAGATTCAAGGACCGTAAACTCATGTTTATGGCCAAAAACTCATGATCTTGTGGTTCTAACTCCATGCATGTAAGGATCTAAGCATTAGAAGATATTTGGAAGGGTTTTGGGGCTTCGAAACCCCCATTGAAGGAGTTTACGGTTTTTGGGAGGCTCTCCCAAACCGTAAACACGAGTTTGTGATGCATTTGAGAGTTTAAGACATGGATTTGCATGCATGTTAGGATAAACAACTAGTTAGGAAGGATCACTTACCAAATTGGAGCTTGAAAGTGAAGATCCTTGAGAGAAATCCGATTTTAGAGAGAGAGTAGAGAGAGAAAGTTCAAGTGTGGGAAAAGCTCAAATGGTGGTCACTCCACCCTTTTATATGTCTAGAGTTAGTGGCCCGGTGGGAATACACCCAATACCGGCATTAAACGGAGCTTATTATTTTACCCGGGTAAATGACCATTACCCGTATTAGTCGTAGTCTAGAAATTCCCAAAAGATTATTTAGAGTGTTTTCACTCAAATAAATATTTCCTTTCAACACATAGGAAAATAATAATAATAATTCTAAAAGAATTATTTAATTTGAAAGTTAACGGAGAAACCCAAAATAAAATAAATTTTATTAACGGCATGGTTTATGTTAACGGAAAATCTTTCGGGTTGTCACACAATACCAAAAGTTTAACCTTTTGAAGATAAACTCTTTAATTGTGTCAATGCAAAATGACTTATCTAACGATACAAGAATGTAGACGTTGTTTTAAAACAGAAAATATCGGATTTTCTTGGGAAATTATTCATATACACTTATCATTTATTCAAAATACAAGGAATCTAAACTACACTCATATAAGTTATAACTATGAAATTCACACATGCATTTATACTTGATTTTCACATCATTTTCAGACATTTTACAGAAAATATCGGATTTTCTGGGTTTTTATGAAAGATACAAAGACTTTTACTCAAACATACTTATGAACTCACCAACATTATATATGTTGACCGTTTTCAAAATAACTTGTATTCTCAGGTAATCGTTAAGCTGGAAGATTTGCAAGTGTGTATGGTTTCGTTTTATGTAACAACACTTATCGTACTTTTAACGATTGGAACTTATGTATTTTAACAATGTACTTGATGTGAACAATGCTAGCTGTATTATGTAATGTTGGTGATGATCATGTTATGATTCATGTATATTCATTGTGATGATTATTCAATTGTTAGTCACACGAGCCCCGGACGTTTCCGCCGTCTGGTTCGGGGGTGTGACACCAGATCTCATATCTATCTTTGAAAAGTAACTAGCTCCTTGAAGCTGGTCAAATAGATCATCGATTCGTGGAAGTGGATATCGGTTTTTGATGGTGAGTTTGTTTAATTCCCTATAGTCGATGCACATCCTGAAGGATCCGTCTTTCTTTTTAACGAAAAGAACTGGAGCTCCCCATGGCGAGAAGCTGGGTCTGATGAATCCTTTATTCAGGAGTTCGCTTAGTTGGCTTGATAATTCTTGCATTTCAACAGGAGACAACCTATAGGGTGATCTGGTGATTGGAGTGGCTCCAGGCACTAGGTCAATTCGGAATTCGATTTGTCGTTCTGGGGGTATTCCCGAAAGATCTTCTGGAAACACATCCGAGAAGTCACACACCACTGGGATCTTGTGAATGCTCGCTTCCTCTTTGGTTTTATCCACCACATGAGCAAGGAATGCGTAGTTCTTCTTTTGTAGACACTTTTGTGCCTTGATACTTGAGATAAGGCGAAGGTTTGCGTCGGGTTTATCTCCGTAGATTATTAGGGTTTCGTGATTAGGAAGATGAAGGCGAACGACCTTCTCGTGACACATAATATTGGCATGATGGGGGCTTAACCAATCCATGCCGATGAGCACATCAAAACTCCTAATATTTACTGGCATCAAATTTATTTGGAAAAAGTGGCTGTTTAGTGTTAACGTACATCCTATATAGATATCTTTGGTTGTTTCCGTTTTCCCATTAGCCATTTCCACCGTAAAGGCTTCGTTGAGCTTCTGGGGTTGTTGATTTAGCAAGTGTTTGAATTTATTACTAACAAAACTTTGTTATGCCCCACTATCAAATAAGATGCATGGATACGAGTTGTTAAGTAGGAACGTACCGGTGACAACGGCTGGGTCCTGCACTGCTTCACCCTGACCCATTGTCAGCACTCTCCCTGCTGCCCCTGCCCCTTGATTGTTCGCGTTGGGGCAGTTTTGCCTGAAATGCCCGGTTTTCCCACATCCGTAACAGGTATAGCTGGCTCCAGCATTGGTGTTGTTGTTATTGTTGTTGTTGTTGGTGTTGTTGTTTGTCATCTGGTTCTGTTGAAGCTGAGTCCTACAATACTTTGCTGTATTACCCTTCCGGTTGCACCTGGTGCAATTCATCTCTCTGCACTCCCCGTGATGGTGGAAGTTGCATTTGCTACACTTAGGAAGATTTCCTGAATACTGCGTTGGGGTATTTGGCGTGGATGAGGCTGGAGCATGTGGTGTGGTGGTAGCTTGTGTTGCAGCATGGACGGACACCGTTTGTTACTTCTTAGACGATTCCGAGTTTTGCTTTCCCTTTCGCTTGTTGTTTTTCCCCTTCTTGTTCTCACCTTCTTTCTTCACCTCCGCTTCTGCTGTTTTGGCACCCTTTTTGTTGCCATGATCATACAATTTCTTGGCCAGTCTCTTGGCGCTGTCAAACGTCTCAGGGTTTGCCGCAATGACATTCCCTTGGATAGGTGCAGTCAATCCCCAGATAAACCTCTCAATCTTTTTCCCTTCTGAGGTGATCATTCCGGGACACAGAAGAGATAGCTCACTAAACCTGGATGTATATGCGTCGATATCGGAGTTTTGAACCGTGAGGTTCCACAACTCTTGTTCCATCTTTTGGATTTCGCCTCTTGGACAGTATTTAGCCAGCATCATTTCCTTAAGTTCTTCCTAGGGCATCGCGTTCGCCACCGGGAGTGTCATGGCCTCTATGTGGCCATTCCACCAGGAGAGGGCTTGGTCAATGAAGGTGCAGGCTACGAACTTGACCTTACACTCATCCGGACACCCGCAGATTTTGAAAACGGATTCTATTTTCTCGACCCATCGCTTAAGGGCAATTACGCCTCCTGTCCCATTAAAGGTCCGAGGTTTGGCGTTGGTAAAGTCCTTGTAGGTGCATGTTCGAGCGGCTCCGTGGTTCGTCCCTTGATTTGTGCTTCCGGCTCCCTGCCCGCTGCCTTCTCCGTTGTTTCCATTACGAATCTACGCAAGTGCTGCAGTGACCGCAGCGGACACTGATGCCTGGAATGCAACCGAGTTTATCTCAGGTGGGGTCGGTGTTGCGTTGTTTCCACGGTTGGGTATTTGAGGCATCTTTCTGTCATGGAATGGAAAGATGTTGAGTGCCTATTGTTTTGCGAGTTTGGGATCCCATAAACTAGGCGTATAGTGTGTGTATTTAAGTAATTTCATGCATTAACATAAAACAAGGAAAATAAAACACATAGCATATGACAACGTCATGATAAAACATAAATCATTTTCATTAATACTAATAGTTTTGATACATGAAAGTTTTCCAGAAGGCATACAGTACATGGGGGCAATATAAAATCCGGCAGCATAACGACCCTATGAGTAGTGTGGTCACTTAAACATAGAGTCGATAGTACATAGCATAGATCACATAAACATAATACTAACGATAGATACGGCTGGTCCTAGTCATGGTGGGATGTGCCAGGGGGTGGTGCTGAGGAAGTGGATGCTCCCTGAAGGCGAGCCACCTATCGCTCCGCGTCTCGAAGTCGAGCCTCCCACCTCACCTGCCTCATGTGGAATTCCCGGATAACCTCTCGTGTTTCCTGCTCTGCCCGTTCAACCCTAGTTCACATCTGGTGCATCTGATCGGTGGTGCTCTGAGCTAGATCGCCAGTATTCCTCAATCGTCTCACCATGACTGGAAGTGCTCGGTCATCTGGTCCTCCATCCCTCAAGTCATAGAACTCTCGAGCCATGCCAAACGGGGGTCGTTGTCCCTGTTGTCTGCTCCACCTCCAAATGTCGATACCCCAGGGGGGAGTAGGGCCACTAGGGCCCATTCGGTGAGTTGGCACCCTCACTAGGTATGGTGGGTCGATGACTACGGACTCCGTGTCCGACACATCATCGCTGTCATCCCTAGACTCTTCTTCTTCAACATCTGCCAAAGGTTCCGCAGGTCCCTCTTCGATTTCTTCTTCCGGTTCTTCCTCTTCCTCGGGGTTCTCTTCAGGTTCCTCTTCAGATTCTTCTAGCCATCCGTTATTTTCCTGATTGGGAAAATAAGGATTTCCGGGGAGGTGGAAACCAGCCATACAGACTGCACGAGAGTGCATAAATGAATCACGTTTTGATTATCACTATAGTATATTTTAATTATTTAGATCTGAGTTCTCTAGAGTTATTGGAGAGTGAGGTAGGCTTTTGGATTCATTTCCCGCTATGATTACTCCCGAACACATGTTGATCATATTCTGAATAAATATAGTTGACCAGACTATATTTATCCCTAATATGACTACATAACTGCCCAAGTTTAATCATAGTGTTCAATTTCCTCCATAAGCTTTTATTAAATATTGTTAGATTATTATTCTAATTTGCGCACATAAGTGTGAAAATTTTGTTTTGTTCAGAGTTATTTAGTCCCATTGTGTTTATAGTTGCATATCATGTATGGTTAGATATGCTAGTTCACTATATACATTGCTCTGATACCAACCTGTCACACCCCCGAACCAGACGACGGAAACGTCCGGGGGCTCGTGTGACTAACAATTGAATTATCATCACAATGAATATACATGAATCATAACGCATTCATCACCAACATTACATATAACAACCAGCATTGTTCACATCAAGTACGTTGTTATAAATTACATAAGTTCCAAGTATTAAAAGTACGATGAGTGATGTTACATAAAATGAAACCATACACACTTGAAAATCTTCCAGCTTAACGATTACCTGAGAATACAAGTTATTTTGAAAACGGTCAACATATATAATGTTGGTGAGTTCATAAGTATGTTTGAATAAAAGTCTTTGAATCCTTTGTAAAAAAACCCAGAAAATCCGATATTTTCTGTAAATGTCTGAAAATGATGTGAAAATCAAGTATAAATGCATGTGTGAATTTATTAGTTGTAACATATATGGATGTACTTTAGATTTCTTGTATTGTAAGGAAGTGATAATTGTATATGAATATTTCCCTAGAAAATCCGATATTTTCTGATTCATAATAATGTCGAGGTTCTTGTATCGTTAAATAAGTTATTTTGTATTGACACAATCGAAGGGTTAATCTTCGAAACGTTATATTGGTATTGAATCTCTATATGAGCCGTTATAATCATACATGATAATGACTAGGTTGCCTGTCTTAACATTTTTCCAAATGCCGGTATTTGTTCAAGGTTTTGTCGCCCTAGACTGGCCTAGTCTAGCTGTAGCGAACAGCTAAGGCGTGGGGGGTCACCCCGTATAGATCTATACACAAACTCTCGCTCTCCTTCCAGTAGACTCTGATTATAACTACAAGCTACGATTGTACACTCAAGGTGCCAACCGACACGTTTCACTAGATTCTCAACCTTTCGTACTATGTTTAATGTTTACATGTATGTTGTATGTTATCAAATCCAAGGGTACATGTATAAGTATACAAAGTTCAATAGTTATGTAAAGGTATAGTTACGATCTACTAAGCATGTGAATTTCAGTCCAAGCCTAATTAGCATGTAAATGGATCACAAAGGCCCAATAACATGTAAGTGGGTAATTTGGGCCCAATAGGCATGTAAATGGACCACAAAGGCCCAACAAACATGTGACCCATAACTCAGGCCCAAATTAACATGTAAATGGGTCGCAGGGCCCAATAAACATGTCATGGAAAATATTGGGCTCAATATACACTTGAATGGGCCCTTAGGGTCCATTGGCCACGTAATGTGAATATTAGGCCCAATAAAATTATTATCGATATATTTCGTCCGTTCGTTATTGTTTCGTTGTTTATTTTAGCTCGTGGTTTACCAAATTTATTATAAAAAGTCTCCTTTTCGTAAAACAACATTTTTGGTCAAAAGCCTCAAATTTTCAAGTAAGGCCCAAAGTTTTGTAAAAATGACACTTTAGTCCATAATTTGTAAAAATTTGTAATTTTGTCCCAAATGTCTAGAAATTCACGGTTTTAGTCCAAAAATATATATTTTGACATCCAAGGACCAGTTTTGCAGAAAATTGCATTTTTAGCCCCTTGTTTGTAAAAATTTACACTTTCGGCCCAATTTTGATAAAAGTTACATTTTTTGTCCAATTTGGAAATAAATGTTATTTTCACCCCTAAATTTGGTTTATTTACATTTATGACTCAAATTTTGCTCAAATAACATTTTTAGTCCCAAAACTTTCCCTTTTTCGTAATTTTTGGGCCCAAAACCGTGAGGCCCAAAAGTTTGGCCCATTAAGCTAAAATTCACATTTTTGCCCCATTGGAAAGCATGTTTATCCTAAAAATCCAATTTTTATACAAGTAGAACCTGTTTGATCCTTATAAAACATAAATGTCGCCTTTTACCCTTATCTTTTGTTTTCTTGATAATTTTGACACTTAACAAAGTTTTTGCCTAAATTTTTGTATCTTAAACATATAACACTTTTAACTTGATAGTATGATGTATAAGGTGTCTTAGTTCATGGATCTTAACTCGATGTTACTTAAGATGTCGAGATTTTCTAAGATCTAACATATTTTTACAAAATAAACTAAGAAATCACACAAGACATGCATATAACACATAGATCTACACATTTTACTTGCATTCTCCCCCAAAAATCATGTAAAAACCGAAAACAAGGGGGTATGAACTCACCTTTGCTTGTTGTTCTCGGTTTTGAAGAAGAAATGGAGAGATCTTGACCTTTAGCAAGCCTTCTTGAGTGATTTTCGAACCTAGGGAGCTTGTAAGAGTATGACCACAAGTATTTGATTAGGAGGAGTGATCTAACATAAGAATGAAGTTGTATAACTTAGAGGTGTAGTGACTTACCAAGGATTTATGATTTTTATGAAGGATCCTCTTGAAGCACTTAGAAATCTCGAAATTTTTGATGGAAGAGAAGGGATGTTCTTGAGTGCTTGAGAGAGTTTGAAGGAAATTTTTGAAGATGTGTGTGTGTTTTCTTGCTCTCGGCTGTGAGTAGAAGAAGAGAGGGGAGAGAGAGGTGAGGATGTGATGGATACTTGGATGCACGAGATGTATGGGTTATTTAGTGGGTAAATTGCATGGAAGTCCATTATACAATAATGATGTGTCTAATGCTAATTAATCCTCTTATTTATTTATTTTTTTTACATGGGCCGAGATTTGGGCTAGGAGGAAGGAGGATGAATTAGTTTGGCCCAATTCTTTCTTTGGTTCGAAATTATGAAGTCCATAGAGAAAATTTTCGGCCCATTGGGCCTTTAGGGTGGTTCTTGGCCCAATAAAACTCCATTAGGGTGATTTAAATGATTTATGACCCAACAAGGCCCAAGAGAGGTAAACTAGTCCATTTTAGGCCCATATGGCCCAAAAGGTTAAATTTTATGAATGTGGGACCATTTAGAGCCCAATTAGGGTTTCTAGGCCCACATTGGTCCACTTGGACACTTATTGGTCCATTTGGCCCAACAAGAAAATCCTATACTATACTAGACTTAAACCAGGGTTCTTAGGGTTTACAGACTCCTTGTTGAACATGAGAGGTGCATTTAAATGAGCACTGAGTGATACTTACTTAGTGTACATGTTTTTACAATAGTTGAATGATTACACAAGAATAGAATTTCCTAGCTAAAGTGCTAGTTGTGACATTTCCCCCCAGCCGCCATCTTCTTCTTCATCGCCCAACAGCCGCCTCCCTCCCTCATCTTGTTGCTCCAATCACCCAAGGTCACCGGTGGACCGTTGCTGCCGGCGGAGACGTCTCTTACCGCTATCTCATTACCAATGACGACGATCGTGGTGGTAGCTGCTGCCGTTCGTGGTTGGAGAAGACCGGACCTCCTTCTCCGGTTATATTCTGGTGCTACGTCGCCGCCACCAAAGTTGCTGCCAAAACGCGATGACCGCCACCGATGTCGCCGACTTTCATGTTGCCGACTGTTGCCCTATTGCCGTTGTCACCCACCACAGGTGGGTATTGGGATCGTTTACCGAGCAAGGGTTGTTGGTTTGTGTGGCTGTGTAACTGAGAACCAAAGGAAATCACCGCCACCACCGTGAGGTGGTTGCTGCCATCCCGAATCCGTTCCTGCCGCCGCCGTGAGCCGCCAGGTGGGTGGCTGGAGTGCATCTAGCAAGTTGTAGCGTGTGTTTGTTTATCTAATGGTGTGTTTTGTCCAGCCGGGAAAACCTAGGGGCCACCACCACCACCGTAAGGTGGTGGCTGCCACCATAAACCACCACCGGCCACCACAAGGTGGCTGTGTGTGTGTGTGGGTGTGTTAGCTTAGTGTGTGTGTTAATTGGGTTTTGTGTTGTATGATGTAATTGATAAAGGATAATGGAAAAGAAAACCCTAACCACCACCGTAGGGTGGTGGCTGCCGCCACCGGCCGCTGTGTCGGGTGGCGGTGTGCTTTGCCTTGTTGTGTTTGATTCGTTCGGGATGCTTGAAACCCTAATGGGCCTAATGAACCCTAATTGATCAAAGGACCTAGCTTTTGGGCCTATTGGGCTAAGATGGGGTTGGAAACCCTAGTTAGGGTTTGGAAAAACCCTAACATTGGATTTATGGGCCTTGGACTTATTGGGACCCACATGTGGGCCATTGGAATTGGGAATTGCACCCAATCACACCATAAGACTTATTTAGTAGAGTGAGGGACTTAATGGATTAAGTCCTTAATGGGTTAAGTGAGAAATACTTAACCCTAATTGTCATTCAATGTGAAACCCTAATTTCACTTAGGCTTTGTGTTGGGCCTTTCCATTGGGCTCTGGTGATTGGACTATTAATGGGCTTTCCAAGAATAAGTAAATGGACTAAATAATTATATGGGTTTTAAGATAAGGCCCATGTGAGAGTCTTGGGCCCAATTTGGAAAATTGGGCCATTGATTGGCCATAATTGGGCCTTTATGATTATGTGATATTGGGCCATGGGAATACCAAGAGTTTGGACTAGAATAAATGGATGGGCCTTAAGGAAAGACCATGTAAAGGCTTGGGCCCAATTTAGAAAATTGGGCCATATGTTGGGCTTTGAGCCATAGTTGGACTATTGGGCCTTTGGAGTGTGAGTTGGACCTTGAGCTTGGAACCCAATTATTAATTGGGTGTTGTTTGATGTTGACAGCTTGGGAATCTGTCAATCAGCAGCTGGAGTTTTATCCGCGGGACTTTAGCAGTTCCAGGTGAGTTATCCTCACTATACTAAGGGGTCTAAGGCACCAATATCGGCCCATTGGATATGATTTCCTAGCAGTTGGTAGTATGTTAAGTATGAGTTAGTGTTGCATGTTAGTTTCTATGCCAGTTCGGTAGATCTATAGGACTACCTGTAGTATCATGTGATTATCTGTATGTGCATTATTTGTGTTATATGTCGACATATTATGTGAGATGGGTTGAGGTGATACTGCTCCGTGCGGTAACCAACAAACCCGGGAGCATTCCAGATACGAGCTGAGGGAGACTCGTACTGTGGGCTCGATGGCAATCCAGATGTGAGCTGTGGGCCCAGAAGGCAATCCAGACTCACACTGTGGGCCCAGGGGTAAACCAGTCTGTAAAGATGTGGACCCAGTACATGTTGTTAGTTGTATATGTGTTATGTGAAGTGTATCAGTATGTAGGGGTGGCAAAGTCGACATGACACGACAAAAATACACGACACGAAACGAAATTAGGACGAAATCGAAATTCGAGTTCGTGTTCGTGTCGTGTTCGTGTTGTGTATAAAAAAACCCGATGTCGTGTCGTGTCGTGTTTGTGTTGAAAATTAAACACGATAATAAAACGAAATTGAACCGATAACACCACGACATCGACACAAATTTAAACCGACAATAAATCGATAGTAGCACGCTATTAAAACGACAATAACACTATAGTACATAGTAAATAATAATAAATTAATATTATACATAAACGATTAATTATTAGATAAGTAAAAATGCATTTGAAAGGCGTTTGCCTTTTTTGAAGAATGAATCGACACCTAGATGTAGCAGTAGTTGATTCTAGTTTAAATCCGTGATTTTTTTGTAGCAGATTATACATTATATTCCAGTTTTATGCTTTAATCTCACTATATGGTGGTTCTAGTTTTATAATACCCCTGATTTAGTCACGTATCTCACCAATAATGTAGCAGTAGTCATAGTATGCTCTAAATTTTCATTTTTTTGTATCAATATATACTTTTTAATCTCATAGTATAGTTATTCCAGTTTATACTTGTATTTTTTTATGCTTTAATCGTTCTTTGCTTTTGATTTTTATTATCTATTATTAGCTTCTGATTTGTATTATTTAATAAGTAGAAGTGTAGAGTTGATTTGTATTATCTTTTCCACATGTAATCCACTTTTTTGTTAATATGAAAAGGGAAAAGGTTGATAAACACACATACCTTCTGCAGCTGTGTAGCACATCAGGTATTTCAATAATTTTATTAAATTTTCTGCTTCTAATTTCTCTTATTTTTGGCTTTATATTGTTTTTAAGATACTGAACTTGAAGAAGAATTTGTTGACATTGATTTTGTTGAGGTAGATGTTAAAGTGGAGGGTGAAAGAGTTAATGTAAAACTGGAAAGAGAACGGTGGTCTGTGGTGTGGTAACATTTTGACAAGACTTTCAATTGGTTGTGACGGGAGGAAAAAGGCAAAATGTAATAGGCGTTCAAAACAATACATATGTGAAACCAAAAATAGGTCATATAGTTTGAGAAATCACATTAAAAAGTGTCATAGATTTTGTTTGGGATTAAAGGTAATTGTGTTTTCTTGTTGATTTTTTTAATTAATGATTAACAAAATTTAATATGTTTATCGTTTTGTAGGCGATGAAGGGTTGTGTTCACACGAACTTACGGATGATATTATGGAATTGGATAACACGGTTAAACATGAAGCTTTATGTAATTTTTGTTGTTTTGTTCGTATTTTTCAAGTTTGAATTAAATTTTTTAGAAGAACTTATCGATGGCTCTATGCAATTGGTTCTTTTTTGTTAATTTTGTCGTGTTATCGTGTTTTTTCGTGTTTGTCGTTTTTTTATTTTGTCGTGTTCGTGTTAATGAAAAAAAACACGATATCTTGTCGTGTCGTGTTCGGGTTTAGAAAAAACATTTTGTGTCGTGTCGTGTTAGGCAAAAACACGAAACGATTGAAAAAAACACGATACCGACGATATGTTAGCATTCCAACCCAATGGTTGAGGGCCTGGGGTATTCCATCCTGATGGATGATTGGACCCATAGTATGTTGTTTGTTATTGTATGTGTATTATTGTGTGTATGAGTATTTTGGGGGTAACTCACTAAGCCTTCGAGCTTACAGTTTCAGTTTATTGTTTCAGGTTCAGCGGATGACCGCGGAAAGGCGAAGCCGTGACCGTACACTTCCTCGATTGATGATTATGATTTCTGGGAACACTGATGTTTAAACTATTTTGGAACTCATTGACCGGGATGTTTGAGGAACTCATTGTTTACCAAAAATGCCCTTTGACTATAAACCTCAAAAGTCAATCTTAAAAGTCAAGTTTAAAAATTCAAACTTAAAAGTCAAACCGAAAAACCAAACGTGAAAATTTGAAAGTTAAACGAAAAAGTCAAAGTTTAAAGTCAAAGGTCAAATTTGAAAGTCAAAGTCAAATTTTAAGGTCAAAAATGATAGTCAAAAATTAAAAAGCAAAATTTTGGGTAGAAAATGAAACTTATAAAATAGAAAAAATTATTTGGGCCAAAATTGTAAAAAATCCGAAAATAGGAACCAAAATTGCGAATGCTACTTGAACTAATCAGGGAAGATGTTTAACATGTGGCTTGCTAGATGGATCGGTAAGGTGGTGGGTTGTGTATGCAAGAGACGCGAGTTCGATCCTCCTCCACCCCAAAATTTTTGAATATATGATGATGGCCGCAGACGAGGACCACACGCGCAAGGACCGTAAACGCGTTCTGACCGAAAGCTCGCCGTGCACAGCCGAAAATACAATACGTTTACAGCCGAGAATTAGTTTACAACAGTAAACTAATGAACATATCACAACCGAAAACGCCCAGATTTTTGCCAAAAACACGATTTTTCAACTTTTTAGCTCCAAAACTCGATCAAAAAGTCGTTTTTATGAAGAACACGAAGAACAAACCCCCAATATTTGTTCAAAAACTATCCAAAAACATAAAATCCTTCAAGAAAAAAAATGCAAAAACGCTCCAGATCTTGCCAAAGAGATTGATACAATCCAAGCTCTAATACCAACTATAAGTCCCCAAAAACGTTTGATGTATCAATCAGATCCACTTGATGGTGGTGAATCCCAATCAAGTGGATGATGCAAGATCAAATGTAGAATAAGAAGAAGAACTTGATGAATCTATGGTGTATTCAATAATATGAATGATGTTCCATACACATAAGATCCACACACACACACACACTCTCTTCTTCTCTCTAGTTTCTCTCTCTAGAACACCTTGATTTACACACACACTTGACCGTAAACTCTCTCTTCCATCTGACATCTACTGACACTATTTATAGGGAACAGTAGCCGTAAACACGTTTACAACCGTAAACTTGTTTACAACCGCAAACACTATATAGACGGTAAACATCACACGGACCGTAAACGCCACCCAACCGTAAACCCAATGCTAGACCGAAAACACATGGGTTTTCGGTCCAAGCTACAAATAAACCCAAGGAGTTTTCGGCCCTTGACCGGAAACTATTAAAGCCTAGAAAAGTAAAGTATAAACCATATTTTTGACCCAACAGTTTTAGAATTTAATATTTAAAAATTGAAACTTTTAATCAAATTTTAAATACCAAAACTTGAGGGAAAATTTTGAAACTTTTCAAAACTTCTAGATCAAATTTTAAATAATTAAACTAATCACATAATTTTGAACATTATCTTAAAATTTGACCATTATCTTTCAATTAGATGAGGATATTCATTACCATAACAGAAAATTCGAATTTTAACAGTTAAAACAATTTAAGGTAATGATCCTTATCTAATTTAGGCTTGAAATCCGAAAAATCTGCCAACTGACGAACCAACTCGTAGAGTCAGGGCATGGACTCGTCGAGTTTTGCAGTCAGAGAGCCAAAATCGATTTTGTTCCAGCTTTGGCAAAACACAATAGCATCAAATATATCAGAAAAAACACCCTAAGCTCTGATACCACTGATGGGTTTTGAGCATTACAACATTCCTATGGTGCACATGCAACCCTAATTGCTTTGGATCTAGTTTTTTCTCAAGTTATACATGCAAATCAATTTTCCAAAGCAAGAACCCTAAACTAGCATACAATTTTCGGATTCAATGAATAAACTAGGGTTAGAAGAATACCTTTCTTGTTGATTGATTGATATTGAACTTCAAGAGCTTAGTGCCTCAAGTGTTGCACCTCTAATGGAGTCACAAACACCACTTAGCAATGGATGAACAAGAGAGAGAGGTGGAGGCTGCACAAATCGGCCAGGGTTTCTTCTAGGGAATCAAGTGGCCGATTTTAGGAGCCTTGGGGTTCCTTTTATAGTTGAGCTGCTACTAGGGTTTTCAACTAGAAACCTTAATTCCCTTGCTTAGGCCCTAAGCAATCCACATACCCACATGATAGGCATTGAACGAAAACTCTATGGGCTTCCCCTATATTTTCGTCCACCCCATATCAAGAGAGTCCATTAGCCCAAACTACAACTATTAGTGATTTACACAATCAGTCCCCGTTCTTTTAATCAGAGTCTTTTGATCACTAAATTAATTCCAAATTAATTTCTGATCAATACTAATTAAATAATATGATTTCTCAGTTAATATATTATTCTTATAATATATTAATAAATCATCAATTAACCTCTTTCTCCAAAACTCATCCTATCAAACTGCTATGGTGAAGGCAAACCAAAATGACCATGCTACTATCGGGTCAAGTACATACCAATTATAGTTATGGGCTTAGAAACCTAATCCAACACACTTAATTCTCATTAATAAGTATAATGGAATAAATAAAGTAAATAAATGTTTTATTAAATTCCCAATCTTAGTTACTTTAGGAAAAATGTGAATTTGATGCTAATCCATGAAATTGCACATTGCACTTTATATAAGTCGTTAGTGGAGCGTGTGTGGTTAACCGACACACTAATATGGATTAATAAAGGGTGGCAATGGGTGTCTCGTAAATTATCATTGATTAATGGAGCATGCGTGGCTAACCGGCACATTAATTAGGTGATAAATGACATCGAGAGTACCAAGCTAATTTGCATGGTTATTCACATCTTGTTTACGATTCTCGGTATCCCAATCACAAGTGGAAGAGCATAAACGAGATTAAATATACCATTGAATAATTTAATGAATCTCAAAAGATCTAGGAATTTCGTTTTTCGTGGTGAAATTGGTAAATTGTCATTTACCTACCTTTAAATAATTTACAATTAGATTACGACGTCCCTCTTATGAATTGTGAATTATTTAGTTGGATCCTAGCCTTAGGTGTTATATTAAGTATTTTCTTATCTAATAAAAAACTTGTCCTTCTTCTTTTCAGATGTCAACTTCCAACAATGCTTCTGGTTCCTCCGACAACAAAAACTCCTCCATCAACTTCTCGCTATTGGGAATTTTCTCGAAAGTAATCTTTAATGGCATCAATTATAATGATTGGATGTGAAACATCAAGATGGCTCTACGCTTCAAGGACAAGGAGTATGTGCTCGAAAAAGAACTAATCGAGATTGATGAAACAAAAGCTACTCTTGAGCTGTAAAGGTTCTATGAGGATTACTGTCCGTATGAGATGAACAAGGACTTAATGGAAAAGTACCATCAAAGAGCTCGTCAAGAGAAATAAGAGGTAGTAAAGTCCCTAATTACCAACAAGATGAAGGACGGAGATTCTATCACGAGCCACTTGCAACGTATGCAACGATATGTGGAACGTTTGCTGAAGCTCAATGTGAACTTCGATGAGGAATTGGCTATTGACATAGTCTTGCACTCATTGCCCAGTTGTTATGATCAGTTCATCATGACTTATCATTTGAACAACCAATAGACCACATTGGCTCAACTTCAGAGCTTGCTGAGAACTACTGAAAGTGGAATGAAGGGAAAGAGTATTGCTTCCACTCCTACTGCTGCTCCTGTCTTGGCTATTGGGCAAGGAAAGGGGAAGAAGAGGAAAGCTCCTCCTAAACAGAATTGGAAGGGAAAGTCCTTGGCTGGGTCCTCAAGCAATGGACCCAAAGGAAAAGCCAGTTATGATGCTCCTCTAGCCTCTGATCCTAAGGAGGCTACTTGCTTTTACTGCCATGATAGGGGGCATTGGAAACGTCGTTGCTCCAAATACTTTAAGGATATAAAGGATGGCAAGGTGAAGCCAACCTCGGCAAGTATTTACACTATCCTATCTAAAATCTCACCACATTTGAATTCTTAGGTCCTTGATACAGGATGTGGTTTTCATATTTGTTCTGACTTGCAGGGGATAAAAAGAAGTGAGGATGTGGAGCATGGGAAGATGAACCTGATTATGAGCAATAGGATATCGTCACCTATTACCAAGATTGGTGTTTATTCTTTAGTGCTTAGTAGTGGGTTATGTTTGGATTTGAACAATTGTGGCTATTCGTCAGAAATTACGAGAAACATCATTTCATTTCATTTCATGGTTTATATAGACAAGGTTTTAGATATTCTTTTAATAATGAGAATGGTTCTATTTATGCTTACAAAAATGGTGTATTTTATTTTAAATCATTACCTTATGATGGCATGTATGAAATTGTGATGATTATAGACAATTTAGGTAATAATGTTTTGCAAATTGATTTGTCTAATGTTTAGAAAAATCATGCTTTTGGCATTGTCATGTTGGACATGTCAACAAGAAACGCATTGCCTAACTCCAAAATGATGGAGTGTTGGAATCATTTGACTTAAGGTCGGATGACACATGCGAGTCTTCATTGCTTGGAAATATGAATAAATCACCTTTCACTGGTTCTTGTGAAAGAGGTGAAGGATTATTGATTCTCATACACACAGATGTGTGTGGTCCCTTCAGATCCACCACAAGGGATGCAAATCGATTCTATGTGACTTTTACTAATGATTATAGCAGATATGCTATATCTACTTAATCAATCATAAGTTAGAAACCTTTGAAAAGTTCAAAGAGTTCAAACAAGAAGTCGAGAATCAATTGGGCAGGAAGATAAAGATTCTGAGATTTGATAGAGGTGGTGAGTATCTTAGTATCGAGTTCCACGACTACCTCAAGGAATGTAGAATTGTTTCACAATTAACACCTCCTAGGACACCACAACTTAATGGTGTGACTGAGCGGCGTAATCGAACCTTGTTGGACATGGTTCGTTCCATGATGAGTCGAGCTTCACTTCCAATCTCTTTCTGGGGGTATTCCTTGGAGACTGCCGCCTACATTCTTAATCTTGTCCCAACAAAGAAGGTTGGCAAAACACCTCATGAGATGTGGACAGGAAAGGTTCCCTCGTTGGCACATATCAAAGTTTGGGGTTGTGAAGCTTTCATTCGACGAGAGATTCACAACAAGCTTGAACCTCGAAGTGAGAGATGTATTTTCATCGGCCACCCACAAAAGTCCTTTGGATATTTGTTCTACAGAACTAGTGAAAACGTGGTCTTTGTAGCACGAAGGGGAGTCTTTCGCGAGAGAGAGCTCATATGAAAAGAGGACAGTGGGAGTACAATTGATCTTGAATAAATTCAAGAGTCAAGAAATGAAGAAACCTCTAACACCAGCGCTCAACCTGAGGAAGAAATTCCTACTGAACCAATTGACGAGTCATTACCTCTGAGGCGTTCCAGTAGAGTTAGAATGCCACCTGAGTTTTATGGTTTCCATATAACTACAGATGGTGATACGTTTATCAGTGATAATACACTAGTAAATTTGGATGAGCCTTCTAACTACAAGGAAGCTATGGCGTGCCCTGAGTCTGCCAAGTGGAAAGAGGCAATGGACAGCGAGATCAAGTCCATGTATGACAACAAAGTTTGGAATTTGGTTGATAATGTACCAGGTCGTAAGACAGTAGGGTGCAAATGGATCTTCAAGAAGAAGACCGATATGGATGGAAAGGTACACACTTTCAAGGCTCGACTGGATGTAAAGGGCTTTACTCAAACCCCATGGGTTGACTATGATGAGACCTTCTCACTAGTGGCTAAGATTAATTCTATTAGGGTTATGCTAGCCATAGCTGCGTTTCATGATTATGAAATTTTGCAGATGGATGTCAAAACCACTTTCATTAATGGAAAGTTGACTGAGGATGTTTACATGAGTCATCCAGAGGGTTTTGTGGATGCTAAGTGTGTAATCTTGAGAAATCAATCTATGGATTGAAACAAGCTTCTCGCAGATGGTCTCTTTGCTTTGATGAAGAAAGTTAAAGAGTTTGGCTTCTCTAGAAGTGAAGATGAATCTTGTGTATATGTCAAAGCTAGTGGGAGTATAGTCACCTTTTTGGTATTGTATGTTGATGACATACTACTCATAGGAAACGACATTCCAACTTTGCAAGAGGTTAAGTCTTGGCTTGGAAAGTGTTTCACTATGAAGGATCTGGGAGAGGATGCTTATATTTTGGGAATAAGGATTTTGAGAAATAGGAGTAAAAGACTAATTGGACTTAGTCAAAGTACATATTTGGATAAAGTGTTAAAGTGTTTTAGGATGGAGAATTCCAAGAAAAGAGAGTTGCCTATCCAGAGTAATACCAAACTGAGTAAGACTCAGAGTCTGCGTACTGATGCAGAGATAGCAGAAATGAGTCGAGTTCTTTATGCTCCCGCCGTTGGATCGATCATGTATGCTATGACATGTACTCGCCCTGACATGGATTTTGCTTTGAGCATGGTTAGTCGATATCAGGGAAATCTAGGTAGAGCTCATTGGACAGCGGTCAAGAATATTCTTAAGTATCTGCGAAGAACCAATGACTGGGTCCTTGTGCTTGGTGGAAGTGATAACTTAAGAGTTACTGGGTATAGCGACGCTAACCTTCAGACAGACAGAGACATATTCTTTTCTCAATCTGGCTGGGTGTTTACCCTTAATGGAGGAGCTGTAACTTGGAAAAGTTCCAAGCAGGAAACGGTGGCTGATTCTACTTGTGAATCAGGGTACATTGCAGCAAGCGAAGCATCAAAGGAGACTATATGGTTGAAGAACTTCATCGTGGACGTTGGAGTTGTGCCAGCCATAAAGGAGCCAAAGGAGATTTTCTGTGATAATGAAGGAGAAGTTGCCTTGAAAAAGGAACCAAGAGATCAGGGCAGATCTAGACATATCGACAAAAAATACCACCTTATCAGACATCGAGTAAAAGAAGGACACCTCGTCGTAAAGAGGGTATCATCTGAAGAGAATCCTGCCAATCCCCTCACAAAGGGTATGAGTAGGGTTAAGCACGTTCAACATGCGAGGAGCATTGGTCTGAAGGATGATATTAATTTTAGTGATTAGATAGATATTTAGAACCTTGTAACAAATAAATGTAATTGACATTTGATGATTAAATAATGGGGATTTATTTTTGAGTATCGTTTACTATCTTTTGTCAATTGTTTATCATTGTGTTTCATTTTTGCATGTTTTACTTCCCGAATAATTAGATTATTCAAATATCCACAGTCGATCATACTTTGGAAGTAAATAATGAATTAAGGCTATCATGAATTGGGTTGTAGATTGTCTAAAGGGTTTAGACATAGCAATGGTTTGCTACAACATTCATGAGTACTTTTGAAATGGAGAATTTAAGTATTGGATTAACCCACGCTCAGAGAATTACTTCATGGAATTTATCACGAGTAAATCTAAGATGATAATATTGTATAATCTTGAAAAGGAGATATATGAATTGTTGTTTACAAGTTGGTTGTGCATTGATGATACGTAAACGCATCAATAACTTGATGTTATAAAACGTATTGTTGTGCATGATTTGATGAGTAAATTTTGGAAGCATATAATTCAAAGTTTATATGTTCCTTTTACCCTAACAGAAAAAGCGATATCTTGGGCCTCTCGATGATTTGGTGTTGACTTATGTGCCGGGCCCAATCAGGAGTAAATTGATGTGTTCAATTGTAGTTATTTGTCATTACAAATCGGAAATCAGGAAACAAACTGTTGGACAATGAGAATGGTTCTGTTACATGTCATTTGTCCACATGATCTCTTGCAGAACGGAGGATTATATGATCACTTATCTTAGGACATGTTACTGACTAGGTCATAGTCGACAGCGGCTTTGAGAGCTACAATTTGCTAGTCAATTTTTAAAGTTATACTTGAAACTAAAGTTGTTAGACTTATCCAAGTGGGAAACTGTTGGATTAGGTGTCTAAGCCCATAACTATAATTGGTATGTACTTGAATTGATAGTAGCACAGTCCTTTTTGGTTGCCTTCATACTAGCAACTAGACAGGATTACCTATTGAGAAAGAGGAATAATTTATTGAAATAAATGATTTATTATTGTATTATGTAAATAATATATTAATTAGAAATCATATTATTTAATTCATATTTAATCAGAAATTAATTTGGAATTAATTTTGGGATTAAAGGAATTAATTAAAAGTGCAGGGGCTGTTTGGCAATTTATTGATAGTTGTGGAATTGGGATCTAGAACCTTCCTAGATGGGTTGGACGAAATCTTCTAGGGAAGGCCTAGAAATTTCGTCCAAGGGCCTCTTGGATGAGGTTCTTGGACTGCTTAGGCCTTAAGTTAAGGAATTAGGGTTTCCTCCTTAAAACCCTAGTTGTGGCCCTAAGCTACCAACAACTATATAAAGGGCTATACCCCATTGAGATTTCTCCGGTCAATCTAACCCCAATAAGGGCCGAAATCTTGAAGCGTCCTCCTCCTCCTCTCTCATACACCCTCTTGCTAAGTGTGTTTGTGAGCCATTAGAGGTGTTACACTTGTGACACTAGTTCTCAAGCTTCAACAACTTCAAGGAATTGATTATTATTACTATATAACATTCAAAGGTTAGTCTACTTTATCTTGTTATGAATTTCGATTATAGTAGATGCCTCCTAGGGTTTATCTTTGTGTTTAATACTTTCATGTTCAATAGTGAAAACATAGATCCTACAAATTAGGGTTGCATGCATACATAGGGATTGTTTGTTTTCCTCAAAACCCATCAGTATGAACTTCAAGAGAGTATAAAAGCAAGTAATATCTTCATAAGATTATCAAAAGTGAGAGAGAAACCCATGCATCATGCATGTTACAGTTTTGAGGGGAGAAGAGAAGCAACCATAAGTGAAAGCCTTTCTCACATATATATAGCATGCATAATGTACATAGGTATTTAACCATTTAGCACCCATGATTCTACTAGCTAGATTTATCCCCCATGCTTTTTATTAAACAATTAAAAGCACCATGCCTTTCTTGAAACATCCCAAAATTATAGACCAAAAATTTTTATTTTAAAACTTATAACAAAACCATAAATCATCCATCATCATAAAGAAAATCAAGAATCATGTATCTCAAAACATCACGTCCAATACTATATCAAAATCATATGAGAAAAATATCAGTCTAAAACATCCCAGGGTAAAACTGTGGTGTGTGCCATGCGATCATCCCGAGCCCTTCCCCTTGCTAGTGGAAGTACCTAAAACCAAAACTGAAAACTGTAAGCACGAAGCTCAGTGAGTCTCCCCAACTACCACATACCATACACATATCACATAAACACATCTTGGGCCCCGCCCCAGCTACATCGAGTCAAGCTCGGCATCGGCTTTACCGACATTGAACCCTACTCGGCATCGGGCCCCGCCTGACATCGAGCCTCGCCCGGCATCGAGCAAATCTCGGAATACGTAAAAGTATAATCAACAATACACATAAACCTAAGCATATAAAATTAACACTTAAACATGCCTCGGGCCCCGCCCGACATCGGACCGTAGTCCGGTAACCAACTAACATTCCACGGGACCGCCCCGGCATCGGACCGAAGTCCGGAAACATACAATACAACACATGCAAGAATCACAAAGACATCAAGCATACAAACATTCCTCGGGACTGCCCTGGCATCGAATCGAAATCCGGAAAACATATAAACCTACATTGGGCCCCGCCCGACATCGGACCATAGTCCGGTACTACTACTAGCTATACGGACCGGCCTTGGTGACTTAGACCCGTTCCTACTAGAGGAAACTCACCTCGAATTCTAGTTGTGAAATCTCGTGTGAGGAATCCCTGTCGGCTGCTCCAACGTCTCCACGACTATCAATTTCACAATAACACTTAATCAGAATCTGATAATCCTTCTTAGGGTAAAATGACCATTTTACCCCTAGTCAAAGTCAACGTCCTGGTCAAAGTCAAAGTTAAGGTTAACTCCCAGTCAACCCAACTCGTCGAGTTATCTCTCAAGTCTACGAGTTTCTGAACAACTCAGACTCGTGGTCAACCGAGTCAACTCGTCGAGTCCCTTCACAGACTCGTCAGTTCTACCTGACATACTATCGGGACAACCCGGCTTCAACTCGTCGAGTCCCTTACTGGACTCGCTGAGTTCCCCTGTCTGTTTGGGCTATCTTAATGGATTAAGCCCCTACACTTCAGATCCAAACTTCATACTTCACCATAACCCTGAAAATGTCCCTTTATGGGTAAAGTTTCTGACTTTACCCCTTAATACCACTTCCTAAAGGGTTTAGCTCAAACCCTAATTCATTGGGACCTAGAACTTGGTCCTTAACCCTTCCATCCACCAAAATAAGGCTTACAACTTCAGATCTACTCTCCTAACACTACTTGGACACGTAAAGTTCCAACCTTTCTCCACATACATGGCCTTTTGGGGCTAAAAAGGCCAATATAACACTCTATGTCTTGCATGGGGGCTCCAATGGCATAAAGTTTGCACCTTTATGTCATAACAGCCCCTCTAAGTCCTAGATCTGGAAGATTATCCACTTTGGTCATCCATTCCCCAAAAGTTATCATTCTTGGGCCAAAACCTTCATAAATGGGGAAATAAGAGATCTAATGAACTAGAGGTCAAGATAGACACTTGATTACCAGAAAATGTAACCAAAGAAGTGTAGTTTCTGGATGTACTCTCCTCCTGTTGAGCCTTCTAATTCATTCTTCTTCTTCAAGCTTCAAGAACACAAAAGGTTGCTTATAAATTTCTCACACACTCACAAGATGCTCTAAGGTTTCGTGGATTAAGGTTTGAGACAAGGAGGTTGTAAATGAGGCTAAGGGGTGGGGATTAAGATTCTTAAATAGGGTGCAAAACCCCGAAATTAGGGTTTCATTCTGGCCGATCTACTAGCCGAGTCGAGGGATCTCGACTCATCGAGTAGAAAGCTTGAACCCCGCGCATAATCCTCTTTCTACTCGACGAGTTAGGGCCACCAACTCGTCGAGTCCTTCTCTTAAAATGAATAAATAAATATTTAATGCATACCAGGGATTTGGGCGTTACAATTCTCCCCCACTTGTCTTAGACTTCGTCCTCGCAGTCTGCTGCATCTGAAAACAACTCTGAGTAGTGCTCCCTCATCTCCTCCTCGGGCTCCTAAGTCCACTCTGAACCCTTGCGGTGATGCCATTGCACCTTCACTAGCTGAACAACCTTGTTCCTCAAGGTTTTCATCTTGCGATCCAGGATCTCCAGCGGTCTCTCAATGTAGTTCAGGCTGTCGTCAACCTGAATGTCCTCCAAGGGTACAATCGCTGAATCATCCACTAAGCACTTCCGCAACTGGGAAACATGGAAAGTGTTGTGGATCTGACTGAGCTCTGCCGATAGATCCAACCGATAAGCCACCATGCCCACTCGGGCTATAACCCTGAAGGGACCAATGTACCTGGGGCCTGCTCCGAACCTGCTGGACCCGCTCTGTAGTCTTGAGTACTACCTTAGTACTCCCCATGACTCTCTGACTGACCTCACCCCAACAGATTGGGGTCCTACACTTCCTCCCATATAGCATCTCGAAGGGAGGTCGGTCTATGCTGGCGTGGTAACTGTTGTTATATGAAAATTCTGCTAACGGAAGATACGTATCCCAACTACCACCAAAATCCAAAACACATGCGCGTAGTATGTCCTCAAGAGTCTGTATCCTCCTCTCGCTTTGTCCGTCTGTCTGAGGGTGGAAAGCGATGTTGAAGCGGAGCCGAGTACCCATCTCCTCGTGAAACCGCTTCTAAAATATGAAAGTGAAACGGACATCTCAGTATTACACCACCGAGACAAGCACTCCATGTCGTGCCACTATCTCACGCATGTATATCTCGGCCAACTTCTCGGCCGATATGCTCTCCTGGATCGGGATAAAATGAGCGCTCTTGGTCAACCGATCCACGATGACCCATATCTAATCTACCCCGCGTGCAGTCCTGGGAAGCTTGGTAATGAAATCCATGGTCATATCTTCCCATTTCCACACGATAATGTCTAGCGGCTGCATCTTGCCGTGTGGTCTCTGGCGCTCAGCCTTGACCTTCATGCAGGTCAAGCACCTCTCCACATACCACACTACGTCCCGCTTCATGCAGGACCACCAGTAATCAGGGCAAAGATCCCGATACATCTTTGTCGCCCCAGGATGGATGGCGAACCTCGAGTTATGGGCCTGATCCATCAGAACTTCCCGTACTCTGCCCCAGTACGGAACCCAAACCCTCCCATGCAGGGTCAATAACCCTCGGCTATCATAATCAAACGAGGCCACCCGGCCACCACATTGGCCTTGCCCGGGTGGTAAAGATGTATCGGCCACCACATTGGCCTTGCCCGGGTGGTAAAGGATCTCACAGTCATAATCCTTCACCACATCTAACCACCGACGCTGCCTCATGTTCAGATTCGGCTAATCCAAGAGGTACCTCAAGCTCTTGTGGTTCGTGTAAATGGTACAACGGACCCCATAGAGGTAATGCCGCCAAATCTTGAGGGCGAAAACCACAGCCCCCAGCTCCAAATCATGAGTCGGATAGTTAGCCTCGTGAGGCTTCAGCTGCCTAATATATTTCTAGACTTAAACTTAGAATGCTAAGTGATGATCGTGAGGAGTGTGTCTAATATATTTTAGGAAGTACGCCTGAATAGACATAAGCACTAGCTTAATTAGGGAAGATGCCTAAGATGCTTTTATGTGCTTAATAATTTGTGATGCTTTATGCTATCGTTTGATCGGATCTATGGTCTGTTGCCGACCGGATATGGAAATTTTATGTGTTCGGATTTCTAAACGTTTAATTACGATATTAGAACTGACATATAATTTTTCGAGGTAATAAGGAGGAATACGCGTCTAAACCTTCCTCTATCTTTTTTCTCGTCTCAATACACCAAACGATTGCTTTGGTGTACAGAACATCATGGTGAAGACTTGTAGTGAATTGAGTAAATGGAGGAAATGAGAAGGCTTAAGATACTGAATGGTACTTATTGGAAGATATCATAAGAGTGATATCTTGCCTTTAGAATGCATCTAATAAATAATACGTCTAGTACGGGAGAAGTAAACTTTCGATTTGCAGAAAGAAAGATTTTTGGTATAATCCATGAAGTTATCCCATCGTCTGACATTTCCATCACCAACCGAGTTGAAGTACAATTGATGATTGAAGATACGCATGGAAGAAGTCCTAGTAGAGTCTAGGGAAAATTTTATGATTGATTGGACACATTTTTATGTGTTAAAATTGTTTTTGTGATAGTAACTTGGAAAGCTGCGAGACAATACTTGGGACGAGTATGAGTAGGTGTGAATGGTAGTAGAGGCCTATACTACCGGAAGCACAGGACTCACGCTTGGATTAGGGAAAGTTACAAGGTTACCAAGGAGCTAGTAATTGATTTCGTTTTATTCAAGTATGTCGTTACCATCGTTTCGATAATGACTAAGAAGATGATTGTTATTCCGACCCTAGTGGTCATATCAAATTGAGTCCGACTACGCTGAGTATGTTATGTGGTTCAGAGAATCAAGTTCGATGTAGCATCTGACTTAAGACGGAAAATTGAAATAAAAAGCGATCAATAGAGGTATCACGAAAAGTTGCTTGTAGCTAGAAATGCTACCTTTTAAGATGAGATTAGAACATGAATGAAAGTATAGTCTGTTCTGGAAGACTCTAAGAGACCTGAGTCTAAGCGTTGCAACATACGATGATAGGTCATTAGAATATGAATCATCGTTTCATTGTAGCAAAAAAAAACTTATCTTAAGTTTGTATCCAGTGAGGATCAAGATTGTGACTTGAAGGTCATAATTTGGAGTCTAACGTGAGATAGGGAGCAAGTACAAGATCGAGCACCGCCTGCAGTCGAGAAGTCCAAGAATTAGATACTCATTCGAAGGAACATAGAAGTTACGATTATTACCTAGGATAAAGAGATAATGTACGGAGTCATTATACAGCCCTGTTTCATTGATGATTCCGGGACGTAATCATCCTAAGGGGGAGATAATTGTAACGCCCGCAGATCCGGGTTAGTCAATTTAGAGACGATGAGCATCAAAAATGAGTTTTTGATGGAAGATTATTTAGAATGATTAATCTTAACCAAGTTGTAGTATATGTTACAAGGGTTCCGTACATATAAAGAATGCCGAAATCCGAGTTATAACGAAGAAGTTATGGCCCGTCGAAGTTTTACGGCAAAACCGGCAAGGCACCGGGAGACGTAAATAGTGAATTTACGGTAGAAGACTTTTTAGCCTTAGTGATCTAAACAAAATTAGTAGTATACGTTAAACCGAGAACATACAAAAAAAGAACGCCCAATTCTGACTTCGTATGAGGAAGTTATGAATTTTCTAAGATTTGGCATAGCAGTGCACGGCCCGAAACTCGAATTTTAATTCGAGCGGTTTTTGGCCTACGCGACCTAAATGAGAGTTGAAGATCTTATTAATAGGAACTCAATGGTAAAAATACAGACGAAAACGGAGTCCGTATGTAGAAGTTATGAATTTTACGCGGACATTTAACAGTATAATCTCCTCCTACTGATAAATTTAAGATCGGTCGAGAATTAGCTGACGGAGTCTAAATGAAAGTTTTAGATCTTGTTTTTACCTACGCGTGGATATAAATAATGTCGAGAGTAGAGCTCGTATGTTAAAGATATGGACGAAACTTGGTCCCTACTCTTCGAGCGCGATAAATTCGATACAGTTTTGTAAATCTGAGATAGAATGAGAATTAGGTGACGGCGTCTAAATGAAAGTTGTAGTACTCGTAAATACCAAAGCGTGGATATAAAGAACATCAAAAATGGAGTTCGTATGAACGAGTTACAAATTATAATAGCATATTTACATATTAAAATAAAGTATAAATCATATATATGTACACATATATATACAAATATATATATATATATATATATATATATATATATATATATATATATATATATATATATATATCATTAGAAAGTTATCGACGATGCGGTTATTATAAGACTAGTGTTGAGTACTTTCGACATTAGTTTAGTACAAATATCGTTAAATCTATTTAAAATAGTATTATGAAGGGGTGTTTAGTCGTTTATATAACTATAAGGTCATTAAGTAATTATGGAGGGTAGTTTTTGTAAATTCAATTACTATAAATAAGAGGCTTGGGCTCTCATATTTCTTGCACTATTCTCTTGGTTCAAGAGTCTTTCTCTTCTTATCCACGAGCATTTCGGTCCCTCGTGATTCGACTTCTCTTTCTGTAGTTTTAGTATAGTAAGGTGTGCGCTGAAGCGCTGCACGAATCTTTCTTAGAAAGATTCAGCGACAAAGTTCTGCCCCTTCAGAGCCCGACTCCTAGCTAAAACCCCCTTGTAAGTAAGTTATGCTTACCTATTTTAATATAGCTTATATTTAAAATTAGTATTGTTATTTTGAACTTATAATAAATATTTGAGCTATTATTATGACTTATATAAATGTCGTTATAATATCTTTTTAACTACTCGTGGTACGGGGAATCTGGTTTAAATGGCCGCATAGGGTTGTTGGATTTCAGAAGTGCTATATGCCAAAATGGTCCTGCCCTCCGGTGTTTTTATCTGGCCCCTGTCTGTACATAGTGGTTGGAAAGTATTGTTTAAACGCTTATATAATAATAATAATAAGACTAATAATTAGTCACGGTAAATATTAGACTAAAATCTAGTGGTAATAATACTAGGTTTCGTTGAAGGAAATTATTTTAAAGTAAACGAAGCGCTGTCCGAGTACCGAGTCACCACCTTATCAAGTGAGTGCATAGTTACTTTCATCTTACACATAGATATGAAGTATTTAATATAAATTACGTGCTATGTGTGCGTATTATCTGTGTTATTGATATCTATGAGGGATGAACAATTTATACATGTTTTAAATGATTTAAACTGTATATGTATTTTATATCTACGAAAATGTTGGGTAAAACAGGGGTAGATGAAATAGTTGATGTGTGATAAAATGATGAGAGGCCTCAATGTTTAAGATGATCTAGCCATCTAGCGGAGTATAGATGACGACCACGGACTATTCTAGACAGTCCATTGGAACACTAGAAGGCTCGTAACTTGTAGGTGTTTTTGAACTACATATTCACTAGGTATTTTTGAACTAAGTGTTCACCATATGTTTTGAACTAAGTGTTCACCAGATGTTTTGAACTGCGTTTTCACCAGATGTACCCTTTTGTATAAACCCTGGAGACTATGCGACTTAGTGTCTCTTGAGTAAACCCTAACAACAATGGATTTCTTGTCGATTCCTTAGGATGATCCTTATGAATGAATGAATGAGGAATAGCTAATACTTAGGGTAGATCCTTAAGAGTAAAGAAGATAATGGGGATGGTTTGATGTTTAACATAATAATTATATTATTGTGGGTTGAAAACCCTATGTACTCACCAGGTTTCCCAACCTGACCTACTCAAGCTTATTTGTATCACAGGTGTCGATATGAAGCTACTTTACACTGAGGGATTTAAAAGTGATGTAGATCACTAGTGCAAATGAATGTAAGATTTGTTTATGCTTATGTTTCTGTATTGACGATAACATCCCAAATGTTTTAAAATGGGTAAAAATACATTTCTTCGGAAATGCTTTGATAACGTATTTATCATGTTTTTCTGGGAACAAATTCCGCAACATTTTTATTAAAAGAGGTACTCTGATTTTTATAAAGCATAAACAAAATCGGTCTTTTCTGGCCGTGAAAATGGGGATGTCACACAACGTGAGTCTGCAAATCAGAGATTTGTTTTGACTTTAGATTATTGTCTGCTTTAAGCTCGGAAACTTCGATGTCGAGGTTTCCAATCAAAACATCTCTTTCAATGATTTTCTGATTGAGTACCCCAATCTCTACTCTCAGATCAGCAATCGATTGCTCCGCTCCCCCTACATTTCCTTCCCCAATAGATATTCCTTTAGCTCGGGAAGAGGAGTCAAAATATGGTAGCGCCAATAACCTGGCAAGCCTTTCAGAAGCGGCATCATGCGCAGGTATTGGTGGAGAGGAACCCCCAGGAGCTGACGAGCTCCCGGCTTCATGATAAGATCGTATAACACTTGGGCCTTCTTGGGTTGGTTGAGTAGGTGTGGCAGCTGTGGTGGGTTGTTGAACTGGTGGTGCTTGTTCCCTTACTAGCACTCCCGGCTTGGGATCAGCTCTTCTCCGTTTAATTGGAGGCTGGGAGGCTTGTGTCCGATTGAGATCACTATCAGATGGCAAGAAAGTTAGAATAGCAACAGGAAGGGGAAGAATCCTTGAAGTTGAATCCATAATATTTGAAGGGTTGGCCATCTGAGTTGAAGTAGGAGGCGCTGCCTTGAGAATATCACCAGATCCCTCAGTCTCCGTTGCAGTTTCTGCTACATCATTGACGTTGTCAAAGAAAGCATCAGGGTCTTCAGTGCTTAACCTTGCATCTTGACCCTGCTCAAAACCAAAGAATAGATCATCATTATCATAACCAGTTAGATCTTCACCCTGATCCATATCATCTTCACCATCATCTTCATTTACAACATTCTCCATTAAGTTCATCTCGAAATCACTCTCATCATCATCATCATTAGCATCCTCATCATCATTTTCTTCTTCAACTGTTACCGGTACATGCTCTTTGGCAACAATCGCCACAGGAGCAACATGTTCCTCTTCGTGTTCAGAAGCAGTAATCACATCATCTTCAGTTTCTTCATAAGCTGATGAACTTTCAGTCTCATATGTGTTACTGACTTCTGCAAATTGGCCAAATTTCACCAAAGGATATTTTCCTTGGAACATGAACTTTCCCTTTCTGTTTTGCTTCATGAGCCCGAAAGTGCTAGAACCTATGGACTTCAGATCAAGTGTTTCTCCTATTTTCTCAAGTTCTGGGTATTTGCTGTTGAAGATCATCTGTAGGAACCTCGGAAACATGAGAAATTTATCTTTTCTTTTTCCTTCAACATTTCTAACCATTTCATTCAAGATGTATCTCGAAAAATTGAAGTCAAGACCCGTAGCTAGAGCAGCAATGGCACCCGTGTTTAATAACGAGATCTCGTCAGCGCCGGCTCTCCTTCCGGAGATGCAACTCACAAACACATGGACCAGGAACTTCCAATAGGATGGCAATAGTTTCTTGATCGTAGGAGGAAACACACCCTCATAACCCATTCGAACGATGATCTCCTTAGTCTGGTTCATGGAGATCTCGGTTGGAAATCCAGACTGGTCATTGATCTGTAATACCTCGCGGATGAGTTGCTCAGTTACAGTGATCTTCCTTCCATTGACAGTTGCTTCTACGGAGATTGCATCATCATCTTCTTTGCGCACCGTAGCACTGTTCCAGAACTGCTTCACAAGATTTTGATAAATTATCGGACTGGATGTGAAAGTATATTCCAGACAACATTTCTTCAGTCCATGAATCATGGACTTGAAGTCACTGTGTGAAGCTGGTGGATCCAACAGAAAGACAACAACGTTGTGATTGTCGAAAATCTTCAATTCAGCCATTTTTGATCTGCACTTAACCAAGCCAAGTGAGAAAACAAATGATTTAAAGAATTAAGCTTAGGTTTTTCTCATTAATCAATTAATTAGGCTTTAAAATTGAATGAAATTAAGTAAAAGTGAGTTTATGTCCAAAATGAGGTTCACGGCCATAAACGGGTTCACGGCCGTGAACGCTTCATCGGCCGTGAACGCTTCATCAGTTCTGAAAAGGGATATCGATCCAATAAACCCACTAAACACGGTCGAATCTTGGTAAATTTAGCATGAATGATGTCGCCTTGAACGTACCTACACAAATCAACAAGCAATTTTGACAGAAAAACATGAATTGAAGATGAATCGAGAATTGAGAGAGAGAGAGAGAGAGAGAGAGAGAGAGAGAGAGAGAGAGAGAGAGTCTATGAGGGGTTCACGGCCGCAAACAAGGATATGGACTGTAAAGGTTTAAACAGCCAAGAACCCTAGCTTTTATACACATGGACCATTCACGGCTCAAAGAATGGGTTGCAAATCCAAAGGGTCGCAAATCCAATATTTAATTAAAAATAAAACATTTTGAGGACATTTTAAAAAAATTAAAATAAAATAAAATAAAAATTTAAACTAAACTAATTTTGACTAAATTTTTAATTTTTTTCAATTTTTTAGAAAAAATAAAAATAAAGTGAACTAACACAAATTTCTTTTCACCAATGCAGATATTCTTTTTGTGATTTTGGGATCAAAGTTCTGGGACAACCTTAATCTGTTTTTTAGCACTTCCACCTTCATGAGTAGATCTGGTCAATCGCTGGTATTGTGGTCCACTTAAACACGAAAAATTGTGACAATTGAGGACATACTACAGGTGACAAGACATTTGATCCTATGATCCTAAATGATATTCCTAGAAGACCATTTACCTGACGACGACCAATGATATTATTGTCCACCTAAATTTAGCAGCGAGATCTATAGACAACCTATTAAATGTTCAATTTTAGATGTACTAGAACATGTTTCCCGCTTCCTGATATACCTCAATAATCAAGGACTTCCAAAATACTCCTTACTTTAGATGAGCAGACAATTATTATGGGAGAAGTCAGATTTAGAATGTATATGTTGTACACCCAGGTTGGATCTCTTCCAATCACGTAGAGGGATTAACATATGACTGACCAGAGTTAGAGGGGTTGAGAAGTAGAATGGTGCATATGCTGTGTACTAGGTCGGATAATTAAATCACGCAAATGAGACAACATATGGCTAACATGTAGAAAGAATTGCATAGATAGAAGATGCAGAGAGATAGAATTGCATATGTTGCAGTCCAAGTCGGATCTCTTTCAATCACGCAGAGGAGGCAACATATGACTGACAGAAAGAAAGCAAGAAAATAACCTTCTACAGATCTACTTTATCGGAATTCCCCAGACGCCCCGTTAGTACCGGAATTAAGGACATGAGTCCGTACATCGAGGAAAAGTTAAGCCACAGTTCTAGATACAGATTATTTAGTGTATCCTGTAAGTTCCCATGTATATCTCCCTGCTTAACCTATCTGAGCGTCGTATTGTCAGGCTAAACGGAACTATCTAAGTCAATGATTGTCAAGTCTTTTCTTAGTCCACCTATGCCTAGCCCAGTCTATATAATCTTTCGTGCCTACCAGCGCATTGAACACATAGCCTAGACAGTTCAACATTGGTACCTTACACAAATGAAAATTGCATGTTATCACTTGTTGATATCACTTCCCAACACATCACTTGCAGACAGACTAACATGAGACACTATTATTTTTTTTGTTTTTCATATTTTCTGAAAAAATAAAACAGAAATAACACTATTTTTGGATTTTTGGTTTTCTGATTTTTTTTTGTTTTGTTTTTGTTTATTTCTCTCCCTAAATTTGTGCATGGGAAGAATGAAAAGGAAATGCGCAAATTTAAACTACCTAAAAACAAAAATCAGTCCTTAAAACGTAGCATTTTTAGAAAGCCCACCTGCACATCTGTCACACCCCGAAACCGATGGCGGAAACGTTCCGGGGCGGAGCGACGTCATGTAGAGTATCACAACCAATGTACATAGCAAGCATAGTAAACACAACCATTACATTACATGAGAAAGTTTTACATTTGTTTGAAAATAAGGTACTACAAGTTTTCTTAGATACATTGGTTAGAACGAAAGTAAAGACGAGTCTTCTATATGCTCCGTCTTCTCCAAAAAGTTAATAGGAGTACCTGTCTATGGATGCCCTGAGAATACAAGCAGTTTTAAAATATCAGCATAAAGCTGGTGAGTTCATAAGCGGTTTGTTTTCTGGAAAAAGATTCAGATTCCTTTTGTTTCATGAACAGTTGATATCCAAGAAAATCCCGTATTTTCTTATAAAAGTAGTTTGGTTATCCCTTTGTTACACAATTTGAATTAAGAAAATCCTGCAAATTTCCTTATGAAAATATGGTTTGATTTCTCGTTAGACGTACCATACAACCTTGTTTATGAAAAGTTACGTTATCCCAAGAAAACCCTATGTTTTCTTATGTAAAACATTCGTTGGTTATCGATTCTGAAATGATGTGTACAAGTATCTACCATACTTGTATCGATTAAGTGAAACATACTGAATGACTAGTTATCCCGTGGTAAGCGTATTAGTTTTGACACGTACACAAAACTAATAAGTAAGTAGTGAACTAGTAGTAATCAAAAACAGTTATTACTAGGAGGTTAGTTCACTAGGTTTGTTATTACTTTATCAGTAAATCTCCATTATCTAAGTTGCGAGTTCCATAACCATACGATAGACTAGATATGGCAATAAGAAGTCCATCATCATTTTATGACTTTTGTCACCCATGGACCTGACGATCCAACTGTAGCTAGCAGCAGGGTGCGGGGTAGTCAGCCCCGTATAGATCTATACACTCAAGTCACGCTCTCCCTCCAAGAGATTCTGGTTACGGGAGTAGTCCTCCACTCTCGTATCCATGTGGAGTGTTACTGAGGACGTGTCTCCAATCATAAGAATAATGAGCTTTACAAGTAATAGTATAGAAAATCCCGGTTTATGAAATGACATGAAATCCTTGTGAAATGTAAAAAAAAATGTAACATTTTATAATGAGTTTCACAATTGGTTTTGAAAACTAACTCCACGAGTTAGACGGTTGGTTAATACGGATTTCAATGTTTAAAACATATTGAACTTGTAGTTATGTTACACGAAATAGTAGATTTGAGTACAAGTTTCCTTGTACTTTTGCTTGTATTCCCCCCCTGAAAACATGAAAAACACAGAAAATGGTGTAGGGGTATGAACTCACCTGACGGGAATGTGCCGATTTAGATGCTAAGTATCAGTTTAGGGCTTGAACACGCGTGAGGTTCCTATGTAACATGGAGAGATACATAATTGTATCTAATTAGACTTTGATTACTAAGATAGCAGGATAATACACTCCGAGGCACGAAAACACTTCAATTCAAGTGTTAGGGATGGTACGGGTTGTATTTGAGGAGTGTAGGGCCTAGATAAGGTGTTCACTCTTCAAGTGTAAACCCTTAGGGGAGTTTACGGTCCAAAGACCACATCCCCCATGAGTTTACGGCCGTAAACTCATGGGTGGTGTGTTCTTGGTTGATCAATGACCTTATCTTGCGTACGGGAAGGTTCTAAGGTTGATTCCATGGCTTAGGAAGTGATCGGGACATCAAATGGCCTAGGAATTAGGGTTTACGGTCCTTGGACCACCCTTGGGGAGTTTACGGTCGTAAACTCATGGGTTTACGGCCGTAAACCCACCCTTGTCCATGTTTGTCCATTTTCCATGTGTTTTGGTGGTTTGTAGGCCATTCATGCAAGTTCTAGACTCAAATACAAGCTATGCAAAGTGTTTGGAGCATTAAAACACCCTTGGAAGGTGTTTACGGTTTTGGGAGATGTTCCCAAACCGTAAACTCATGTTTATGCTCATTTGGACATGTTTTAGGGTTCTGAGATCATCCAAGCAAGTTTCAAGGCCATTAGACATGCATTTAAAGGGTTAAGGAGCATCAAAACCCCATGAAAGGGTGTTTACGGTTTTTGAACATTCAAGAACCGTAAACTCATGTTCATGGCCAAAAATTCATGATCTTGTGGTTCTAACTCCATGCATGTAAGGATCTAAGCATTAGAAGAGATTTGGAAGGGTCTTGGGGGTTCAAAACCCCCATTGAAGGAGTTTACGGTTTGGGGAGGCTCCCCCAAACCGTAAACACAAGTTTTTGATGCATTTGAGAGTTTAAGTCATGGATTTGCATGCATGTTAGGATAAACAACTAGTTAGGAAGGATCACTTACCAAATTGAAGCTTGAAAGTGAAGATTTCTTGAGAGAGTTCGATTTCTAGAGAGAGAGTAGAGAGAGAAAGTTGAAGTGTGGGAAAAGCTCAAATGGTGGTCACTCCACCCTTTTATGTGCCTAGAGTTAGTGACCCGGTGGGAATACACCCAATACCGGCATTAAACGGAGCTTATTATTTTACCCGGGTAAATGACCATTACCCGTATTAGTCGTAGTCTAGAAATTTCCAAAAGATTATTTAGAGTGTTTTCACTCAAATAAATATTTCGTTTCAACACATAGGAAATAATAATAATAATTCTAAATGAATTATTTAATTTGAAAGTTAACGGAAAAACCCAAAATAAAATAAATTTTATTAACGGCATGGGTTATGTTAACGGAATATCTTTCGGGTTGTGACATTATCCCCCCGTTAGAGGAAATTTCGTCCCGAAATTTAGAATTTAGATACAAATCATGGAATTGGAAAGAGATGCGGGTATTTCGTTTTCATCGAGTCTTCGCGTTCCCAAGTGAATTCGGGACCCCGCTTGGCATTCCAGCGAACCTTCACTATCGGGATGCGGCTTTGTTTCGTTCGTTTGATCTCTCTATCCATGATTTCGATGGGCTCTTCCACAAAGTTCAGGTTTTCGTTGATTTCGATCTCATCCAAAGGAATCACGAGGGTCTCATCAGAAAGACACTTTTTAAGGTTTGAGACGTGGAAGACAGGGTGAATATTGCTAAGTTCATGAGGTAATCGGAGTTTGTAAGCCACGGGACCAATCCTGGCTAGGATTTCGAAAGGTCCTATGTACCTTGGGTTAAGTTTTCCACGCTTTCCGAAGCGTATCATGCCCTTCCAGGGTGAGACTTTCAACAAGACACGGTCTCCAACCTGGAATTCCAAGGGTTTTCGTCGTTTATCGGCGTAGCTCTTTTGTCTATCTCTGGAGGCTTTCAGTCGTTCTCGGATTTGTACGATCTTTTCAGTGGTTTCGCGGATGATTTCTGGACCAGTGAGAGTGCTGTCAGGGACTTGTCCCTTGACCAGCTGCATGTCACCCACCTCAGCCCAGCACAGAGGGGATCTGCACTTGCGGCCATAGAGGGCTTTGAACGGCGCAGCCTTGATGCTGGTATGGTAGCTGTTGTTATAAGAAAATTCAACCAAAGGAAGATGAGTATCCCATGACGCGCCGAAGTCGATGACGCAGGCTCTCAACATGTCTTCCAAGGTTTGGATGGTTCTCTCACTCTGTCCATCAGTTTGAGGATGGTAAGATGTGCTCATATCCAGCTTAGTTCCAAGAGCCTTCTGTAGTGACTGCCAAAACCTAGAAGTGAACCTGCTATCCCGATCAGAAATGATGGACACAGGTACACCGTGCAGTCGGACCACCTCTTGGATGTAGATTCGCGTGAGTCTTTCCATTTTGAAGTTTTCCTTGATAGGAAGGAAGTGAGCAGATTTGGTCAGTCGGTCGACAATTACCCAAATGGTGTCGTACCCACTCGGAGATTTGGGTAACTTGGTAATGAAATCCATAGTAATCATTTCCCATTTCCATTCAGGTATTTCGGGTTGTTGGAGTAGACTGGAGGGTTTTTGATATTCGACCTTCACTTTGGCGCAAGTCAGGCACTTGCCCACGAAGGTAGCGATTTCGGCCTTCATATTTGGCCACCAATACAGTTTCTTGAGATCCAGGTACATCTTATCCGAACCTGGGTGTACGGAGTATTTAGTATTATGAGCTTCGTTCATGACAACCTCTCTGAAGCCTCCGAAATTTGCGGTCCAGATCCGGTCCATGAAACAATAGACTCCATCGTTTCTGATCTCAAGATTCTTATCCATTCCTCTCAGGGCTTCGCCTGACACGTTTTCTGGTCTTAAGGCCTCCAGCTGAGCCTCTTTGATTTGCGCGGATAAGTGGGAATGGATAGTCATAGTCAGTGCCTTCACCTTACGACCTGAGTATTCTTTCCGGCTGAGGGCATCTGCCACCACATTGGCCTTGCCGGGATGGTAGCGGATTTCACACTCGTAGTCGTTGAGTAGTTCAACCCATCGCCGTTGTCTCATGTTCAGCTCCTTTTGGTCGAGGATGTGTTGTAGACTTTTATCGTCAGTAAAGATAGTGCACTTAGTTCCGTAGAGATAATGTCTCCAGATTTTTAATGCGAAGACCACTGCTCCCAATTCTAGGTCGTGAGTCGTGTAGTTGACTTCGTGTACTTTCAGTTGTCTGGAGGCATAGGCGATGACCTTGCCTCGTTGCATTAAGACACAACCGAGACCTTGATTGGACGCATCGCAGTAGACAACGAAGTCTTCCGTCCCATCGGGAAGGGACAGGATGGGTGCGCTGCACAAGGCTCGCTTCACTGTTTGGAACGCAGCGTCTTGCTTTTCGCTCCAACAAAAGGGTACACCTTTCTGAGTTAGAGTGGTTAAGGGTTTGGAAATTTTGGAGAAATTTTGGATAAATCTGCAATAGTAGCCAGCGAGACCCAAGAATTGACGGATTTCGGTGGGTGTCTTTGGTGCTGACCAGTTTTCTATCGCTTTGATCTTGGAAGGATCCACGTGTATGCCCTCCTTGCTCACTACGTGACCAAGAAAAGTAACCTTCCGGATCCAGAATTCACATTTGGAGAATTTCGCGTACAGTTTCTCCGATCTAAGAGTTTCCAACACTAGCCTCAAGTGTTGTTTGTGATCCTCTTTGCTTTTGGAATAGACAAGTATGTCGTCGATGAACACGATAACAAACTTGTCCAGAAATGGACGACACACCCGGTTCATCAAATCCATGAACACCGCCGGCGCGTTGGTTAGACCGAAGGGCATAACTACGAATTCGTAGTGACCATATCGAGTCCGAAAGGCTGTTTTGGGAACGTCACCCTCATGGACTCGCAGCTGATGGTACCCTGATCTTAAATCGATTTTGGAAAAGTAGCTAGCTCCTTGAAGTTGATCGAAGAGGTCGTCTATTCGAGGAAGAGGATAGCGGTTTTTGATCGTGAGCTTGTTCAGCTCTCGGTAATCGATACACATTCGAAAAGATCCATCTTTCTTTTTCACGAATAAGATCGGGGCTCCCCACGGCGAGGAACTCGGTCTGATGAATCCTTTACTGAGCAGCTCATTGAGCTGACTAGATAACTCCTGCATTTCTGCCAGAGCTAATCGATAAGGAGATTTGGCTACGGGGGTAGCTCCGGGGATTAAGTTGATACGAAACTCCACTTGGCGTTCAGGAGGGGTTCCTGGGAGATCCTCTGGAAAGACATCAGGAAAGTTGCAGACTTCGGGGATGCTCTCGAGGTCTTTAACTTCCTGCTTTTCGTTAACGACATGAGCTAAGAATGCATAACACTCCTTCCGCAGAAGTTTCTGGGCTTTGATGCACGAAATGATGCGAAGGTTTGAACTGAGTTTATCCCCGTAGATTACAAGAGTTTCATCCGAAGGAAGATTGAGACGGATAGCTTTTTCGAAACAGAGGATGTCTGCACGATTGGGGCTCAACCAATCCATGCCAATGATGACATCAAAGCTTTTTATGGAGACTGGCATAAGGTCAATGAGAAATGAACGGTCGTTTAAGGATAGGGTACACCCTACGTATATCTCGTTAGTGCTCTCTTTCTCACCGTTAGCCATTTCGACGGTAAACTTTTCGGTTAATGGTTGGGATTTTTGTTTAAGAAATTGTTTGAATGCATGACTAACAAAGCTCCTTTCAGCACCAGAATCGAAAAGAATGCATGCATAAGAGTTGTCGAGGAGGAACGTACCCGTGACAACGGTGGGGTCAGCGACTGCCTCTTCTTGTCCCATGGTTAGAACTCTCCCGGTGTTGTTGGTTGTTGCTGCTTTGGGGCAGTCCCTCTTGAAATGCCCGACTTCCCCACAGTTGTAGCAGGCTCGACTAACACCCGCTCCAGAGGCTTGATTGGTTGGTTGGGCTGAGGTTCTACAAAATCGCATCATGTGCCCCTTTTTGCCACAGCTTGTGCAGGACATCTCCCGGCACGGGCCGGGATTATGATGGTAGTTACACTTGTCACACCGAGGAAGGGTGTCATTGTACCTGCTGGTAGGAGCCTGGGAGGCAGGAGTAGCAACAGGGGTAGTAGCAGCGTGGACCGCTACAGTTTGTTGTTTCTTTGAGGGTCCTTGCGAACCCTGACCCTTTCGTTTGTTCCAGGATTTCTTCTTGTTTTCACCACTCCCTTTAGCCGGATTAGAGGCGGTGGCTATTTCCTCGAGATCGTCGCTATGATCAATCAGAATTTATGAAAAGTTACGTTATCCCAAGAAAACCCTATGTTTTCTTATGTAAAACATTCGTTGGTTATCGATTCTGAAATGATGTGTACAAGTATCTACCATACTTGTATCGATTAAGTGAAACATACTGAATGACTAGTTATCCCGTGGTAAGCGTATTAGTTTTGACACGTACACAAAACTAATAAGTAAGTAGTGAACTAGTAGTAATCAAAAACAGTTATTACTAGGAGGTTAGTTCACTAGGTTTGTTATTACTTTATCAGTAAATCTCCATTATCTAAGTTGCGAGTTCCATAACCATACGATAGACTAGATATGGCAATAAGAAGTCCATCATCATTTTATGACTTTTGTCACCCATGGACCTGACGATCCAACTGTAGCTAGCAGCAGGGTGTGGGGTAGTCAGCCCCATATAGATCTATACACTCAAGTCACGCTCTCCCTCCAAGAGATTCTGGTTACGGGAGTAGTCCTCCACTCTCGTATCCATGTGGAGTGTTACCGAGGACGTGTCTCCAATCATAAGAATAATGAGCTTTACAAGTAATAGTATAGAAAATCCCGGTTTATGAAATGACATGAAATCCTTGTGAAATGTAAAAAAAATGTAACATTTTATAATGAGTTTCACAATTGGTTTTGAAAACTAACTCCACAAGTTAGACGGTTGGTTAATACGGATTTCAATGTTTAAAACATATTGAACTTGTAGTTATGTTACACGAAATAGTAGATTTGAGTACAAGTTTCCTTGTACTTTTGCTTGTATTCCCCCCTGAAAACATGAAAAACACAGAAAATGGTGTAGGGGTATGAACTCACCTGACGGGAATGTGCCGATTTAGATGCTAAGTATCAGTTTAGGGCTTGAACACGCGTGAGGTTCCTATGTAACATGGAGAGATACATAATTGTATCTAATTAGACTTTGATTTACTAAGATAGCAGGATAATACACTCCGAGGCACGAAAACACTTCAATTCAAGTGTTAGGGATGGTACGGGTTGTATCTGAGGAGTGTAGGGCCTAGATAAGGTGTTCACTCTTCAAGTGTAAACCCTTAGGGGAGTTTACGGTCCAAAGACCACATCCCCCATGAGTTTATGGCCGTAAACTCATGGGTGGTGTGTTCTTGGTTGATAAATGACCTTATCTTGCGCACGGGAAGGTTCTAAGGTTGATTCCATGGCTTAGGAAGTGATCGGGACATGAAATGGCCTAGGAATTAGGGTTTACGGTCCTTGGACCACCCTTGGGGAGTTTACGGTCGTAAACTCATGGGTTTACAGCCGTAAACCCACCCTTGTCCATGTTTGTCCATTTTCCATGTGTTTTGGTGGTTTGTAGGCCATTCATGCAAGTTCTAGACTCAAATACAAGCTATGCAAAGTGTTTGGAGCATTAAAACACCCTTGGAAGGTGTTTACGGTTTTGGGAGATGTTCCCAAACCGTAAACTCATGTTTATGCTCATTTGGACATGTTTTAGGGTTCTGAGATCATCCAAGCAAGTTTCAAGGCCATTAGACATGCATTTAAAGGGTTAAGGAGCATCAAAACCCCATGAAAGGGTGTTTACGGTTTTTGAACATTCAAGAACCGTAAACTCATGTTCATGGCCAAAAATTCATGATCTTGTGGTTCTAACTCCATGCATGTAAGGATCTAAGCATTAAAAGAGATTTGGAAGGGTCTTGGGGCTTCAAAACCCCCATTGAAGAAGTTTACGGTTTTGGGAAGCTCCCCCAAACCGTAAACACAAGTTTTTGATGCATTTGAGAGTTTAAGTCATGGATTTGCATGCATGTTAGGATAAACAACTAGTTAGGAAGGATCACTTACCAAATTGAAGCTTGAAAGTGAAGATTTCTTGAGAGAGTTCGATTTCTAGAGAGAGAGTAGAGAGAGAAAGTTGAAGTGTGGGAAAAGCTCAAATGGTGGTCACTCCACCCTTTTATGTGCCTAGAGTTAGTGACCCGGTGGGAATACACCCAATACCGGCATTAAACGGAGCTTATTATTTTACCCGGGTAAATGACCATTACCCGTATTAGTCGTAGTCTAGAAATTTCCAAAAGATTATTTAGAGTGTTTTCACTCAAATAAATATTTCGTTTCAACACATAGGAAATAATAATAATAATTCTAAATGAATTATTTAATTTGAAAGTTAACGGAAAAACCCAAAATAAAATAAATTTTATTAACGGCATGGGTTATGTTAACGGAATATCTTTCGGGTTGTCACAACATCGAATCGAGCTTTGTTAAACGGTTTGTTGAACAGATCTGCCACATTATTATCAGTGTGAATCTGTTCCAACCGAATGAGCGAACGCTCATAACAATCTCTGATAAAATGAACTTTGATGTCGATGTGCTTTGTTTTGGAGTGCTGGACAGGATTTTTAGCTATTTGGATTGCAGCTTCGTTATCACAGAATATTGGAGTTTCTAGAAAGGTCAAACCGTAATCCATTAATTGATGTTGAATCCAAATGACTTGAGAGCAACAGGAAGAAGCAGCAACGTATTCCGCCTCCGCCGTTGAGGTTGAGACTGTCTGTTGTTTCTTGCATTGCCATGACACCAGACGGTCACCTAGAAATTGACATCCCCCAGACGTTGATTTACGGTCAAGTTCACGTCCTCCATAATTGTTGTCAGCGAATGCATATAAATCAAAATCGGAATTTTTAGGATACCAAAGACCCAATTTTGGGCTGCCTTTGAGATACCTAAAGATTCTTTTGATAGCAATAAAATGAAAGAGTTTAGGATTAGCTTGGTATCGTGCACATTGACAAACTGCGAACATGATGTCCGACCTGCTCGTAGTTAGATACATCAGGGATCCGATCATCGATCTGTACTCAGTCTAATATACGGATTCGCCTTCAGGATCTGGAGACAACAGGGGTCGTTCAGCCATCAGTGTCAAGGCAGCTTTTGAGTCTTTAAACCCGAACCTCTCAAGCATGTCTTCAACGTATTTTCCTTGGTGCAACAAAATTCTGGTTGGACTTTGACGTACTTGCAAACCCAAAAACATCGTCATTTCCCCCAGGGAACTCATCTCGAACCTATTCTTCATAATTGTCTCGAACTCCTTGCAAAGCTTCTGGCTCGTTGAACCGAAGATAATGTCATCGACATAGATCTGAACAAGGATTATGTCTCCATCAACATGCTTTATAAAGAGCATCTGATCGATCGTGCCTCTGGTGTAACCATGTTCAAGCAAATGATATGTTAGGGTTGCATACCATGCCCGAGGAGCCTGATGTAACCCATACAAAGCCTTATCCAATTTGTATACGTGATTCGGTAACTTTGAGTTCACGAAACCTGGAGGCTGATCAACGTAAATCTCCTTTTTCACAGCTCCATAAAGAAAGGCAGTCTTAACATCCATTTGATATACAGTGAACCCCATGTAGGAAGCATACGCCAGGAAGATACGGATAGCTTCAAGACGTGCTACAAGAGCATACACCTCAATGTAGTCAAGTCCTTCAATTTGTCGAAAGCCACGAACAACCAAACATGCTTTGTTCCGCACTATGACCCCACAATCGTCCTGTTTGTTGCGAAACACCCAACGGGTATCCAGTGACTTCTTTCCTTTGGGTAGTTCAACCAGCTTCCAAACCCCTAATTTCTCGAATTGATTCAGCTCTTCATGCATTGCATCAACCCAAATAGGCTCATTCAGCGCCATTTCGACATTCTTTGGCTCTATCTGAGAGATGAAGCAAGAGTAGAGGCATGTGTTTACGTCACCACTCTGACTTCTCGTTCGAACACCGTCGCCTAGTTCACCAATAACGTTCTCTATAGGATGACCGCGTTGCAGTCTGGTAGGAATTTTGTGGCTGATATCATTAAGCGTGACAGGAAGGTTGTTGATATTGATGAATCCATCATTTGTTGAATCATTCTCCTCAGAGGATCTGGAATTGTGAGAGGAGCTAGCCACATACTCATTTGCAATTGGCTCGGGAAAGAAAAGCTCCATGAAAGTTTGAGTGGCAGCGGAAGTATCTCTGGTCATGAAGTCTCTTTCAACTGGAGTGAGTGGAGTGGCTTCAACATCAGGATAGATTCTATGAGTTGGGGAATCTGAAGGAGAACTTGGAACAGCTTGATTCACCGAAGGAAACGTAGAAGACACCAATGGTGGACTGTAGACAACCTATTCCTCTTCATCCTCAAGAACAACCTTCGAACCGGAGCAGGAACCTTACACATCATCTGAAAACACTCTGAACGATTTGAATAAAGAAGCGTAATCAAACAACCAGTCAGGACCGACTCTGGCGTCTGTCTCATTCTCCTCCTACCAGCGAACATCAAAAGATTCCACGATATGCTTTGTCTTCTGTTGTAAACACGGTAAGCTGTACGCGCTGCATATCCCACAAAGTAACATTCATCGGCTTTAGAGTTGAATTTGGGGTTGGATTCAAGGTGAAGAAGGGTGAAAGGACATCCAAAAGTACGGAAGTGAGCAACTGATGGCTTGTGATTATATAGAATTTCGTATGAGGTCTTCATCTGAGCTTTGTTGATCAGCACACAATTCTGAATGTAGCAGACAGTGTTGATCGCCTCTGCCCAAAAGAAAACCAGTAGTTTAGAATCACACAACATCGTCCTTGCGGAATCCATTAATGTTCGGTTCCCCCGTTCCGCAACACCATTTTGTTGAGGTGTCCGAACGGCACTATATTGACGCACTATCCCTTTTTCTGCGCAAAATTTATCCAGAACAGCATTCTTGAATTATGTACCATTATCCGTTCTGAGCGCTTTCACCTTCTCATTAGTCTGATTCTCAATCATTACCATGAACTTCTTGATCAAGTATGAGATCCTACTCTTGTTGGATAAGAAGAAGACCCATGTGAAACGCGAGTAGTCATCTATCACAACCAAGCAGTAGGAGTTTTTGTTGATGTTGAGGACATTGACAGGACCAAACAAATCCATGTGCAATAATTGGAGAACCTCGTTGATTGAATTAATCGCCTTTGGCAAATGGGGCTTTCTATGATGTTTACCCTGAGCACAAGCCACACATTTTTCAAAAGTTATGAAGTCTTTAACTGGAAGGCCACGTACGATCTCGTTCTTTGCAAGACGATTCAGGTTCTTGGTGTTTGCATGCCCGAGACGACGATGCCAAAGCATCGCATTATGTTCCGAGACTTTAGAGAAGAGGCACGTGACTTGTTCCGGGATATTATGATTCATGTCGATGATGTACGCGTTCCCGTCTCTTTTTGATTTCATCAATATCCAGTCTTCAGGGATGATGATACCAGGTTTCAAGATAAGGAATTCTTTATCAGTGAAGTGGGTAGAGTAGCCTTTGTCATAGATTTGAGAGACACTCAATAAACTATGCTTCAGCTAGGGAGCAAAGTTGACGTTCTCAAAGCTTAGCACTCCATTGGTGACAGTTCCTCTCTGTGTGATCTTCCCGCCTTCACCTCCCGTGAAGGAAATATACCCCCCATTAAACGTGTGAATGGCATGCAATTGGAAGATGTCTCCGGTCATGTGCCTGGAACAACCGTTGTCGACGTACCAAGGTCTGACGACATTCCTACACAATGCGCGAGATTAATGAGATTTAGGAACCCAGGTCATAACAACACTGGGTTTTCCCTTGTTAACAACAAATTTTCCTTTTTCAATTTTTGAATTTGATTCATCACCAGATGCACTTTCAGAAGATTGAGATGATTGGACGTTTAGATTCTTGGGCACCCATTGGTAGTTAGGCTTATAAACTTTTACAGGTGATTTAGAAACGTTTTTCTTTGAATTTGATCGCTTGGGTTTCCGTCTAAAATTAGCCGAATACCTAGACGAAGCCTTTGACGAACCCGATCTTGGCTTAGCCATGTTCGGATTCGTAAAAGCTCCTGCTTTATTTTCATTGAAAACATGTTTATTCTTTTTAAGATCAGCCCGTTTTCTGTCTTTTTTTACATTCCAATCATCATCACGAGGACGAGATCTCGAGGATTTTCTAATGAGAGACCTTCCACGAGACTCATTCTCGCTTCTGTGTGCATAGAAAGGTACAAATGCCCGATTTGGACAATTTCGAGAAATGTGACCAGCAGTACCACAATTAAAACATGTTTGCTTCTTAGTATAAAAACTGGTACCACCTTTTTCTGGTTTATTTTCTTTAATGAAACCCTTACTCTTCCCACAAGTACATGTGCAAAAATCAGGTTGTGTGACTGGTGAGGGTGGAGTGGATGTGCTCGTAACAGGAACATCAGAATTATTAAACAGATCATCGAACATATCAAAGAAATTTGAGTCATCAGACTTTGTCACTGAATCATCACAAGACAAAACCTTAGTTTTCGAGTCAGAAACAAAAACATCATTGGTTTGAACAAAAAAAATAAGATTTCGAAACACTATTATTATCAGACACACTCTCTTCTGAAGCCTGCTTGCCTTGACTTAAATGAGAATCTGCATAGGAAGTAGAAATGTTAGTATCCTTTTCCCTAGCACTACTCTCCGTCACTGGTACAGCAGGTTTGCCATAAACAAGATATGGTTCTTTGTGAATTTCTTCCTGGTTATTTTTAAAAATAACCATCAAAAGGGTTTAGGGTATGATAACAGTGTAATTGTGATTGTGATTGTGACAGAATCATCACAAGTGTAATTGTGATTGTGTGGAGGAGGAAATTTATTATACCCTAAACCCTTTTGTTGGTTATTTTTAAATTTCAAACTATTTTCCATCATTGAAGCAACTACTTCACTTGACACATCAAATTTTCTGAAATTAAAATCTGTTTTTTAAAACTTATTTTTCAATGTGTCAAGCTCGGCAGTCACAATGGCAAGTTGTTTCTCGATAAAATTGTAGCTCTCACACTTATTGCTATAATCTTCCTGTAATTTTCTAAAGTCCTGAGTCTTGATCTCTAATTTTTCTTTTAGAGGTCTTTGGCCGTACTTAAGGTCCTCGTTCTCTCTACGCAACAATTCGATTTGTTCATGTAAAAATTTAACAGTATCAATGCATGTTTGAGAGAAAGAAATTAGACTGACCTCGTTTTTTCTCAGGCTCAGGGGTAGTGGATACCATGAATGCTAACTACAATTCCATCATCTCTGCCTCTGGATCCTCTTCAGCTTTCTCTTCAGGGATGTCACTGATCTGGGCCAAGTGAGCATTTTCAGGTCCAGAAATGTTTAAGGCCTGAATTTGATCCTCACAGTCAAATGACTGAGCTACCACATCTATATTTGCAGTTTCATTGTTGGTAGCAGCTCCCCTGTTGTTTCCCATTGGCACCATCGTCCTTTCATTATTCACTCTTCGATCAGGTCTTGGACAGTCACGAGAAAAATGACCAGGCTCGTGACAGTTAAAGCATCACAACTTTCCTTTGTTGAACCCTACTTTTTTCAGCATTCATTCCCCAATTATTTTTCCCTGTTTTCTTTGCAAATTGTTTGGCCCTGAAAACAGCCATCGCGATCTGCCAAGTGATGTCCATCTCCTCCACGTCCTCAGGGTGAATTTGATCTAAATCAGTAAAAGAAATCTGTGGTGGCAATTCACCAGCCACAAAGGCATTGTAACAGTTTACCAACCTAGAAGCTAGAGCCAAGTTCTCTTCAGCTTCTTTGGGAGCAGAGGAAGCAGCACGGGCTTTTGAGGATGAAGTTGCATATGGATAAGTCACTGATGGTTGAACAACATGATATGGTGTTTGTGGAACAACAAAGGCTTGATTTTGTGGAACAGGTGCAGTGAAAGATGAGAAAGCATTGTTGGAGGAGATCCCAAGATTTGCAGTAGAATAAGAATTCACATGGTTGATTTCTCTTTGTTTGTCATCAAGATCACATGCTTTGATAATTGCCATCATTTCCGCAAGACTGAGTCTGTTGAGATCTTTTGTCTTCTTGATGATTGAGACATTCTTGTGCCATGATTTAGGGAGAGAGTTAAGCAGCTTCTTGTTGATTTTCGATCTTGGCACTAAGATACCGGCTGTGCTCATTTCGGTGGTGAGAGTAGTAAATCGTTATAGTTGAGCCTCCACTGATTCTCCAAGAATGTGATTAAACATGTTGAACTTCTGTCTGATCATGTCTTGACGACTTTGCTTCATATCTTCATTTCCCTCATACACTTCAATTAATGCTTCCCACAGAGCTTTGGCTGAGTCATACTCCATGAATCCTTGTGCAATTTCCGGAGATAAGGCCATTGTAAGTGTTCCGAGAGCCCTTTCTTGCTCCTCAATTTTCTCAAAATCCGCATCTGTGTAATTTGCAAAATCTTTGTCGATAATTGTTCCATTTGGAAGAGTGGTAGTGATTTTAATTAGACCCTTTAGAATACTGCGCCAAATTTTGATGTCCTTCATCTTGATGTACTTTTCCATTCGGTATTTCCATTCTGGGAAACCGTCAGCTGACAGCAAGCGTGGGATTCTGGTAGTGGTACCCATAATCGAGTCCAATTACTGATGAGCTGTTAAAGTTTGTGATTCCATTTTTTAATTTTCTGTGATTTCTTAATTGATTGAAAATAAAGGTTTGTAAGGAAAAGCAACCGTAAACGATGAGGTATTATAACCAATAGAGTTCACGACAGTACACAAAAAATGGTTCACAGTCAGTTTACGGTTCACAGTCAATTCACAGTCAATAACAGTTCACGGTCAACAAGTGATTCACAGTCAAGCAATGGATCACAGTCCAGCAATGATTCACGGTCAAAAAGATGATCACGATCAATGTATATGAATGGTTCACGGCCGTACACAGAGTTCACGGTCGTAAACACTTCAACAAGTAAAACCGTAAACGACCAGAAACAGATGAAAACAGATGATTTTAAGCTGATTTCAATTCCTTTGGCCTTGAATCTTCACGATCTAATGTAGAAAACACACAAACCACTTGAATAATGATGAAAACGAAGAATCCTTCAACCGAAAACACAACTGTAATACGTTTTGACACCGGTATGGCTCTGATACCAATTGTAAGTCCCATAAATGCAAACCAACCAGTGATCAAACACAATCAAGATGCAAAAACAGTAAGAAAAGGAGTAGAAGCAAAGAAGTTCCAACAATGCACACGTTGTATTCAGCCGTAAACGTCTAGTACACTTGGAACACACACATACACGTCTGACACATCTGACACATCCGACACACTATTTATATGACCACCAGCCGCAAACACGTTCACGAACCTGAACAGGTTCACGGCCGTGAACCCTACTCGGCCGTAAACACAACCGCAAACACAACCGCAAACACGCATTACATGACTAAAACCCTATCAGACCTATACAGATAGATGCCTAGCCCAAACCAACAAATTATGACCTAACAATTGCTGAGTCCAAACGGCATCACCACGAACTCATAGTGCCCATAGCGAGTCCTAAAAGCCGTATTCTAGACATCCTCGTCCCTGACTCGCATCTAGTGATAACCTGATCGCAGATCAATCTTGGAGAACCAAGATGCACCCTGTAGCTGGTCAAACAAATCATCGATCCTCGGGAGGGGATAACGGTTCTTCACCGTTACCTTATTCACGTCCCGGTAGTCTATGCACATCCGATGCAACCCATCCTTCTTCTTCACAAATAGGATCGCGGCTCCCCATGGTGAACTACTCGGCCTGATAAATCCCTTGTCTAGCAGCTCTTGCAGCTGCGTAGACAACTCCTGCATCTCGGGAGGAGCCAACCGATATGGTGCCTTGGCTATCAGAGCCGCACCAGTAGTGTACAACCTCTGTGAACCGTCGCAACCCTAACGGTCCTGTCATCTGCAATCTCCACATCAAGTGGGCAATCCAGCTCCCCCGGAGCTCCTACGAATAGCTTCCTGAGAGCGAGCGACACAAAAGATCGGGTTGCACCCGAATCAAACAGTACCAAGGCTGATATACCGTTCACTAAGAACGATCCTATAACAAACACATAAACATAAGCAATAATCATAACAAATAAAGAGATAAAGAAAGAATACATACACGTCACAACATCGGGAGCCGCACGTGCCTCCTCATCAGTAAGCTGGAAAGCCCTACTCCTCGCCGTAGGCGCCTCTGCCCGGCCCTGACGGCCATCTGTAATCATCAACGTGGCAGGAGCGGGTGTCGCCACCTGCCCTGTTGCTGCTAGACTCGGACACTGGGCCTTCTTATGGCCCCTCTGATTGCATTGGAAGCAAATCAGATCTGAAACTGTTGTGGTGGTGGTGGTAGCTGTACAATCCCTACTCATATGACCAGTTCGGCCGCACTTGAAGCAGCCTAAACTCCCCGCCTTGCACGCCCCCTCGTGCATCTTGCCGCACTTATCGCACCGGCTGCGACCCTGCTGGCTCCTCGATCTGTGATATGATACCTTAGGCTTTTTGCCCGCACTGCCTGCCTGAACCCCATCTGGTTTCCTCTTCCTCTCCATCTCCAAATCTAGCTCCCTCTCTCGAGCCCTAACAATCATGTCCTCCAGCGTCTTGCAGTTGGAGCGGCTCACAAACTGGCGGATATCACTCCGCAACATCTCATGGTATCAGACCTTCTTCATCTCCTTGTCCGCCGCGTATTGCGGAACGAGAAGGGCCCTCCCCCTAAACTTGGCGGTGATCTCCGCCACTGTCTCAGTCGTCTGCTCCAAATCCTGGAACTCCCTCACTAACAGCTGCACCTCAATCACAGGTGCAAACTCGGCCCTGAACCTGGCCAAAAAATCACTCCAGTTCATAGAATCTAGAACTGCATCATCTCCAATGGCTCGTCCGACCTCCTCCCACCAATCTCGTGCCCTGTCCTTCAGAAGACAGGATGCAGGACCTTGTCCCCCTCAGGACATCTGCTCGAACGAAATGTGTTGGCGACATCAGCCAACCATCTGCTGCTCGTAATGGGGTCCCGAGCCCCATGGTAGTCGGGAGCTCCACAAGCACTGAACTCCCGGAAAGTCAGGGTGTGCGACCCAATCATGGGCGCCACCTCGGTGCGGAAAGCGCTCAACTTCTCATCCAGAAGCTCCAAAATACCCCCCTTGACCGAACCAAAGATCACAGGAGTCTACTCTAAAATGTTGCGCATGACCTTAGACGAAATAAACTCCCTCATATGCTCATCCATCTGCCCGGTTCCAGAGCCCGAGCCTGATCCCTCACCAGTGCCTGAAGTGCCAATTGGCCTAGTGCGTAGCGTCACCATGCTGAAAATACACCATAACAAACATCGGTATACTCATCATAACTCGAGGGATCTTACATTCTACAAATTTCATGGGTTCATCTCAGCATTTCTTGATTCGAGTACGGATCCTCTGCTTTCATTAGTACTTTCCTCATCTATCCGTATTTTCCTCAAGAACTGCCTCGACTCCACCAAGTCCCTTCTACTACTACTGTTGATCTCATGCTAAACTCATCCTAGGCTTGCCCTAGGGTAACCACCAACACACTCTCTGCCATCAGCTGCATAAGAAGTCCCTGCTATCTCCCCTTAACTAGCTCGCAAATTTCATTACATATCACTAAGACTAGATAATTCTTCGAATGAGAGGTTCTACCCTACAACGGTTAGACTCAAAAGAGAGCTGCGGAATAAGGCTAAAACTAACCTTCTGAAATTATTTAGTCCTCGCAATATGTAACTTAACGTATTCGTTTACTAGTTAGTAAAAGATAACTAGAACTCCTTAAAGCACAAAGCAAGTAGCATCCGAGCATCGAGTAAACATAATCAAGCATATAACATTCAGACCATCACTGGCTAATCTATACTAGCATGCGGTTCATAAAGATGAGATACACATAACAGGCACATAAGGCATCCTTCCTAGATGCTTAGTCCTAAACTAGCATGCAATTCTCATAAAGCTGATACACATATAATAGGCACATAAGGCATCCTTCCTAGATCCTTAGTCCTAAACTAGCATGCAATTCTCATAAAGGTGATACACATATAATAGGCACATAAGGCATCATTCCTAGATCCTTAGTCCTAATCTAGCATGCAATTCTCATAAACTTATCATAACGTAAACTTGTATGGGTAATTTGGGAGTACTTACTTGAGCTCGACTGATTGCATGCACCACACCCTTTTTCTCTTTCAAAGTTCTTTTCTCTTTTCAAAATTCTTTTTGGAAAAATGATTTTCTTTTGAAAATTTTCATACCAAGTCCTTAGTTTGAGTTCAGAAACACTCAAGAGTGTGCCCGAATCCCTCAAACCAAGGCTCTGATTACCAACTTGAAACATCCCAAAATAATAGACCACAAATTTTTATTTTAAAACTTATAACAAAACCATAAATCATCCATCATCATAAAGAAAATCAAGAATCATGTATCTCAAAACATCACGTCCAATACTATATCAAAATCATTTGAGAAAAATATCAGAGTCTAAAACATCCCAGGGTAAAACCGTGGTGTGTGCCATGCGATCATTCCGAGCCCATCCCTTTGCTAGTGGAAGTACCTGAAACCAAAACTGAAAACTGTAAGCACGAAGCTTAGTGAGTCTCCCCAACTACCACATACCATACACATATCATATAAACACATCTTGGGCCCTGCCCCAGCTACATCGAGTCAAGCTCGGCATCGGCTTTCCCGGCATCAGGCCCCACCCAGCATCGAACCCTACTCGACATCGGGCCCCGTCTGACATCGAGCCTCGCCCGACATCAAGCAAATCTCAAAATACGTAAAAGCATAATCAGTAATACACATAAACCTAAGCATATAACATTAACACTTAAACATGCCTCGGGCCCCGCCCGACATCGGACCATAGTCTGGTAACCTACTAACGTTCCTCGGGACCGCCCCGGCATCGGACCGAAGTCCGGAAACCTACAATACAACACATGCAAGAATCACAAAGACATCAAGCATACAAACATTCCTCGCGACCGCCCCGACATCGGATTGAAATCTGGAAAACATATAAACCTACATCGGGCCCCGCCCGGCATCAGACCATAGTCAGGTACTACTACTAGCTATACGGGCCGGCCTTGGTGCCTTATACCCGTTTCTACTGGAAGAAACTCACCACGAATGCTAGCTATGAAATCTCGTGTGAGGAATCCCTACCGGCTGCTCCAACGACTCCTCGACTATCAATTTCACAATAACACTTAATCAGAATCTGATAATCCTTCTTAGGGTAAAATGACCATTTTACCCATGGTCAAAGTCAACATCATGGTCAAAGTCAAAGTCAAGGTCAACTCCCCGTCAACCCAACTCGTCGAGTTATCTCTCAACTCGGCGAGTTCCTGAACAACTCAGACTCGTGGTCAACCGAGTCAACTTGTCGAGTCCCTTCACAGACTCGTCGAGTTCTACCTGACATACTATCGGGACAACTTGGCTTCAACTCGTCGAGTCCCTTACTGGACTCGTCGAGTTCCCCTGTCTCTTTGGGCTATCTTAATGGATTAAGCCCCTACACTTCAGATCCAAACTTCATACTTCACCATAACCCTGAAAATGTCCCTTTAAGGGTAAAGTTTCTGACTTTACCCCTTAATACCACTTCTTAAAGGGTTTAGCTCAAACCCTAATTCCTTGGGACCTAGAACTTGGTCCTTAACCCTTCTATTCACCAAACTAAGGCTTATAACTTCATATCTACTCTCCTAACACTACTTGGACAGGTAAAGTTCCAACCTTTCTCCACATTCCTGGCCTTTTAGGGCTAAAAAGGCCAATATAAAACTCTATGTCTTACATGGGGGCTCCAATGGCATAAAGTTTCCACCTTTAAGTCATAACAACCCCTTTAAGTCCTAGATCTGGAAGATTATCCACATTGGTCGTCCATTCCTGTTACACCCCCAAACTGGAACTGCGGAAACATTCGGGGGCGGAGGACGTCATGTTTAGTATCACAACACATGCATCATAGTAATCAAAGTAACAAACAACCATTGCCTTAATATTAAAGTGTTTACAATGTATTAGATTCATAAAATATTGACTCCAAAGTAAATAACAAAACAAGACATGAAGCTACGGTGCTCCATCTTCTGAATCCCAGGGCGCGTACCTGTCTACTAGTTCCCTGAGAATACAAGTTATTTTGAAAGAGTAGATCAACATTTAAGCTGGTGAGTTCATAAGTATTTTAGTTATGAAAAGTAAACTGTAAGTTCTTTAGAAAAGTTCGCCTGTTCCTCCAGAAAATCCTATATTTTCTGATGTGATGAATGATAAGTAAAAATGACTCTACAATTCCTTCTATGAGTACTAAATGGATACAAGTTATATACAACCCGGAGTAAACAGACAATTGATTGTGTGAATCTGCCCTAAGCCCACAACAAAACAAGGAACAGGAAATGAGGCGGAAGTCACACATCCCACTGTTTGTTAGATCTTCATTGTATATAACCCTGGTGTATTCATTTGGTACTTACGGAGGTAACTGTAATAGTTCTTTTATATTTGATGAAAACATTCTTTAAGAAAATCATATATTTCCTTTAGTAAAAATGGTAACCACAATAGTTCCTTCTATAATCACTTAGTTTATACTAGCTATATATAATCTAATATCGAACGGACAGTTAAATGTATGAATCTGCCCTAAGTCCACAAGCAAACAAGGAACAGGAAATGAGGCGGAAAACACACATTTAACTGCCTATCGGATATTAATTATATATAACCCTAATGTATAAACTAAGGTATTATAGACTTAACCATTTAAGGTCCTTTTAGTTATACTGGTTTAATAATGCGTATCAAACCTTTTACATGTAAGTTTCTAGTTTCATCTACTTAATGTTCTATCTGAAAAGTATGTTTTGTACAAGAAAGCGGTATACTGAATTTGTATGCTATGACCTGACCCATACATGTTACTACCTATGATTACTTGGTGTATATATATATATATATATATATATATATATATATATATATATATATATATATATATATATATATATATATATAGCTAAGATCGAATAGATAGTAGATTGTGTGAATCTGCTCTAAGCCCACAACCAAACAAGGAACAGGAAATGAAGCGAAAAGCACACATCCTACTGCCTGTCGGATCCGATTAATATATATCCCAGTTGTATCTACCGAGGAATCATAAAGTTAGCATTATAGGCCCCCTTCTAACTGAATGTACTAAGACCCAACTGTTTTGTTTGTTTGTCTTTTGTAATGATGTATGTTTTCCCAAGTTTTATGACTATCTTTACTAGACAATAGTTTGCATTACCTTTTATGTGAGAATATCACTATATGAATGTAATGGGAAAATGTAAGTATACAGTAGTATTGTATAAAATAACTACTGAAGTACTAACTACCTTAAAACCAATAAGTTTAATTAAGGTTAAAATGTGATGTGGTTATAACCATGATGATTGACTAGTATTTAACACGACGACCTGCTGGCGTCGAAACTAATGTGACATTTGTCACCCCTTGGCCTGCCGTCCAAACTGTAGCGAACAGTCGGGATGCGGGATTGTCAGTTCCGTATAGATCTATACACACACTGCCCGCTCTCCCTCCAGGAGACTCTAGTTACAAAACGCGACATAACAAGTGTATTGCTATGTCGTGAAGTAGTGGTTTCACATTATTGTTATCTTGTTCTTGTTATAGTATGTTCCTTTCTGTTCTTGTTATAGTATGTTCCTCCCTGTTCTAGTTATAGTATGTTCCTCCCTGTTCTAGTTATAGTATGTTTGAACTGACTCATGTATGAACCGACTCATGTAAGTTTCACTGTTCTAGAAATAGTAAGTAGTAACCCTCTAAACTATACCTATTATTGTTTACTAGTATGTTTGTTTGAACTGTTACTGTCATATAGAAAAGACTCAATTATCTACTGAGTTAAGCATGTACTTTAAGAATGAAGTTTTATAAACAAAAAACTAACATCTTTAAAAAGAGTTTTTGCATTGATTTGATCACTTACAAAAGCATAAGAAATCCTTTAATGTGATGGTTATCACAGGTAAATATTTACACAATATCATTGTGTTCAACTTGTATTCCCCCCCACCCCCCTCAAAATCATTTAAAACATTTAAAAGATTGATTATAGGGGTATGAACTCACCTTGTGTGGGTGATTCAACTGAAGATTCGAGTAAGGATGCTAAGTTCCACGAATAAAGTCCCGAGACACAACGAGTTCTAAATGACATATATTGATACATATAGGCATGTAATTAGCAAATCTAACTACAAAGGAGATTGGGGAACAACCTAGGATGCAAGGATAACTCACCAATTGAGTGCTAGAAGCAAGTTAGAAGATTGAAGGAGTGTTCACGCCCCTATGGTGTGATCACGGCCCAAGAACACATGAAGTGTTCACGGCCCAACAAGGTTCACGACCCAAATGATGGGTGATTCACGGCCCAAGATGATGGTTCACGGCCCAACAAGATGGTTCACGGGCCAACTTGATGTTCACGGCCCAAAGATGAGTGGTTCACGGCCTAACAAGATGAAGAACACTTGAAGAACACTTGAAGATCTAGGTGTTTTGGCAAGTGTTTGAAGATCCTAAGTTGTATTCTAAGGAGATACTAAGGAAAGAGGGTGAAAAGAATGAAAATGGTGTTCTTGATATATGATACTTGAGAGAGAAAGGGGTTGGTTGCGGCCAAGAGAAGAAGAAGTGAGGAATAAATGAAAGAAAGGTACTTATATGGGAGGGGTTCACGGCCACACTTGGGTTCACGACCGTGAACACCCTTTGATGGGTTTTCTGGTTCGATTTCATTCCTCTAATACTAAGCTAACACTTCTCAACATCCAATCCATAAGTATACTGGGCTTAGAACTCATTAAAATGACCCTTATCAAGGCTAAAAGGCAATAGAAATAAGTCTGAATTTTGGTTGATTGGATTGACTTTACAATACGGGTTGTCCCAATTCCCCAAAAGTTATCATTCTTGGGTCAAAACCTTCATAAAAGGGGAAAGAAGAGATCTAATATACTAGAGGTCAAGATAGAAACTTGATTACCAGAAAATGTAGCCAAAGAAGTGTAGTTTCTGGATCTACTCTCCTCCTCTTGAGCCTTCTAACTCCTTCTTCTTCTTCAAGCTTCAAGAACACAAAAGGTTGCTTACAAATGGCTCACACACTCACAAGATGCTCTAGGGTTTCGTGGATTAGGGTTTGAGACAAGGAGGCTGTAAATGAGGCCAAGGGGTGGGGATTAAGATGCTTAAATAGGGTGCAAAACCCCGAAATTAGGGTTTCATTCTGGCTGATCTACTCGCCGAGTCGATGGCTCTCGACTCGTCGAGTAGGCAGCTTAAACCCCGCACATAATTTGCCTTCTACTTGACGAGTTAGGGCCACCAACTCGTCGATTCCTTCTCTTAAATGAATAAATAAATATTTAATGCATCCCAGGGATCTAGGCGTTACATTTCTTTTTGAATAAACTAGTCAAAATGTCATGCCTTACTTTTTCATTCATTATTTCTAAAATAATAAGACGAAACAAGACAAAAGTTTTATATTTTATAAACAAAGTTTATAAAATATAAACTTTAACTTTTGGTAAAAGACAAAAGAATTTATCTAGTCCAAAATGTTGTGCATGACTTATTAATTGATACCATATGAATTATATAATGTTACTTGCGAATGAAAATTATTATTTCCTTGAAATAAATTATTTCCAATTTAATTATATGAGTTTATTGAATATTTATTAAAATTAATTTCTAATAAATATTCAGTTGTATCAAGTTGTTGTTAGTGTGACCCTTTAGTATCATATGTTAATTAGTAATATCACTTTAATATGATTCTTGAGCATACTAGATCTTTCACCTATGACCTGTCCAAAGCTATATGAGATTACATTTTAAAATATGAGAAAAACATGGGAAAATAAATCCAATTTATGTAAATGTTACCATCAAAAGTAATGGTGATTATTGCTCTTTAGAATTACCTCCGTTAGGATTGGTAGAGGTTCATTGAGTACTAGCGGCCGCCAAAGTGTTTGGAAAACTGATTGTCAACTACAATTAACAAGAATTATCAATAATAGAGAAATCAAATACTGATGTTTTAATAATTGCAATCGACAAACAATAAGAAACGAAAGACAAATAATAGAGTGAATATAACAACAAATTAACAATTTCCCCCATAGTGATTAGGGTTTTTGCGTTATACCCATCTGAGCTTCTATAGCAGCACAAGAATGGTGAAATCTTATTAAAAAAGAGCCCAAATAGAGGGACAGATATAAGCACCAGATTCAAAATTTTCGTTTAGAGAAACATAGAAATTAAATAGAAAATCCCATGAAAAGGATGATAGGGAGGGAGAAAAAAAGTAGAGATACATAAATTAAAGAGAAATCTTATATGAGCATTTGGCCCTGTCTCTTAAAACAATTTTGTTTCTATAAAACAAAGTCTACAAAATTTTGTTAATAGCAATCCAAATTTGACCAATAAATATATAAAACATAACATTGTTCATGTTCATAATCAAACCTATAGCCAAGCCATACAATCTGAGGTGGTCGTAAATGAATTTCAAAAGATTGATGCTAGGATTTGGTTAAATAGTAAAGTAGGTGGCCGGTCGGAAGTATCATCAGCGGTGTGAGAATCATGTGGCAAGTCGACTTCTTAGGATTTTTAGAAATAAAGGGAGGCAACGATAATATTTATGGAGAATATGTTTCTTTTCTTCCACAAAAATTGGGATATTACGTATAAAAGAAATACTAACTGCTATTAGATGGAAACTGTATCAAATAACTCTGTAAAATTCACATTCGGGATTAATTTGCTGATTTATAAGGGAGTATACAACAACGTGGAACGAAATAATGACCAAGAAATAAGCAGGATTTAGAGGGAAAGCTTCATAAGAAGATGTCAAGTGGCAAAATGGAAGTGTAAAATAGGCCATGTGGCATGTGGCAGGTTTTATTTATTAGAAGAGGTAGATTTATAAGCTATTTTTATCTCCTAAATATTATTAGGATGATCATAAAGAAGCATGGGAAGCTACCACATAATCATCATACTTGTACTGAAAAATTTGAATCCCTTTTTATTTATTATTTTTTTGCAAATTAGCTAGGTACATAACTTGTGTATTGTACGTCTTTTAAAAAACGTGAAAATTGACCAAATTTCACTTATAAGACAAGTTTAATCAAATCCAACACTTCAAACTTGATTCTAAATTACTTAAGATGATTATATTTGATTTAACATTTATCATCTAATTAGCATCATAAACATAATTAAAACCTAAATCCATGAGACAACCACATAATTCTCATTTTAGACTTCTAAAACTTCAAACTTAACTATTAGATTTGGTTGTCTCTTTTGATTTGAACGTGTGTTGCAAATCTTTAAAAACATACAAATTGACTAAATTTCAACTGTAAATTGTTGACCAGAAGTGGGTTTCCTGCTTCTTGTACACACCAAGAAGGTAACTGGAGCAAAATGCTTTTAAGAGAAAGTACAAACAGAGAAAACTAAAACATGATTTAATTGAATGAAAAACTAATGCCATCTAATGGATTACATGAAAACGGAAATGCATGAAAACAGAAACTACCCATTAACATTTGTCAATCACTAAAAAGGAAAAGTCAGTAATTGACATACAAGCAAACATAAGGTAAAAACACAGCTGGAACTAACAAAAGCATGAAAGTCACATGCATATATCCACTGGATATTAAAATAGGTGTTGCTACTTCAATATTCCCTCTCAACACCTGCTTGAACCATGCCCATAAGATTGCATAATTCAACAAGTTTCGGACTTGATAAGCGTTTAGTGAAAAGATCTGCAACTTGTTCTTTTGTATTCACATATCGAAAATCAATTTCTCATTTAAGAACTTTTTCCCGAATGAAACGATAATGAACTTCAACGTGTTTGGTTATGGCATGGAAGATGAGATTTTCAGCGAGGTGAATTGAGGGTTGGTTATCACAGAAAACAGGAACTTTGTACTCGACATCTTGATTCTGATCTTTTAGTAATTAAAGAAGCCACATGATTTCTTGAGTTGCCATAGCAGTTGCACGGTATTCTGCTTCCGTAGTGGACAAATATATAATGGGTTGGCTTTTGCTACACCATGACACAATGCTTAAACTAACCATAAACACATAGCCTGTAGTTGAACGTCGAGTGTTCAAGTCTCTGCATAATTAGCATTACAGAATCCTTTTAGCTTGCATTCAGGTTCCTTCTTAAACATTATTCCATAGTTTAATGTGGTCTTGATATATCTAAGCACCCTCCTGATAGCATCAAGATGTGGTTTTCTAGGTACCTGCATGAACCGACTTAACATTCCGACAACAAAGGCAATATCAGGCCTTGTTAGGGTTAGGTAGATTAGTCTTCCAACAATTTTCCTATACATTGTTGCATCTTCAAGCTTCCTTCCTTTATCCTCATAGAGCTTAACATTGGTATCTTGAGGAGTTACTGTCGGTTTGTAATCCAACATCCCAAAACGGTTCAAGAGATCAATCATATACTTCTTTGATGTAGTATTATCTCCTCACCCTCATAGTTGATTTCTAAACCAACAAAGTGATTCAGTCTTCCAACATCCTTCATGTGAATTCTGGTGCACATATTTTCCTTTACTTGTGAGATCACCTCATCGAGATCTCCATTTATGATCAAATCATCCATGTATATAAGAACCACTACCACTTTGTCACCCACGGTCTTCACAAACAATAGATCTGGTATTATAAACTCTTTTGGAGTGGTTGGGTTAAGGACTTTTTCATATTAAGGGCTCAATGGTTAAGACATTGTAGTATTTGGCTTTATTTGGACCTAGGGTTGGAGATCTTGATCTCTTTAGGTGTCTTAATGAATAAAGTTGGAAAATTTATCCATTTAGACCATAGTATGGACCAGATCCGACCTTTGGAGCTCTTGGAATAAAAAAAAACGGCTTAATCCATTAAGCTGTTGAAAACCAGCGCCCACGGTGTGACGACTGGGAATTGCCCATCTCTTCGATTGTATGAGGGCCACGACGTGGCCAAAGATGGACACTATGTGGCGGTTGACTAAAGTCAATGATTGGCCATTGACTTTGATCGTTGACTTTTGGCATGGGTTGACTTTTTGTCAAATTTCTATTTTTCGAAGGTAGATTTAGAGTTTGCCTTGTGTGGATTGTTAAGAAGTGTTTAGCACCCATCTTTTGGCGGTGAGAGTTGCTGGCTGTGGTTAGTGTGGCTTTGATCAGGGTTTTAATCGGCGATGTGATTAAGGTGAGTCTCCTTACTGTACTTGTGGGTCAAAGGTACCAATGTCGACCAACTGAATTATGTTATGTAGGAAGACCAGGTGGTGGCCCCTGACAATTGTATGAAAGACGTGGATATGGCTCTTGACATTTTGTATGCAAGACCAGGGTCTGGACCTTGGCAGTTATATGTAGAATGCTAGTTATCTTTGTGATACTTGAATGAAAGACCAGGAGGTGGCTTTTGGCACTTGTTTGTAAGACCTAGCCCTGTCGAAAATACCTGTTATCCGAATTACCCGCCCGATTTTTTCGGGTATCGGGTAAATCGGGTCGAGTAAATTGGGTATCGGGTTAATTTTTTTGGGTATTTGGGTAACCCGATTTTTTTCAGGTCAGGTAAAGGGTAAGTTTTTTGGGTTTCGGGTATACCTGATTACCCGAAATATATTAAACAAATAATGAATGGCCTAATATCCTATATTCCTTTATGAATTAAGTTTATCCGTGATCGTCTGATCGATTCCCAAATCCCAACTCCCTCGTTCTATTTTATCGTAAAAAAAACCCTCGTCTCTTCATTCATCACTGATCGATTAACTTCAGCTGGTCGTCCCCGCCTCCTCGCCGGTCAGCTGGTCGTCGGCTAGTCATCGTCACGCCGATCATCAGGTGGTCGTCGCCTGTTGGCTGGTCGCAGTCATCCTCGTCACCTCCAGGCAAAAATCACATATTTGGACTTTAAAATTTGAAGTTCAAACTTGGCTTGAATGTAAGTGATAACAACCAATTGCTTTTATTTTACAGTTAAATTTCGTCCCTTAACTTAATAGTCTTCACACCTATTGCAATTTGACCTGCTGGCTAGTGCTTTGTTTTGTTTTTGTTTCTATTTGACAGATTATATCTCTAATATTATATCTCTAATATTACTAAACTACCATTATATCTCTAATATTACTACACAAGAAGAGTATCTGACAGATTATATCTCTAATATTACTAAACTACCATTAATATTTTATTCGACTACTCCTAATTTGATAAGTAAATGTTCAACTATTGAAGAAATAAATTCAGTTGTTTTCAGTGAACTTTGTAGCTATGGATTGTAATTATTTAAATAGTTTGTTTTGATGTTGATAGCATAACAGTTTGGACAATGTCACTTGTAACTTACAGGAACGTGAATATGGAGACTTGCAAACAACCTTGTGAGCTATTATTTAGTATTTACAATGATGAATTTTGATCCAAATGCTCTGCTTCTATAAAATCCAGTCAATGTAGTTTGTGATTTCAAAACTCCAACAAGTGTCTTCTAAATGGGAAATGGATGCACATTCGATGTGTCGCCCACATTTTAAATTTAGTGGTGCAAGACGGCATAAAAAAAGTTGATAAGGCGGTTGAGATAGTTCGATGGGCGGTTAAATGGATTAGGAAATCGCCTTCTAGAATTCATAAGTTTACCGAGTTTGCTAAGGTTGCTAATCCCGGTATAACAAAACACTTGAAGAGAGATGTGCCAACAAGATGGAACTCTACTTACCATATGTTGGAAATTTCCCAAGCTTACGAAAAAACTTTTGAGAGATATGATCTTGAGGAATTTGATTTTCGGTATGAAATTGAAAAGGTAGGTTTTCATCAAGCGATTGGGAAAGGGTTAGGACTGTATGTCATGTTTTAAAACCTTTTCATGATGTTACTTTGAGGATTTCCGGGACACCTTATGTGACATCAAACACATGCATTGAAGATATATATTTCATTCGTACGCTCTTGGATGATGCAATTTCCGATTCTAGTCTTTGTGATATTGCATTGACCATGAAAATAAAGTTTGATAAGTATTTTGCCGACATAGAAAAAAATGAATTTATTGCTCTACTTTGCTTTGATTCTTGATCCGAGGAACAAAGTAAAGTATTTGGTTATACTACTTAAGGATCGTTATGGAGAAAAGGGGGTGGAGGCTAAAAAGATATATATCATTGATTCTATGTATGAATTATATAATGATTATATTAGAATTCATTCTCCAAGTTTTACTTCAAGTACTGCCGAGTCTACCACTTCATCATCGATACTAGGGAAACGCCAAAACCCGGATTTTGTGGCACCTAATCCCCCATTGAGAAATAAACTAAGAGAAAAGATGAAGACGAACATAGTTGAATCAATTGGGGAGTTAGAAAAGTATTTGCAAGAAAGTGTTGAAGACGACTCAGAAATGTTTAGTATTCTAGATTGGTGGAAAGTGAATAGTCCAAGATTCCCGATTCTATCATTGATGGCAATTATGATCTGTGTTTTAGAGAATAGCCACTTAGAGAGAAGCTCTAGACGCAGTGGTTAAGAATATGCTAGCATATGTTATGTAATAGAATGTAAAGTAATATGTGATTTATTACTTGAAGTTTATATGTTATTATGATAATTACATATGATTTTTATAATGAGTGAATATTGTAATTACTCACTAAGCCTTAGGCTTACAATTAGTTACCATTGTTGTCACAACTAGAATTTTAGCTAGGAAATTCTATTCTCATGTAATCATTCAACTATTGTAAAGCATGTACTCTAAGTGAATATCACTTAATGCTCATTCAAATACATCTCTCATGTTCAACTAAGGGTTGGAAACCCTAGAAATCCCGGTTTGAATTTTTATGGACTAGGATCCTCTTATTGGGCCTTTTTGGGCCAATAAATCTTAAGTTAGACTATCTTGGGCTCAGAACCCTTAAATGGGCTCTATTTGGACCCGCATTCATAAAACTTAACATTTTGGGCCATATGGGCCTAAAATGGATTGGTTTACCTCTATTGGGCCTTGTTGGGCCATAAATGATTCCATTTACCCTAATGGGCCTTAAACCCTATAAAGAGGACTTCATTGGGCCGTGAACATCTATAGGGGCCCAATGGGCCGAAAAGTGATTATTTGGGGCTCATGATTTCGAGCAAAGACAAGTAACGGCCAAATTAATCCACTTCCTTTTTCCTAGCCCAAATTTTCGGCCCATGTGTACAAAATAATAATAATAAAAATAATGGAAGGAGGATGAATTAATATGATGACAACACATAATTATCTAGCAAATATCTAGATAATCACATGTATCAAGAAGTTCATTACCCACCATGCAAAATCTTTTTCTCCCCTCTCCTTATTACTCTCGGCCGAACCTTCCACCATACCACCTCCATAATTTTCTTCTAAACACTCTCAAACACTCTCAAGAACATCTCCTTCTTCCATCAAAAATCTCGAGATTTGTGGGTGCTTTCAAGAGGATTCTTCACCAATATCATCATCCTTGGTAAGTTTTGGATTAGATCCATTGTTTAGTTTCTTGATTTCTCCAAAAATCCCCTCTTAACGCATGTCATTTCGTGATCTATGCTTAATAGAGTCCAAAAATCATTCCAAGAAGCTTACTAGGGCCGAGAATCACATCATTTTCTTCCATTTCTTCTTCAAACCGAGAACAACAAAGCAAGGTGAGTTCATACCCCCTATTTTCGATTTTTACTTTGTTTTGGGAGAGAATACAAGTTGTTTTGTGTAGATCTATGTGTGTATGCATGATATTGTGTGTTTTTCATGATATATGTTGTGATATGTGTTTTACTTTAGGAGTTTTACTTGAACAACAAGTTTAACACTTAGATCTTCATAAAAACCTTAAGAAAAGTATGTGTTATCACATATATTACATGTAAAACTGTAGATCTGGGATTTATACACTTAAAATAGAGAAAATAAGTGTTGTGTTCAAACATGGATAACTTAAACTCATAAATCAGCCATTGACAGAAAAACTTTGGTCTAATCTCGGACTGTTTTGACCACCTTAATGGTAATATTTTTCAAAACTATTTTACATTAAAAAAGTTCAGGTTTATACCTTTAGAATGACTACTCTCACGTTTTCATACGATTTTTCAACAATTTTTGGTGAATTTTACAAAACTGCCTATCATATTTGAAATAATATCGGACCAGCCTGTGAAAGTGAGCAATTTCCCACTGGATAGAGGCCATTAAAAATTATGAGAAACATTGTGAACAAAGTAGACAAAGTTTCCAAGCTGCCAGAGTTTACGTATCCAAATTTAGACTCACGATGATTTTTCTACAAATTTTCCAACAGCCGGGTCAGAAAAGTCAAAAACAAGAAAAATGTGTATTTTCACAAAAATCTAGCCAAAAATGATATTTTTGACAAAAATGGGTTAGAAATGTTATTTTTACCAAAAATTAGCCATAAATACATGTTTTGAACAAAATGGGGACTAAAGTGTAAGTTTTACTAAGACTGGGCCATAATTGTAAATTTTTGGCTTATTGGGTCAAGAATGTCATTTTTACAAAAAGTGGGCTTTATATGCTATTTTGGTAAATAATCTGGCTAATACTAGCAATAAAATAACAAACGGACTAATTTTGTCATTCGTATAATATTGGGCCTTAGTGGGCCGTTAATATGCTTGATAGGTCCTGAATACTATTTATTTGTTTATTGGGCCTCACTGACCCATTAACATGCGCGACGGACCTTGGATACTATTTGCGTGCTATTTGGGCCTATAAATACCTTACATGTGAAATGGGCCTTAGTTGTCCTTTTACATATATTTTGGGCCCATGTTATATAATCTCATTTCTTTCGGGCCTGAAAATGACTTACGTGTTCAGTGAGACTCAGTGGTCCGCAGACATGGTTCATTGGGCCAGAAATGAGTTTATATGTTTCTCTTCGCGTAAAATTCGATTAAGGATCTAGTGAGACTTGTCGGTTGACACCTACTGATTGTACGATCGTAGCGTATAGTTATAATCAGAGTCTCTTGGAGGGAGAGCGGGGTTTTGTGTATAGATTTATACGGGGATGACACCTCACACTTGAGTTGTTCGCTACAGTTAGACTACATCAGTCTAGGGTGACGATAACCTTATTCTATTTTTCCGTCGGCGTTCACAAACGCAAAGACATGCGAAATTGTCATTATTTAGTATGGTTATGACGGCTCACTTAGAGGAATTAACGTTATGAAGTTTGTGGAAGACCATTCTCTTTTCTCTTGGATTACTAGGAAACTTACTCACACTGGTACTCAACCTCGGGGTTGGTACGACAGCTTTCTCTTTTCTTCTTTTACAGGCAACATCGGGTTGTCTGGGGGCATTCTAATTACATTTCTCTTTTGGCATTCTATTAATCAATAACACACATGCATTGATACAAGATCAGACACAAACATACTAAACTATTTTAAGAAAATACAGGATTTTCTTGTGATTACAAAGCTATACAAATCATTTTCTCAAACATGCTTATGAACTCACCAACATTTTTATGTTGACTTTTTTAAATTAACTTGTATTCTCAGGAAACCGTTGAAACAAGTTGGGACGAACAAACTAATGGATGTTTTGTTATATTTCTATTTCATCAGACTTTAATTATTTTGACTTGTAATATTCAAATACAATACTCGATCTAAACGATGAATATTGTTATATTACATGTGTGATGATGATGATGTTATGTTTCAATTATATACTCTATGATGATACTACCACAATGGATTCACGCTCAAGCCCCCGGACATTTCCGCCGTCTGGTTCGGGGTGTGACAATTGTATCTTTTTATAGCAGGCCAATAAGATGATTAGATGGAAGGGAGATGACATGATTGCGACATCTGGACATTCTCAAGGGCATGACATAGATCCAATATTTATTAATTGTATGAAATGATTTTCAAAACGATGTTATGCTTCAACAACTCGATGGTATTACGTTTAATATGATAACGAGATGAGACATGATTAAGAATACGTTTTTAACATATCAACTAAGGTTTTACTTTTCACAAGATTTATACTCTAGTTTTCAAAAAAATTTATGGTCGAAGTTTAGGGATGTTATAGAACACCATTAAAACACCACAAACTAACGCTAAACTAAATGATTCAACACAATAATTTGGACTTAAAATCATAAAACCTACAAATAAATTATAAATTGTATAATTAAGCTTATACAAAGATCAAAAACAAATTCAAAAGGATCCATGGTTTAATTCATGAGGTTGTGTTTTCAAAACCGCTATTAAAGCTTCATAACTTAATTTTCAACGTGGAGATGAACTTATATCACTATCCTAGTGTTATAAACTTAGAATCCAACGCTAATCTTCAACTAGTCATGAAGTTCATATCTGAATTCAGATTTAATGATGATTCATAAATATTAGAAGCTTAATTGATAAAGAAATGGATGAATCAACTGCCAAGCTTCACCTTCATGATTTAGTGTTAAAACTTCAATGTAACTTCAATTCTCCCTGCAATGTCGAATTCTCTTCCAAAAATCAAATTTCTCTCCCATCCATAAGCTTCAAATCGTCCAAATGAAGTAGAAGGGGAAGCGTTGGGCTTTTTATATCCAATCTTCCATCATTTGGCAACATGAGGCCCTTAATTTTCTACTGTTAGATTTAACTCCTAACTTCCAATTATCATCATCAACCTTATAACTTGTATTTTAACCCTAGAATGTTTTCCTCTTTACAAATAAAGTCTAAAACATAGTCAAATAGTTTAGTTTAGAATCCATACCTTTACTTTTATAGTTGAAAAGTCAATCCCCAATTTTAAAGCTTTTAACTTAGTGCTAACCTATCTTTTAATTATTATTTAGTTACTTTCGATTTACTAAACATGTAATCTGTTAATTATTCTTATTTAATTTAATTTATAAATAATTTATTAAAAGAATAATTACGTTTAAAAGTTAAAACTTCTAACCTAAGTTCCATATGTTACAAAAATACATAGCAAGCACATATTTTTTTATTGTTTTTTTATGATCAAAATAAAACCAATTAGAAAAGATTCCCCGGCGTTGCCGGGGTCGGAAGGTATTGCTTTATAAAGTAAAGTAGCATGTTGGTTGCTTTTTGTCCGTTAATGTGAGGGTAATTTGGTCTTTTCAGGTAGTAGGGACTGAATTTGTCATCATGGGTAAACCATATGGACCATTTATGTAATTTTGTCGTCAAATTCAACAAAACCTAAGGACCATTTATGTAAAATAAACCAATTCTTTACTGTTCATAAATGATTTTACACATTAAAAAAACCCATTAATTAAAGAAGTGACGATAAAAAAAATGGGAATCGTTTAAAGCAAAAGCGGAGCGAGAGAATTGAGCGGAAGAAGTAAAAAACAATAACTTAGGGGAAAAATGGCAACAGGTAAAACAATTGAGGCAAAAGAGTAAAAAAAAAGTTGTAGAATTACCGTTTCATAAAAGTGTTATCCTTTAAACAAAGTGACACACAAACAAAAATGGAGGGACCGAAAATGTAATTTAAAGGACCAAAAGTGGCAAAAATATATCAGGCTTACTGTTCTTTTTCTCCACAACTTTAATATATATAATAATACCAAACATTATGTAGATATAATTAGGGCTATAAATGACTGGACGTTCGGTGAGCCATTTGTGTACCGTTTGACGGAAAATTCGTTTATGTTCGTTTATTTAATAAATGAACAGACATGTACACAAATTCTCGTTCGTTTAGTTAAATGAACGAACATGAATAATGATCTCGTTCGTGCATTTGTGTTTGTAACGTTCGTTTACGTTTGTTCATTTAAGTTTATTTATGTTCATATATGTTCAATTGTTTTTTATTACATTATTATATTATATGTTCGTTTATGTTCATATATGTTTAATTGTGTTTGTAACTTTGTTTATCTTTGTTCGTTTATGTTTGTTTAGCATGTTCACGAACATAAAGGAACAAACATAAACAATGTAATTTGTTAAACGAACTAACATGAACAAGAAAACTCATTCGTTTATCTGTTCGTGTTCGTTCGTTTGTTCGGCTAACTTAAACGAATGAACAAGAACAAACCCTTTTTACGTGTTTGTTCGGTTCGTTTACATGCCTAGATATAATATACGACAAATTACATAGCCGATGCCCGATGCCCTAGCTAGAAGCCTAAAATGCCACATTAAGCAAATTATTAAAATCAAACCAACTTAATTTTATATATTTTTTGGATAGTCACATTTAATAAACCAAATTATTTTATAAAACAATATTTTAAAAAGCTACTAATAAACTAACATTTTTATGAAATATCCGTTATCCACGTTCATTTCTCAAACATTTCTATTAAGACACCCTTTAGACACCCTATAAACATTTTTATCAAAAGTCAACCAATAGGTAACTATTTTTAATCATCTTTTTCAAAAAACAATGTAATTTTTACCAATGAAAAAACCTTAAAAATTATATAGGGTGTCTAAATGGTAAAATAAGATGTCCATTTAGCCAACCCCTTTTGAAAATCCAAACTAAAAAAAGCTATTGAAAAGGAAGTGAGTAATTAATAAGTAATAAGTGTGTGTCATTGGAGCAGCCTTAACTTTGTGTCGTTATGGCAGCTTTCACTTGTATTAGTGGGAGGATTATGTATTATGCTTCACATCTCTCCATTATAATCTCTCTCAACTACATTACTCGGGTCGGATTCTCATGATCTATGGGTTTGGAGTATGGGTTATTCGTGTCCTTACGTGACTTGTACCTCACGCATGCATCGTTGTACTTTCTTAAATTAATCCTTTCAGGCTTCCACATGGATGCTGCTCAAACCCAGTTGTCAAAAAATGAAATAAGAATCAAACCCGACCAATCAGATCCGGGTCAACCCGCCCCGAAAGAAAAGAAAACAAACATTTAATTTGTTAAATGAAAAGTGAAGATTGATTTGCTTTAAAAAAGAACCAATAGGATCCTATTGTTGTCGCACTCCGTATCAAAATTAAATCATTTTATTTTTATACATAATTCAGTAAAAATATAATTTTCATATTTTTTTAACATCTAACATAATAAGTACTATAGTTTAAATAGTGTACACTTTTTTGATGGCTATTCATAAATAAACCAAGCATTCAAGAGAGGGAAGATTGCATGTATTCTATATATAAGCCTCTCTCTTTCCCCCAAACACTAAAAATAACTACACAACCATGGACGAGTTGGGTCCAGAAAGATCGGACCACATGAGCTTCCACCAGGCTCCACCTTACAGTAGCAGTGAAGATTGGTGGAAAACCTACGAAACATCAATTTCTCTAGGATTTCTTGCAACTGCCGTCTTCATATCCATGTTCATTATCATGGCCATCATTGAACATCTCTATAAACTCAATGCTTCATTCGATTTGACTCGATACACTAGCCACCAATCCAATGACCCGAGACCGGTGCACAAGCTTGTAGATCCACAACCACATGTAAGTTACTTTGAGATACTCAAACTTGTGTTGTTAATGATCTACATATGGTACAAGTCATTAAAGCATATTCTTGTTACTAGGTACAAGAGAGAAATGCAACGGATTTATCGATATTGATGCCGGGAGAGAAGTACCCGACCTACATTGCACATCCGACACCTCTACCTTGTACAAGGGAAGGAGTTTATTGGCCTTCACATTGTGTTCATGATTTTTCCAATCCTTAGTTTTTCTTTTTTTTTTGGATAAATCATAATCTTACTAGTTTTTACTCGAAGGGTTGTATCTTTTTTCATACCACTTGTCTTATTCTGTATTGAAATACATTACTTAGGTAGTGAAGTACATTATTCTTTTAAATCTTTTTTGCAAAAAACGACATGAAAATGATGGTTGGATACCGTTCAAATAAAGGTGGAATAGTTATAAGGAATTTTGAGGGAATTGAACACAACACGAATCAAACATACGACTTATGCTTGTTTGGTTCGGTTGAGTGGAATGAGAAAACGAATGGACGTAACAAGTAGTATGATGATCAGTTATCGTTAAATTGGTTGTTTCATAGTAGTATCTATATGTAAAAATGCTGATGTTGACATTGAAAACCAACATTTTTAATATTCCATTTTTTAAATGTCGGCATCTCATTTTTTGGTGTTGGATTCGTTTATAAAAGTTCAAAGTTAATAAATATCCTATAAAACCGATTTTAAAAAGTTAGTATAATAGTAACAATCTAGTTCAAATGTTTAATTCAAATAGTAGGTCAGTTTAAGTTTTTATGAAACTAAAAGTCGGTTTTTATGAAAATAAAACTAGATAAAAAAACAACGTCGCATCAGGACCATATTAACAGGTGAAGCGAATTTCAATTAAACCTAATACTAGTTTCAAACATTCTATAAGAACTTCTCCAAACCAATAAAATCTAAAATTGATGATTTCGTCAAAAATACCAAATGATTAGTGAAAATTATTATGGTCTATTTCGGAAAATGTATAAAAGTTGGATTATTTATATTAATTCTTCATAATCATATGATTAATAGACTAAACTTGTTGTGAGCCACTGGATTTCAAATATATTTACTTAACCATTAACAGTATTTTAACGACTATAAATGTTTTTTTGGGTAATGAAACATGTTAATCCAAACATTATGAAACATGTTACCAAAATATATGTTTACAAACATGAAAACTATATACTAATGCCCATTTTACCCCTACAATATGCATACATTCTAATCCAAACACCAAATCTTGTCCTTTATATAAGGACCCTTCTTCTCACCATACAAAACATGTTCACTCTTGCTTATCTTTATCTTTAGAATTATTTCAAAAGGTTTCCCCATCTAAAACAATGAAATAGGTACATGTTTAGCCCTCATATTCTATCTCTCCCTTCTCACCTCACCTGTAAGAAAATAAATATCATGATATGAATAACAAGGAGATATAAAAAGGGACAAGTAAATTGCATACCTTTCGCGTGGTTAAATCAATTTCAACTTGTGCATATCCGAATTCAACCATGTCTCTTATCATGCACACATCATCATTATTGTTCTCAACCTCATTCTCCATGACCTTTACCCCAGTTTCCTTTACCTCAAGCTCAGGCTCTATGTCCATGTCCACAACCTCATTCTCATTCTCCTTAACCTCATGCTCTTTCACCTCAACCTTAGGCTCTTTCACCTCAAAATAAGGTGTATTTATTAAAATGTCATTAATGAATTCTTCACAAGTATGGGACACATATTCTGGCCCTCCTCCCATATTAGTCTCCTTGACCTTAACCATAGTCTCCTCCCTTGTCCCACATCTTTTTCTTCCCCTTCCTTGCCTTCATCTTTATCCTTTTCTTAGGAGTAACTAAGATACTTTGAGTAGGTTGCTTAGCCACATTCTCCTCTTGAGCAGTTTTACTACCCACATTATCCCTTTCATCTTGTACAGTTTGACTGCCTATATTATCCCCTTCATCTTGCACAGTTTGACCAGTTACATTTCCCCTAGATTTTGGGTAGGTTTAATATCTTCAAGTTGAACATTGTTAGGGCTTTTCCCTTCGCCATCCATCCTTGTTCTAATCCTTCTAGGTAGGAAGTGGTCAAAATGTGGTTGACTGACTCCATCGTTCCTTAGTCTCCCAATCTTCCTTTTTGGAATAGGATCTTTGGGAGCTCCATCATTCTTGCAAGAACTCTTGTTATGCCCAAGTTCTTGGCATTTTTCACATCTCATAGTCCTAGGTACTTTTGCCCTTTAAGTTTGATATTTAGAGTCTTAAGATTCTGATGCATGCTTCCTTCTAGTTACTTTAGGTCTCCCAAGCATTCTCCTTACAAGAGGTGGTAGTGGCTTGATAAAATCAGTCCTTTGCCACATTTTGCTTCCACCAACAAGCAAGATATTCTCCATGTAGGTTGCAATTAACTTGTCCTTATGGAACCATGAAGATTTAAAGTAAATGGGATCTTTGTGCACATAGGTGATTGTTGCCTGACCATGAACACATGATATTTCAAACAACATCTATAATCTACATGTTCATGACTGATTATGTAAATCCACCTTGTAACCATCATATGTATACCTGATCTCAAACAAATAACCTCCACTTGGTATTACCTTCCGCAACCTAAAATAAACACAAGTTAATGACCAATTCTAGGCAACTAAAAAAACCTAATATGTTAACATTTTACCTCATATTTTTCCTAAATTTTGTAAGTTTTTCTAGAGTGTTTGGGTTATAGTCACCTCTCTAGTGGTTCTTCAAATTCCCTTGATGATAAAACCTTTCCATTAGGTAAATCCTGATTTCGTCAATCATTGTAAGTAGAGGTTTCTTCATCATGTACCTTATCATAGAACTGAAGCATTCTGAAATGCCATTCTCTACAGCCTCACATGCAAATCTTGTAGTAAAGAAGGCCATGCACCAAGTTTCTGGTTGTCTTGCCATGAGATAGTTATAACCTGACGATGTAATGTGCTTGATCTTCTCCATTGCATTTATAAAGTCCCATTCTATTATACTTTTAGCAGCCTCCCAAAATAGATTCTTAGTTCTAATCACATGTATCTTTTCCTAAAATTTGCAAATATATGTCTTGCACATTGTCTGTGTTCAACATATAGAAGGAATTGTGACACAACCTGCAATAGTCCCTGTAATATGATAACAAAGTAATAAGTAAAAAATTTACACAAGTTTTTATTGAAAGGCATAATAGACATGCCTTATGTTGGTCTAAAATAATAACTAGCTCATTACCACCAGCAAGATCTAAATCATCCAGCAATAACTCAATGAACCAAGACTAACTGTCTTTATTCTCAATTATAACCACTACTCATGTTATTGTCTAGACATGATTGGTTGCATCTCGACTAATAGCAGTCAGTAGCTTACCATTTACCAACCCCTTCAAGAAACATACATCCAATCATATCATTTTTATGCATCCTCTTTTCCATTTATCCTTGAAATCCTTAAAGCATACATAGAACCTCTTGAAATAGTTGATTTCACAAGGATTGACATCTACCCCAACCTTGCATGTTCTCCCTGGATTAGACCTGAGGATTTCATCTGCATAGTCCCAAACCCTACCATAGTATTCCTCTAACTCTCCTTATATCATATCCCTAGCCTGTAACCTTGCTCTTTGACATTGCCCCTTGGATACATTCTCTGAAAACCTCCTCAAAACATCTTCTTTCATCTCATCCAATGTCATTTTGGTCTTCATGGTGACATCTTGCAAGTAGTGCTTGGCTAACCAGTCAGAAGTAACTAAGTTACTGAAGTTGTAATTCCTAGCACAAAGATGAGTCTTAACAATGGATTTAATTTGGAATGTCCTTTCATTATACTTCCAACCAGTTGCTACCCTAAAAGGACATGGCTTTTGATCATTATAACTGTTGCCACACCTAGCAATAACCCTAACTCTATGATCTCTCTTCTCAAAGTAAATTTGGTATCCATTATGGACTTCATAGTTTGTTAATGCAAACCTTAGTTGAGTAGGGGACTCATAACACTCACCCAATTCATGTTTCATTTCGCTCCAAAGTTGGTTTGGATCATGGACCCTATACTCCACACCAATTTCTTCATCATTTACCTCTGGTATGTGGCCATGCTCAGTCTCATTGACACCAAATCAATTTTGATCATCCCCAACCCGTCTATACCCCTCTTTAACATATTTTTATCACACAAAAAGTTAAGAAAATGGTCATTACAGAGGTTGGATGAGGGTTTAAAGGTTTCTTGTGAAAAATCCAAGAAACTAAAGTAAAAAACTTCTCATCCGAGTCTGAGTCTTCAATGTATACCTTCTCATGTCGTTTGTCTTTGTCTTTCTTAGTACCAGTCTTAAGTCGTTTGTCTTTGTATTTCTTAATACCATAAGTAGAAGTCATCTGTTAAATGTGAAAAAAAGAACTTGTTACTGATAATTACGTGAGGAAAAACACCTATTTACACTTCAATTTCATGTTACCATGTATGTACCTTGCACTTGAAGTGTGTCTCAGCAAAGAATTATCGAGCACAACAAAATGACAATGGTGATTCTTCACAATCCTTTTTCAAACCCCTCTATCCAATGTTTGTATGCATGAAATCATTTTTTGAGGTCTGAAAGATGAACAATTATGGAGAGAAAGGTGATGGATGAGTGTTTCAACGAAAGAAGTGACCGGCTGAGAAATGTTACCGTTTGTTAACCGGCAATTAGGTTTTAATTGATAAGCCAACGTAATTATTGAGGCCTCAGTGAGCTAAAAATAAAATATATGGTTTTTCCGCATTAAGTGTATAAAAGTTATGACTTTTATAGTATCGGCCCTAAAAAATGGAAGATTAAATCGAAAAAAAAGGGATGGTTTAATCAAAATAAAAATCCAAACTAAGTTGATTTTTATGGAATTTTGGGCTACCAACAAATGAGGAAATATCAACCAATTACTTACTTATAAAGATTAAATTCTGTTGCTCTAGCAACGTATATGTACAAATTCAAACGTAAAAGTTAAAAATTAAATCAAATAAATTGAACAGTTAAAAGTAATAATTTTTTTTTCAAACATCTTAAATTGATTCATATATATATTTTTTTGTTATGATAATTATTATTCTAATGTCGTTTTTTACTTTTTATAGTCATATTTAAAATGTTAACTTACTTATAGAAGACAAAAAGTGTAAGCAACCAAGAGTTATAAATTCCCACAATTTTGTCATTACACATGACATCATATTTCACGACTTGTTTTTATTTTTTTATAGGATAGGATTAGTCTAAAAAAAATTTCTATCATTTAATCATTATAATATTTCATCCGTTCCATATTAATAGTTCATGTTTACTTTTTGGTTTTTCTTAAAATAATAACCTACTTCTAAAAATAAATATATTTTTATCAAAAAAAACTCTTCATTATTAGTTAACATACCAAGTAATTAAATACAACAAAAGTATGAAATTAAATGCAACAAAATGATACAAATGTCATTTCATTTAATAAAGTTAGTAGTAATTAATGTTTTCTTAATCAGTGTGTTTTTTGTCTGTGAACAATAATTTTGGGACGGAAGGAATATTATGACGTTAATTGATCTTTTTTATTCATACCCTTGTTTAAGACATTTCAAACTTTTTTATACTGTTTTCTTTAATATTCATGACATTTATAATATGATCTTTCCTATTTTTGGTTATAAATATAACCCTATATAGCATCCGGAACTTGATTTAAAAATATTGGGGGGAGGGTGAATCTCGACGATAACGCATAGTGTAGGGGGGTGTTTCGTGTCGCTAAATTAAAAAAAATATGGGTACAAGTTAGGGGAATTGAACCCGACGTGAATCGAACACGCAACCTTCTGATCTGGAGTCAGACGCGCTACCATTGCGCCACGGATCCCTTTGTGTAAATGCCTTCCTGATACCTTTTATATCGGGAGAACAATAATGTATGGCTTAAAAGGTTGAAGTTGAACCATATAAAATAAGTACAGGTACGAAATGTTCACTTAAATTTAATTTGAACATATATTTAATAATCGTTTGTACTTATTATGTTCATTAAGAGAACTAACTTTTTCCACATAAAATCCAAATGTATTTTTACCCAAACATCTTTTTTTCATATTATAAAAAAAAATAACCGCAAACCACACTAAATGGTGTTCACAATGAAATGAAGGTCCCTTTGCCATATAGAATCTTGTTACACATTCGCATGATTAGTTTAAGTTAGTTTCAACTATATCCACCAAATAGTAGTTTTTAAACATGTGCGAGAAATAACTTTTGCAAATTCATAACGTTTCATTCAACCATGCATACATAAATGCTCACCATTGCCTAGTCACGAGGTTATATATATTCAAATACTTAACACTTAGAAAAATTGATCTTTAAGTGCTTATTTGATTATTGGTCTACTTCTATTTGTTGTTGATTCATTATGTTGTTTGATTGTATTCACATACAGCAAACAAATTTTCAGTACATCGTTCACATGACAATACCCATTGTCTCTTGTTTATGTATTTAAGATGAAGACTAAGGTAGGAGAAGACAAACATTCAACTTATAATGTATTCAATTTAGAATTCTATCATCCTAGAATGTTACATCTCCCGTTAATCTTCTATCATTGTCGGGTTGAAAGAATGATTGGGAAATGATGAACCGGATGATATGAGTACTGTTTAAGTTACGTCCCTTAGTTGTAGATGAAACCATTTAAATCGGGTTGAAAGAATGATTGGGAAATGATGAACCGGATGATATGAATACTATTTAAGTTACGTCCCTTAGTTGTAGATGAAACCACTTAAATCGGGTTGAAAGAATGATTGGGAAATGATGAACCGGATGATATGAATACTATTTAAGTTACGTCCCTTAGTTGTAGATGAAACCACTTAAATCGGGTTGAAAGAATGATTGGGAAATGATGAACCGGATGATATGAATACTGTTTACGTTACGTCCCTTAGTTGTAGATGAAACCACTTAAATCAACCGAGTGACGTAGGCATATAGGTTCAAAGGTAGGCCTTGGCCGACCCCACATGAATTTAAGTTCTTATATATAATATATATTTTTGTTAAGTAAAAGGAAATTAGGCTGCATATGGCCCACCCCATAACAAAAAATAAAATTCCATATGAGAAAATATTGCACCTTTCGTTTTGACGATTAAATACATTTTGTTCAATTTATGCTGCCTTTTGCTTTTTGAATACTTTGCTCACTGTTTCATTTTCTTTTTCTGTTGGTCGTTATTCATCAGCAAATCGACTTAGTATATTAATTTTTTTCTATTAACTTAATTACTCAATTACTTCATTATTGCTTTTATTTTCGTTATAGATTTTATAATTTTATCGTAGGTTTCTAATAATTTAGATTATAACTTCTTGTTATAAATTAATTATTCGTATGTTGTACTATATGTATTATTGTTGATAGTCTGGCTCTTCACATATGATATTGCTAAATTAAGTCTGTTTTTTTTTATTATTTTAATGATGTAAGAAAATATCTTGTGCAACTTAAATGAACAATTTACTTTCGAATGCATATATTGTCATATTTTTTTTATCATTTAAAGTAAGTTTCTACCTGTTTATATTTTGTAAATTATTTGATCTACCCTAAAACAAAATTATAGCGACTAAATCAACCTAAAACAACTTAGAAGTGATATATATATATATATATATATATATATATATATATATATATATATATATATATATACACACTAGGTTTAAACCCGTGAAAACCACGATTGAAAAACAAAAACACTATTGCTAATTTTAAATCATAATCACTAATTAAATATTTGTAAAAATGTATCAATTTACAAAGATAGAAGTTTTGTCAGTAAATTTATAATGATTAGTTAAAATTAATATATTCATTAGAGAAATAAGTAGATTTAAGTTAGATATAGTGACCGTGCCGTAAGACCTTGTTCCTTTCTACTTGACTAAGTAATATTCCACTCGTGCAGTGGGTGTAGGGGCTAGCCCATGGTGCGGTCAGCTATGATATACTCAATTTCTTAGTAGATTCATCTACAACATTTGGTGGTGCCCTCGTGGGCACGTTCCTCTCTGGGTCGGCCTGGTCTAATCGAAGTCAGCTGACTCACATGGAATACGGGGTTAGTTTTCACTGAGCTCGTCGCTTGAGTCTATAGGCTAATATTTGTCAAAAAGAGAAGTTTCCATCATTATGGGACAAACAACAAATACATGTTATTTAATTCTCATTGTCATTGTGTTGTGGTTTCGTTATTTGAGAAGAACCTTTTGAATTCAACTAACTATATAAACAACTCTTTCAAAAAAAAAACTAACTATATAAACAAAAGAATAAATACATAAATAAATTAATTGGTGTGGACTCTTAAATAATAAAATGGTGTGAAGATAAAAATGCTAATTTTCATTGACTAATGTTGGAATTCCACCAATGAAATAACTTAAAAGGGTAATAGATTTTCGATTTTGTTCACATTTAGTCATTAAACTTTTTTTCATTATCTATTTGTCACTGAACTATTGAAATTGTTTATATTTTACCCTTATGACCGGTAACAGCCGGTCATAAGGGTAAAATGTGAACAATTTCAATAGTTCAGTGACAAATAGATAATGAAAAAAAGTTTATTGACTAAATGTCAACAAAATTGAAAGTTCGTTTCCCTCTCAAATTATCTTAATATTATACCTCGAAAAATGTATAAAAAAACGAAAAACGAAACCAATATTATATGTATAAGTTTTATGTTATAAAACTATGCAATATTATATGTATAAAAATTATCCTAATATTATATGTATGAATTTGTGTTATAAAATTATGCAACATATAAATTGACATACATTAAACCATATACGTTGTTTATAAAAGAATACATACATACATTGATACGTTATGTATGTTGTTATACTTCATGTATTGACATACATCATATTAATATACTTACTATTAAAAAGGATATCGAAATTTTCATATTACACACAACATACATTTAGAAGTATTATTATTATTATTATTCTTTTTAATTTTTCTTATGTAACTTGTATTAACATATACATACATATAGTTGAAAACATACATACGGTCAAATATATAGATACATAAATGATCCATATTATATTACAGTTTCAAAAGTAGTCCCGTATGTAAAAAGTTATTATATGAATTCTCCCTCGTTGGTTAGAAATTTTTTATTTTAATTTTTTTTTCATTTTTAACGATTGTATTTTAAAAATAAAATGTGATAGTATTAATTTGTCTGTGAGTTTAAAGCATCTTATTTTCATTAAAGAAGAAAAAACGATAAAGAACAATATGATATTTTTACTTTAAACATACACAAAATAGCTTTTCTTGACCAATTTTGTACAGGAAACACACAGAGTCAAATATAAACTGCAACTGCCCAACGAACTAACCAACATCTGAGAGAGGAAAAGAAGTTGATTCTTTAATGAAACTAAGAAGCAACATCAATTTTAAATCTATTATCAATAACTATTGGATTTACGTTAAGGATGTTGTCTTCATAAAGATTTCAAGCTAACTTGCATCAGCTCAAACATGAAGTTGACCATCGATATTCAGATATAATTAGAACACCCTAATGTTAGATTAGGTGTCTAAGGTCAAAACTAATTTGATATAAATTTATGAACTAAAAACAAAGTATTTTTTAGGTAGCCCTTAATAACTAGAAATAGTTAGGAACAACTTAAGGAGCGTGATGAAATAATTCGTTTTTTATACCTTTTTCAGGTATAATATTATGATAATTTGAGAGGGAAACGAACTTTTAACTTTGTTTACATTTAGTCACTAAACTTTTTTTCATTATCTATTTGTCACCGAACTATTGAAACTGTTCACATTTTACCCTTATGACTGGTTGCTACCGGTCATAAGAGTAAAATGTGAATAGTTTCAATAATTCAGTGGCAAATAGATAATGAAAAAAAGTTTAGTGACTAAATATGAACAAAGTCAAAAGTCCATTACCCTTTAAAGTTATTATCCCTTTTTTGTTTTGTAATCCTCATATTGGACGAAATCTTTATTGTAAAGTGATAAAAAGTTATTATCCAAAAATTAATTGGATAGCAAAATTTAGATCTTCATTTGAAATAATTGCTTGTTTTGCACATTATTTCATTTTGGTTTACGTTTAAGTTCAAACATACAAGTTCAAACATACAGAAAATACCCAAATTATATAAAATCATTATAATCAATTTTGATTTTTAAATATGTGGTACTAAGAGAGCCAAATGCCAAAATATTCTAGTTTGAATACATACCAAATTATGCCACTTAAAAATTTCCAATTCTAAAAATCATAATAACAAAGTATAATGCTATTACCCATATAATTTCAAACCAAATAATTCTATCTTTTGACCCTTGAATATCAAAAATTTCAGTTTTAATATAATTTTATTCAAATAAATCAAAATTTTGAGAAATATCGTGAATATTTTGAATTTTTTTCATGTATATTTACTTTATGACCAATATACCCTTGTCCTTTAAAAACATCAAAACCATCCCAAGACTATTCACATTCTTTTGCTCCAACATGTGCATCCATTTCGAAGGGCTCGTAAAACTTTCCTATCTGATTAGTAACATGGAGTTAGTAACTAAGAAAAGCGCATTCTATAGAAAAATATTATGTCCATATTAGATAGATGACTTACCTTAAAAAAATAGAACCTTATCCATATGTTGCGACTTGAACTTCCACCATTGTCTCTATATTCAACAAAAAGCATATTGTTTCAATTAATTGCAGATTGTAATACAATTTAATCACTTGCGACCAAAAAGGACAATTTACCTGGCCACCTAATAAACTCTCCAAAAAGTCAGGAGGCAAGTATAGAGTTCTTGGATCATAATTTTCATTACCAGGGGATCTCTTCTTGGCATCCTTCCGGGCTCTACTCAACAAAAAGTTTTCATCAATACAATATAATACCAAAAGACCAGCATAAAAAGCAATTAAACTGCATTTTTTTTGTAGAAACTACAAGGAGAAAGGAAGAAAGCGGTATTATAGAAATCATCATAAACCTTAAGGTATTTATTTAAAATAACTGATATTGCTGAAACCTGAATAAACCAATAGAAAATAATAAAACTACAAGCATTAGTTTTAATCTTTTGCAAATAAAAAAGAAAATACAAGTTTACGTCTTTAGGTCTTTTTATTGAAATACATCCAACCAAAACACCGATCTTCGTATTGAATTTGTTCTGAAGACGATATTTCCTCAAAACCATTGTTGTAACCTTTAGCTCTAAGCGTATGGTTTGGAACCCAGTGGACCAAAATCACTACCATTAAGGATAACCATTGGCAAACTGGTATTTTAACTTCATAATTATACAATGAAATAACCTTAGGAAAAATATGCAACAACCAAAATACAAATCGTTACATTTTTGTGGGGGATAAGACTTATCAGATTTGCTTTTAGGCAAAGAAAAACAGTATGAAGTTATATAAACTTTAGTATTTGAGTATAAGACTGCCCACATGAATATGGGAAATCCATGGGAGCGCACAATTCGAGGTTAGTTGAACTAATTTTGATCTAATTCCAATTCAAACCCTCAAATTTCATCTTCCAAACACTATTACGTTTCGAATGATCCTTATATGCATTCTAATTCAGAATCACTTACATAGAGTGCTAAGGTTGTGAACTTCAAACCTACAACTTGATTCTGAAAAGCATACACAATGATTATAACCAAACTAAATTGACATATACGAGAGTGGAATAGAGGAATACCTCGATGGCAGAAGAGCTAGAGGATGTGAAACCAGACCAAGCAATGTACCAGACATCATTAATGTTTGTGATTGAATGAAGCTCAAGAGCTCAAATGAAAACAGAATACTAGAAGAAGAAGTTTATTAAAGAGTTTGAATCAGATGAAGCGGAAACAAAATCAATATACACAAATTCGTTTGTTGAAGTTCCTGATTTATCGATTTCAGTTTGGAATGTTGAGCGTTAATTTTGGAATAGATTAGCAAAATTATTTGCTCTGATCTTCCGTTTGAAAACCAAAATCTTGGTGAAATGCTCTAGGGGTATATTCGGTATTTCAGATTGAACTTTTAGGCGGGAAAAAATTATGTGGAGGGGCTATGGAGATGCCACCTGGCACATTGGCACTTTTTTTATTAGGATAGGATATATATATATATATATATATATATATATATATATATATATATATATATATATATATAGGTAAAAGATCAAATGAGAACCACTAAAGGTTAAGAACCATTTAAGAACCATTTCATTAAGGGTATTTTTGTCAACATACATTCATAACATTACACCCATTAAACATTAGATCTGATACACTCAAACTTCAAAAAAATCTCAAACTTTTTCAAAACTCTCTCATGAATCTTCAAGAACTCATAAACTCCAGCACCACCTCTACCACCTACCGCTACGACCTACCACCTCCACACACCGCCGCAACCGTCTAGAACAGTCGCCTCCCTCAAATGTTTCCGCTCTACCACCAACTCAGATCATCGACCAAACTCACCACCACCACCACCTCCAAGCTCTCAGATCTGAATCTAGACGTCATCCGTGACCTACCACCGCCGTCGTCTTCTCTTTCTGATGATTCCTCCGAATGAACAGTAGCGCCGCTACAGACAACCTCCAATGGTCGCCTCCAGAACCTTACACAATCGGCTCTATTCATCGTCAACCACCAGATCCGACATTTCGTCTTCCAGATCTGCAATCTTCGGTTCAGATCTATGATTTCTGCCACCACCGATGTTCAGATCTGAGAGCTCTGGTCCAGATATATGATCTCAGTTGCATTAGATATTTCAGATCTATGATTTTTCGACCATCATTTCATTGGATCTTCTAGATCTGTGATTTTCACGGCCTCATTTTACTCCCCTCGCATCTGCTCCGCCACAAACACCACCAACAACACCTCCACGTATCAGATTTGTTCCACCACCGCCAACTCCTCATCCTTCCGCTTATGCTCCACCACAACCGTCATTTTCTCCTCCAAACACCACCTTTACATTGCTTTAGATCTACTCCGATGATGATCTATACTATTACAAGCTCAGATCCGACAATCGACTACACCAAAGCAAATCTGAAGCCAAAAAAGTGTTGTTGTGGTCAAATCTGTCAAGAAATGACAAGAACTCGCCTTCTCTAGTTGTTGGTGGTGGTTCCACCGTCTTATGATGTTTTATGGTAAGATCTGGTTATTTTCTTAATAAGAACTCATCTTCTGTTGCCGTCTCCCTTCTTTGCTCTCTTTCTTTTTGATTTCTGAAAACTAATTTCTAAAACAAATCCCTTCTTTGCTCTCTTTCTTTTTGATTTCTGAAAACTAATTTCTAAAAATACATGCACACAAGGTGTTTGATGAAATGCATCAATGAAAAGATCTATGTTTTAAGTTGTGAATACTATGAATGAGTATTTAAACTAGTCTGTTAAGTTAGGGATGCATGTCTGAACTAATCTTTTACATTATGATTGAGTGTGAACTAATTTTTTAAATTGTGAATTATAAATAAAATAGTATACTAAACTATGATTTTATATTCAATCCATATATGATTATTGTAGCATGGTAAGAGCTTCAAATTTGATGAAATATGTATTAAATTGTGAATATAGTGGATTAGATGTGAATATACTACAATAAGTTATGAAATTTGTAAATCAAACTGTAAATAGACTGAATTAAACTGTAAACTTGATATATTAAATTGTGATTTTTATATAATTTTTATGTTAAATTACGTACAAATGAATTAAATGTCGAAATAATATTGTAGGTTTTTACTTCTATCCTCTATGATGTTGTTGGTCGTAAAAAAAATTGTAAATAGACTAAATTAAATTGTGAATAAACACAATTAAACTATAAATTTATTTTATTAAATTGTGTATAATACACAAATTAAACTGTGAAGTTTATGTATTAAACGGTGAATTTTGTATATTAAATTGTGAATTTACTGTATTAAGTTGTGAACTGATTGTATTAAATTGTGACTTCACAGTTTTAAGTTGTAAACTAACTGTGTGAAACTGTGAATTATTTTAAGCTGTGAAGTTTTTATAAATTTTGTGTTAAATTATGAATTATTTATGTTTGAATTTTGTATTAATTTTCTTGTAAATATATTAATTTTGTGAGTTGTATAAATATGTAAGAATGTAGTAGTTTTATAATTGTTTTACATTAACTCTAAATAAGTGAATTAATATTTTATTAAACTGTGAATATAGTATTTAATCGGTGAATACATGATTTTATATATATATATATATATATATATATATATATATATATATATATACACGATTTTGAAGGAAGGATGGTTGCAATGGTGACATATGTGATTGGTGGCAACGTATTGTAATGGGTGGTGATGATAAAGTTTATGTTTAACTTCTTTGAATTTTTGTAAAATAGATTATATTAAATTGTGAATTTTGTGTATTAAAATGTAAATAGAGTGTATTAAATTATATAATATATTATATATATATTGTGTTAAATTATGAATGAAACTATTAAATTGTAAAAATTATGAATTTTCCATTTTCTTAAGAAAAAGCACTAAAAAATTAGCATTTTTATATGTTTATTAAGCATTCATATGTTTAATAACTATAGAACGGGGTTCTTAGACTTATTAATCTTTTTGGGTTCTCATTTGAACAATTTCATATATATATATATATATATATATGGTTAGTTTCATGTGAGACGGCCTAATTTTGTGAGATCGTAAGACAATTTTTTTAGTGATATATTCTAATATTTATAAAAATTAAATATGTGTAATATTTTAATATTCTAAGCCAATAATATTAACATATTTTACATTGAAATATTCTAATACGTATAATGTTAGAATATATTGCATATATTCTATTTTTACGAACAATAGAATATTAGAATATTTAACTAAAAAAATTTGGTCTCACGGTCTCACAAAATTATGTTCGTCTCAAATGAACTCTTACTATATATATATATATATATATATATATATATATATATATATATATATATATATATATATATATATATATAGGTTCAAGTTTTCAAAGTAATTATGGTGTGGTTGTAGGATTTAATATCAGCCAATCATTCTTAAAGGGTATTATTGTAATATTACCATATAATTAATATTTTCCGGATTAAATTAAAATATGAATGATTTCAATCAAATTCCTAAATATCAGGCTATTAATTATGGATATTATCAACCATAATAATATATATATGCATCATATACGTTTTCTTCTATTGCAGACTAATCGTTATTCATCTTCATATCATATTTTTTTCTTCTGATATTTCGTTAATGGAGATATTTTTTTCATATATTATTTCTTTTGATATTGCAGACTAATCGTTCCTCATATTCATTTCATATTTTTTCTTCTGATATTGCAGACTAATCTTTCATCATCTGCATATCATATTTGTTCTTATGATATTTCACTGATGAAATTCATTTTTTTAATTATACTTGTTTTTATTTTCAGAACAAAGATAATGTTGATAACAATAACAAAGACTTTTCTGATAACAATGGTCGGAATGTCAAGCTATCCAAAGTGAATCAAGATTTGAAGAAAAAAGAAGATGTGGGATTTGTTTTGATGTTGGTCATGATAGGAGGAACTGTCCTCATGCATTGGTCAAGAGAGAGTAGAAGTTCAATTCGTCAAGAGAGATTAGAAGTTCAATAATGTTTTCAATTTAGTCTTATCAGATTTTATGGAGTCTTATTTCAGTATAATAATGATATGGATTCATGAATTTTAGGGGTTTATCCTTGAAAGTTTATGTTTTCATTCAATAAATATTAATAATTTTTACTTTGATTTTGATTTAATTTCATACAATTTGTTATTTATCATTGGTTGACAAATATGTTGTTTTAAATGTATTTTGATTTTCTTTTCGTATAGAATAATTGTGCCTAATTGTGTTATACTTAATGTGTATGCAAACATTCTGTTAGAATGGTTGTTATTAAAATTTTCAGAATCTCTGTTAATGTGTATTACAAAATCCAGAACAAACAAATACACAATTTAATAAGCAATTAAAATAATCAAACTTGTATTATTATATGCAAACCCGTCCTTAGAAGATATCATTTAATGTATGTTTTAAATGTATTTTGTTTTTCTATTCGTATAGAATGATTGTGCCTAATTGTGTTATACTTAATGTTTATGCAAAGATTTTGTTAGAATTGTTGTTATTAATATTTGCAGAATGTTAATGTGTATTACAATATCCAGAACAAACAAATACACAATTTAATTAAAAATTAAAATAACTTGTATTTTTATATGCAAACTCGTCCTTGGAAGATATCATTTAATGTGATTCTTGTTTCACATATTCTGACAAAATAAGAGACTTGTATCTTCATTGTTTTCTTAGTATCTGCGTTTATGCCATAAATAACCAGTAATCATATGTAAATTCATACTAAATAAATTTATTTATTAAAGTTTTCTGAATAAATTATTGAAAAGTCAAATCTACGGAAGATGATAATTTGTAAAGTCTTATCTATGAAATGTATTATCTCTGGAATATGAATTTGTCAAATATTAACAATATCATGATCAATAATAGGATTTTATGTTGATTATTATCTTTAATGTTTCGAAGAATTTAAAAAATTAAATCATTGATAATAATGACTGCAATTATCACACCTTTTTAGTTACATATCAATTATACCGTTTCTCATTTTTTAATATATACTTAATTGGCTCAAAGTTTAGAAGATTTAATTTATTTTGCTTTCTCCAATCACCTGGTGTTAAATCGTGCTGTAAATTATCTTATGGATGATACAATATCAGCTGGTGACGATCATATTCATGATCAACATGAATATCCTATTGATTATGCAGACGATGATAAAGATTTCGGGTTAGCTGATCATGATTCTCTACATAATATCGATTTTGAAATAGGCGAGAATAGCAATCTAAATATAGGTGATCTATCTTTATAAGGTTTTCTACTTGTTGATTTTTATAACAATAATGTTGAACTTGTATATTGTTATTTGCAATAGGGCGAAACTTGCACTTACAAAGATGAGGATCCATTAGAACACACTCAAAATCATATTGATGACAATTTCGACTATCATTTCGGTGATTGTAGTAATCATAACCCAAGTGATGTATTGTAATTATTTATTTGTTTTTTATATATATCTAATTATCCATTACACTTATTCTATTTAAAAGATGCAGAAAACGAAAACGAGTTCATTGATGATAAGGCAGATGATACTATAGCTGATGATAACATTGATTTACAGAAAGGTTTAAACACCAATAACAAAATATTTTAGAAAACTAGATTAATTCGTTTCGATTGTTTACAATTTGCACATTGACGACATTCATTTGTTTAACTCTATATGTATTCTGTCATATATAATTTATTCTTTTTTTTTATGCAGAATGTTACATATGATTATGTTTCTCCTGGTGGCTCATCTTATTGGATTCCTGTTGTTTCGGACGACATCAAACCTAAAATCAATTCAACCGTTGAATCATATGGTGCCGCATTATCATTGTATAAAAATTATGCATCAGAAGCAGGTTTTGATGTCAAGCTTGGAACAATTAGAACAACCAAATCCGACATTATCACACAACGACATTTGTTATGCAATCGGGAAGGTAAACCAAGAACCGCTAAAGTGGATACTCTAGATCCTCAACATAATAAGTTTCAAAGAAGGAAAGACTCATTTAGGTGCGCATGCAGAGAAAAAAATTGTTTTTATTCTACTACATGGTACTAATAAATATATTGTTGATGATTTTGTCGAACAACATAATCATGAGTTGTTTGGTAAGGACAACATGTTTTTGTCTCGTACAAAGAGGAAACTTGATTATTCTTAGGAGATTTTTATTCACAACTTGTCAAAGCAAAATATTGGTGTAACACCCCTTCCTGGTACGCATTTAATCTATTAAAATATTCATTTTGTAAGAGCTACTCGACGAGTTGGTAGCCCTAACTCGTCAAGTAGATGCCAATTTGGATGCGGGGTTTAAGTGGTCTACTCGACGAGTCGAAGCCTGAACTCGACGAGTATGTCCATCAGGAGGAAACCCTAATCTTCAGGGTTTGCACCCTATTTAAACATTATATATGGCCTCCACCCCAACCTCTATCACCTCGAAACCCCAATCCACCTTGAGTAATTTTGAGCTAGTTCTTGCCATTTTGAGTGTTATTGTTCCTTTTGAAGCTTGTGGAAGAAGAAGAAGATAGAAGGCTCAAAGGGGAAGAAGTAGATCCAGGAGCTACACTCCATTTACTGCATTTTATGGTAATCAAGTCCCTAACTTGATCCTTCTTCTCTTAGATCTATTTGTTTACATTTTATGAAGGAATTGGTTCAATAACCTTAACCCTTGGGATTGGGACGTCCCAAGTGATGTATATCTCATATATGGGGTCTAGGAAGGGTTCCATGGCATAAAGGTGCAAACTTTATGACCATGGAGACCCCATGCAAGTTTATATGCAAGAATATGGCTTTTTTAGCCCTAAAAGACCATGCATGGGAGGAAAGCTAGGGACTTTACGTGTCCCGTAGATGATTAGAGCCTAGATCTAGTATGTTGTGCTTTGGTTTATGGTATTATGGCTTGTGGACCAAGTATTATGTCTTAAAGAAGTTAGGGTTTGGGTTAAACCCATTAGGAAGTACTAAGGACGGGTAAAGTTGGAAACTTTACCCTTAAGAGTGTATTTCCAGTATGTAGAAGGAGTTTGGAACATAGATCTGAATGGTAGGAGCTTAATTCATTGAGATGGCTCAATCAGACAGGGGAACTCGCCGAGTCCAGGGAAGGACTCGACGAGTTGAAGCGGCTTGTCCCAATTATTATGACAGCAAGAACTCGACGAGTCTGTTAAGGGACTCGATGAGTTGATTCAGTTGACCACGAGTTTAAGCACTCAGGGACTCGCCGAGTTGGGAGATAACTCGACAAGTTGGGTTGACTGGGAGTTGACCATGACTTTGACTTTGACTTTAACTAGGGGTAAAATGGTCATTTTACCCTAAGAGAGGATTAGCAGATTCTGATTAAGTGTTATTATGGAATAGATAGTCGGGGAGTCGCCGGTGCAGCAGACAGGGATTTCTCACTCGATTTTTCAGTAGTCAGTCTTGCGAGGTGAGTTTCTCTCCATTAGGAACGGGTCTAAGGTCACAATGCCGGCCCGTTTAGTTGTTAGTAGTTACGGACTACGGTCCGATGCCGGGGCGGTCCCGAGAAAAGTATATGTATGTTTGATGTCTTTGTGATTCATGCATGTTATGTGTTATGTGTTCCGAGGCAAGCCCGATGTATGTAAGTGTATCTGTTATGTGTTATGTGTTCCGAGGTAATCCCGATGCATGTTAGTTATATGTTATATGTTATGTGTTCCGGGCTTCAGTCCGATGTCGGGGTAAGCCCGATGTATGTTATATGCTTATGTTATGTGTTTATGATATATGATATGTTGTGTATGTGTCGGGGTAAGCCCGATGTCGGGGCAAGACCGATTCAAGACGTGGTCTGATGCCGGGGAAAGCCCGATGCCGGGTAAGCCGATGTCGGGTTCGTCCCGATGCAGCTGGGCGGTGTCCCAAAGTTTATGTTACATGTTATATGTTATGTGTATGGTATGTGGTAGTTTAGGGGAACTCACTAAGCTTCGTGCTTACAGTTTTCAGTTTGGTTTCAGGTACTTCAGCTAGTAAAGGGAAGGGCTCGGGATGATCGCATGACACACACCACAGTTTTCTAGCCTGGGAGATTTACTCGTATATTTGATATGAGATTTTGACATGTTGACAGATATTATGTTATTTTGAGATACATGCTTTATGATTTTATACTATGCTGATGGTATTTATGGTTTTAATAATGATTTAAAAACGAAAATTTTGGACTGTATTTTTGGGATGTTTCAAGTTGGTATCAGAGCCTTGGTTTGAGGGATTCGGGCACACTCTCGAGTGTGTCTGAACTCAAACTAAGGACATGGTACGAAAATTTTTCAAAAGAAAATCATTTTTTATAAAATAATTTTGAAATAATATATGATATGTTGTGTATGTGTCGGGGTAAGCCCGATGCCGGGGCAAGACCGATTCAAGACGTGGTCTGATGCCGGGGTAAGCCCGATGCCGGGTAAGCCGATGTCGGGTTCGTCCCGATGCAGCTGGGCAGTGTCCCAAAGTTTATGTTACATGTTATATGTTATGTGTATGGTATGTGGTAGTTTAGGGGAACTCACTAAGCTTCGTGCTTACAGTTTTCAGTTTGGTTTCAGGTACTTCAGCTAGTAAAGGGAAGGGCTCGGGATGATCGCATGACACACACCACAGTTTTCTAGCCTGGGAGATTTACTCATATATTTGATATGAGATTTTGACATGTTGACAGATATTATGTTATTTTGAGATACATGCTTTATGATTTTATACTATGGTGATGGTATTTATGGTTTTAATAATGATTTAAAAACGAAAATTTTGGACTGTATTTTTGGGATGTTTCAAGTTGGTATCAGAGCCTTGGTTTGAGGGATTCGGGCACACTCTCGAGTGTGTCTGAACTCAAACTAAGGACATGGTACGAAAATTTTTCAAAAGAAAATCATTTTTTATAAAATAATTTTAAAAGAGAAAAGAACTTTGAAAAGAGAAAAAGGGTGTGGTGCATGCAATCAGCCGAGCTCAAGTAAGTACTCCCAAATTACCCATACAAGTTTATGTTATGATATGTTTATGAGAACCGCATGCTAGTTTAGGACTAAGGATCTAGGCGGGATGCATTATGTTCATGTTATGTGTATCTCAGCTTTATGAACCGCATGCTAGTACAAATTAGACAATATTGGCATGAATGTGATATGCTTGATTATGTGTACTCGATGCTCGAATGCTGCTTGCTTTGTGCTTTTAGGAGTTCTAGTTATCTCTTACTAACTAGTAAATGAATATGTTCAGTTATATATTGCGAGGATTAAATAATTTCAGAAGGTTAGGTCTAGCTCTATTGCACAGTTCTTGTCCGAGTCCAACCGTTGTAGGGTAGGACCTCTCATTAGAAGAATTATCTAGTCTTAGTGATATGTAATAATATTCACAAGCTAGTTAGGAGGAGGTAACAGGGACTTCTTATGTAGCTGATAGCGGAGAGTGGATTGGTGACTACCCTAGGGCAAGCCTAGGATGAGTTTAGCAGGAGATCAGCAGTAGTAGTAGAAGGGACTTGGTGGAGTCAAGGCAGTTCTTAAGGAAAGTACAGATAGATGTGGAAGGTAGTATGGGCCCGTACTACTGCTTTTATGGGCCCGTACTACTGAAAGCAGAGGATCCGTACTCGAATCAAGGGAGGCTGAGATGAATCAAGGAAACTTGTAGTATGTGAGATCCCTCGAGATATGATATGTATATTGATGTTTGTTATGATATATTTCGGTATGGTGGTTCTACGCACTAGACCAATTGGCACTTCAGGCAGTGGTGAGGGATCAGGCCCGGGCTCTGGAGCCGGGCAGATGGATAAGCAGACGAGGGAGTTTATTTCGTCTGAGATCACACGCAACATTCTAGATCAGACTCCTGTGATCTTTGGATCGGTCAAGGAGGGTATTTTAGAGCTTCTGGATGAGAAGCTGAGTGCTTTCCGCACTGAGATAGCGGCCATGATGGGGTCGCGCACACTGAATTTCAGGGAGTTCAGGGCTTGTGGAGCTCCCGATTACCATGGGGATTGGGACCCCATTGCGAGTACTAGATGGTTGGGTGATGTCGCCAACATATTCCGCACAGATGTCCCGAGGGGGACAAGGTTAGACTTGCGTCCTGTCTTCTGAAGGACAGGGCACGTGACTGGTAGGAGGAGGTTGGGAGATCCATTGAGGATGATTCAGTTTTGGATGCTATGACCTGGAGTGATTTCTCGGCCAGGTTCAGGGCCGAGTTTGCACCTGTGATTGAGGTGCAACAGCTAGCGAGGGAGTTCCAAGATCTTGAGCAGACGACAGAGACTGTGGCAGAGATCACCGCCAAGTTTCGGGAGAGGGCCCTTCTTGTTCTACAGTACGTGGCAGACGAGGAGATGAAGAAGGCTCGGTACCACGAGATGCTGAGGAGTGATATTAGACAGTTTGTGAGCCGCTGCAGCTGTAAGACGCTGTAGGACATGATTTCTAGGGCGAGAGAGAGAGAGAGAGAGAGAGAGAGAGAGAGTTAGATTTAGAGATGGAGAGGAAGAGGAAACCAGAGGGGGTCAGTCAGGGAGTTCGGGCAAGAAGCCCAAGGTATCAGATCATAGATCTCGGAGCCAGCAGAGCCACGGCCGTTGTGGAAAATGCGGCAGGATGCACGAGGGAACGTGCAAGGCGGGGAGTTCGGGCTGTTACAAGTGCGGCCGAACTGGTCATGTGAGTCGAGATTGCACGGCTACTACCACCACCACGACAGCATCAGATCTGATTTGCTTCCAGTGCAATCAGAGGGGACACAAGCAGTCCCAGTTCCCGAGTTTAGCAGCAGCAGGGAAGGTGGCAGCACCTTCTCCTGCCACATTGAGGATTACAGATGGCCGCCAGGGCCGGGATGAGGCGCCTACAGTGCGGAGCAGTGCTTTTCAGCTCATAACAGAGGATGCACGAATAGCTCCTGACGTGGTGACGGGTATGTATCTTTCTCTTATCTGTTTATTGATATTGTTTATTACTTATGTTTATGTGTTTTGTTATAAGATCGTTCTTAGTGAATGGTATATCAGCTTTGGTACTGTTTGATTCGGGTGTCACCCGATCTTTTGTGTCGCTCGCGCTTAGCAAGCGATTTAGTAGAGCTCCGGGGGAACTGGATTGCTCACTTGATGTAGAGATAGCAGATGACAGGACCGTCAGGGTTACAAGAGTTCACAGAGGTTGTGCACTTCAGTCGTTTGACGAGCAGTTTTCAGTGGATCTAGTTTCTATTCCCCTGCAAGAGAACAAGGTTATAGTCGGTATGGACTGGTTGAGCCCCAATGGGGCAGTGATCGACTGGGAGCAGCAGCTAGTGAGGGTTCGGACTCCTAGTGGGGGAGGGTTAGTGATTCAGGGCGAGAGGCCACAGCGCGGACCGATTTTATGTTCAGCGGCGTGGGCGAGGCGCCACCTTCAGCAAGGTTGCACAGGATACGTCGCCTATGTCTTGGATACCCGGGATAAGGGTAAGGCGATAGTTGATGATGTACTGGTAGTGCGAGAGTACCCGGACGTATTCCTGGAGGATTTACCTGGGTACCTCCGGAGAGACAGGTCGAGTTTAGGATTGACCTAGTCCCCACTTCCGAGGATAGATGATTTGTTTGACCAGCTTTAGGACTCACTATGGTCATTATGAGTTTGTGGTGATGCCGTTTGGCCTCACCAATGCTCCAGTTGCGTTCATGGACCTCATGAACCGCGTGTGCAGACCGATGTTGGATCGGTCTGTAATAGTTTTCATTGATGACATCTTGGTTTACTCTAATACTCAGGAGCAGCATGGGGAGCGCCTGGGGGGGGGGTGTTGGAGACACTGAGGAGGGAGAGGCTTTTGTAAAGTTCTCTAAGTGTGAGTTTTGGTTGCGTGAGGTGCAATTCCTTGGGCATCTTGTCAACCAGAAGGGTATTCTGGTTGATCCGGCCAAAATAGAGGTCGTGATGCAGTGGGAGATTCCGAGGTCTCCAACTGAGATTCGGAGCTTCTTGGGTCTGGCAGGGTTTTACAAGAGATTTATTCAGGATTTCTCCAAGATTGCAGTTCCGTTGACCCGACTGACCAAGAAGTCGGTAGTTTTTCGTTGGGGACCTGAGCAACAGACAGCCTTTAAGACGCTCAGGCAACGATTGTGCGAGGCTCTGATTCTCACTCTGCCATAGGGCGTAGATGACTTCGTAGTTTACTGTGATACTTCGATCACAGGCATGGGAGCAGTATTGATGCAGCGGGGTCATGTGATAGCTTATGCCTCGAGACAGTTGAAGCCTCACGAGGCTAACTATCCGACGCACGATTTAGAGTTGGGGGATATGGTGTTCGCCCTCAAGATTTGGCGACATTACCTCTATGGGGTCTGTTGTACCATTTACACGGATCACAAGAGTTTGAGATACCTCATGGATCAGCCGAATCTGAACATGAGGCATCGTCGGTGGTTAGATGTGGTTAAGGATTACGATTGCGAGATCCTTTACCACCCGGGCAAGGCCAACGTAGTGGCCGACGCCCTGAGCCGCAAGGCGGTAGCGGCCCCGATCCGAGACATCTGTCTGAGGATGACAATGATTACTCCACTATTGGAGCAGATAAGAGAGGCGCGGGTTGAGGGCCTGAAGAAGGAGCGTCAGAAGTGCGAAAGGATTGTGGGCCGAGTGGCCTTGTTTGATTATGACAGCCGAGGGTTGTTGACCCTGCATGGGAGGGTCTGGGTCCCGTATTGGGGCGGAGTATGGAAGGTTCTGATGGATGAGGCCCATAAGTCGAGGTTCTCCATCCATCCCGGGGCGACGAAGATGTACAGAGATCTTCGACCCGATTACTGGTGGCCCTGCATGAAGCGGGATGTAGCATGGTACGTAGAGAGATGCTTGACTTGCAGGAAGGTCAAGGCAGAGCACCAGAGGCCTCACGGCAAGATGCAGCTATTAGACATCCCCGTGTAGAAGTGGGAGGACATTACTATGGATTTCATCACTAAGCTTCCCAGGACCGCACGTGGGGTTGATGCGATTTGGGTCATCGTGGATCGGTTGACCAAGAGCGCGCACTTCATACAGATCCAGGAGAGCATCTCGGCTGAGAAGTTAGCCGAGATTTATGTTCGAGAGGTAGTGGCACGTCATGGAGTGCCTGTCTCGGTAGTATCAGACCGAGATGTCCGTTTTACTTCCAGATTATGGAAGTGATTTCATGACGAGATGGGTACTCGTCGCCACTTCAGCACCACTTTCCACCCCCAGACGGACGGATAGAGCGAGAGGATGATTCAAACCCTCGAGGACATGCTTCATGCATGTGTTTTGGATTTCGATGGCAGTTGGGATACGTATCTTCCGTTGGCAGAATTTTTGTATAACAACAGTTAACACGCCAATATAGACCGAGCTCCCTTCGAGATGCTCTACGGGAGGAAGTGTAGGACCCCAATCTGTTGGGGTGAGGTCGGTCAGAGGGTCATGGGGAGTACGGAGGTAGTACTCAAGACCACCGAGCGGATCCAGCAGGCTCCAGACCGCTCAGAGTCGGCAGAAGAGTTACGCCGACAAGCGGCGTTCAGACTTGGAGTTTCGGGAGGGCGACATGGTTCTCCTGAAGGTGTCGCCCTGGAAGGGTGTCATACGATTCCGGAAGTGGGGAAAGCTAGGCCCCAGGTATATTGGCCCCTCCCGAGTCATAGCACGGGTGGGCAAGGTAGCATACAGACTGGATCTTCTCGCCGAACTCAGTCAGATCCACAACACTTTCCATGTTTCCCAGTTACGGAAGTGCTTGGTGGATGATTCGGAAGTGGCACCCCTTGAGGATATTCAGGTTGTTGACAGCCTAAACTACATTAAGAGACCAGTGGCGATTCTGGATCGCAAGACGAAGGAGCTAAGGAACAAGCGGGTTGAGTTAGTGAAGGTGCAGTGGCAACACCGTAAGGGTTCAGAGTGGACATGGGAGCCCGAGGAAGAGATGAGGGAGCACTACCCAGAGTTGTTTCCAGATGCAGCAGACTTCGAGGACGAAGTCTAAAGCAAGTGGGGGAGAATTGTAACGCCCCGTTCCTAGTACTCATTTAATATATTAAAATATTCATTTTGTAAGAGCTACTCGACGAGTTGGTAGCCCTAACTCGTCGAGTAGATGCCAGTTTGGACGCGGGGTTTAAGTGGTCTACTCGACGAGTCGAAGCCCGGACTCAACGAGTAGGTCCATCAGGAGGAAACCCTAATCTTCAAGGTTTGCACCCTATTTAAACATTATATTTGGCCTCCACCCCAGCCTCTATCACATCCAAACCCTAATCTCGAAACCCTAATCCACCTTGAGTGATTTTGAGCTAGTTCTTGCCATTTTTAGTGTTATTGTGCCATCTTGTGGAAGAAGAAGAAGAAGATAGAAGGCTCAAAGGGGAAGAAGTAGATCCAGAAGCTACACTCCATTTACTGCATTTTCTGGTAATCAGGTCCCTAACTTGATCCTTCTTCTCTTAGATCTATTTGTTTACATTTTATGAAGGAATTGGTTCAAGAACCTTAGCCCTTCGGATTGGGACGTCCCAAGTGATATATATCTCAGATATGGGGTCTAGGAAGGGTTCCATGGCATAAAGGTGCAAACTTTATGACCATGGAGACCCCATACAAGTTTATATGCAAGAACAAGGCCTTTTTAGCCCTAAAAGACCATGCATGGGAGGAAAGCTAGGGACTTTACGTGTCGCACAAATGATTAGAGCCTAGATCTAGTATGTTGTGCTTTGGTTTATGGTATTATGGCTTGTGGACCAAGTATTATGTCTTAAAGAAGTTAGGGTTTGGGTTAAACCCATTAGGAAGTACTAAGGACAGATAAACTTGGAAACTTTACCCTTAAGAGTGTATTTCCAGTATGTAGAAGGAGTTTGGAACATAGATCTGAATGGTAGGAGCTTAATTCATTGAGATGGCTCAATCAGACAGGGGAACTCGCCGAGTCCAGGGAAGGACTCGACGAGTTGAAGCGGGTTGTCGCTATTATTATGACAGCAAGAACTCGACGAGTCTGTTAAGGGACTTGACGAGTTGACTCAGTTGACCACGAGTTTAAGCACTCAGGGACTCGCCGAGTTGGGAGATAAATCGACAAGTTGGCTTGACTGGGAGTTGACCATGACTTTGACTTTGACTTTGACCAGGGGTAAAATGGTCATTTTACCCTAAGAGAGGATTAGCAGATTCTGATTAAGTGTTATTATGGAATTGATAGCCGGGGAGTCGTCGGAGCAGCAGACATGGATTTCTCACTCAAGTTTTCAGAAGTCAGTCTTGCAAGGTGAGTTTCTCTCCAATAGGAACAGGTCTAAGCCCACAATGTCGGCCCGTTTAGTTGTTAGTAGTTACGGACTACGGTCGAGGCGGTCCGAGAAGAGTATATGTACGCTTGATGTCTTTGTGATTCATGCATGTTATGTGTTATGTGTTATGGGGCAAGCCCGATGTCGGGGAAAGCCCGATGTATGTTAGTATATCTGTTATTTTTTATGTGTTCTGGGGTAAGCCCGATGCATGTTAGTTATATGTTATCTGTTATGTGTTCCGGGCTTCGGTCCGATGTCGGGGTAAGCCTGATGTATGTTATATGCTTATGTTAGGTGTTTATGATATATGATATGTTGTGTATGTGCCGGGGTAAGCCCGATGTCGGGGTGAGCCCGATTCCAGACATGGTCTGATGCTAGGGTAAGCACGATGCCGGGAGGAGTCCGATGCCGGGTTCGTCCCGATGCAGTTGGGCGGTGTCCCAAAGTTTATGTTACATGTTATATGTTATGTGTATGGTATGTGGTAGTTTGGGGGAGCTCACTAAGCTTCGTGCTTACAGTTTTCAGTTTGGTTTCAGGTACTTCAGCTAGCAAAGGGAAGGGCTCGGGATGATCTCATGACACACACCACAATTTTCTAGCCTGGGAGATTTACTCTGATATTTGATATGAGATTTTGACATCTTGACATATATTATGTTATTTTGAGATACACGGTTTATGATTTTATACTATGGTGATGATATTTATGGTTTTAGTAATGATTTAAAAACAAATTTTTTGGACTGTATTTTTGGGATGTTTCAATTGGTGCATCAAGAGCACATAGATTGTATACCGGACTTCAGGGTGGGTCTGACATTCGAGGTGGTTTGGTTTCCGATTTCAAGAACAGTACGAGAAATCTCAATTCTTACATAGGTTCCAGGGATGCAAAATTCCTTGTAGTGAAGATGCTGGAAAGGAAAAAAAATATCCCAACTTTTTCTTTCGAGTTTAAAGTCGTGCAGAAAAAATTGAATGCGCTTTTTTGGGCTGACGAAACCGCAAAGTATAACTACAATGCTTTTGGAGACGTTGTATCCCTTGATGCCACATTCAGCATGAATAAGTATTTTTTAATTTTGTAATGTTACCACAATTTTTTTATTACTTCCAATAACGGTAACTAATTTTAATATTTTAAAACAAATATGATATGGTTTTCGTACCGTTCACTGGGATAGATAACCATAAGAAATGTGTAACTTTTGGTGCTGGACTTTTGAGTAGAGAAGATGGTAGTTCTTATTCTTGGCTGCTTAGAGCATTCTTGAAAGCATTTAAAAAACAACCTACACTTGTTCTTACAGATCAAGATCCAACTTTAAACAAAGCTGTAAATGAAGTTTTTCCAATGTCATCACATAGGTTTTGTATGTGGCATATTACAAAAAAATTGCCAAACAAGGTGAACATTTTTTTTTACCAAAATACTGTTAATAGGTTTATTTTCTTAATACATATCTTTCTCTCAGAATATAATTCTGCTAGAATAATAGATCTACCAGTATTGAGACAAAATTTCTATAATGTAATTCTGATAGAATGATTTAACGTAATTCTAACAGAATACATGATTATAATATTCGTATCCTTTATACGACGTACACCAACATTCTTATATTTTACTAAAATGGATTTTATTTATTTTTATTCAGATAACAACCCAACTAGCCACAAACTCAGCTTTTCGGAATCGTTTTCAATCTATAATTTGGAATTCTAAGCTGGAACCACATGATTTTGATAACGCATGGCAATCTTGTTTAGATGAGTTTAACATTTCAAATAACATGTGGATGAAAGAGATGTATGGGTTGTGGAGACGTTGGGTACCTGAATTTTTCAAGGACATACCAATGTCTGGTCTTATGAGAACTACATCATTGTCTGAAGGCCAAAATTGGTCATTTCAGAACAACACCCTTACCGGTTCTTATCTTTTAATGTTCATGATGACATTTGAGGGTGTTATGGAACGTCAAAGACGTAATCAATTTGTCAATGACTTTAACACTACTACAACAGTTCCTAGATTCATCACATCTAGTCCAATCGAACCACATGCTTCAAAGGTCTACACTCGTAAAATATTTTATCACGTTCAGAAAGAGATTTCAGATTCTGATAATACTTGTTTCTAAATGAGTGATACTTCTTGCAATGGTGTTGACACTATTATTGTATTGGAGAAGCAAAAGAACATAAGCACAATGCAACCATCAAGTCTTGTTGTTGATGACAAACTTGAGGAATACCATTACGATTGTCTTATAAAGGATACCGAATACACGGTATGTTATTACTTCATTATATATTAATTTCTTTTTAATCACATAATAATACTTTCTAAAAAATAGTCATATAATATCATACATACTCCAGGTTACCCACTCAAAAATAGAGGGTTCATTCAAGTGTACCTGCATGTATTTTGAACATGCCGGTCATTTGTGTAGGTACATATTCTGTGTGTTTAAGTTCTACAGTATTGAACAAATTCCTGAAGAATACATTATGAGACATTGGTGTCGGGATGTTATTCCAACATAATTGCTTAAGAGGCGTTTCTCTAATTCTATGGTTGACTCAAATTCTGACATGACTGCTATTGAAAATTTTTCAAATGTAGACCGTTGCGTTTCATTGTTGTCCATGATGCAGCAAAGTTAAATTCATACATTGAAGAGCTGAATAAGTTGAAAAAAAAATTGTAGATGATTGTCCACCCCCCGAGATGCCATCAAGAGAATCATTCTACAACCAGATTATAGGTGTAGACTTAACTAATGACGTGCCCGACGTTGAGAATCCATCGGATATTCATAATAAGGGAACTGACAGTCGTGGTAAGAGATTAAAATCAAAAAAAGAAATGCTGGAAAAAGTAAGTTTGAAGCCTAAGCAAAAGTGTGCTTCATGTAAACAGATGGCTAACCATGATAAACGAAATTGTCCTCTTAAAAATGTGTCTAAGTAGTCTGCTTTATATATAGGTTTTTTAAATTGTTATATTACTGTAACATTTTTGTTTCACGTTTAGATGTGACATTGATTTCAATTTTGTGAGTCTTTAATATAATATTATATATGGTTATGCACTATTGCACACTTTGTTATCATTCGTTATCCAAGCGTATTACACCAACCTTACGATCATGTATAATCATTAATTTCCATAAGAATTTTTTATGACCAAAAACATACTATTTCCCAAACATTTTTTCAACAACACAATATCAAATTCTAATAGAATTCAACTTTATTCCATTTATTTCAATTCTTTCAGAATAATGTCATATCAGAACCTAACAATTCATAAACAAAATTTCAATATATTTGAAATTATATTCATTCTTTCAGAACACTGGCATATCATTTGGTTATTTATACTTTTACGACCCTTTAAAAACATTACTACAGAACACACAAACATAATCTCAATATATTTTCATTATAATAATTTGAAGTTATAAACTTTGATCAAACATGAAAGAACATAACCTTTAAACATTCCAACAGAATTTAACTTTACTCCAATTATTGTCATTCTTTCACAACTTGTACGAATCAGAATTTTATCAATTCATAACCACAATTTAAGTGAATTATAACTATTTCAATTTTCCAGAACAATGGCATATCATAATTAAATACTTGAAAACCATAACTTACCTGTATAATAACAACCATCTTTTAACTCTATTATTATTATTTTGATTCTTTCAAAACATTAATTTCAAACATTTTGAACTTCAACACATTACTTACTTTCACAATTTTCATATCCATAGACACATTCCAACATCATTCACATTCTAATGTTTCCCAAACAAAGACAACTAGAACAAACATCATTCACATTCTAATGTTTCCCAAACAAAGACAAATAGAACAAAATAAAACATCCTAACATAAGTCTTCCAACAGTTTCCCAAACAAAGATAACTAGACCAAAATAAAACATGTTACCATAAGTCTTTCAACATAAACCATTCTACTATGATTAATTAATCAAAACAAAATACCCATCTTAAAAACGACGCCTTCCACGTCTCTGCTTCTCCCTAGTTTCCTTCACTTCATTCATCAGAACCATTTTCTCCAATGGATCAATCATGTCATACGCTTCTGTATCTCTCTCCAACATTCTTTTATATTTGTTGTAATCGGATTTCATAAGCTTTGTCATGTATTTGATTCTTAAATTATTTAAAGCAATTACATCACTTTGTTTTCTACCTGTAAAACCGTAATCCCAACGCCCTTCACTTTCCCCCATATACGACTCCATATTCCTCATAAGATATACTCCACAGTCTGATCCTTCTTTTTCTACTTTCCATGTGAATTTCATTACACGAGGTTTAATTTTGTTGAAAGCTGTTGATTTTTGGTAATTCTCTGTTTTTAAGTAGTTGCCAAGCAATTTTTTCTGTCATACAATACAATCCACTTATTAAAATTCATTTTTAACAATACAAAATTCAATTCATATAAAAGTTGTCACAACTGGAAATTTCCAAGTCTAGAAACCAAGCCAAAGGAGTCATGTACATGTAATATTTGTATCTATGCTAATATTATATCTTGTTAATGTAATGTTTTTAAGAATTATACTACCCTAAAGCCTCCTGAGTGATGAAAACAATAAGAAGTTTAAGCTATGTCAAAAATGATCACAAAAACAAGCATATTAAGAATCCTACACACCTAGACCATGAACTCTTCCCTAGAAAAACACATTGGCCGTAAACCCCTAAAGAGAGGGAATCTAGACCGTGAACTACTTGGCTAATCTAAACTTTGACCATAAACACAGTCCTAGGCATCATATTGAGCGTAAACTCCCCCCATGAATCACTTTAGGCCGTGAACCCTTCCCCATGACACCTTTTTGGCCGTAAACTACCCTAGGGAACTTCCTTGAAGCGTAAACCATGGTTTGTGGTCCCTCTAGATTGTGAACCTCTCCCAATTCAATGGTGTTCATGATGGATGCAAGCTGTAATGCGTAGATATCCAATCCAAAACTCAGTAACTCATGCATTATCCAACAGTAACCAAAGTAAACATCTTATCATTTCCTTATCCCATATTAGGGACCGTGAACCCCATTTCCTCATTCCACAACTCATATTTTGCATTCTGTAAACCACGAAAACTCTCCCAAGACTTCATCCAAGTTCCAGGAACCATTCTCTTCATCAATCCTCCTAAGTTCTTGTAAGTATTTTATGACTAGTAAAGGTTTCATACAAGTAGCTATTTTAAACTCCAATTCACACATAAATTATGTGTCTATAATCTTATACTAGCTAAAATTCTCAAGAGGATCATCCCACACTCCAAGTGTTCTAGGCTCTAACTCCTCATCCCACCTCTTCACCTACATTATCTACTACCCAAGGTGAGCTTCATACCTCTCTTTTTGATGTTTTCATGGTTTTGGGGGAGGATACAAGTCAAGGTCTTTGTTGAAATCATGAACTAATTGCTTGTTAGACATGTATGCCAAGTTATATATGTGTTATATCTTTGAAAACTCCATATGAAATAGTTTTTTGAGTTCGAAATTTGGGAAGATTTAAATGGTAAAACCATAATATACAAATGATGGAAAGAATCAAAACTAGTATGTTTACACTATATGATGTTACAAGTTTTATGGCAACAACTCCAAAGGGTTTCCTAAAAAGTTGCTCAAAACCAAATTGATGAACAAAATATTTGAAAGTGGTTAGAAAATGGAAATAATAATACTTCTGAGGGACCATTTTCAGCCATATGAATATATAAAGATTATTTTTGGTCTATAGGATAAATTTGGGGAATTATTGAATATCCTAATTTTTAAAGGACCAAAAGTGAAACTTTGGATAAACAAGGGCCTTTTTGATTATTTTCATAAAGATAAGCTTAAAATGAACATTTTAGAAGGAATGGGCCATTTTTACACATTTCACCAAGTTTTGGCTCCTTATGACAACTTTTGGCAAATATGGGTCTTATTTAATACTTTATAAAAAGAAGGGTCATTTTTGCCAATACCGATAATATTGGGTCATTTTTGATAAATATGATTTCCAAATGGATTATCCTCAATAAACGAAAACGATAGATTTAATCAACGAGAATAATTACTATTATTTAGGTAATAAATAATAGATTTTCACGATTACTCAAAAACTTGTTAGTATTCTAGTCAGACGAATCTCCACAGAACCTATATATATATATATATATATATATATATATATATATATATATATATATATATATATTAGTGTACATCTAAAGTCCTGTAAAGAGTTATAACCAGAGTCTCCTGGAGGGAGAACAGGAATTTGTGTATAGATATATATATGGGGTTGACACCCCACACCTTCGTTGTTCGCTTTAGCTAGACCGGCCAGTCTAGGGTGACAAATGTCTTTAATCGATTTCGGCGCCTGAGAAACGCCAAGACAGGTCTCCGTCATATTATTATGGTTATAACGACTCGCTAGAATATGTTAAATTTAGGGATGAGCATATGGACCGGGGAACCGGCCGGAACTGGTACCGGAACCGGAACCGGCACCGGAACCGGAACCTGATGGAACCGGTCGGGCCGGGACCGGGACGTTATTTTTGTGGATTTTTGGAACCGGGAACCGGTAGGAACCGGAACCGATATAACCGGAACCGGTAGAACCGGCAAAAACCGATAGAACCGGCAAAAACCGAAACCGTATGATGCTATTTTTCGAGGACCGGTTCCAACATTTGAAGACACGACAAGAACCGGTAGGAACCGGGAACCGGTAGAACCGTCGGGCCGGTTCGGTTCTTGATTTTGGCCGAAGCCGGTTCCCGCGTCGGGTCCGGTTCCGGCCGGTTCGGCCCTTTTGCTCATCCCTAGTTAAATTTATGTAAGGAAAACCTCATAAATAATTTGGCACATTGTGCTGACTGCCCCTATGCATGATAGTGATGGTCTGCATTTGTTGTGTCGACCGTCCTTTTTCATTGCGCGGAGCGTCCACAATCGCCATGTTGATTTCTTTCACCTATCAAGTATTAGGGTTTTAATACTGCTATTTTATACATTAGAAAATATAGGATTTTCTGGGGAAAACGATTTTATACGATTTCGAAAACGATAAACTAACACTCACAAGCAACTATACTTGATTGAAAACAAGACTTACAACTATTTTGATAAGAAAATATTGGATTTTCTGGTTTTCCAACTAACACAGATTTTTATACAAAATACTTATGAACTCACCAACATATTTTATGTTGACGCTTTTCAAACGACTTGTATTCTCAGGAAATCAGTAAGCAGGTTTGTGAGCCGCGAATGCTGAATTATTTTTGATGTATTTTGGAACTTACTCATCAATGTTTCTTTTGTGTAACTCAAAAACATAAATATGATGTAAAACATTGTAAGTTTGTTATATTGATGTATGATGTTTGGATTTGCTATGTTTCATTTATATTCAATTGTTATGATACTGCACAATGAAGTCACCCGCCTCCGGACGTTTCCGCCGCCTGGTCCGGGGGTGTGACAAAAGTTCTAAAATGTAATTCTTAATCTTACCACAAGAATTGGTTTCCTTCCATATATATCTTCAACAGTGCCTGTTCGGTTTACATGGTCTATAATGTAGTAGGTGGGTACCCTTAGATCAAAGCATATTAAATAATAATTACTCTTCTCAACTACTGGAAAGAAAACCTGGTATAAAACAGAATTTATAACAATAAGCTATATTTGTATAATAAATATTATAATATAGAACACAATTATTAATCAAATTACCAGTCCAACATCCTTGAGACTTTGCTTAATTGGTAGACTTCTAATGTGGAGTTTCAGCATCGAATCAAATAATGATTGGGTTCTATCGTATGCAACCGATGCATCCAGTATCTCATCTACCTGTATACATAAATGAAACAATCAATAAAACACATATTATTATTTAGTAATAAACTTAAATTGAATACGTACCAAAAAGTTTGTATCAAAGAAAACTCTAGCAAATGATCCTACATCCCTTAGTTCCTCCATTCTGTTGAGTAATGATGTCCAACAGTTAATGATTATAGCATGTATAAACGTGTTGCTTTTAAAATGATATGCAAATCCTTGATGCAATACATGACCGCTCCCAATGTTCCATATATCTTCCCTGCTCAACAATTTTAATCAAATCAATGACAAAACTATGTTTTAAAAGCAAACCACTAATATATATTATCTCAATTACCCATAATCTCTTTTTGATGCACAAACTGAATTGTATAATGCCATCTCATCCTTCTTCACCTTTTCACCCATTCTAACAATCCTTTCAACAAATGGTGATTTTCCATATACAGGTAACTTTGCTCCTCTTCTCCCCCTTTTTCCATTGTCATCATCTTCCATGCCTACTGCAACTGTTTCCAAGATTTATTTTCCTTTTTTCTTTTCTTTTCTATAACTGATCAACACAGCCTCATCTGTCATTTCAATTGTTGTTGCCAACACTTCAGGATGCTCCAAGAATTGTGAACATGTTAGATGGTCTGTACTATCGACCTTTTCCACATTAGGCGTACTGAAACCTCGACCATCATCCTTTTTATCCCCATAAACTACCAATCCTCTAATCGGAGAGATTCCACCTTCATTACCACCATCGGCCTCTCCTTTGTTACTATCAGCATCAAAACCATGTTCTTTATCTTTCATTCCTCTAGTTCCTACATTCTTGACCTCGTTGAACAATTCTTTGTTTTTTTCATACCACTCCTTCAACAACAAGCTATCTGGGAATTTTTCCATTCCAGCTTTCAAATCCATTTCAATATTCTTCTTTTCGGGCAAGATTATTCCATAGCTATGCTCAATAACAGCCACGTAAGCCTGAAAATTGTATAACAACTTATGAGTACTAAAATTCTGATAGAAGTACTGTTCAACATAATCATTGTTTCAATTATTTTAAGCTTTCACCTAAACACTTTAAATATATTTTACAGGAAATTTAGAATGTATCACATTTTTCATTATAACTTTATGTCTTACCTCCTCATCCCCATAGTCTCGCTTAAGCCCATGCAACATTTCATCTTCATCCATCATTTCATCATCAACATCAACATTTTCAAAGTTTTCTTGTAATTGCCTTCCAAACCCTCCAACACTAATCTCCAACTTCTTTATTTTTTCAAAAACATCACCCGTAACATGTTTGACAAACGTTAACCTTTTCATTATCTTGATGCCTGAGAACTTCATGTTATACATATACACCAGCTACATCACAAAAAAAAATTACAATTATTAATTCAATATACATATTTCAATATAAATTAAAGTATAAATCTACTCAAGACAATAAGATTACCGTCAAAACGAGTATTGGTCTGCTGTAATAGCATGTCTTATCATCCCTTCTCCACAACTGTTTTCTTCTAACCAAACAATCTAGAATATACTTACACCAATCAATCTTCGAGAAGTCTTTTACCAACACCAACTTATTAACAAAATTTATTTGATTTGTACCACTCAAAGTTGATTCCACAAATGTGTTAATAAAAAGGGTAAGGAAATTCAGCCTAAACATAAGATTGTCTTGCTTTGTGTTTTTGATCCTTTTCAGGTATTCTTCACCATTAAACCCTTTTTTCTCATATTGATTTTTTCCATTCTTGCAGAATTGCATTATCTTTCTCACAACTAGTCATGTTCAAGAAGTCTTCCCCATCATTTGGTAACCGCAACATATCATGCACCGTCTCTTTTGTAATTTTAAACACATTATTCTCTAGAACTAGACGGTTACTCTCTGGATCATAGTGATATAAGAGATAATAGTTAAGTAACCCCGGAGTAGTGTCCATGTCAATATTCAGAAGTGAACCAAAACCCATAGACATAATCCCATTTTTCTGTGCAGGGGACATTACTTTCACAGCTGCACTAACCCTTCCAGGAGTCATCCTAGTTGCAAGTCTTCTTAAACCTTCTGGATGCTCCTTACTTACTTTTCTAACCTTGACCTCCATCTTTTTGATATTCACATTCTCATGTTCTATTTTCCCTTCTTTTTCTTTGGAGATTTTTTGGACTGTGGATCATTCACTACCTTTTTTCTGTTACCAACATCTTCCTTATCTTCCACATCCATACCAATGTCGACCTTTTCATTGTTTCTCTTTGACCCACTCATACTATCCACAAGTAATTCATTTAAACTTCTTGTTTTTTTTTCTTTCAGCCCTTGCTTCTACCGAATTCTTATTATCCTTATCAGGTGTTGTTCACACAAAATCCTTCCTTTTCACCCTTCTTACACTTGTACTATCAATACGTATCGTCTCCTGCTCATCTTTGTTATCAACTATTGAATCACATAAACATAATTAGTCATGCTCTACTCATTGGCACTACACAAAAAATATTTTATAGAATTTTAATAAATAAGTTTGTTATAATATTTAATGTTATACCAATTACACTAGAATTATATTGTATACAATTACAAGTTCTACTAGAACTAGTATACAAATTTTAATTTTATACTAGTTATATCAGAATTATATATTATAAAACAGTATTTAAAAACACTTAATTGTACATCAATTTTAATATAATCCTATATTATACAATTAAAAGTTTTATTGGACTACATAAGGAAATAAACCAAATTAAGAAAGTACCTGAAATTCCAGATTCTACATTCTTCTTTCCATGTTCTGATCTTGAAGATTTTTTCCTGTTGTCCTTTGTTTTACTTGATCCAACAATATCTATATGAATTGGTTCACATTCTACACCAACTGCTTCATCAAGTAAGAAAAGATACATATTATCAAAATGTTATAACAATATATATATATATATATATATATATATATATATATATATATATTCAAAATCACACTATAAGTTAATAGATTGCAGACTAATCATATAAATAATTATGTTACAATGATACCATTTACATTAGTTATTAAAGAACACCATTTATTACCATTATAACATATTCTAAAATAATTGTTATTATTTAACATAAACCAAAACAAGAAAACTACCGGCAGGTAGAGAAATGATATTGTCTTTCACAGGTGTTGATCTGGTAGAATATTTCATTCTCACAATTTTTTTGGTTTTTAGTATCAACATTAATTGGCTCCTGCTCAGCTTCTGCAACAACTAATGAATCAAATGATTACAGTTCATTAGTAACATTTTCCAAAATAACCAACCATACTTCAATCCCTTGAACCGCAATCTATACTTATTATGTTGTCATTCTGACAGAATGCAATACATGTTCATACACTGATTCTTAGAGAATTATAGTCAAATACTAATTACCGATAAAGGAATACCCCCAAAATCAGAGGAATAAAACATAAAAACTAACTCACTATACTAAAAAAATACAAAAACAAAACAACACTATCATCCCCTATACTCACAGAACAACAACCACATACAAGAATTTGCATGTTTTGATTCTGACAGAATGCAAATTATGTATAATCATGTATTCTAACAGAATTGCAAGTCAAATACTTCTAACAGAATCGACAACAGAATCAAAAAAACTAACTTTCTATTATTCAAAAACACATAACAAAAACAATAATCACATCCCCTATTATTACAGAACAACAGTCATATACCCTAAAATTCAAAACTTCTCACAGATTTTTATTCTTCGATTTGAGAAAACCTTAATAAAAAATACGCCTTTTTTTCATTGCTTGGGTCTACTTTACTTAATACAACTTCAAAAACACATGCAAATACTACATTGTTCAAACATTCAAACAGAATGTTATGGATTCAAACGAAAAAATTGAAAAAAAAATTACCTATAGGGGGAGAAACGAAATCATCATCGTCTTGATCTAGATTCAACACCGTTGCTTGTGTGTTCTTAAATTTCGATCTGAAAGCAGTCGACCTTGTACTCCTCATTATACTCTAATTTTTCTTCTTCGAACGATCACAATGTAACTTCTGTAAACAACTCTTCGAGAATCGATGAGTATATATAAAAACGACAACAGAATCTACCGATTTTTTTGTTGATTATAGAAGTTATTCTTTGATTTTGTGTTCCGATACAAAGGGGAGTCGAATCTGGGTTCATGCGATGTTATAGGGATTATGCGGGCAGTTGTGATCAATCGAGTCAGTTTTCTATTTTAATGGAGACGACAATTGTACAGAAATACCCTTATTCATCCGTTTTCATTAAATGTGACGCCTTTTTCATTTTCTTTATATCAATTTAATATTAATCAATTTTGTATTAAAAATTAAAAATTTGATTGGCCCACATTTATCCCTACATCCATACAATAATTACTTTGAATAAGATAATCTAAGCCTATATATATATATATATATATATATATATATATATATATATATAGGGAATATGACTTATTAAGGTAATTAACTTTTCGGTTTGTTCACATCTAGGTAACTATCTTTTTTTTGTACACATCTAGGTAACAAACTTGTTGGAAATGTTCACATATGACCATTATGACATGTTGTAGCAGGTTACATCCTAGATGTGAACACTTTTAACAAGTTCATTACCTAGATGTGTACAAAAAAAAAATACCCAAATATGAACAAAACGAAAAGTAAGAGTAAATTACACGAATGGTCCCTGTGGTTTGGAGGAATTGTGTTTTTGGTCCCTAACTTATTTTTTTTAACTCGGATGGTCCCTACTGTTTATTTTTGTTGCGCATTTGGTCCTTGTCTTACCTAAAAAGACTATTGTGCCCTTATTAATTTATTTTTTAATTAATTTTTTTATTTATGTATTTACTTTTTATATATTTAAAAAAATTAATAGACCTCACATATATGTATCTCCTCATCGTAAACCTGAAACCACATTTGAAAATTTTAATTTCAGTCTCATCAGTCACCATCCCATCTATCATCCTCCTCAACTTCTATTTCTTTTTCATCTTTAGTGACATCGACGTCTTCACCATCCTTCTTTTTTTGGTCCTTAAACTTTGGCGAACCAACACCATAACCCACTGTCTCTTCATCTTTAGTGGGTTGTGGTGTTGATTCGACGAAGTTGAATGACCGAAAAAAGAAGAGATGGTGAAGACGTCGATATCACTAAAGATGAAAAATAAATAGAATTTAAGAAGGATGAGAGATGGGATAGTGAGGAGATACAGATATGTGGTGTCTATTATTTTTTTTAGGTAAGACAGAGACCAAACACACAACAAAAATAAACAGTATGGACCATCCGGGTTAAAAAATATAAGTTAGGGACCAAAAACACAAATTCCCCCAAACCACAGGGACCATTCGTGTAGTTTACTCTTATTTTTCGTTTTGTTCATATTTGGGTAACTATTTTTTTTGTACACATCTAGGTAACAAACTTGTTAAAAGTGTTTAGATCTAGGTTGTAACCACATGTCATAATAGTCATATGTGAACACCTCCAACAAGTTTGTTACCTAGATGTGTATAAAAAAAAGATAGTTACCCAGATGTAAACAAACCGAACAGTTAATTACCTTAATAAGTCGTATATATATATATATATATATATATATATATATATATATATATATATATATATATATATATATATATATATATAGGCCTAGGTTATTCTATTAAACGTAATTATTGTGTTATTGTATGCATAAATGTGGGCCAATCATTTTACTTATTTTAAGAAAGTGATTAATATATATTATTTAATTAAATATAATTAAAAAATATCATCTAATTTAACTAGAAGGGTATTTTAGTCAGTTAACATAGATTTAATAAAGGAAATTTGCATATTTTAAGGGATCAAAGATTTTATTAATTTTAAAAATCCGATTTTACAAATTATAAGGTTTTTAGTTCGGACATTCTGACAGAATATGTTTGAGTATGTTCAAAAATAACAAAACTTTTTGTAGAATAACAAGATTCTCGAACCATCAATTGAAGAATTAAAACAAAAATTACATTAATTCTTATAGAATACATGTAACAATTGCTAAGAATTACATTTATTTTTAAAGAATAAAACTAAAAAAACTTTCAAATCTGGAAAAAAGAATATCAAAATCTAATAAAAACACTAATACATTCTAAAAGAATAATGTTGCTAAGAGGCGTCGTTCAAATTTTGTGGTCCGTTCTTCAAGCATCAGCTTCTGTAGAAACAAATACAATGAATAAATTAGTGAGAAAATATTCATACTCCATTCCAACATAATTGGAATTCGTGATTCTATTCTGATAGAATTGGAATTCATTTACCAATAATTATATTAATTCGGGGAATTCTAACAGAATATGTTCATGATTATCATAAAAAACATTCTTTTCTGATAGAATGCTATAAACGAAGAAATACCATTCAGTTGAAGCATTTTAACGAGCACTTGGTGTGCATGAAAACAACTTTCAATTCAGTTGAAGTATTCATCTGTCAAATAAGCAACCAAAACAACCATGATTTGTATTCAACCAATCAAACCCAAAAACTCATCTAAACCTATCGATTAAACTTCATCGATTTACAGTAAATCAATCAAAATAAGAAAGAATATTAAAGAAACATGTGATTATCCAGCCAACAACAACCCTTTGTTTCTTCTTCTGCTTGCCCATTGATTTCACAGCCTCAATCCAAACACTCCTCTGATTTCGGTTCTTCTTCCCTGCCTCCACCGAACCATTGATGCATTTTGTCGAATGTTTTATGTGCGTGATTATACCTGAGAAAGCTGGATTGGAAAATTGGGTTTGTCATCAGTGGTTTATGTGAGTTTTGAATTATCATTCGAAATCAATTGCATATCCAAATCAATTACGAGTCAATTTCAACTACGGAAAGTTTCATCAACGAGATCAATTATATGTAACATTGATAATTTGAAAAAAGAAAAGTACCAGGAGCCAATTTTCAATTTGGCTTTGACGCTCCCTTGCCGATAAAACGAAAAGATAAACCCTAACCTGTCCATTGACTTTCGAATTGATATCAGTATTGGTCTCTGGTCGGATTCTTGTCTTCCTCGTTCGTCATTCCCTTTTTGTTTTGATCGAAGAGGGTAGCTGTGGTATCGTCGGCAACGATGGCTATGAGGAAGGAAGTGGGTAGTCATGGTGGTCGTATGCTATGAAGATGATGGTGTGGTTATCAGCGATGAAGATGATGGTGGTGCTCAGCAACCGGAAAAACAGGAATATGGTGGTGGTCGTCTGGTAAATTTTGTGGGTCGATGTTTCTATACGGTGGAATCGGTGGAACGAGGGGTTTGTTCAATTTAGGGTTTTCAGAATCGATTTTTAGATAAAGAGGGGAACGAGATTTAAACTGGAGAGATACCAAGATTATAGGGATTATTTTTGGAAGTTATTAAACAAATAACTAACTTACCCTTATTTATTTCTTTTATTATTTAATTTTTTATTTAATTTTGATTGGCCCACATTGATGCATACAATAACACAATACTTAGTTAAAACACCTGAACATATATATATATATATATATATATATATATATATATATATATATATATATATATATATATATTGTTTGGTTCCTTATGGTCATTTAAGTTTGTTTGTTGTTTGTTCAAGATGAAGCCATCAAGACTATGCCAAAAATAATAATACTAACAAATTGTTACATTACAAAAAAAAAAAAAAAAAAAAACGACAGGATATTACATTTTTATGAAAGACCTTTTCCTAACAAACAAACGACAGGATATTACATTTTTATGAAAGACCTTTTCCTGAACATGAGTAGGAAGATCAATATCCAATCACCAAAAATGCATGAAAGATTGAATGTTCGAATGTTATTTACATAGCATACATGAATTAAAAACGGAACATGACATATTATTTAGCAAATGCAGTCACTCTCAAGTCTCAACTCATTCTAAAACTATTACCGCAACCTTCAACATCCGCCATTCTCCGCCGCTTCCTCCGGCAACACCACCGTCAACAAAGAATACTTCACACGAAGCGATATCTTCCCCTTATCCACAACAAGTCTAGCCCCAGAAACAACCCAATACCCCGGAGACTCCTGCGGCCCCCTCGTCATCTCCGTAGTATCCACAAACCGCAACAGCTTCGGCGCCTGAATCGGAGCCGGTGGTCCTCCAGGGTACACCGCCGAATTTATATTCACTTCCACCGCTTGCGGTGGCGTTTTCAACACCCCGGTCAAATGATGACTTATAAGACTCGATATCAGTCCCGATTTACGAGTCAACCCAGACGATCCATCCCATTCAGGGGTTTTAATCGCAACTGCACCTAGTACAGTTGAAAACCCTAGCCGTAAAAAGAGAACTTTTTTGAATCCGTGATCGGAGACTTGGAAGCAGGCGGCGGTAACGATTGAGAGATCGTTTTCTGATTCCACCGGAGCGGTGCAGACGTGGGAGAAATGCTTCCATTGGACTTTTTCGTAGTAGCGGTGGTCGTAAGATTCGTCGGAGAAGTTTCGAATTTGATCGGAATCGAGGTGGAAGAGTTTGGGAAGAGAAGAGAGATGTTGCAGGTGGATCGCTAAATAGTTGCTCCGTTTACCTTCTAGGTATAATCGGAGACCGGTCACCGGCGTATTACTCACGTCAACCTAACAAGACCAAAGTCAACACGTTACCAAATATAAATTTATATTTTATTTACATTCCTTTGGTTCTAGTTCGGGTTTTTTTACATGTCGGATCTTTTGGTCAAAAAATTTTCAAATTTTGACTATTTTTGTAGAATATAATTTTACCTAATGTTTTTACAAAATATTATTAAGGTTTCATATAACTTTTACAAGCGAAATTTAATATTCTAATAAGCGAAGTTTGTATATGTTTGGCAAAACTTGGATGATGGTTGTTTGTAATTTAGGTGAAAGCTGCAAGTTATAGTTTTTATTTGTTCAGACTGTCGGTTATAGTTTTTACTGGATTGATGTTCACGTATAGCCTGGGCCCACAAAAGCTAAACTGTAACGACGGTGTTCTTCGTTGCTTTGGATGAGGTCCGAGTGGAAGATCACTGAACTCTGGGGCCCACTGTCTTGGCAACTGGAACTCCAAGAATTGATGAAGCTCTTCAATCGGTGGTTTATCTGTAGAAAAAAAGCAACTGTCATCATTTACTCTGATTCAGACAGTTCATTCAGTACAAAAAAAGGAACAGAGTTTGCTCACAGCGTAGATATAGATTCATGGCATGACTCAAGTATCCACTTCCCGATACGCCATTAAGCAATGAAGTTATTGGAATGAAAGACATTGCGATTACATCGGGTTCTAATTGCACACTATGCAACCAATCATTATGGTTTAAATTTCTATTATCAGTCCCTCCTCTTCTTTTACAAATGGTAGCAAGATTCTGTAAACATGTGAAATGACGAATTTAACCTTGACTGTCTCAAATTGATTACATTATAAAACAACAATAGAAAAGGTTACTATATAAGCATATAACTATACCTCCTTGTAAGAATAAGAACTTGATGGACTAGTATCTGCAAACCTTAGTCTATGCCCCCTCATATCATACTGAAAAAATTAAAGATTTTAAAGAGAATTTAAGTGTTACATGATCAAAATTCAAAAAGCATACATAAATGAACATTTAATAAATTGGTTAAATAATAAATACCATGTCATTTTGAGAAATATGTCCGGATTGAACTCCATATTGTTCATCAAGATCGAGGAATCTCTTGTCTGCCATGGCTTCTAGTCTTTTTTGTACTTCAGCAGGTTGAAGGGAAGATGTATGTTGTTGTTTCATATAGATTACATCTTTTCCACCCATATTCACACCCACAACTATATGAGTCCCAAAATTTTCGATAAAACTGTAAGGATAACAGAAGATTGATTTAAAATTTTCTCCCATAAAAGTGGAAAGCCATATCAATTATATGAATCTGACCTTGCTAACAAAGGAGGATCCCATGAAGATGGAACAGCTTTCTTTACATGATCAGAGAGTAGTATGTGAGATTTTTCTACTGCAACTGTGTATAATGAAATGAACATGCCTTCAAAAGAAAGAGTTTTGGTACTAGAAGCATCTTTCTGCCAACTTCCAGAAAACTCAAACATTGCATTGAAAAGGCCTGAAGGAACTTTTCCAGTCAATGATAGTTCCTGGTTGAAATGCTCTGACATCTGTACACCAAAAATGTATCAAGAAGTAAATAGATTGAATGATAATATGCTTTTTAGACCATATAACATGCACTGAGACGTGAGAAACAGATAAACAAACATAGATTCACAGATAAATAACTATGGGGACATGTATTCGAAGCAATAGATTGGATTAATTAGGGGGAATAGACTAAGGTTTGCAGATACCTCGATTTGATCAGATACATGTTGATGATTGTTGATTACTCAAGGATAAGTACGATAAAAGGTATATATTCTCATATTAGTTCATGAATATCATGTAAATTTGGTAGCTACAGCAAACATTGGGTTTAGATTAAGGAGCAGGTGTTTTATGAAACGGAGGGAGTAATATTTTGTATACCTGTTGAAACGAGAGAACGTCTGAACGAAATCGAGTCCGCTCTCCTTTATCACATTTAATCGATCTGGCAACATCAGGAATTAAGAGTCCACAAGGAAGGACAATGTCTCTACCTTCAGCTTCATCAACTTCAATCAAACGGTTTTGATTATGATTACCCCCAACAACATCTGAAGATGAACCGCGTTTACAATACGTAAGCCTCAGATCTAACGAGATATCATAACCACATCCAATCGACTGAATCGCAACATTTGCAGCTTCAGCAGCTGGAAGCTTAAGCGCCATTTTAAGTTTTTAACCCCAAAATCAATGTCTAAACCGATGGACAATCGAGCTCGCACACATTGTTTAACCCCTAGCCAGCTCCAGAAAGGCAGAAAACTTCATGGAAATGAAAGTACATGCGATAAACAGTTGATGTGTGAATAGTGGAATAATTGGGTGAAACGAAGCAGAAATCAGTCAAATCACCACTAGTTTTCCTCCTTGATCGGAGAGTAATCGGCATGAGTGAGATGTATTTTGGAAAGAAGCAGAGGCGGGAGAAAAGGGGGCGTATTCTGCGCCACGAGAAGCAGTGGATTGGGTTGACGAGGAAGGTTGTGATCTAGTTTGTTGCCATTAACGAACTTCAAAGGTGGAATTGACAGGAGTGATTGGTGATTGATGAATATAATTTGAATTTTCAAGTCACCCGCAAGATTTTAGGTCTGGGATACTGCATAAACTTTTTTTTTTCTTCATAAAAGTCATTTTATAAGAGTTGGAGTAAAATGTAGTTTTAATCCTTACGGTTTTCACAAAGCAACACTTTTGGTCCTAATATTTTGATTTAGTCATGAATGGTCCCTACTTCTGTACTTCATTGCTTGGTAACACCCTTCGTCTGTGGTTCTGTTACCCTCCGTTAAACATATTTAGTAACAATGCAAAATGACTAAAATGCCCTCAAGACTTATTTGCTAAAACCCAAGTTGAAGAAAGGGTCGACTGTGTTCTTCTTTCTCACCCCTTAGGGTGTTTGGAATTACTTTTTAAACCCGCTCTTTTTATAAAATTTCTTTTTTTTAAAAAAATTCTTTTAAAAAGTAAAAGTTAAAAGTTGTTTTTAAAAAAATGTTTGGATGATATTTCTTGACTTTTGAATGTCTTTTACCTTTTAGAATGCTAAAAGTCACAAAAAGATAGAATTTCATGACTCTTAAAAAACCATTTTTTTCTTCTTGGCAAAAAGTTATTTTGAAATGCTATTTTCTAATTCCCAAACAACTTTTAAATTTTTTAACTTTTTGAAAAAGCTAAAAATCAAAAAGTTATTTGAAAAGCAATCTCAAACACCCTCTCATTTTCACCTCAAAACAACTATCCCAAACCCCAGCCGATGTCTGAATCATTGGCATCGGCATCGCTGAATCATCTTCCAAACACTCTGTGCCTCAATTCTCCGTCTGTTTCCCCTTCTCATCTGAACCAAACTTCATGCTTGAATGTTTAACTTCATGTTAATGAGTAATTTAGATCATTACGGTTTGAGTACTACCATGGGAAAAAGTGATAGGCTTTTTGAATATGTGCAGTTTCATCCTTTAGCATCCATACAATGCAAGTTGGTAGGTATGTTTCCTAATTAATTTTTGATTTTTAGGATTACTTCAAAGTATATTGATTATCTCTTTGATCGGCTTTAACCATTCGATTTTGACTTTTTTTTACTTTAACCTTTGGTCATTGGTGTTGGAGGTGGGGCCAGTGGAGTACGTAGGGCCGGCCTTACCTTGTGTCAAAGTAAGCAAGGGCTTAGGGCCCCAATTTTTAGTATAGATTGTTAGTTGTAAACCAAGTTGCCACAATCAATGAAGCGACGATTCGATTTCAGTGTTCTTCTTCATTCTTGGCATCTCCCCTGTCCTTCCAATTTCAATTCTTGAAAACTGATTGAGTGAAAGAGTGAAAGTCTGAAACGTAGCCAACAACTTCTCTATTCTTCTTCCCGGTCCATTCTTTGATTTTCAATTGAGATTTGACGATTCACGATTGTCGATTGTAAGAACAACAATATTTTATCTTTTTAGTTTTTATGTTTCAAATACACTATCTTTAGGAGTATAATACAACATCATTGCATCAAATATAGTTGATTGACTGACTGTTATATCAAGAATATTATTATTTTAAAACTTTGGTTGAAGAAAATATGGTTTTAGAAACTGAAATCTCTGATTCTCTATAATATGTATACATATATGAATATAGATACACAAGTTTGAAATTAGAGAATTGTTCATAGATTTCTAAATGTTTCAATAACTTATAATTTTTTCATGTTTGTCATTCGTGGGCAGCTCAAGTGTGAAGTGTTTGGAATTGTTTAAAATTTTGAGTTTTCCATTTGACTAACTGTGTCAAGCGGGCAAGTAGGAGGTATTTCCTTCAATCAATGCAGATTCTAAATCTTAAACACTCAGTTTTTTTATTCAAAATCTGTAACATGATAGTATCCCTCATCTTAAGATTTTGATCACTTGGAGATGTGACAAGTCTTGTACTACTGTGGTGGATAAAACAAATTTGTTAGAAGCTTCTACTTCTGGTGGAGAAGTTGTAGAACATCCAATATTTTACTTCCCACATTAATTAGAAAGATTATTCCTTAAGGACTACAAAATGTTGAGTGTACTAATTATTTTCCTCTGACTTCCAAGTACACTTGCAAAATTGTATATATATTAATGTATTTGAGAAAAGCTTTTGAATCACCTCAATTCACATTTTCAAGAGTTTGGATATGAAGGCTGTGTCGGTTAGTCTTAAATTGAAAGTTGTATCAAATTGTTCTTGTGGCTAAACTTGAAGACGATGAATTAGGACACATGAAGCGGCTAAAACATGCATATACACTTACAAGCATTTCACAAAAGACAAAAACATAATATTTTTTTTTAACTCTGCAATTTAAAAAAATTTAGATTATTATTGCCGATCCCAAGCCCGAATAAAAGAGGACGGTTTATAACATTAAGTATATTAAAGGCCAAAGGTCCCCAACTTTTTGGTTCGCTTAGAGCCCCCAAACTGGTTGAGCCGCCCCTGAGAGTACGTGTGGCAACAAATTTCTTATTTTACTGGAATTAACGTGGTTGAGGTACATAAACATACACATTTTCAATGTCATTTAGCTTGTTTGATTTTAGTAACTCCCTCTCGTATCTGTTTTGTGTTATTTAACTTGTTCGATTCAAAAAAAGTTTTACATAAGCTCTATACTAGTAAGATAAAGAAGGAAGTGGAAGCGAATTTTGGTAAACATCAAATATTTAAATTCATTTGAAAGTTTCTCACATTTTGCTTTATGTTGTGAATGATATGAAGAATTACCATGCTCCTGATGTCTCGATATGATTGAAAAAAATGGGGGAGACTAAATTGATTTGGTTCTTGAGGTTATTCATCCACCTAATAATAATGAACATAATGTTCCGGAAAAGAGCTTGTGAAATCGTTAAAAAAAAACAAAAAAAAAAAAACAAAACCGACATCAAAACTCGTAAAACTTTAGATTTGATGATCATGACAATGTTTTTGTGCATGTGATGTTCGCTAGCGAAAAAATATTGTTATTTCTCATATGGGGTTTTGTTTTAATAGTTCCGATCCGATTTAATCAAATTAATCTACTATTTTTTAAAATTTCAAAACATATATCCAAGTACTCTGAATTGGATATATATTTGATATGAATTAAACAAATTTTATTTAGGTTTGATCGGCTTTAAAAAAATAAAAGTTAAAAAGCTTTGGTCTTGAGGTTATTCATCCACCTAATAATAATGAACTTTATGGTTGGGAAAAGAGCTTGTGAAATCGTTTAAAAAAAACTGATATAAAAGCTCGTAAAACTTTAGATTTCATGATCATGACAATGTTTTTGTGCATGTGATGTTAGCTAGCGAAAAAATATTGTTATTTCTCATATGGGGGTTTTGTTTTTATAGTTCCGATCCGATTTAATCAAATTAATCTAATATTTTTTAAAATTTCAAAACATATATCCAAGTACTCTGAATTGGATATATATTTGATATAAATTAAATAAATTTTATTTAGGTTGAATCGGTTTCAAAAAAATAAAAGTTAAAAAGCATGGTTTCAAATTTCCATCACGAAGATATTCAATATCTTCTCATCTGAATTAAATCTAGAGTAAATTACATAAATCTTCCATTGTGCAAGTTTTAAAAGGCATGTTCAGTCTCTATATTCAAAAATTAACTCGAACTGTCCTTTGTTTTGTTAAAAGTTGCACGCATTATCCCTTGTTAGTCTAAATTTACATGCGTCATCCCTTACGAGACATAAAATGACTATTATGTCCTTTTTGTATTTTTTTCCAATTAATTTAAAGTTATTATTGTTATTATCAATTGAAAAATAACAAAAAAATAGGGCCCCATGTTCATAACCCAACATCCCCACCCCACCCATCCAAGTGGTTCCTTTAACAGTTGAAGAACCTCGCAAACACCACTTTAGGGAAATTACCACCTAAGCACACCCCTTGAAGTTAAAATCCATTTCCGAAAACTCTTCCCCCTCTCTTCACGTGCAGAAATCCAAGCCCCAACCCCACCAACCCTAAAGAAACCACCAGAATCTCCGACGATCCCCTCTCTTCATTTTGTCACAGTTCTTTGAGGTTTGAGTGAAGGATATGACTGATTGAAAACCGAACCGACAAAGATGATGACGTGTAACCAGATTTCTCTCCTCCCGTCTCTTACACTTGGATCTACCCCGCTATCAGATATCTACGATCGCTACCTCAGATTTAGGGTCAATTGGAGATAGAGGCGGTTCGACTTTTCTCTGCAAGCTAATTCCTCCTACATGTTTTCTCGATTTGCTTCGATTTGTGCTTATTGATCTTGGGTTTTCCATTTGGGTTTTCATGGAAAAAAGGGTCGCCTGAAGTGGTGGGTGATAGTTGGGATGGTGGTGGAAGTTCTGGCCCTGGTGGAGGTGTTGGAGTGGCTGGAAACAATGGAGGTGTTGAGGGTGGCCGGAATTAATGGATGTGTTCACCAGGTGGTTTTTTTTAGAGAGAAATATAATATTGGAAAGAGGGTAAGTAAGGAAAATGTAAAGATAAGCAAGGTATGACCCACAATTTAACTAAACTGTATTTTAATAATTAAAAATATTCAGAGATATTAAAAATAAATGAAAAGGAAATAAAAAGGGTAATATATTCATTTTATGTCTATAAGGGACGAAGCGTGCACCTTTTTAAGATATAAGGGACGGTCCAGGTTAATTATTGAAAATAGGAACCGAACATGCCTTTTGACATGTGCACGATGGACGATTCGTGTAATTTACTCTTAAATCTAAGGGTAAATTACTCCATTCGTCCCTCATGCATGTGTCAAAATGTACGTTTAGTTCGTATTTTCAAAAATTAACTCGGATCGTCCCTAGGTTTGTTTTTTCTTGCACACTTAGTTCATGTTGACTTGAAATGACTATTTTACCCTTGATAATTTTTTTTCATTTCCTTTTATTTCTTTATCAGTTAAAAAAACAAATATTCCCACCCCTCCCCATCCATTTCCCTAGCTCAAGATTTTCCACAGATTACCTGTAACGACCTGGATTTTCTATGCTTATAATCTAAGGGAATTATTAGAGTTTTATCTACAATCTGGAATTCTACTCTAATCAAAACCTTTACTTCCCAGGAAAACTCATGGGTTTACAATAAAATCTATTACATACAAATGAACAATAAGGACATATATATAAATAACATCCTACTATCTAAGTCTTCCTTGTGCTCCTGTCTTCTCTTCTGGTACCACAGTTGCTACAACCTGAACCTACAAAACATAAATCTCTATAATATCATACACAACGTGTCTAGTGAGTTATTCTTCTTTCTTTTCTATCTCATACTCTATCATCTAATATCTTTCTTTAATAGCATACAAACCCACTCTTTCTTCTTTCCCTTATCTCTTATCTAATCTTTCTCATCTCGTCTAACTCTTTATCTGTCATTTACTTTGTTTCTCATACTATTCTCTTAGCATATTCTCAGACTCTACTCATACTGTAACATCGTGATTTTTCACCAAATTTTTATATTTTTAAAGCAGTTATTTTACAGAATCCGTTAGCGAGAGTCTTATTTTGAATTTTTTTTAAAACATCAACAAAGTTACTTTTATAACCAAAACATTATTCATCAAAATTAAAGTTCATAAACCAATTGAGAACATGTTCTCAAAACAAGTGTTATGAAAACTCAACGACATGTCCAAATAGTATCAATACTAAGACATAAACTGGAATGTAACTACCCAAAAACCCCTAATCCTCACCAGGCCATCATATCATGTTACCTGTACAAATGCAAGACAAAAGCCACAAGCAAAGAAACAAGTGTCAACAAATGCTAAGTGATTCAACCATAAGTACAATGTTAGGAAAAACACACATACTTCACATACATCACATATTCAACACAACATACATCACATACATTACATAGCATCACATAACATCATATATATCACTCACATCACATACATCACTACAATATCATTAAGGTCAATCGTTGTTATTTATCTTTTAATATTAGATAACTACTAATTTTTCCTAACCTAGCCATGGGTCCATCACTAACCCGCAAGGTAGACACCCCATACATGGGTTCATTACTAACCCATAAAGTAAACACCTCACACGTAGGTCCATCACTACCTAAAGGCAAAACTTGTTCACTACTAAGTGAAGAGCCCAACCCTTCCCCATTGGGTCCATGTTAACACGCTGTCAGAGGCGTATTAAACAAATAAAATTTCATTGTTGGTTGCGCTAATAATATAGCATAGGGAATCAGGGTTGAATCCTCAGGGTCACAGCCTAACGGTCAATGCCTTTTTGCATTAGGCACATTCTAGTCAATAAACGTGGAATATAAAAGGGGGTTTTTTGAAAACTAAAAACTAAAAATTGCAGTGAAAATAAATTAAATAAAAATCAATAATAAAAACGATTTCAGCTTTGTTGCGACTTTCCTAATCATGCAATTATCCCAGATTTGATTATTCAGAATTTCTTCTATCTAAGCTGGTACTGAGAAAAACTAACAGGCTCTAGTATAATCTCTTTTACCTGGTTAAACTAACCAAAACAAGCTCTCAGTTAAACCTAACTTTTTACTGAATCAAACAAACTCTTAATTAAGATCAGAAAAGTTGGATTAAGTTGTGTGTAAAATTCCCAGCAATACCCAGTACTTCTCACAAGCTCGGAAGCGTAAAAATATGATTTTTCAGTTTATATCAAAGTTAAATCACAAACACGGAACCAATCTGATACTTGTTACTTATTACCGGTTGATAAGAACAATTACCTATTCTATTAACTGATTAGTGTTGGATTAGGTGTCTAAGCCCATAACTATAATTGATATATACTTAAATTGATATTAGCACAGTCCTTTTGGGTTACCCTCAAAACTAGCAAACTGGACAGATGATTTTGGAGAATGAGGTTAATTTATTATTTAATTAATAAATTGAAATAAATTATTTATTAATGTATTATGGAAATAATATATTAATTAGAAACCATATTATTTAATTAATATTTAATCAGAAATTAATTGGAATTAATTTCGGGATTAAAAGAGTTAATTAAAAGTGTAGGGACCGAATTGTAATTGTTCAATAGTTGAGCAAGAAGCAATCTAGAACCCTCCATAGGTTATGGACGGTTTTTCCATTGGGATTTGATGATTTCTTGATGCCTAAGGGTTTCTAGAATAATCTCTAATGGATAATTAGGAAAGTGGATAATTACCCGGTTTAAGATAATTTTGGATTTGGGCTTATCTAGGGTTTCCTGACTGCACTATAAATAGGGATATACCTTATGGATTTTGGCTATTCTCTTCTCTAGAAGACCTAGCCAAAATTTTGAAGCCTTCACCTCATTCTCAATTAACTTCTTTTGCTAGTGTTGGGTGTGAACCATTAGAGGCGCGACATTTGCGGCGCTTGCTCTCAAGGCTTCAACAACACAAGGTTTTCATTGTTATTACTACATAAAAATTGAGGTATGATTCCTTAACCCTAATTGTGTGTTTTTGATTATATACTGTGTAGCACCGTTTCTACTTTGTTGTTCAATTAGAGAAAATGCAGATCAAATTATTTAGGGTTGTATGTACACATAGGATTGTTTGTTTTGCTCAAAACTCATTAGTGGTATCAGAGCGTAGGTTTAATTTTCTATTGAATTGATACAATGGTGAACTTGAAAAAAGAGGAGAAAACATAATCATCATTTTGTTCATCCAACACGGCGTGTTGGCATCCAACACGGTATGTTGAGCTGTCAGATCCTAAAAATTCGATTTTTGATTTGGTTTAAAATTGATTAGGATAATTACCTTTTATATTATTGTTTAATTGTGTAAATCTGAATATTTTAAATTGTAATTTGATATCCATATCTAAAACTGATAATTGATTATATTTTTAATTTAAATTAATTAAATATTAATTTTGAAATTTTAAAATATAATCCTAGTATTTTGAAATGTTTAAAATACATCATTATGGATGTTATTATTAATTTAGTTATATGTTTAATTAAAATATAATTAATAAATCAATAATTTGCTTAAATTTAATTAAATTAAAAGTTTAATTTATTAAAAGATTAAACCCTTGCTATTTTAAAATATTTTAAATTACACCCTTATATATTATATTTAACATTAAAATTTTAATATTACTACATATATATATATATATATATATATATATATATATATATATATATATAAGACAAGTCAGTCGAACTGCTAGTACGCCTCATTCACGAAGTCGGTCTATAAGGGGAGTTTATGGAAGCGCCCTATAAAATGAACGTCATTGGGTATCCACTCTTACCCACCGCTCCCTTGATTGGTGGAGGGTTGTTAGCCGAACGGGTTTGATAGGACAAATTAAATCTCATTAATAAGTATAATGCGATACAAAGTAACTAAACTATTTTTCTAAAATCTCACTCTTAGTTACTTTAGGAAAAATGTGAATTTGATGCTAATCCATGAAATTGCACATTGCACTTTATATAAGTTGTTAATGGAGCGTGTGTGGTTAACCGACACACTAATATGGACTAATAAAGGGTGGCAGTGGGTTTCTCGTAAATTATCATTGGATAATGGAGTGTGTGTGGCTAACCGGCACATTGATTAGATGATAAATGGCATTGACAGTACTAAGTTAATTTGCATGGTTGTTCACATCTCGTTTGTGATCATCAGCATCCCAGTCACAAAGTGAGAGCATAATCGAGATTAAACATGCAATTGAATAGTTCAATGAATCTCAAAAGATCTAGGAGTTTCATAAGATTGAAATTGGTAAAAGTTTTACCTACCTAAAATAGATTCGAATTTGACTACGGCATCCCTCTTCAAAGTTCGAATCGAAAATATGGATATTAGCCTTAATTTAAATTTTGGGTTAATAATTAAGGACTAATATCAACTAACTTGAATTCTATTTTCATCCTATTATAGATGTCAAGTTCAGACAACAATGGTCTTCCTCGTCCTTCTGGAAATGTTTTTCCTTCTCTTTCTAAAAATGATATTCCACACGTTGATCAAGGTGAAAGAATGTTCAATTCTTCAAGCAATGGTGGAACTGGAAATCATGCTTCTCCAACTCTTCCTCCACCTCCTCCAGTGACTCTCCCTAAGTAATGCTTTCTTCAAATTGAAAAGTACGAAGTTACTCAAGCCCTGTTGGAATCAAGATGGAAAGTTTGTGTGTGCGCATGTTCTGAAAATGAAATCGCACATTGATAGATTGGGTATGTTGGGTGTCGTTTTCCCAACGGAGTTGGCCATTGACTTGGTTTTACTTTCGCTTCTTGAGTCATATAGTCAGTTTATTAAAGACTACTATATAAGGGACCAGGACGTGGCCCTAATTGATCTAACACATATGTTGATTGCTGCTGAAGTAGAAATGCTTAAGAGCACAAGTGAAACAAAAGTGGTTGAAGGATCTATCTCCCAAATTTTCATGGACATTGACAATGGTAGTCTAGAAAAGGTTTCTCTTCCCAATGGAAAAGGATCGGCCATGGTCAAACCGTTTGACCATATGGTAAAAAGAAAGACCAATTATGAGATAGTTTCATCTGCCAACGCCAAGGAATCCATATGTTTTTATTGCCAATTGAAGGGACATTGGTTGCGAAGCTGCCCTGACTACCTGAAAGATCTTAGAGATGGTGAAGTCAAGTTGTATGACTCCACTTCAGGTACATCCATTATCTAACTCCATTATTTTTAGTAAGTTCATATTTGTAGATTCTTAATACATGATGTGATGATCACATTTTGATGTTTTTGCAGGATCTAAGAGAAAGAATGAAGCTTAAGAAGAATAAGCTAAATCTGATCATGAGAGATGGATTTCGATCGCTTGGTTCGATGATCAGATTTTGAAAGCTGCTACATAGGAGTTATGATAATTTAATAGATTGCTTAGGAAATGTCTAGAAACATTGTGTTTCATTTCTGCATTGTAAGGAGAAGTTCCAATTTTTCGTTTATTATTAATAAAAGTGAAATTTTGGTTGGTTTACTTTATATTTCCTTGCAATTGCATTTATAAAAGTGTTGTTTACATTTCTATTATGAGCAATATTAATTGTGGATTTGATTCTTGTTATATCGCTTGTGGTATTTTCATAATTAACTAAGTGATTAAGCAATTCTCATCACCCAAGTTTTAATTGGATAAAAACTTGGAGTCATGCAATTTGTATAGTGTGATGTATGAGAATCTAGATCGTTGGAAGATTATGACTGGTTCATTGATCACATGTTTATGTGAGTCAAGTGAAGGACTAAAGGATCTAGTACACATTGATGTGAACTATTCAGATCCGCCACAAAGGATGATAAATTTATTCGTCATGATTTACTGATGCTTTCAATAAATATGGTTGTGTTTATAAGATTAAGCATAATTCTAATATTTTGAAAATTTTCAAAGAGTAGCAGAACGAATATGAAGAATCTATTAGGCAGAAAGATAAAAGTTTCTCCAATCTGAAAGGAAAGGAGAGTACTTTAGTATCATGTTTTATGCTCATCTTACTGATTTTGGAACTATATCTCAATTGATCCTCGTAGAACATCTTAGTACAATTGGTTGACTAAGAAGAGGAATCATATATTGTTGAAATTGTTCAAATCAAAAGGATGAGTCACACTTCATTTCCAATCAAGTTTTAGAGTTATACTCTAGTTACTTCAAGTCGTATTTTGCAAACTTATTTAATACTAAGTAGGCTTATGACACCTCATAAAATGTGGAGTAATAATGTTTTCTTACTCTAGAATATTTGGAATTGGAAGTTGTGATGTTTTGGTTAAAACAAAGGATAATAAAACCAATTCATGAAGTGTTTCTTGTCGAGAATCCACACTAACTTTTGAATATTTGTTTTTGCTCATCAAGGAATGTTCCTTGAGAGAGAAACTTATATGTCAAGAAGTCAGTAGGAGTCTTAATGAACTTGAAGAGTTTCAGGAGTCATCAATAATAAACCTTTTAGTTATCACTAACACACGACATGAGGTTGATAACCTATCATGTTAAGTTGACACGTTCTTGTTTCTGAGCATCTTCCCGTTGGTTTGGCAATGCTTGTGAGTTCTATGGTTCTCATTTGACTGCAAAAGGCAGAGTGCGTTGGTCAGTGATGGTACATTGGTCAATTGAAGTGAGCTGCTTAAACAACATGGAAGCGCTGGTAGGCCCTTGTGCTACCAGAAGGCAAGAATTAAGAACAAGTAAAGTTCAGTCCATAAAAGCTAAATTTGATTTTGGTTTTGTCCTCAACATTATCTTATGATTGTAGGTTGGAAATGATAAGATTCAAATAGATGGGAACACATACACCATAAAATCTAGGTGGCAAAAGGTTTCGCTCTAATTCATGAAAATGATTATGAGGAACACACTCGCTAGTAGATTTTAAATATAATTATGGTTAGTGGTTGTGATGATTGCATTCTCAAATTCGCAATATGATTACGGCATCCCTTTTCATAGTTCGAATTGCTTGAACTTTCATGACTTATAGCTATAAGTTCTGAAAGGTTTTAAACACATACATATGCTATCTAATGAATGTGTATAAGCTTTAAGAATGTTAGAACAAAGTTCTAGTAGGATCGATAGATTCTAAGCAGAAAAACAATTAAAGACGTAATGATGAACACAATAGTGGTTTAACTGATGTCGAATGACTAAACTTTAACACCTTAGAAGAGCTCGATTAAGAACTTCGACTGTAGAGGTGTTTAGGGTTACAAAAGCAATAATGATAATCAAAGAACGTATCTAATGCATACATGCATGCACTATTTATAGCTAAACCCTACATAATAATCACGGATGGACAGGCCCAATCCGGATATACAATATAAAGCCCATGACGCAACATACAATACCCAACAATCTCCCCCTTTGCGTCAATGGAGCCGAAAGCTCAGTTCGGTTGAGCTATGGAAGACTTCTTGACAGTCTTAAACACCTTCGGTATGATGGCCAAAAGAGTATGACGAAACGTGATATACCACCGAAGCACGTCTGTGAAGTTCTTCTTGTCTGCATCAGAATTCTGCTTGTACCGATGGATGAGATTGATTATGTACTCTAAGCAGTCCGTTGAAAACAGATGCTTGTCAACCAGAGCAAAAAGAAATCGATTAGCTTCACCTTTTGTAAACATCACTGTAAGATGTGTCGGATCAATTTGGCCCATCTTCATTTTATTCATATCTCCAAGTTTGTCAGTTGGCTTTACAGTAGGTTTCTTCTTCAAGACTTTCGCAATCTCTTGATCCATGGCAGCAACTTCATGGATATAAGAAGCCAACATCCTTTTTAAATGATCCAGGATCGGCTCATATTCTTTTGCATTGGTGAGCAGAATGTTAAACAACAAGATCCAATCATGAGGATTCAAGTTTGGAAGATCTGCCAGGGAGATAACCGAAACTGAGTTTGTGGAGCCTCGGGTTATTCTGAAATTAACATTGATAAACTTCCCTGCAGGCGAAGGCTTCAGCACCTTGACAGTAATAATCTTCTGAGCACTCCATGTCAAGTACTGAGGCTGACCAAATTTGAGATAAAAGTCAATAAGATCACGATCCATTTTAGGATGAGGAGTGGGAACTGGAACAGTTGAATCAAAGCAATGAAAGATAAATGCTTTTCTTGTTATGGGCATATCGAACTGTGAGTCCCTTGAATTCTCACAATCAAAAGAGGCTACAGGTTCCAGCCAATACACGCTAGGAAACTCTATTGCTTCTTTGATGAGCGTTTGTCTCGTCCAAAGAGGAAACAAGGCCTTTTTGCAGTTCAAGGCATCTTGCTGTTCCTTGTTCTTTCTCTCCCTTTCTTCTGCCTCCTTCACAACCCGAAGGGTCTCATCCAATTCCTTATCCTTTTTATTTCTTTTCAGGGCCTCGGTAATTGTTTCTTCTTCTTCTTCACTATCATCATCCAGTTCCTTCTTCTTATCTTTATCACCAGAACCCGAAGCTTCATTAACCTTCGGTTCGGTTTTGACTGTAACGTTCGGTTGAGTAGATTGAACACCCTCTCCCCCTTGTTTTGGAGGTACAAATCTCTCCGAAACACCCGTCATTTCATGTAGCAGTGCAAGAGCCGGAAGGAGTTTGGAAGTCAAATGATTCCGGATGGTCAGAGTAAGGATCGGATCGTGAGCACTAAGAAGATCTGTAAGCATAGTCTTGACATCACCAGCACAGCTCCGGAATACAGCTCTCTCAGTTTTCAACAATGAGATTTCTCTTTCAGCCTGAGCCAACTGAACTTTCTGGACTTCAATAGTGGAGGATTGGCGTGCAAGATCTGCTTTCAAGGCACTCTCCTTTGCTAAATCCACCTGGAGTGAGTCGAGGCGAGAAGTCACTGAGCTAATTAGTGAAGTGTTCTCAGCCTGAATAGAAGAATGAACAGCTTCAAATTTAGCTTGCTCCTCCTGAAGTGACTTGGATAAAGAATCAACTGAAGCGTTTACTTTGGCTGCATTTGAATCAGCATGGCCTTTGAGTGATTCAAGAAAAATCTGAGAACTGTGAACAAGTTCTGTAACTTCAGTGGTGGCCTTCTTGCAAGAAGAAGTAGAGGCTTCAACTGCTTGTGTAGATTTGTCAATCGCTCCCGTATATTGCTCAAGAGCGGTGTCAAGAAAAGCTTTGAGCACAACATCGTTGTATTTCTTGGAATAGGCGAGCAATTGATCAAGCTTTTCATCAATACTTTGCAACTGTTGGCGTGTGACAGGAGTCTCTTCATCTTCGTCTGTTGGAAGCCGATAGGGACTGTAATAAGTCGAGTCAAACTCAACATTATCACCACCGAGAGTATCTCCAGAATCTGATGAAGGTGAGGGTGAAAGTGGTTTAGAAATAACTGGAGGTTCGGTTTCAGTATGAGCCCCCATATCAGATACGTTGACTTGTACTGGAGGTTCGGTTGTTGTGGTGGTAGGAGTGGTGATGGTAGTGGCGTGTGAAAAGATGGGAGGTGGTAGAGGAGTTGTAGAGATTGATATAGAACTGACAGGTGGTGGTGCAGAAGTTGTAACATGAGATGTAGTGGGTGGTGGAATAGAAGCAACCGAAACTGAAACAGTGGTTTTCGGTGGAGATGGAGGAGGAGTAGGAATCTTATCTTGAAGTGTTTTAGTTGGAGTTGGAGAACGAGGAGGTGTATTGCCTCGCTGAACTTCCTCTTCCTCGTCTGCCGTTCGCTCCTCATCATCTTCAGAGCTGGAAGGGGATGGACTTTTGGTTCTTTTTGCCATCTTCTTAACCTTCTTAGGAACCGAAGAATCACCCTTTTCAGCTTTTCGTTTTCTAGACTTGGCGGGCTTGGACGAAGGACCTTCGGTTGTCACTTTCTTGGTATTTGCCCTTTTCCCTCGGTTGGCTGGCTTCTCCACAGCATCTAAAGCAGCTTGCTGTTCAGGAGTCAATACTCTTGGTTCGGTGGGAGGAAGCTTTCGGTAGTCAGCCATAACCTTACTTTCAGCTGATACACACCGGTACATCGTTTCCGGAATAGAACCATTGTGTGAGAATTTTGTGGCATCGGAGAAGATGATCTTCTTCGTGTGAAAAGTAGCCACAGACGAGACCAGGGCATCCTTCATCACGGGAATCTGCAAAGAATCAATAGCCCTTCGCGTGATGATGGTCCAAAAGCGACCACAAAGAAATTTCTGAGTGTCTCGTTGAAGTGTTGAGACTTTGCACCACTTGTGACCAGATAATCGACCCATAGTCGAGATTAATCCCATTGTAGAGACCATATAGAATGGTCAGAAAACCCTTGCTGGTACCATCGGACCCATCACTCCTCTCCGCCAAACTCTTATTGAGAAGAGTAAGCAATCCATTCCATTGGGGCGGCAAACACGATTTCTTAACCTTTGTCACGGTGGTAAGAACATCAGTGTAGCCCATATCGTAGAGCATCGAAAATAGTTGGGTTGTGGTTATATAATCCGGTGAGATTACAGAAGCATCCACAGCCAGTTGTAACAACGAATAGAATCGTCCTTTCGAAATCGAAGCCTTGTGAGAGAAGATTTGAAAGTATATCCTCTCCTTGTTCTTGTCATATAATGTTGTAGTGTAAACTTGCGATAACAGAGACATCGGTACAGATTCCACCTGTGTGAGTGCGAGAACCAGAGGAGAGTACTTCAAGCATTCAACAACTTGTAGCATGTATGAATCATACAGAAAAGGGTTGAGTTGAATGATTAGGTTCTGGTTGGGTTTGATCGCGAGCAATGAGGACGAAGTAGTTTGATCCTTAGCAGATGAGGATTGCGCCATTGTTGAGGTTAGGAAGAAGATGAACAGTTGCAAATTGCCTTGTGTATTGAGAGAGTTTGTTGCTGGTAAAAGAAACAAACGATATTAGAAACCCTTTTTATACCGTTGCCAGGAGAGAGAAAGAATCTTCATGATAATGATGCGATCACTGAAACGTCGCCTGGAAAAGCGCGATGTGACAGGTTGGTTTCTCCTAGGTATACGTCAGCACGCGTGGGTTTAAGAACCGTTCAAATTCACGCGGCCAAAATCTTATCCACAATTCGTCGTTTGAAATTCATCTCCGCTCCAAAAATTAGGATAACCACAGTTGCTCCAAAAGTTAAACAATAAACGAACCAAAAGGAACAGCAACCAGAATGTTGGAAAATCACAAAAAAATTTCGTGCAATAGTGTGTCAAAAGATAAAGAAATAAAGCAAAATGTGTATAGGATGTGAGTGATGTCTGTTAGAAGACATAAAGCAGATGATTCCAGGCAAGAATCTCTTCCTTCAAAGTCAAGAGAGACTTGAAGTGCTTGCTTGGTTTCCCGAGAAAATACGATCAAGTGCTTGTAAAGAAACACCAAAAGGCTTCTTTTAAATAATAGTCTATGGGTGGCTAATCTTCAACCGAACCTCGATTCTCAATATAAGACCGAATGTTGGATGAAGTACTTGTGAGACCGATATAGTCTGTTGAACAAGTAGGCTGGATATAATTTGTAGTGACTAAAGATATTATATAAATCTCAAAAACAAAAACAAACTGGATCTTTTTGGGTAGAAATGCCTTGGTGTATAGACAGTTTCATAAAATACCACTCAAAAATAAAATGAGATTTCGTGAGGTAACAAGTAAGTTCTTGAATATAAGGATTCACCGTCAATTCATTGTTGGTATTGGATTGTGGGTTTCACTCAGCACGTGGTGTACGTATCTAAGATCATAAACACAGATTTTATGCAACCATAAACCTCAGTGGTAAAAGCTGAGAGTCTCAAGGGTTACAGTGGTGAACCGAAAGTGGACGGAGAATATGAGAAAGGTGGTTAAAGAACCGAAAGTACCTCTGCTATATTAACATGACAAAGCAGAAAACTCTTAACTCTTGTGAGAAGAGTAAGGTAGCTCTTGACTTGAGTGTGTTTAACAGCCTGATTGGGAAGAAACGATAGGTATAGATCGTATCATTAAGGCCTTCTCTTAGTCTTAGAGGCTTCGGTCGACATACAGCAGCATGCTTCTAGGGACACATAACTAGTTCTTATGAAAGGAAACATACCTGCCTTAGCTCCAAATTATGTTGCATTGAAGTACTTGAGACCTAGTAAGAAGAACACGCAAACAAACAAACCACAGATACAAAACAAAAAAAATATTTTTGGATTTTTGAAGTTTTCTGAAAAATAATAAAAACAGAAAGATAAACAAAAAGAAATTTTTGGATTTTTGAAGTTTTCTGAAAAATAATAAAAACAGAAAGATAAACAAAAATAAATTTTTGGATTTTTGAAGTTTTCTGAAAAATAATAAAAACAAAAAGATAAACAAAAAGAAATTAGCACAAAACACTCTTAAAAAAATAAATAAATGAAAATAAATAAATAAAAAATAAAAAAAATGAAAGTGAAAATAAAAAATAAACAGACTTAAAAAAAATAAACACAATTTACAGCCGAAACCGAACCTTAAAAGAATGAAGCGAAATAAGTCGAGCGATCGGTTCATTTCGGTTCCCTAAAAGTCTGGAGCCGAAATAGATCGAGCGTTCGGTTCATTTCGGTTCCCGAAAATTATGGAGTCGAAATAGACCGAGCGTTCGGTTCATTTCGGTTTCCGAAAATTATGGAGCCGAAATAGACCGAGCGTTCGGTTCATTTCGGTTCCCCAAAAATCCGGAACCGAAATAGACCGAGCGTTCGCTCTATTTCGCTTGTCTAAGTTAGAGAGAGATTTGAGGGTTCGGTACAGACTCTGCTTCCATCATTCCCAAACCTTGTAAAATTCTATTGAAGCTTGCTTCTGGTAAGGCTTTAGTGAATATGTCAGCCAGTTGATCAGAGGACCGGACGGAATGTACTTCCACGTTCCCATCTTCTATATGGTCCTTGATGAAATGATATCTTAGTGCAATATGCTTTGTCTTTGAGTGTTGCACTGGATTGTGACATAATCTTATCGCACTTTCTGAGTCACAATAGAGAGGTATTTTCTTCATACTTAGTCCATAGTCTCTTAGTTGGCTTTGTATCCATATCACTTGTGAGGTACAGGATGCTGCAGCTATGTACTCAGCTTCGGCTGTTGAAAGAGACACACATGTTTGCTTCTTGGACTGCCAGCTAACAAGTTTACCGTCAAGGAATTGGCATCCACCGGTTGTGCTCTTTCGGTCCAGACCACATCCTCCAAGATCGGCGTCAGAAAAAGCTTGAATAAAGAATCCAGATCTAGCAGGGTACCAGAGACCGAGAGACGAGGTTCGCTTCAGATAACGGAAAATATTTTTCACTGCCACCATGTGAGGTTCTCTTGGATTTGCTTTAAACCTGGCACAATAACAAACAGAAAACATAATGTCCGGTCTACTAGCTGTTAGGTACATAAGGGAACCTATCATTTGACGATATAGTGTTATGTCAACAACAGGTTTTTCCAGAGATGGTGTTAACTTAGTGCCAAATGCCATGGGAACCTTCACTTTCGAATCTCCCGTCATACCGAACTTTGCCAGCAAGTTCTTTGTGTAGGCCTCCTGGTTGATAAAAATACCTTCTGGTCCCTGTCTAATATTCAAACCAAGGAAAACATTAATCGGACCCATTACGCTCATTTCAAATTTAGTCTCCATCAACTTCCTGAATTCAGCCGTTAAGCTAGGATTCGTGGAGCCGAAGATGATGTCATCGACATAAATCTGAACTATCATTAGGTGTTCGCCTTCTTTCTTTCGAAAGAAGGTTGGGTCAACCGAACCTTGCTTAAATTTCGACATTTTCAGAAAGCGAGTTAAAGTTTCATACCAGGCCCTCGGTGCTTCCTTCAGACCATATACAACTTTATCCAACACATAGCAGTGATTAGGGAATTTCTCGTTCACGAACCTAGGTGGTTGCTCAACATACACCGTTTCTTCTAGTTCTCCATTTAAGAAAGCACATTTTACATCCATTTGAAAAACTTCGAAGTTTTTATGAGCAGCATATGCCAAAAAGATTCTAACTGATTCCAACCTTGCTACAGGAGCGAAGGTCTCCTCATAATTTATTCCTTCTTCTTGGCAATATCCCTTCACCACCAACCAAGCCTTATTTCGTATAACGTTTCCTTCTTTGTCTAATTTATTCCTGAAGACCCATTTTAAGCCGACCACTGAAGCATCCTTTGGAGTGGGAATCAGCCTCCAAACTCGATTTCGTTCGAACTCATGAAGTTCATCTTGCATTGCTTGTACCCAGTCAGAATGATCAAGTGCAACATTAACTGTTTTCGGTTCGACTTTGGAGACAAACGAATTAAACATACAGAATTCAACATTAGAGAGTAATGCAGTTTGTTTCGCTTTCAATTGAGAACGTGTGAGAACTCGCTCAGATGATTCACCAATTACTTGTGCTTTGGGATGATCCTTAGTCCATTTCGTTAGAGGAGGGTAATTTGGGTCATAGGCTGGATCCAACTCTGCATTTACCTCTTCTTCAAGTTCTGATTGATCACCTTCGTCATTTGTATTCTCATTCTCCCCCTCGAATGGCGAAGCATATCCCTTGTCAGGTTCAGAATTTGCCTCCTGTGTTGGAGTAGGATCCTCCCCCTCGATTTGACTATCATTGGTTGGGGATGAAGTTGGATTCTCCCCCTCGACTGGACTTTTATGGGTTGAGGCTTGATTTGGATTCTCCCCTCCGTGAGACAGAACGATTGGTTTAGGTGCAGACGAACCCTCCCCCTTGAACTTTGAGCCGTTGTTTGGAGGGTCAGTTGAGGGTTGACCACCAGTTGGTTTAGGAAGTTCATTTTCCATTTCTTTAGCAGCTTCATCAATGATCTTCTTTAGATTGTCGATTTTGTTGTCTGCTGCTTTCGCCTCTGAGTGCACAGCCTTCTCTGGTTCATCAAATAGCCGAATGTACTCTTCAAACAAGTTGGAAATGGGAACCGAGACTTGTCCTGATTCAGGAAATATTTCCCCCAATGCACTTTCGCTCCTTTGAACTTTCTTCATGTAGTTGTCGTCAAAGGTTACATAATATGTTTCTTCAATACGTTCGGAGCGTTTGTTCAAAACTCTGTATGCCTTTGAAGTCAGTGTATAACCAAGAAAAATTCCCTCATCTGCTTTGACGTCAAACTTGTTTCGGTTTTCTTTGGAATTGAAAATGAAGCACCTTGAACCGAAAATGTGGAAAACTTTAACGTTGGGCTTTCAGTTGTTTAGAATCTCATATGGAGTGATGGAGAAACGTTTGTTGAGTAACGATCGGTTCTTAGTATAGCACGCGGTTGCAACTGCATCAACCCAGAAATATAGCGGAAGAGAAGCGAAGCATAGCATGGTTCGGGCTGCCTCACATAAAGAACGGTTTCGCCTTTCAACAATTCCGTTCTGCTGTGGTGTATAGGGGTCCGAGAAGTTGTGAGATATCCCCTTGTCAGCCAGAAAGTCCTCAAAATCTTTATTTTTGAATTCAATCCCATTGTCGCTTCTAATGTTCCTCACCAGCTTTCGCAGCTGCACTTCCACTTGCTTGATGAACGTCTTTAACTTGGGAGTTGCATCTGATTTCTGTTTAAGAAAGAAAACCCGGGTGAAGCGAGAAAAATCATCTACTATGACAAGAATGAACTTACTACCACCGAAACTTTCGATAGCTGAAGGTCCACATAAGTCAATATGCAGAAGTCCAAGAGCTTCAACAATCTTTGTATTGATACATGTAGGATGGCTCTTTCTGCTTTGTTTTCCCATCTCACATGTTGCACACAGGTGTTCCTTATCAAATTTGAGAAGAGGAAGGCCTCAAACATCATCACCAAGCACCAACTTATTAATGTCTTTAAAGTTCAGGTGTGACAAACGTCGATGCCAAAACCAGCTTTCATCAGTGTTCGCCTTTGACAACAGGCATATAGTTGTTTTTCCTCGAATTGGGTTGAGATTTAAAGGATACATCTCTCCCTTGCATTCAGAATTCAACAGAACTCTTTTGGATTGCTTCTCAATTATTTCAGATCCCTCATCATCGAATGAAACCTTCAAACCAGTTCCCACAACTAATTGAGATACACTGATGAGGTTGTGCTGCAATCCTTCCACATAAGCTACTTTTCGAATCGAGAAGTCTCTGTTGGTTATCATTCCATATCCTTTGATTGTTCCATAAGAATTATTACCATACTTCACACATCCACCATCCTTAAGGGACCGAAACTCCCTCAACTCTTCCTTCCTTCCTGTCATGTGACGCGAGCAACCACTGTCTATGTACCATTCGTCATCGAACTGCTCGTCACTTATAACCTGCAAATTCAAGCAGATTTAGGAACCCAAAGTTTCTTGGGCCCAGGTGAGTCTTTTACAGAAAAATAAACAGCAACAGAAAGATCAACCAAGTAAGTTCTTTTTATTAGAGTGGTTTCATTCTTTCTTTTGATTGTATACACCTTGATTTTGTTTTTATCTAATTTAGATTTTGATGTTTCAGATGGTTTGTTGTTAGATGGTTTTGGAATTTTCTTGTTAGTTCTTGGGTTATCTGACTTTTTCTTATTGTTGAAATCGGAATCTGAATCAAGCTTTCCCTTTCCTTTGATGTCCTTTCCTGAGTTTGGTTTTCTTTGGTAAAAGGAAGGACCGAAACTAGACTTTTGGTTGTTAGTCTTGACATTATGACCGAAACCGGATGTTCGGTTCTGAGTTCTGGTGTTGGGACCGAAACTAGACGTTCGGTTCTGAGCTTTTGAATAGTAGGAGTTTGGACTAAAATTATCTCTTCCTTTTGGTTTTTCCTTTTCTTTGACAATTGACTCTTTCTTGGAAGGAACATAGTTGGGGTTTTGTGATTGCCAATATCGTTTTCGCTCATTCAGATTTTTCATGTATCTCTGATTTCTTTGGCGTTTCTGTTCAGCTAATTGCTTTTGAGATTTGGGAATATTAAAGCTCGATTTTGGCTTCTCCTTTTGAGTTTCTGTAGTCTTGGAAGGAACATTCGGTGTTTTCTTTGGTTCTTCAGGTATCTCTTTTGTTCCACTTGTGCTTGGTTTGTCAAAACTTGAGGGTTTGTTGATGGGTTCAGCAACATATCTACCTTTTACCCTCCACGAAGTTTGCTCAGATAAGCCGATAATTTCATCTGCATTATCGATAGGAGCGGACCAGATATAATCGTCGCATCCCTCAGCGTTATCTTCGTCTACCAGGATTTTCAGTTCTGTTGTTTGTTTTGTAGTGACCCTTGTAACAGCATATACCTGATTTGGCACAGTTTGAACCTTTTGATAAACCATAGCCTTCTCTTTGAGTTTCTGTGGCTTGTCCTTTGACAGGCGAGCGTATTCAACCGAGTTTTCGGATATGAGGGGTTTCTCACTTTCGGTTTCACTCTTCGTGAATTCAGAGCAATCGACTACATCTTCTACCGAGATTTCGCTCATCTCACTTTCCTCATCAAATTCAGATGTGTTTTCTATATTCATTTTATGTTCTGAAATTAATTTGGCGTTAGAAGAGTCAAATGATTGAATGGTTTCGGACTTAATTTTTAACCTATCATTTTCATCTAAAAGATTTTTAAGCATACACTTATGTTCCTTAGAGTCAATGAAGGTCTCTATTTTGTCTAGTCCGATTTTATAGGCAATGGATGTTTCTTCTGAGGACATTATGGATTCACATTCAGCGATAACCTCATCCTCCTTAAATTCAAGGAAGGGTAAGATCATCTTGTGAATCTTTTTCCCTATTTCACAGCTTAAGTGTAACTGAGCAATATTTGTATATAAACGTTTAGCAATTCAACAAAAAACATTCCTTTGTTTCAAAAACTTTAAATTGTCTCTTTGTAAATAAATAATTTCATCCCTAGCCTTATTTAACTCCTTCTCCTTCAGCTCAATCCACATACTTCTCTCCTCACTCTTTGAAGACATCCTGCTGAGTTGGTCAGTTAGGTTAGAATTCGCTAAGCGAGTTTGCATGAGACTACCACTTAAGTTAGAGAATTTAAATTTTAGTTCATTTAATTCTTCTTCATAATTTGTTACCGGAACTTTAAGTGATTCGAGGATGGATTGTACCTTTTTGATCAGCCGATCACAGTCGTTGATCTTCTCACTCATGGGCTTTGCTGCAAAGCACTTGTCTTCAGTCAGGTTCGGCTCCTTACACGCACTTTCGGTTGGTCTACCAGCTGTAACCATCAAGCATTTTCCAGCCGAACCATTATCCCTCGCTACATAAGCTCTCCCATGTGTGGGATTTCTCACTTCTTCATCCTCAGAATCGGTTGACCAAACTTCTACGCCACCGAACTCATCTTCATCCACATTTTCCTGCACAATTAAGGCGTTCATTGAATTGTTAGTCGCCTTCCTTTCTTGATCCCTTCCAACTTTCGCATGTAATATGCTTCATCATCTTCACCATCTCTTTTCTCAGCCATCTTCCTCAGCATGCAATCTTTGGCAAAGTGGTTCTTGCCATGACAGTAATTGCAGTCGAATCCAGAGTCTCCTGCAAGCTTGCTTTCCTTTTTGTTGTCATCCTTCTGGGAGGTATTCTTCGTTTCTTCTTTCACCTTCTCAGAACTATAACTACCTTTCCAGTTTCGGTTCTTATTGGCAGGGAACTTCTTTCGTGCAAACTTCTTTGGATTGGTGACCATCATTGCATATTCTTCGCTTGTAAGGTCACATTCAGACATATCTGACTCCTCCTCTTCTTCTGCAATACTTTTGCTTTTTGAGACAAGGGCCAACGATCCAACACCAGAGACTACCTTCGCCTCCTTGGTTACCACACTCTCATGAGACTTAAGTATACCCACCAATTTCGCTAGCGAGTATGATTTGAATTGTTCGTGAGCTTTCACTGTTGAAACCACTGCCATCCATTCTGGTCTCAAACCATTCATGAATGTTACCTTTTGCTCGATCAATTTTCTTTCAATACCGTGCTTGATCATCTTGCTGAGGAGATGATTGAACCGATCGAAGGTTTGTATCAGTTTCTGTTCAGGTTTCTGTTTGAAAACTCCAAATTCTGAGAGTAGCAAGGTTTGAATACATTGTTCAAGATCTTCATCGGTTGAGTAAAGTTCCTTGAACCTATCCCAGATTTCTTTAGCCGCCGTGCATGAACCAACTAACCGAAAGGTGTCAGATTGCAATGCGAATCTTATCATTCTCATGGCTTTCACATTGCATAGCAGCTTGTCCTTTTCATCCTGTGGCATCTTATCTTCTTCCGCCAAAAGCTTATTATATTCTTTTTGAGTTTTCACTATCGTGTTCGTTCCAGAGTGAACAAACGGCCCAAGTGTGATTGCTTCCCAGATGAGATAACCATTATCTTCAGATCCAACCACGTAATCTTCAAAGTAATGCGCCCATACTTCATAGTCTTGAGTGTAAAGAATGGGAATCCTTGTAGTGGATCCAATGTTGTTAGAGATGTTGATGGGATTAGTTTGAGAATCTTCGTGATACATGGTGAGCCTTTTCTTAGAACCGCTAGAATCAGACTTGTAAACTTGAGATTAGGGTTTTATCAAACACAAGAGTTACCGTCGACAGGAAGAAGACGGCTTCTTTATATTCGATAAAAGCGGAAACCCTAAAGAATTCTTAACACAGAAGGAATGTGTATTGATCACACAGTCTCCTGCTCTGATACCAATTGTTAGAACAAAGTTCTAGTAGGATTGATAGATTCTAAGCAGAAAAACAATTAAAGACGTAATGATGAACACAAGAATGGTTTAACTGATGTCGAATGACTAAACTTTAACACCTCAGAAGAGCTCGATTAAGAACTTCGACTGTAGAGGTGTTTAGGGTTACAGAAGCAATAACGATAATCAAAAAACGTATCTAATGCATATATGCATGCACTATTTATAGCTAAACCCTACATAATAATCACGGATGGACAGGCCCAATCCGGATATACAATATAAAGCCCATGACGCAACATACAATACCCAACAAAGAAGTCTAGTTAAAGACTTATCAAAGCATCACGAATCAGAAATCTGCACTTTAGTAAGGAAAGAAGTGACAACGAATTGTTTGAACTTTCATGACTTATAGCTATAAGTTATGAAAGATTTTAAACACACACATATGTTATCTAATGAATGTGTATAAGATTTAAGAAGTCTAGTTAAAGACTTATCAAAGCATCACGTATCAAAAAACTGCACTTTAGTAAGGAAGTCAAAAAGTATTGATTTCTAGAAGTCCAGCTGATTTCTGGATACATGTCAAAGCTAGTGGGAGCATAATTGTTATGCTAGTGGGAGCATAATTGTTATGCTAAGTGTTGCAAGTTGGCAATACTATTTGCAGGAAACAAAGTCTACAAATTTGCAAGTTGCAAAGTTTGGAAATTGTTTCGCTATAATAAAGGCTTAATGGAGAGGGCATTAATACTTTGTTTCAAATCTAAAAGTTTAGATTGCAAAGTTTAAAAGAACTTAGTCATGGACATATATGAATATCATGTTGAAATATTTCAACATAGGAAATTCGATATATGGAAATATTATAGCAATAGAGACAAAAATGATATCAAGTATCTATGTAAGACATTATGAATCAAGTCTATATTCCAAATGCCTAGGGCATTGAGAGGGAAAAAAAGACTAGAACTTGGTGTGACTAAAGTTGTTAAACAATTGTCAAAAACCCTCTGATGTTTACTAAGGATTTCTTGCTTGTGGACAGTTGGGAGTATAATATTGGTTGGAAGGACCATAGTCACATGTTTTTGATTGGGATGATTCTTGATCAAAAATTGATGGTCATATGAGAATATGGAAATGTTTCCATAGAGGGAGTTGATTATTAAAATCTACATGTGAGTTAGCAACTTTAATGCAAGAAAGGTGTTCAAGGTGTGTACCTTGAATTTGAGACTTTGTTTCCATAGAATTGTTTTAAGTAACAAAGTTTCAATGGAACATTTTTTAATATTGTTGGCAAAGTCTCTATAACTTTGAAGCCTCATCATCACAAAGGATATTGGATGTAAGGTTGAACTCTAACACATTCTAAGTAGTGACAAGAATTTGAAATTGTGAAATGAGTATCATTGGATTAATATCTAATCGATTTGTTCACAAAGGAAGGACCATAGAGAGACATAGTATGCATGTTCATAACATGGCATGACTGATGTTTAATTCAAGTGTTTAGTTGATTACTCGAAACATTATACAATGAATAAAGTCTAATTAATATAGTGATTAAATAATAAGAGTTTTATTTATATTCAATAGTTTTGAGACCATAGTTAATTAGGTTATTATTGTGTTTCACTTTGCATGTTTTACATACTGAATAATTGGATTATCCAAACATCCATAGTCAGTTGTACTTTTGGAAGTAAGTAGCGAATTAAGATTGTCATGAATTGAATTGTAGATTGTTTAAGGGTTTAGACATAGCAATAGTTTTGCTGCAGTGTTCATGAGTACTTGAAAATAGGAATTTTAAGTATTGGATAAACTCACGCTCAGAGAATTAGTTCATGGATTTTATCGCGAGTAATTTTGAGACGATAATATATTATGTTCTTGAAACGGAGATATATGAGTTGTTAATTACATGTCAGTTGTGCATTGATAATACCTAAACGCATCAGTAACATGATGTTATAAAACATATTGTTGTGCGTGATTTGATGAGTGAATAGTACATTCATATAAGTCAAAGTTTATCCGTTCCTTTTTCCCTAACAGGAAAACCTATATATGTGGGCCCCTCGATGATTTGATGATGGCATCTAAAGTGCTTAGCCAAGTATGAACTGAATTGAAGTGTTCAATTAGTAGTCTGATTTTAGTCGTCATAAATCAGATATCGGGAAAAAATTTTTGGACAGAGAGATTGATTATAATCCATGTCTCATGTCCATATGATATCTTGTAGAACGGATGAATATTTGATCACTTATCTTAGGACACGGAACTGACTGGGTCAAAGTTCGACAACAGCTTTGAGAGGTACAATTTGCTAATCGGTTTTTGAATTTATACTGGCAGCTATAGTTATTAGACTTATCCAAGTTGGAGACTGTTGGATTAGGTGTCTAAGCCCATAACTATAATTGGTATATACTTAAATTGATAATAGCACGGTCCTTTTGGGTTGCCCTCAAAACTAGCAAACTGGACAGATGATTTTGGAGAATGAGGTTAATTTATTATTTGATCAATAAATTGAAATAAATTATTTATTAATGTATTATGGAAATAACATATTAATTAGAAATCGTATTATTTGATTAATATTTAATCAAAAACTAATTGAAATGAATTTCAGGATTAAAAGAATTAATTAAAAGTACAAGGACTGAATTGTAATTGTTCAATAGTTGAGCAAGAAGCAATCTAGAATCCTCCATAGGTTATGGACAGTTTTTCCATTAGGATTGGATGATTTCTTGAAGTCTAAGGGTTTCTAGAATAATCCCTAATAGATAATCAAGAAAGTGGATAATTACCCGGTTTAAGATAATCTTGGATTTGGACTTATCTATGGTTTCCTGACTGCACTATAAATAGGGATATACCCTATGGATTTTGACAATTCTCTTCTCTAGAAGACCTAGCCAAAATTTTGAAGCCTTCACCTCCTTCTCAATCAACTTCCTTTGCTAGTGTTGGGTGTGAACCATTAGAGGCGCGACATTTGTGGCGCTTGCTCTCAAGGCTTAAACAACATAAGGTTTTCATTGTTATTACTACATAACAATTGAGGTATGATTTCCTTAACAATAATTATGTATTTTTGATTATATACTAGTGTACTAGGGTTTCTACTTTGTTGTTCAAATTGTATGTTCAATTAGAGAAAACGTTGATCAAATTATTTAGGGTTGCATGCACACATAAGATTGTTTGTTATGCTCAAAACCCATTAATTAACTGGAATGATAAAACCCTAGCTAGGTGATCAGATTGACAATAATTAAAAAAACATTCATTAAGTTCAAAACTGAAAAATCTAAATAGAAACACAAAAAGAAAATCAGATATGATAACTGATCACATGAAAAGTACGAGTCTAATGCATAACTGAAAAGTAGGGTTTAACCAAACATGGCTAAAAACGAATCTAAACTAATAATAAGAAACATTAACTGAATAATCTTCTAAACTAAGTGTATGATATGATTCGCAACCTTCAGATCTCCATAAGTCACTGAAAGGTGTCTGAAATCGCCTTCAAAAGTGTTTTTCGTCGTCTAGAACCGTCTTACTTCGAATCTGATCAAGTGGGTCTTATTTATACGCAAGACAGAAGCTTCCAGAACAAGTTGGCAGAAAATGAGATCGTAGATATCAAATATGCTATCGCAGATTTGAAGATTTTTTCTAGATTTTCCCTTAAATGAATTACGATGCTATTTTTGATGTTTCGAGAGTTGCGTAAGAAAAATGCGATCGCAGATATGATATATGCGAGCGCAGAAATTAGTTTTTTTTAGATGACTTTTTCCGACCCTGCAAAACTTCGATGCATTTATGCAATCACAAAAATTGATTTTCGGTTCGTTTCGGATGCAATTCTTCAGTTTAAGCACTCCAAGTCATTCCTTAGCATCCTTCTTCAATTCCAACTCCATTTAGGATCCAAATATGCATCCAACTGCTTCCAAATTACCGCTCCACTCGAATTATTCTAGAAAACGACACAAAAATGCGAGAAATACGGGAATTCTAAAAAAAGACATGAGTTGAACATTATTTAAACTAATGACATGCAAATGTACAAATTATGATGCAAAATGTTAATAAAAACTACCCTAAAAGATGCATAAAACTGCATCTATCAGTCCATCACTAACCCAAGAGGTAGATACCTCACTCACTACTAACGTGACCGGATCGAACCAATGCTCTAAGTGAGACACGAATTTCACCCGTAGAATTGCTCCAATGCACTGCATTCGCTACTCTGACGATGCAAATACAAGTATGTGTGTTGTCGTTCGAGAGTGGTACTTATCGTTGTTTCCCATCACTAGAAACTTCTCACCCTAACGTGATATTTGATCCAGCGCCATCACTATGCCAATATCACTCTAGTCCTTGAACACCTTAGTGTCCATGAACCACATACTGAATGGTGGTCTAGAAAAACCACTCGGTGTCACTATTGGCTTAAGATCTTTCTTATTTAGGTGTCTTTCAACCTATAAGGCCCTCACAAGTATCCGGATAGGGTGCACACCTAAATCTAGGTTGCTACCATTTACGCCCCACTAAGTGTATTCCCCTTTTAATTAATATATAACTAATTCTTCACATAAGGATTACACAACCAACCTCCCTAAGTAATCATGCTCAATTTCTATTAATAATATTAGATGGCATATTACTTCCATACTTCACATTATGTAAACATGCAACAAAGTATCACAAGTTAAGGCATTTTACATCTTTTATATAATCATGCTCATATCATCACTTCATCATTAAGGCATATTATATCACTAGCATGCATTATCCTAACCAACATAGGCAAATATTACCAAAAATTATAGCATGAAAATATCACACACAATCAACACAAATCCCTCTTTCTATCATAGACCTATTACACCCCTCACATCAAAATAGAAAACAAAAAGTATAACATGAAGGAAAACAGTACCAACCACTCCCCAAAGCGACAAGTGGAGCGCTCAGAGCGCTGCTCTTCAGTGGTTCTGCACCAATAGCAGGTAAACGCTAGTGGTGCATGATTCGCCAATGGGACGCCTCCAGGTCATGGCAGTCCAGACAAGACAAAAAGTATTGTGGGTACATTCTCCCCCGACGATAGGTATAAAGGAATCCCTATTCTCCAGAAGGATGGATCTCCCTCTCTCTATCTCAAACTGAACCCTAATTTTCTCATACAACTACTGACTAGGCAGTTAGAGTCTCGTTCCGGGACCCCCTCCCAGACGACAACTAATGTCGGCTATTTCTTTCCTGTGACTCGCAGACTTAATTCAGGCAAAACCACCACAGACGGCGTTAAGACCGAAGACATATCACAAAATTTGGCGCCATATGGGCATGTAATCATAGCTACACAACCTTAAAGCGACCCTAGACGGCAACAATTATGGGAAATACACCTGCAGCATCCGATGGGGGAGGGGGAATGAGCTCACTCAGATCAATGTCATCGCTCGATGACACATAACCATCTGCCTCAGACGGACAAGCCACCACCTATACGCCAGAAACACATACGCCAGGTCCAATAACGGGAACCATAGCGCCAACAATCGCCGCCTTATGGCAACCATCACCTGTCACAACAGAGCAACCAGTTGCAACCGCGATCGCAACACCTCACTCGAGAGCAACTCAACAGTCGCAACTGTTGACCCAACAGTCCCTACAATCGACTCAGCAGTCGCAATCGACAGTTTCTCAGCCGCAATCGTTACCACTATAGGTGGGGACGAACACTTGGTCCCCAGGGACCATACTGTCCTCCACATAATACCCCATGTCAAGCTATCAATTTTCCCTAGTAGCATGAATGTCGCATATCCTGCTTTTGCTTTTCGCTCAACAGCCTCCGATGTTCAACCCCTATTTCCAGCAATCGCACAGACCCAACCACCAAACATCGCTGTTGTAAGAGTCTAACCCTTACTTTTCATCAACACAACAACTCTAATTATTTGATTATCATAAACAATTAGGTAACAAATTCATGCAACTAGATTGATCATCTACTACACAAAACTTGATTAATAGGGAATATAAACTAGAACTTCAACATGCTAGGATTTTAATTATTAAACACAAGTAAAATCAACATAAATCATCCATAAATCAAAATCAACACATAAGGATCAAGTTCATATTCACCAAACATAAGTATAAGGGTTTTAGCCTCTCATATTGAAAGAAAAACACACAAAATCCATGAAAATAAGACTCCACATGAGTAACGCTTAGCAAACCGAATAGGTCTATGTAGAATTCTTCTGAATCTCATCAATTCTTGAGCTCCAATCGATTCTTGATCTTCTCCGAGGTTTCCATAGGGTTTTAGTCGCAATCCATCTCAAAACATTGGCTAGAAATCTCCCCATTCGACCTAATGTTCTAATATATATAGTTTCCATAAAACTGATCACCACGACATGGTAAATAGGAACCACGTCGTGGTCTTCCTCTAAATCTCGTATTCTCCAAGTCAGCTTATATATCGTGAATCTTCCATTTACCACGTCGTGGTGGATGATCACAACGTCGTGGTCTTCTTGTTGGATTAGGTGTCTAAGCCCATAACTATATTTGGTATGTACTTGATTTGATTATGAGCATGGTCCTTTTAGGTTGCCTTCACTCATGCAACTTGATAGGATGACAAGTGGAGAGAGAGAGAGTAGGATTTATTATATGAATAATAAATTGGTACTCGAAATGATTTTATTAATATATTATAAGATTAATATATTATTTGGAAATCATATTATTAATTAGTAATTAATCAAAAATTAATCTAGTATTAATTTTGGGATTAAAGGAACTGATTAATAATTGAGGGACTGGTTGTGCAAATTATTGATAGTTGCATAACTGGGCTGATGGACTCAATAGAGTGGAGTGGACGAAATCCTATAGGGAGGCCTTATAGAATTTGTCCAAGGGCTCTAAAGGGGGGGGGGGGTCTATGGGTTGCTTGGCGCCTAAGCAAGGTGTTAGGGTTTCTACCTGAAAACCCTAGCAGCCACAGCTATTTAAAGACCCTCTAGTTAGGATTTTCGGCCCTTAGCATTCTAAGAAGAACCCTGGCCGATTTTCCTTACCTCTCCTCTCATCCTTTGCATTGAGTGTTTGTGACTCCATTATAGGTGCAACACTTGGGGCACTAAGCTTTTAAAGGTCAAGGATATTCAAGGTGAACTTGTTATTGCTACATAACAAAAGAGGTAACATCTAAACCCTAATTTATATGTCAAATTTGAAATTGTATATGATAGTCTTAGGGTTATTGCTTTGGAGTTTGTATTTGCATGTTCAATAGAGAAAAACTTAGATCCAAAGCAATTTAGGGTTGCATGATCACATAGGATTGTAGTTATGCTCAAAACCCATCAGTGGTATCAGATCCTAGGATGTTTTTCAATTGAATAGATGAAAGAGTGAACAACCAAGAGAACAAGAAATCAATTTTTTGCTGTCTGGAAGCCAGACTCGATGAGTCCATCATAGAACTCAATGAGTTGGGTGAACTCGACGAGTTCCTTGCCCAACTCGACGAGTTGACTCGTTTGGTACCAGATTTTTTGATTTGTTGGCCAGATTTTGATTATGATAATTACCATAACTCATTTTTAATGCCTAAATTCGATTTTTTTGATTGGTATGAGATATCCTTATCAAAATTGATGGATTTGGTTAAATATGGATAATATAAGATTATTTTGATTCAAATATTTAACCTAGTAATTTTGAAAAGTTTCAAATTTCACCCTTATGGTTTTATAGTTTAAATTTGAAATTAAAAGTTTTCATTTTTGGTAATTTAAATAGTTAAACAATGGCATTTTAAATAGTTTAAAAGTACACCCTCATGGTTTTGTAATTTAAAATTTGATTAAATAGCTTTAATTTTGAAATCTTAAATTTTGAACTTTGGTATTTTTAGTAGTTTAAAATATACCCTCATGAATTTTATTAATTAATATATTAAGTGTTTTAATTAAAGAATAATTAATAATTCCATAGATAGGTTTAAAGTTATTTAAATTAAAAGTTTAATTTATTTATAAGATTAAACCACTAAGTATTTTAAAAGTTTAAAATACACCCTTATACTATTATAACATTAAAGGTTTAATTTATATATATATATGTATAAGAACAAGTCAGTCTTACCGTTAGTAGGCCTCATTCACGAAGCTGGTCTATAAGGGGTGTTTAAGGAAGCGACCTGTAAAATGACCGCCATTGGGTATCCACTCTTACCCACCGCACCCTTCACTAGTGGAGGGTCGTTAGCCGAACGGGTAGGATATCACACTAAATCCTCATTAAAAGTATAATGAAAATACAAAGTAACTAAACACTTTTAAAATTCCCAATCTTAGTTACTTTAGGAAAAATGTGAATTTGATGCTAACCCATGAAATTGCACATTGCACCTTATTGGTCGTTAGTGGAGCGTATGTGGTTAACCGGCACACTAATATGGGACTAATGAAAGATGGAAATGGGTAGCTCGTAAATTATCGTTGATTGATGGAGCGTGTGTGGTTAACCAACACATCGATTAGATGATAAATGACATCGAGAGTACCAAGCTAATTTGCATGGTTATTCACACCTTGTTTGTGATCCTCGGTATTCCAATCACAAACTTGAAGGGCATAATAGAGATTAAACATGCCATTGAAAAGTTTAATGAATCTCAAAAGATCTAGGAATTTCATTTAAAACCTAATTCATTTATAATTTTGTTTTCGTGGTGGAATTGGTAAATCGTCATTTACCTACCTTCAAATAATTCACAATTAGATTACGGCATCCCTCTTCTGAATTGTGAATTATTGTGTTGGATCCTAGCCTTGATATTTCATTTGGGTGATGTATCAAGGATTGAATCAACTAACTTGAATTTCTCCTTTTGTAGATGTCTAGTTCAGACAACTATGTTCTTCCTCAATCCTTTGGAAAAGGCTTTCCTTATGAAGATGATATTCCACATGTCGATCAAGGTGAAAGATCATTCCCTTCTTCGTGCAAAGGTGGAACTGGAAATCATACTTCTCTTCCTCCACTTCCTCCAGTAATTCTCCCTGACCCACAATTTCGTCAACTTGAAAAGTTCAAGATGACTCAAGCCCTATTGGCATGCAAACATAAAGATGGAAACTCTGTATGTGTACATGTTCTAAACATGAAGTCGCACCTTGACAGATTGGGAATGTTAGGTGTCATTTTCCCAAAGGAGCTGGCAGTTGACTTGGTTCTTCAGTCACTTCCTGAGTCATATGGTCAGTTTGTTAAAGACTACTATATGATAGATCACGACGCGACCCTTATTGATCTGACTTATCTGCTTATTATTGCTGAAGCAGCAATGCTTTGGCGCACCTGTCAAGCGGATTTGTCTGGAAGATCTACCTCCCAAATTTCCATGAACATTGGTTATGGCAAAGGTGATAGTCCGGAAAGGGTTTCTCCTGCTAAAGGAGAGAAATCAGCCATGGTCGAAAAAGTTTGATCATAAGAGAAAGTCAAGTTCTGAGATAGTCCCATGTGTCATTCCCAAAGAGTCCATATGTTTCTATCGCAAAGAGAAGGGGCATTGGATGCGAAGCTGCCGTATCTACCTGAAAGATCGCAAGGATAGTAAAGTCAAATTGTATGACTCTACTTTAGGCATATCCACTATCTAACTCTATTAAGTTCCTATTTATAGATTCTTAATACATGATGTGATAAGATTGCATTTTGATGTTTTGTAGGATCGAAGAAAAAGGAAGGAAGCTTAAAGGAAGAAGTAAGCTGAATCTAATCGTGAAGAGATGGATTTTAATCACATGGTTCAATGATCGGATTTTTGAGCTACTACTTAGGAGTTATGATAGATTGCTTAGGAATATGTAGTAACATAGTTTTCAAATGTATTTGCATTGTAAGGACAAGTTTTTTCGCATATTAACAAAATTGTTTTTATTTACTTTATATTTCCTTGCAAGGGCATTTTGTGAAAGTTGGTGTTTATATTTCTATTGTTAGCAATGTTGAAATGGATTTGATTCTTAGATATTTCATTTGTGGTAATGTCATAATTTACCAAGTAAGGAAGGATTCTCATCACCCAAGTTTCAATTGGACAGAAACTTTGAATCATATGATTTGAATTGTGTGATGCATGAGAATCTTGATCTTTGGTAAATTGAGACTAATTCCTTGTTCACATATGTATATGAGTCAAGTGAAAGGCTAAAGGATCTAGTACGCTTTGATGTGCACTGGTCAGATCCACCACAAAGAACGATAAAGTCTATTCGTCATGATTTACTGATAGTTCAGTAAATATGGTTATGCTTACAAGATTAAGTGTAATTCTAATACCTTGAAAAAGTTTCAAAGTATAGCAGAACGAATAAGAAGAATCAATTAGGCAGAAAGATAAAAGTTTCTCCAATCTGAAAGGAAAGGAGACTACTTTAGTATCGTGTTTTATGATCATCCTAATGATTATGGAATCATGTCGCAATTGACCCTTTAAGGACATCTTAGTGCATTTATACGACTAAGAAGAGGAATTGGGTATTGTTGAAATGGTTAAATCAAGAAGATGAGTCATACTTCGTTCCAAAACGAGTTTTAGAGTTATACTCTAGTTACTCCAAGTTGTACCTTGAGTAACATATTCTAAGTAGGTTTACAACACCTCATGAAATATGGAGTAGAAATGTTTCTTACTCTTGCACATTTGAAATTGGTAGTTTTGATGTTTTGGCTAAAACAAAGACCAACTAAGACCAATTACATGAAATGTTATATTGATAAGAATCCGCACCAACTCTTGAATATTTGTTTGTCAAGGAATGTTGCTTGACAGAGAATCTTATATGTCAAGAGGTCAGTGGGAGTCTTAATAGTCTTGAATAGTTTCAAGAACTAATCAAGAATAAACCTTTTAGTAATCACTAGCACACGACCTGAGGTTGACAACCTATCGTGTTGACATATTCTTATTTCTGTACATGTTCCACTTAAATTGACTATGCCTGTGAGTTCTATGAGTTCTCATTTGATTGCATAAGGCAAAGCACCTTGATCAGTGAAAGTACATTGATCAGTGTGGGTGAGTTGCTCAATGAGTTGGAAGCAATGGTAGGCCCTTGTGCTACAGGATGGCAAAAAATTGAGAATAAGCAAGTTCAGTCCATGTGAGTTTGAATTTGTCATAAACCTTGTCTTATGATATTGGTTGGAAATGACAATTCACATGAATAGGAACACATACATTGTAAAAAATTTAAGTGGTAAGAGTTTTCTCTCTACTTCATGAAAATGATTGTGAGGAAACGCTTTCACTTGTAGATTTTAAAGGATTAGAGTTAGTCGATGTGATGATTGTGTTCTCAAATTCGAGTATGATTACGGCATCCCTTTTCATAGTTCGAATTGCGAGAAATTGCAAATAGTTTATGTTCGGTTTTAAGTACTATAACACTCCTATGGTGCACATACAACCCTAATGCTTTGGATCTAAGTTTTCTCTAGTTATACATGCAACAAAACATTATCCAAAGCATGAAACCTATCTAGCATACAAATTTGGTACATGAATCATAAAACTAGTTAGAAGAATACCTCTTATTTGTAGCTTGTAGTTGTTGGCCTTTCAAGAGCTTAACACCTCAAGTGTGATGCCTCAAACAAGTCACAAACACCATGAACAAATGGAGGACTTTGAAAGAGAGGCTAGACCCACCAAAATCGGCTAGGGTTCTGTGACAACCCGAACTTTTTTTTAGTCAACGAAAGTCAAATCCCGTTAATAAAATTTTGAATTTTATTCATTTTTGTCAAACTTGTAAGGGTTGAAAACAACTTAGATTATGTAAATTGAATTTATATAAGTGTCGGGTCTAAAATCGTGCGAGAAAATCAAGTTTTTCTTCGAAAATCAGCCAAGTCTCGAGAAACCCGGTGTTCACGGCCGTACTCATGTTCACGGCCGTAAAACCGTTCACGGCTTGGTGGACCCAACCACCGACCATGAACCCAACCTATATATACGTGTTGCACCCTCATTTTTACTCTTCTAGCCAAAAACATTACTCTCTCTCTCTCTCTAAAAACATCAACCGAAAACTCAAGTTTTCTCTTCATCTTTTACTCAATCCTCCTTAGAACTCGTTGTGGAGCATCAAGCATTCATCATTTCATCGAATCAAGCACCCTTCATTTTGGGTTCACGGCCGTAAAACCTTCAAATCTTCAAGAGCTGAAATCAATTCACGGCCGTGAACACTTCAAATCTTCATATTTCACCAAGAACACCAAGAATAGGCCGTAAACCATTCAAAGACCATAAACCCTTCAAAGGCAGGGAACCGTTCACAGTTCACGGCCAAAAACCCTTCACGCCCGCAAACTACTCTACATCGTGAATCTTGGTTGCAAACCCACTTTTTCCACTTCGATCGAGTCTCGGTAACATTCCTTAACCAAAAACAAGTGTTTTATAGCACTTTAACTAATGGATTTGTTAATTTAAATACGAATATGTGTTTAATTATTATTAGGGTTCCGTTAACTTCGCGTACAACAACTTGAGGATCCTCATTTCCAGTCTCATTGTCCGGCACTTACACGCATTCAACTGTGAGTTCATACCCCTACGCTTTTACTATTTTAACGTTTTCAGGGGGGAAATACAAGCTAAACACAAATAGTTTTTATGAACTTTATATACAGAATTTCATCAGGATTAATACTTATGAAATTGATACAACCAAAAGATCATCACATTTTATAAAATATTTAGATAGTTTATCCCTTTTGTAACATGCTGAGCATAAGGGAAGTTTTCAACTCACAACTATAATTGCATAGTTTTCAGAACAACACATGAACCGAGTACTTAACACACATGCAAACTATAATAGGTATAGTTTGGGATTTCAAAACACAGTTTTATCATTTCAGGATTATACATTAGCAATCATTTAAACTATGACAGATATAGTTTATGGTATACACTACTTCTTTCTGAATACAAGAGTACCACACTAAATAATTATTTAAGTATAATTATTATTACTCTGTAAAGTATACATACGATTTCAAGTACAAGAGAACGTTACAAAACAACACATAAATTAGTTAATATAGAGTTGTGAGGCACTACTTCAATTTGTACCCTTCGGAGTACAGAACTAAATCCTAACATAGTATAACCAGAATCTCCTGGAGGGAGAGCGTGAGATTTGTGAATAGATCTATCCGGGACTGACAATCCCACACCTGAACTGCTAGCTACAGTTAGGCAGACATGTCTGGGGTGACAAATGCCATAATATCCGACACTTGAAGAACGTCGTAAAGGTCACTAGGTCATATCAAGCATGGTTATATGAACTCACAATAGTATAAACTAACCATTTGTTTATGGAATTAATTTCTTCAATTAGTTTTATTTTCATTAATAGAACTATCATACATTACAACTGGAGGATTCCAGGGAATTCAAATACATGGTTTTACTTTAAGTAATACAACTACTATACATACTAGTGGTAGTCAGGGTTTTTCATACAGAACGTTCTACACAAAATTTTTCATACATAACACACCATACAATACATCTGGTAATAACCAAACATACAAACTAACATTTTTCATATACTACAACAGGATACAGTAACAAACATTCATTGTTAATTCTGTAATTCCTTAGTTTATGCATCAGGGTTATGTATGAAGAATATCCGATAGACTGTGGAATGTGTGGTTTCCGCCTCATTTCCTGTTCCTTGTTTGGTTGTGGGCTTAGGGCAGATCCACATAATCAACTGTCTGTTCGATATTGGTTTATACGTGGCTAGTATGAACTAAGTGGTCATAAAAGGAACTGGTACTATCATGCTTTTACTAAAGAAAATATTGGACTTTCTTGGAAACATACGAACAATTTCACAGATTCATCAACAGGTTTTCATTACAAAAACATTGCTTATGAACTCACCAGCTTTAATGTTGACACTCTTTTCAAAAACGCTTGTATTATCAGGAAACCAGTAGACAGTTACTTCCGCAGGTTTTTGAGAAGACGGAGCGTATAGAGTCACGTCTTTTATATTTTGCTATACTTTTGATGTATACAAACTATGTATCAAACAAATGTAAATATTTTACTTATTCAATGTAATGGTTGTGTTTACTTTGATTACTATGATGCAATTGTTGTGATACTATACATGACGTCCTCCACCCCCGAACGTTTTCGTCATTCCGGTTTGGGGGTGTGACAGACTGGTATCAGAGCTATTGTTTATAGTGAACTAAGTATACCGAACCTTACATGGTATACAACTATAAACACTAAAGGGGCCGAAGCGCTCTGAAACTAAAAGTATACTTTTAAAATTTAAGTATTTTACAAGAAGTATACAAGTATACATACATACTAGAAGTTGTGTCATAATAATAACTACATAAAAGTATTTAGGACGATTTGGGCACTACGGTTAAACCTGAATAGTTATGTAATCATATCTGGGGCCAATATAACCTGATCAACTATATTTGTCCGAGATGACCAATATGTGTTTGTAGGAATGGCAACGGGGCGGGGCATGGTTTCCCAAACCCGCACCCGATTTTTAAATGTGTACCCGAACCCGACCCGATACCCGACGGGTTTCTTATCGGGGTGCCCCGTCGGGGTTGAAACTTTCCCCGAACCCGACCCTAAACCCGAAACCCGATAATCACCCGAAAACCCGACCCTAAAACCCAAAATATGGCAGAAAAAAGAAGAAGAAGAAACTATAAATACATAATGATAAATTAAGACGTTGCATAGGCTTAAAATACCAAATAAGTTCTTAAATCATTTAACCAAATAGAAATTACTAGTAGTCTAATATTGTAACAACAACCAACCAACCACAACACCCAAGTACACAACATGAAAAAGTAATTCATCACAATAATACATTACCACTTAACATTAAAACAAACTCAAAATCAAACAAAATCATCCAAACTTGTTGTCCCGCTTTCTTTAGTGTTTTCCTACAAAATATTAAACAAACTCAAAATCAAAAAAAATCGTCCAAACTGTTTGAATTCATATTTCCTGAAAAATAAAAACCAATGTCATATCAGACTCAACAAATGTCTAAATATATTAGAAATCAGAAATCAACTCAAATTAGATTCACTCAACAAATCTGTCTAAATAAATTAGAAATAAGAACAGATCAGATTCACTCAACAGATCTGTCTAAACAGATTAGAAACAAATTAGAAATCAGAAACCATATATTCAACTTAATCCAATGTTATATCAGAGTATCAGACTCAACAAATATTATGTTCATTTGAAAAGAAAGCAACTAATATATGCATTTGAATATAAGAAATCAGATTGTCGGTACAAATCAGCTCAATTCAGCATTATCCAAAATCAACACAAATAACGATGTTTGTTACAATTTATAAATAAAATTAATTCTTGCAGACAAATGAAGTTGAGGAAGTGAGTGAAGGTTTAATTTCTAGGCTTAAGGCAGAAAAGGAAGAACTAGAATCTCAACTTAATAAAGAAAAGTCACAATCACATGAACATAAACAAGAACTCATAGAAGCTGAATCCAAGAACACAGAATTATACAAGGTAAAAAAAAAGAACTAAGTTTCAACTTTCAATATTTAACAACAAAATTCCATCTTCATTTGTGAATTATTTACAGGAACTCCAGTCTGTACGTGGTCAACTTGCTGCAGAACAGTCAAGATGTTTTAAACTAGAGTTAAGATGAAGGGCGATACCGTGCTAGACGATTAGACGAGTGAAACTGTGAAACCGACGAGGACGAGCTTCGAGTCTTCGATGAAACGAAACTTCAGGAGTCAAGACACTGCTTGCGGTGCTGGACGATGCTTGTTGGACGAATGACGATGGTCACAATAGCTTCCTATTGATCGACGATGGCGTACTCGATGAAAATGAATGATGAATTTGAAAACAATCGACCGATCATCGGACTGAAAAAGTGAACATTTGATTTCGTCGATTTGAAATAATGAAGTCGGCTGGAACTAGAAGAGATCAAGAGAAGCGTGAATGTGTGATTTTAGGGTTAGTCTTCCAGGGGCAGAAGTGTATATATATATATATATATATATATATATATATATATATATATATATATATATATATATATATATTCGGGGCGGGTCGGGTTGGGGTAGGCACTCCCCACTCCTTGCCCCGAACCCGAAAAAAATACCCGATAAGGACCCGATACCCGATAAGAGCGACCCGACCCGGACCGAAAACTTCGGGAATCGGGTTTCCCCGTCGGGTTCAGATTTTTTTTTACCATCCATATGTGTTTAGGAGTGACTGCGGTGTTGCGACAGGTCTAAAACTGACCAAATCCGATACAAATGAAGCACATAGTTAAAATACTATACGAGTATTTTATAGTTCTATAACACTACACATAATTGTTACAAATATTACTAATCCTCACAAATGAAAGACCTACAATTCCTTGTTTATGTTAGTAAACCTCTATTGTAGATCTCTATTAACGCTGTAGGGTTAAGTTATATGTTGTTCGAAAGTATCTGACTCATGATCAATATAGAAGGCTTATCGTCATTATCCCCTTGTATCTTTTAGAGAAAGACGCCTCCCAGGAAGAGACCCAACCAAAAGAAAAACGATCCTCCACCACCGCCACCTCCTCAGTTTGATCCTGTTATGTTCCAAGCAGCGGTTACAGCCGTTGTGGCTGCTGCAATGTCACAGATTAATCTTGGCGGCACTGGCGGATCGGGAAGTGGACCCAACCCCCGTAATCTTGATGGTGGCCAGGGACACCCGAAGGAGTGTTCCTACAAAGATTTTATGAACGCGAAACCCAAATCCTTTGACAGCAATGGAGGCGTCATTGCCCTAACTCGTTGGTTCGAGAAGATCGAATCAATTTTCGAGATATGTGCGTACTCCGAGGCAAATAAGGTGAAGTTTGTCGCCTGCACCTTCACCGATAGAGCACTGACTTGGTGGAATAGCCGAGTCAAGTCCCTAACTCTGCCGGTGGCCAATGCTATGAGTTGGGAAAGTATGAAGGAACTGATGCTCGCTGAGTACTGCCCAAGGGGCGAGATGCAAAAGCTGGAGCACAAACTCTGGAACCTGAAGATGAAAGGTTCCGACATTGTTGTGTACATTGCTAGGTTCAGCGACCTGGCTCTTCTCTGTCCCGGGATGGTCACCCCGGAAAGCAAGAAAGCTGAGAGGTACATATGGGGATTGACACCCCCAACTCAAGGGAACGTCTTGGCTGCTAAACCTCTCACATTTGACAGCACCAAGTGTCTAGCGCAGACTCTGATAGATCACGGGGTTGATCATGAAACCGTAACAGCCGTTCCCGAACCACCAAAGGCGAGTGGTGGGAAGAAAAAGTTTTGGAACAATCGCAAGGGCCAGTCTTCGCAAGATCCCTCCAAGAAGCAACAAACAGTGGCAGTCCACGCTGCTACTACTCCTGTTGCTGTTCCAACCGCCCAAGCACCTGCCAGTAGATATGCTGGTACTCTTCCAAGGTACGACAAGTGCAACTTTCATCATCACGGACCCTGCCGTGATTTGCAATGCAACAGTTGTGGCAAGAAGGGACACACAACTCGTTTTTGCAAGACTCCAGCACAACCAGCCAATCAAGGTCCCGGAGCGGGAGTAGGCCAAGCCTGCTATGGTTGTGGAGAGACCGGGCACTTCAAGAGAAATTTCCCCAAGGCAACAACTGCTGGCAACACAGGGAGGGTGCTAGAAATGGGCCAGGAGGAGGCAGTTGCTGATCCCATTGTAATTACGGGTACGTTCCTCCTCGACAACTCTTATGCATGCATTCTTTTCGATAGTGGTGCGGAGAGGAGTTTTGTTAGTCATGCATTTAAACATCTACTCAAGCATAAATCCCAACCTTTAACCAAAACATTCACCGTCGAGATGTCTAACAAAAAGAAAGAGAGCACTAACGACGTATTCATAGGCTGTACCCTTACCCTGAATGACCATTCTTTTCCAATCGATCTCATGCCAGTTTCCATAAAAAGTTTCGATGTCATCATCGGCATGGATTGGTTGAGCCCCAATCGTGGTGATATCCTTTGTTATAAAAAAGCCATTCGCCTCAATCTGCCATCTGGTGAAACCCTTATTATCTATGGTGATAAACTCAGCTCAAGCCTTCGTATCATTTCGTGCATCAAAGCCCAAAAATATTTGCGAAAGGAGTGTCATGCATTCCTAGCCCATTTCGTTAACGAAAAACAGGAAGTTCAAGACCCCGAGAGCATCCCCGAAGTCTGCAACTTTCCTGATTTTTTCTTGAAGATCTTCCTGGAATTCCTCCCGAGCGCCAAGTCGAGTTTCGAATTGACTTAATTCCCGGAGCTACCCCCGTACCTAAATCCCCTTACCGTTTAGCGCTGGCAGAAATGCAAGAGTTATCCAGCCAGCTCAATGAACTACTCAACAAGGGATTCATCAGACCAAGTTCCTCACCTTGGGGAGCCCCGATCCTATTCGTGAAAAAGAAGGATGGGTACTTTCGGATGTGCATAGATTATCGCGAACTGAACAAGCTTACTGTAAAAAACCGTTACCCCTACCCAGAATCAATGACCTCTTCGATCAACTCCAAGGAGCCAACTATTTCTCAAAGATAGACCTAAGATCAGGGTACCATCAATTACAAGTCCATGAGAGTGATGTTCCTAAGACAACATTTCGGACTCGATATGGTCACTACGAGTTTGTAGTAATGCCCTTTTGTCTAACCAACGCACCCGCGGTATTGATGGATCTGATGAATCGGGTGTGCCGTCCCTTCTAAGACAAGTTTGTGATAGTATTCATAGATGATATACTTGTCTATTCTCGGAGTGAGGAAGATCATAGACAACATTTGAGGCAAGTGTTGGGAACTCTAAGGGCGGATAAACTATACGCAAAATTCTCAAAGTGCGAATTCTGGATCAGAAAAGTAACTTTCCTCAGTCACGTGGTTAGCGAAGAAGGTATACACGTGGACCCTTCCAAAATTAAAGCGATAGAGAGTTGGTCAGCACAGAAGACACCCACAAAAATCCGTCAATTCTTGGGTCTTACTGGTTACTATCGCAGGTTTATCCAGAATTTCTCCAGGATTGCTAAGCCTCTTACCGCCCTGACTCAGAAAGGTGTAACCTTTAGTTGGGGAGAAAATCAAGACAATGTGTTCCAAACATTGAAGCAGGCCCTATGCAGCGCACCTATCTTGTCTCTTCCAGAAGGGACGGAGGAATTTGTGGTCTATTGCGATACATCTAATCAAGGGCTAGGCTGTATGCTCATGCAGCGAGGAAAAGTCATTGCTTATGCCTCGAGACAGCTGAAAGCACACGAAGTCAATTATACAACTCACGATCTGGAGTTGGGAGCAGTGGTCTTCACATTAAAGATTTGGAGACATTATCTCTACGGAACCAAGTGCACCATCTTCACCGACCATAAAAGCCTTCAACACTTTTTTTACCAGAAGGAGTTGAACATGAGGCAACGGCGATGGGTACTAGCAGATGCCCTCAGCCGAAAGGAGTACTCAGGTCGCAGAGTGAAGGCACTCATAATGACTATCCATTCCCATTTGTCCGCACAAATCAGAGAGGCTCATCCGGAAGCCTTAAAACTAGAGAACATGTTGGACGAAGCCTTGAGGGGAATGGAAAAAACTTAGAAGTCAAGGGAGACAAAGTTTATTATTTCACGAACCGGATCTGGACCCCAAAGTTCGGCGGTTACAGGGAGGTTGTCATGAACGAAGCTCATCAGACTAGATACTTCGTTCATCCAGGTTCGGATAAGATGTATTTGGATCTCAAAAAGCTATATTGGTGGCCAAACATGAAAGAAGATATTGCTACTTTCGTGGGCAAGTGCCTGACTTGCGCCAAGGTGAAGGTGGAATATCAAAAGCCCTCAGGTCTACTTCAAAATCCAGAAATACCTGAGTGGAAGTGGGATCGAATCACAATGGACTTGATTACCAAGTTGCCAAAGACCCAGAGTGTCCATGACAGTATCTGGGTAATCGTCGACAGATTGACCAAGTCTGCCCACTTCCTGCCAATCAAAGAAACATACAAGATGGAGAGACTGACCCGAATCTACATCCAAGAGATAGTTCGACTGCATGGTGTACATGTGTCTATTATCTCTGATCGAGATAGCAGATTCAACTCGAGATTTTGGAAGTCATTGTAGAAGGCTCTTGGAACTAAGTTGGATATGAGCACAGCTTACCATCCACAGACCGACAGGCAGAGTGAGAGAACCATTCAAACCCTAGAAGACATGTTGAGAGCATGCGTTATAGAATTTGGTAAGTCATCGGGTACTCATTTGACATTGGTCGAGTTCTCTTACAACAACAACTATCACACTAGCATCAAGGCTGCTCCTTTCGAAGCCCTCTATGGCCGTAAGTGCAGATCTCCTCTGTGTTGGGCTGAGGTGGGCGACACGCAGCTAGCGAAAGGTCAAGTCCCTGATAACACTCTCACTGGCCCAGAAATCATCCGAGAAACCACAGAAAAGATCGTACAAATCCGGGAACGACTAAAAGCTTCAAGAGATAGACAAAAGAGCTACGCCGACAAAAGACGTAAACCTTTGGAGTTCCAGGTTGGTGACCGCATCCTAAGGTCTCACCCTGGAAAGGCATGATACGCTTCGGAAAGCATGGAAAGCTAAATTCAAGATACATTGGGCCATTTGAGATCCTCGCTAGGATCGGTCCCGTAGCTTATAAATTTCGTTTACCCCAAGAGCTTAGCAACGTACATCCTGTCTTCCATGTGTCAAACCTCAAAAAGTGTCTATCCGACGAGGCTCTTGTAATCCCACTTGATGAAATCGAGGTCAAAGAAAGTCTTAATTTCATGGAAGAGCCAGTCGAAATAATGGATAGGGAAGTCAAACGAACGAAACAAAGTCGCATCCGATAGTGAAGGTTCGCTGGAATGCCAAGCGGGGACCTGAATTCACTTGGGAGCGCGAAGACCAGATGAAAAGGAAGTATCCACATCTCTTTCCCTAGTCCATAATTGTATTCGTTTTAGAATTTCGGGACGAAATTCCCTCTGTCGGGGGGATGATGTGACAACCCAAACTTTTTTTCAGTCAACGAAAGTCAATTTTCGTTAATAAAATTTCGGATTTTATTCATTTTTGTCAAACTTGTAAGGGTTGAAAACAACTTAGATTATGTAAATTGAATTTATATAAGTGTCGGGTCTAAAATCGTGCGAGAAAATCAAGTTTTTCTTCGAAAATCAGCCAAGTCTCGAGCAACCCGGTGTTCACGGCCGCACTCGTGTTCACGGCCGTAAAACTGTTCACGGCCATGAACCGTGCACGGCTGGGTGGACCCCACCACCGACCATGAACCCAGCCTATATATACGTGTGTCACCCTCATTTTTACTCTTCTGGCCGAAAACACTACTCTCTCTCTCTAAAAATATCAACCAAAAACTCAAGTTTTCTCTTCATCTTTCACTCAATCCTCCTTAGAACTCGTTGCGGAGCATCAAGGATTCATCCTTTCATCGAATCAAGCACCCTTCATTTTGGGTTCACGGTCGTAAACCCTTCAAATCATTAAATCTTCAAGGGCCGAAATCAGTTCACGGCCGTGAACACTTCAAATCTTAATATTTCATCAAGAACACCAAGAACAGGCCGTAAACCATTCAAAGACCGTAAAACCCTTCAAAAGCAGGGAACCATTCACGGCCGAGAACATTTCACAGCCGAAAACCCTTCACGGCCGCAAACTACTCTACATCTTGAATCTTGGCTGCAAACCCACTTTATCCACTTCGATCGAGTCTCGGTAACATTCCTTAACCAAAAACAAGTGTTTTATAACACTTTAACTAATGGATTTGCTAATTTAAATACAAATATGTGTTTAATTATTATTATGGTTCCGTTAACTTCGCGTATAACAACTCGAGGATCCTCATTTCCAGTCTCATTGTCCAGGACTTACACGCATTCAACTGTGAGTTCATTCCCCTACGCTTTTACTATTTTAACGTTTTCAGGAGGAAATACAAGCTAAACACAAATAGGTTTTATGAACTTTATACACAGAATTTTGAAAGGATCCCTTTCTATACTTTCATATTTCTGAAAAATTGTTACTCCGAAACATGCTACATGCATATTCATAAAATAATATTTTATATTGATAAAACGGTTACAAACTACTGGATACAAACCCATTATTTCATAGTGTTATATATTACATAACTCCCCAAGATTCTATAGTTTTATACATATGGGAGTGCAAAATACAATAGTTTCAAACTATTCGAAAATCTTCTATCAATACAGTAGTTTCAAACTATTCAAAAATCTGCTACCAGTATATAACTATACTGGATGCTTATCTCCTGCAAATTAGTTAAACATTGAGAGGGGTAAGCGGTGGTGCTTAGTGAGTTCAATAATACATACAATATAACGTTATGCCATATATATACTTCAATATGCCAGAAGCAAAGAGGAACAAGGAACAACAAAGGCATAATGTAAAAGCTTTCCATATTAATCAATGAGACATAACAATTTCCATACTTGATATAAAATCAATAAAGTTTCAGCACAAATGGCACAGTAAATACTCAGGAATATAATTTTTGCTAGAATATTTAGGCTTTCAGCCTTATCTTAGCATACTACCGAAGCCAAAGTGATGCCTATGTCATACACTTCATGGTCAACGGTTCATACCAATACCCAAGTGATGCATATGTCATACACTTCAAGTCAGAGGTACAGCCTTGCTATAAAAATAGCAGAAACAACAACTCGAGATGATAACATGGGAAAAGCACATAGCACATATAACACATAACATACAATTGTTCCTATATATTAAACTCACCGTGAAATAACCGGGGGTCAAAATAGTAATTCGGGCAGCACTTCGGCTCTAAATATGACTTTCTTCGTTGAAAACCGGGAGTTTTCTTGAAAACCGGGCTATGCGAAGGTAGAGCTTCGAAACCGAAAAGATACATTTTTCAGGCTTCTCGGGAATCTCGGGGCGTGTTTCGGGCTTTGGAATAAGTACCGGGGCTTCGGGGAAGTCGGAATGTAAGAAAATGTTGAAAAAGGGTGAAAAAGGGCAATTTTCAAACATCTAACCGGGAGGTCTCGCACCCCTTATATAGGTGCGAGCCTCGGATCCGAAGCAAGGGGGTGAGGGCACGCGTATGCGAGGTTCGGACCAGGTGGCAGCAGGGCGAGGCTCGGTTCGGACATACGTGCGCTTCAGATTGGGCCTCCTCCTCGGTCGAATCAGGAGGTTACACGCGGGTCGGATCACGTGGGTGCATGCGAGGATCACGTGACGATTTCGGACACCTGTGCGACACGCGTCGCTTCTCGGACGTGCCACGCAGCAGCTTAGGACACGTGGCCAACTCCGAGCGAGGGTGACGTGGCAATCACTATTCATGCGAAATTTCTCAAAAAATATGCCCAATCTTGTAAAGTCCATAACTTTGTCATACGGACTCCGTTTTTGACGTTCTTTATATGAACGCGTAGAGAAAATTATGCTCTACAACTTTCGTTTAGACTTCGTCGGAAAATTTTGACTTTATTTTTATATTATTATTTTTAACAGACCGGGACTGGTAAATCCGTTAAAAATTCATAACTTCTTCATCCGACGTCCGTTTTCGTCAGACTTTGTACCGTTGTACTACTAATGACGAGACCTTCGATTTTCGTTTAGGTTGTGTCGGCTAAAAATCACTCGATCTAAAATTTGATTTTTTAGCTGTCTACTGCTAAGCTGAAACTTGTAAAAATCATAACTTCCTCATACGAAGTCAGATTTTGGCGTTCTTTTTATCGAACTTCTCGGTTTAACGAATACTACAACTTTCATTTAGATCACTAAGCCTAAAAAGTAGTTTATCAGAAACTCACTTTTTACGTCATTCGGCACCGTGCCGGTTTTATCGCGGATCTTCGATTGGTCATAACTTCTTCGTTATAACTCGGATTTTGACGAGGTTTTCGCCTATATGTTTCTAACGAGATTATCTACAACTTTCAACAATAAAATTTTACTTATTTCAAATTTTATGTTTTCGCTAAATTTCACTATTTAGCTTTTAATTGGAATCTCATAAGACTTCCAATAATTTATGAGTGATTCTAAACATAGTTTTACCTTATTTCTAGTAAAAACTATCTGTTAGAACTCAATACTCAATATCACATAATATTTCATAATATTATTTATATAAAACACGATCTCAAAACGTGTATGTTACAAATACCTCCTCCTTTTGAGAATTTCGTCCCCGAAATTACATCGATTAAAATAAATGGGGGTATTTCGCTCTTATCTCATTCTTATTTTCCCAAGTATAGTTCGGGCCTCGATGGTGTTTCCACTTGACGAGCACCAACTCTACTTCTTTATTACGTAGCTTAGTCGTTCTTTCGTTTATGATCTCTTCAGGCTCTTCTACATAAGTTAACTTATTATCCAGTTTCACCTCGGATAATGGAATTGCTTCATCATAGATGCTCAAGCATTTGCGCAGATAACTCACATGGAAGACATCATGAATACCTGCCAAATCTTCAGGCAATTCCAAGCGGTATGCTTGTTTACCAATTCTCTGGAGGATTTTGAAAGGACCAACAAATCTAGGACTTAGTTTTCCTTTCTTTCCAATCGCATAAGACCTTTCCATGGGGATACTTTCAACATTACGAAATCCCCCACCTGGAATTCTATTGGTCGCCTCCTCTTTTCCGTATAGGACTTTTGTCGATCATGGGCGGCTTTCATTCTTTCTCGTACAATTTGAATCTTGTCGGTGGTGTCTTGAATCATTTCAGGGCCTCCAAGGATTTTCTGTCCTATTTCACGCCAACATAATGGAGTACGACACTTGCGACCATATAATGCCTCATATGGTGGCATTTTAATTGAAGCGTGGTAACTGTTATTATACGAGAATTCGACAAGAGGTAAGTATTTATCCCAGTTACCACCGAACTCCAAGACACATGCACGAAGCATATCTTCTACTGTTTGGATTGTTCTCTCCGTCTGTCCATCTGTCTAGGGATGATAGGCTGTGCTGAGAGCAACTCGAGATCCCAATTCACGTTGCATACTCGCCCAAAAGTGAGAAGTGAAGCGAGTATCATGACCAGAAACGATCTTTAGTGGCACACCATGTCTTGCAATAATTTCATCCAAGTATACTTGTGCGTATTTCTCCATTGGAGCCGTTTCACGCATGACAAGAAAATGAGCGCTTTTAGTCAGGCGGCCGATGATTACCCAAATGCTATCATGCTGTCTAGCAGTCTTAGGCAATTTGGTAATAAAATCCATGGACAGTTCTTCCCATTTCCATACAGGTACACTAAGACTTTCTGGGGTTCCGTAAGGCTTTTGGTGCTCTGTTTTGACTTGTAAGCATACTAGGCATTCTTGTACATATCTTCCAATGTCTCTCCTTAATCCAGGCCACCAATAATCAGCTCTTACATCATAGTACATTTTACTTGTACCAGGATGTATTGACAGTTTAGACTTATGGGCTTCATCTAAAATCTTCTTTCTTAATCCACCAATCTTCAGAATCCATATCCGATTCTTGAATACCTTCAATCCTCGTGGATCATCAAGTAAAACATCGGTGTAATGTACCATCCCTTCTTTCTTCACATTTTCTGGCTTTAGGGCCTCTACTTGCCATTTCTCTAGTTCATCTAGAATAGTGAACTTTACTGTGGTGTGAGTAATAGCATAACACATACTATTACGATAAACCTTTCTGCTAAGTGCATCGGCAACTACATTAGCCTTTCCAGGATGATATAAGATTTCATAGTCATAGTCTTTGATCAGCTCCATGGCTCGTTGTTGTCTCATATTCAGCGTTTGCTGACTGAATATATACTTGAGACTCTTGTGATCGGTATACAATTGACATTTTGTACCAAAGAGGTAATGTCTCCAAAGTTTTAGGGCAAATACCACTGCAGCGAGTTCGAGATCATGAGTGGGATAATTCTTTTCATAATCTTTCAGTTGTCTTGAGGCATAGGCTATCACTTTACCATGTTGCATCAACACACAACCGAGTCCTAATCTTGAAGCATCGCTATATACAGAGAAATCATCATCACCTTCTGGAAGTGATAAGATTGGAGCATGAGTCAAAAGATCTTTTAAAGTCGAGAAAGATTTTTCTTGGGCTTCACCCCATTTGAACTTCACTTCCTTTCGTGTAAGACTCGTGAGAGGTACGGCTATACGAGAAAAGTCTTTAATAAATCTCCGGTAATATCCCGCGAGACCCAAGAAACTACGAATTTCGGAAGCATTACGAGGCACTTCCTAATTTTGAATAGCTTCAATTTTAGTAGGATCTACGGATACACCGTCACCAGAAATAACATGGCCGAGAAATTGAACTTGGCGAAGCCAAAATTCACATTTTGAGAATTTAGCATATAGTTTCTCCTTTCGAAGAAGTTCTAATACCGCACGAATATGAATGGCATGATCAGCTTCAGACTTGGAATAGATTAGAATATCGTCAATGAATACGATGACAGATTTATCGAGCATTGGGCGGCATACCCGATTCATCATATCCATGAATACAGCAGGAGCATTCGCTAAACCAAACGGCATAACAAGGAATTCGTAATGCCCATACCGAGTACGAAAAGCAGTCTTCGGTACATCCTGCTCGTGAACTTTCAACTGATGATAGCCAGATCTTAGATCAATCTTTGAGAAATAGCTAACACCCTGAAGTTGATCAAATAAATCATCAATGCGAGGTAGTGGGTACTTGTTCTTGATAGTAACCTTATTCAGTTCACGATAATCAATGCACATTCGCATCGATCCGTCCTTCTTCTTGACAAACAATACCGGAGCACCCCAGGGAGAGGTACTTGGTCGGATAAAGCCTTTGTCAAGTAATTCCTGCAGTTGGATCATCATTTCTTTCAGCTCTGTTGGCGCAAGACGATAAGGAGTCTTAGCAATCGGAGCAGCACCAGGCATAAGGTCAATTCGGAATTCTACTTGCCTGTCCGGAGGAAGTCCAGGCAATTCTTCGGGAAAAACATCCGGATATTCCTTAGCAATGGGAACATCATTCACCGTTTTCTTATCTTCTTTTGAGACATCGAGCGTGTAGGCCAGATAGATAGAACACCCTTTCGATATGAATTTACGGGCTTTGAGGAAAGATATTATTTTTAAGGTTCCTTGTTCACCATAGACATAGGTAGGATTCTCCCCTTCAATGGGAATACGTACTATCTTTTCATAACACAAGAGGTCTGCGTGGTTCTTTGACAACCAATCCATGCCGAGAATAATGTCAAAGTTGGGCAAGGAGATAGGAATTAGATTAGCAAGAAAATTGTAGCCTTCAATTTCTATAACACAATTCCTATAGACTTTATCGCCAAGTAATGATATACTTCCAGCAGTCTCTACGTGAAAGGGTTGTGCGAGTGCATAGCAAGCAATTTGAAAAGAATGCGCAAATTCATAAGACACAAAAGAATCTGAGGCACCAGAATCAAATAAAATGTGAGCAGGTCTAGAGTTAACAAGAAATGTACCCGTCACAACATTCGGGTCCTCGCGTGCCTCTTCTGTGGTGATCTGGAATGCACGAACCTTAGCTTTTGGAACCTCCTCCTTTTTAGTTGGAGTACCCCTTGATTGTTGAACAGGAGCTTGACTTTTAGCCGGTTGTTGAATGGAAGCTTGACTTCCCGTCATCTGACTAGTAAGAGTGGGGAAAAACGCTTCCTATGGCCAGTAACACCACATGCAAAGCATGTAACACCTTTCATTGGACACACGGGCCTCTTGTGTCCTACTTCTCCACATCCAAAATAGACCACAGTTCTTTCCTCTAGTCTGCATTCGCCCGGATGATTCTTTCCACAATTTCGACAAGCTGGCGACTGAAGAGAAAAAGATTGTGACCTGCCGCGGCCACGAAAAGCACTCTGAGATTGTACTTGATTGCTAGGTTCAGATCGAACGGATTGAGTTGGTGGAATAGGGGAAGCAAGAGCAGTCCTTTCAGTACGTGGATGCTTCGGAACAGTAAGAGTGGCACCACGTAGTTCTAAGTCATGCTCACGTCTTCGAGCATACTCAACGGCTTTATCGAATGACAGTACTTCCCGATTGGCAACGAAATCGTGAATTTCGTGCCGTAGTCCTTCTAAGAATAACTGAATTTTCTCATCTTCAGTTGGAATATACTTTGTAGCAAACCTTTCTCTTTGATTAAACTGAGTTTCATACTCATTCACAGTCATTCCTCCTTGTTTAAGCTTGAGGAATTCCTTCTCCAATCTCCTCCTCATATCTAGAGGACAATACTTCCCTAACAAACGAGTTTTGAACATTTCCCAGGCTAAATTCTCCTGGTCAAACCCGTTTAGAGCTTCATATGTTGCTTCCCACCAGACCAATGCTTCTCCGATGAGCATTGCAGAAGCATAGTTAGCTTTGTCTTCATTATCCACATGAGAGATGCGATACACTTTCTCTGTGTTCTGGATCCAGGTAAGAACAACAATTGGATTAAGAACACCAGAAAACTCTGTAGCACCACTACTTTTGAAATCTTTGAACGAGGGACGCTTCACCTCTCCTTTTGAAGATTCTCCAGTGGCTTTCTCTTTTCCTTTATCACCATTCTTTTTGTGTTCTTCGAGAGTCTGTCGAATAACACCGGTAAGTCTACCCAAGAGTCGTTCCTCACGAGGAGATACTGGAGTATTCACTTCCTCAGGTTAAGGACCTCCACCAACCTCAGGGGTATGGCTACTAACCTGTTCAGCCATTGCTCTGCAATAGGGAGTAATTTTGTATTTTAGAATTTTAGGGTTTACTATTACCTAATACTTTTATATATATATATATATATATATATATATATATATATATATATATATATATATATATATATATATATATATATATATATATATTTCCTATGGTTTGTATCCCTACACTTACAATGATTAAGTTAATATATTGAACTTCCAATAGTTTAAGTCTAAATACCAATCCGTGGAATTTAGTTCACTTAAACCACTGCTCTGATACCATGATTGAAAGGACCCATTTCTATACTTTCATATTTCTGAAAAATTGTTACTCCGAAACATGCTACATGCATATTCATAAAATAATATTTTATATTGATAAAACGGTTACAAACTACTGGATACAAACCCACTATTTCATAGTGTTATATATTACATAACTCCCTAGGATTCTATAGTTTTATACATATGGGTATGCAAAATACAATAGTTTCAAACTATTCGAAAATCTTCTATCAATACAGTAGTTTCAAACTATTCAAAAATCTGCTACCAGTATATAACTATACTGGATGCTTATCTCCTGCAAATTAGTTAAACATTAAGAGGGGTAAGCGGTGGCGCTTAGTGAGTTCAATAATAGATACCATATAACGTTATGCCATATATATACTTCAATATGCCAGAAGCAAAGAGGAACAAGGAACAACAAAGACATAATGCGAAAAGCTTTCCATATTAATCAATGAGACATAACAATTTCCATACTTGATATAAAATCAATAAAGTTTCAGCACAAATGGCACAGTAAATACTCAGGAATATCATTTTTGCTAGAATATTTAGGCTTTCAGCCTTATCTTAGCATACTACCGAAGCCAAAGTGATGCCTATGTCATACACTTCATGGTCAACAGTTCATACCAATACCCAAGTGATGCCTATGTCATACACTTCAAGTCAGAGGTACAGCCTTGCTATAAAAATAGCAGAAACAACAACTCGAGATGATAACATGGGAAAAGCACATAGCACATATAACACATAACATACAATTGTTCCTATATATTAAACTCACCGTGAAATAATCGGGGGTCAAAATAGTAATTCGGGCAGCACTTCGGCTCTAAATATGACTTTCTTCATTGAAAACCGGGCTCTGCGAAGGTAGAGCTTCGAAACCGAAAAGATAAATTTTTTGGGCTTCTCGGGAATCTCGGGGCGTGTTTCGGGCTTTGGAATAAGTACCGGGGCTTCGGGGAAGTCGGAATGTAAGAAAATGTTGAAAAATGGTGAAAAGGGGCAATTTTCAAACATCTAACCGGGAGGTCTCGCACCCCTTATATAGGTGCGAGCCTCGGATCCAAAGCGAGGGGGTGAGGGCACGCGTATGCGAGGTTCGAACCAGGTGGCAGCAGGGCGAGGCTCGGTTCGGACAGACGTGCGCTTCAGATTGGGCCTCCTCCTCGGTCGAATCAGGAGGTTACACGCGGGTCAGATCACGTGGGTGCATGCGAGGATCACGTGACGATTTCGGACACCTGTGCGACAGGCGTCGCTTCTCGGACATGCCACGCAGCAGCTTCAGACACGTGGCCAACTCCGAGCGAGGGTGACGTGGCAATCACTATTCATGCGAAATTTCTCAAAAAATGTGCCCAATCTTGTAAAATCCATAACTTTCTCATACGGACTCCGTTTTTGACGTTCTTTATATGCACGCGTAGAGAAAATTATGCTCTACAACTTTCGTTTAGACTTCGTCGGAAAATTTTGACTTTATTTTTATATTATTATTTTTAACAGACCGGGACTGGTAAATCCGTTAAAAATTCATAACTTCTTCATCCGACGTCCGTTTTCGTCAGACTTTGTACCGTTGTACTACTAATGACGAGACCTTCGATTATCGTTTAGGTTGTGTTGGCTAAAAATCAGTCGATCTAAAATTCGAGTTTTTAGCTGTCTACTGCTAAGCTGAAACTTGTAAAAATCATAACTTTCTCATACGAAGTCAGATTTTGGCGTTCTTTTTATCGAACTTCTTGGTTTAACGAATACTACTACTTTCATTTAGATCACTAAGCCTAAAAAGTAGTTTATCAGAAACTCACTTTTTACGTCATTCGGCACCGTGCCGGTTTTATCGCGGATCTTCGATTGGTCATAACTTCTTCGTTATAACTCGGATTTCGACGAGGTTTTCGCCTATATGTTTCTAACGAGATTATCTACAACTTTAAACAATAAAATTTTACTTATTTCAAATTTTATATTTTCGCTAAATTTCACTATTTAGCTTTTAATTGGAATCTCATATGACTTCCAATAATTTATGAGTGATTCTAAACATAGTTTTACCTTATTTCTAGTAAAAACTATCTGTTAGAACTCAATACTCAATATCACATAATATTTCATAATATTTTTTATATAAAACACGATCTCAAAACGTGTATGTTACAAATTTCATCAGGATTAAAACTTATGCAATTGATACAACAAAGAGATCATCGCATTTTATAAAATATTTAGATATTTTATCCCTTTTATAACATGCTGAGAATACAGGAAGTTTTCAATTCACAACTATAATTGCATAGTTTTCAGAGCAATACATGAACCGAGTACTTAACAAACATGCAAAGTATAATAGGTATAGTTTGGGATTTCAATACACAGTTTTATCATTTCGAGATTATACATTAGCAACCATTTAAACTATGACAAATATAGTTTATGGTATACATTACTACTTTCTGAATACAAGAGTACCACACTAAATAATTATTTAAGTATAATTATTATTACTCTGTAAAGTATACACACTACTAGAAAAACAGCCTTTTACGACGCGCAATGCGTGTCGTAAAACGCTGAGACGACGCGCAAATGCGTGTCAAGGAAGGCCCTATCATAACGAGAGACGACACGCTTTTGCGCGTCGTCTATAGACGATGCGCATTTACGACGCGTATTTATGACACGCAATGCGTATCATTAAAGCCGCTGTCAAGAAAGGCCATGTCATAAATGAAGATGACACACATTTTTGCGTATCGTAATTTAAAATTTAAAAAAAAATTATTTATAGATTTACTAATTTTCAAATTAAATTTCCATTTCATGTCTCATAATAGAAAATAAAATACCATATACAATAAATACAATCCATTGCACAAAAGTTAATGTCATACAAATAATCATTCCAGTAGTAGAAAAATGTAATACATCAAATGTGAAAGAGATGAAAGTCATCAACAAATAATAGTTGAACTACAAGAACTTGTTGCCCACCTTCACAACATCCGAGCTACTTTGCTTGACACTATGCACATCAAGAAGACCTACAAATTTGAATAATGCAACCATAAGATTCACACAAACCAATCTATTAAAAACAAATCCTTGATTAAAAGCAGAAAATTCAAAGTTTAAAAGTCAACTAGTGGGGAAAAGTTCAAGCCTCATAGTTATATCCTTTAGGTTTGACTCAACCTGTCGACCACCAACATATAATCAGTTTGGTTTCCAAAAACATCCCAAATCCCAAATAATAAATGATCAACTAAAAAATACGGGAAATCAAATTGATGATATTACCTGGTCAAGGAGGAAAACGACAAGAAATAGTACATATAAAATATATATAAGTATGAACTGGGAAGTGAGAGAAAATTATGATTACAAGGGTTTACAGTTCAGGACTAAAGTTTCAAGCTTTACAGTTTTGTTCCTTCTCAACACATCAAACATGGTTGACATGTTCTTATCAGTGTTTGTTTTCTCTTTTGTAACACTTAAAGCAAGCTACAAAAATCCAATAGAAAGTACACGTGTTTATATGATGATGTGAGTGAGGAGAGAAAGTGATGTACCATTGTTTTTGGTTTCTTTGATTTGTGTGACCCTTGCACTTGAATCAAGAGATGCAGACACCTCTTTGTATTACAAAAAAACAACAAGCTTTCTTAACAATTATACATCCCCTTAACAATAATCACTTCTTGTCCCCCTGCTGAATCTTCTCACCAAGAATGTCGTAACATATTAGTAAGCATGAGACAATCTGGTTTCCATATTTATAAAAAAGGTTACAAGAGACCTAAGAAGTCACATGTTTAGTGTTTGATGCCAGCTTGACTTGCGAAGTGGAGCAAAGAAGTCATTAATTAGGTAGTCCACCTAAGCAGTCACTTATGCTGAAGTCATTGGAATGTGTGGTTTCCGCCTCATTTCCTGTTCCTTGTTTGGTTGTGGGCTTAGGGCAGATCCACATAATCAACTGTCTGTTCGATATTGGTTTATATGTGGCTAGTATGAACTAAGTGGTCATAGAAGGAACTGGTACTATCATGCTTTTACTAAAGAAAATATTGTATTTTCTTGGAAACATACGAACATTTTCACAGATTCATCAACATGTTTTCATTACAAAAACATTGCTTATGAACTCACCAGCTTTAATGCTGATACTCTTTTCAAAACCACTTGTATTCTCAGGAAATCAGTAGACAGGTAATCCCGCAGGTTTTGAGAAGACGAAGCGTATAGAGTCACGTCTTTTATATTTTGCTATACTTTTGATGTATACAAACTATGTATCAAACAAATGTAAATATTTTACTTATTCAATGTAATGGTTGTGTTTACTTTGATTACTATGATGAAATTGTTGTGATACTATACATGACGTCCTCCACCCCTGAACGTTTCCACCGTTTCGGTTTGGGGGTGTGACATGTTCTCTTAGAACCCTTGGGGTGGTGAATTTGGAGCTAAGGGGTTACTTTTATAGTGTGGAATTCCTAGGGTTTCAACTTGTACACCCTATTTCATTCCTTGGGCCTTTAATCCAATAATCCATATGATAAGCCTTATGGACTAACACTTCATGGACTCTCACATAAACTTAGTCCATCACTAATCAATCATGGATCATTGGCCCAAACTATATGTATTACTTATTTACTTAATCAGTCCCCTTAATTTAATTAATCTCTTTTGATCACTAAATTAATTCCAAATTAATTCTTGACCAATATTAATTAAATAATATGATTTCTCAATTAATATATTATACTTATAATATATTAATAAATCACAAATAACCTCTTTCTCAAATATCCATCCTGTCAAATTGTTCTGGTGAAGGCAACCCGAAATGGACCATGCTACTCTCGGGTCAAGTACATACCAATTATAGTTATGGGCTTAGACACCTAAGCCAACAGTTTAAGCATTCGAGACTTATTGATATGAGTTCTGAAAGGGTTACCTGAAGCAGAGTCAAACACTTTGACTTTACCATCCTTATGATCTCAGGTAGATACGACAGCTCCGCATCCAATGCCCCTTCTCTTGGCGATAGAAACAACATGACTCTTTCGGAATGTCACATGGGACAATCTCAGACTTAGCCTTTCTCTTTACCATTTGGTCAAACTGTTTGACCTTGGCCAATCTCTTTCCATTGGGAAGAGAAGACTTTTCTAGACTTCTAATGTTTCATTGTTAATGTCCATGGAGGTTTGGGAAGTAGATCTTCCATTCAAATTTGCTTTACCAGTGCGCCAAATCATTGCTGATTCAGCAGCAATTAGCAAATAGGTAAAATCGATGAGGGCCACGTCGTGATCTGTCACATAGTAGTCTTTTAACAAACTGACTATACGACTCGGGAAGTGATTGAAGAACCAAGTCAACAGTTAACTTTCTCGACACAACGACTCCTAACATTCCCAGCCTGTCAATGTGTGACTTCATCTCCAAGACATGTGCACACACAAACCTTCCATCTTGGTGCTTGCTTGCCAATAGAGTTTGAGTAACCTTGAACTTTTCAAGTCGACGAACATGTGGGTCAGGGAGAATTATTGGAGGAGGTGGAGGAAGTGAAGTATGATATTGTGGAATATCATCTTCATGTGGAAAGCCTTTTCCAACAAGATAAGGCAGACCATAGTTGTCTGACCTAGACATCTATATGGGGAGAAATTCAAGTTAGTTGATTTAAGTCCTTAATATAACACCCAAAATGAAATATTAAGGCTAGGACCCAACACAATATTCTACAATTCGGAAGAGGGATGTCGTAATCCAATTGTAAAATATTTGAAGGTAGGTAAATGACGATTTACCAATTTCCACCATGAAAAACGAAAAAGAGCATTAGGTTTTAAATGAATTGAAATTCCTAGATTATTTGAGATTCATTGAACTTTTTCAATGGCATGTTTAATCTCGATTATGCCCTTCAAGTTTGTGACTGGGATGCCGAGGATCACAAACAAGGTATGAATAACCATGCAAATTAGCTTGGTACTCTCGAAGTCATTTATCACCTAATCAATGTGTCGGTTAACCACACACGCTCCATTGATCTATGAAAAACTATGAGCTACCCATTGTCATCCTTCATTAGTCCCATATTAGTGTGTCGGTTAACCACACACGCTCCACTAACGACTAATAAGGTGCAATGTGCAATTTCATGGGTTAGCATCAAATTCACATTTTTCCTAAGTAACTAAGATTAGGAATTTATAAAAGGTTTAGTTACTTAATATTTCATCATACTTTCAATGAGGATTTAAATGTCCTATCAAACCCGTTCGGCTAACGACCCTCCACTAGTCAAGAGTGCGGTGGGTAAGAATGGATACCCAATGGCGGCCATTTTACAGGCCGCTTCCTTAAACACCCTTTATAGACCAGCTTCGTGAATGAGGCCTCCTAATGGTAAGACTGACTTTTTTTACTTGTACATATATAATATATTAAACTTTTAATTTTATATAGTATAAGGGTGTATTTTAAACATTTTAAATACTAGGTGGTTTAATCTATTAATTAAACTAGACTTTTAATTTAATTAAACTCAAACCATATAATTATGGATTTGTTAATACTCTTTTAATTAATCTTTTAATTAATTATCAACAAAACCATAATTAAAAAACTTTTAATTCTAAACTTAAGTTATGAAGTCAAAAGGTTTAGTATTTAATATTTCACAATTAAAACTTTTTTAATCAAATTTTAAATTCCAAAACTTGAGGGCAAGTTTTGTAACTCTTCAAAACCTTTTGGATTCCAAAACTTGATGACAAGTTTTGTAACCTTTCAAGACTCTTGACTTCCATAACTTAAAGAGTTAATTTGTTTCATGAATGAGATCTTTCAAGTTCCATAACTTGAGGACAAGTTATGAAACTCTTCAAGAAACATTTAGATAAAATTTTAACTAATGCAATTATCATATAATTTATCATTTACCAATTTGACCTAATACTTGTGTAGTAAGATAATTTCAAATTTTACAAATAGTTAGTTCTTCATATAAACTATCAATTATCTTAAAATTTTGACAATTATCTTTTAATTAAGATGAGGATAATTATTTTCATAACATAAAAATCGATTTTTTTTATCAAAAAAACAATTTATAGTAATTATCCAAATCCAAATTAAGCCATGAAATCCGAAATCTGCCATCAGATGCATCACCATGTCGTGGCACGCACTGCCACGTCGTGGTGATCATGCAGAATCAAAATTGACAGATTTTCCAGCTTTGAAATAATACCAATGCATAAATATAACAGAAAACTACCCTAGGCTCTGATACCACTGTTGGGTTTTAAGTACTATAACACTCCTATGGTGCACATACAACCCTAATACTTTGGATCTAAGTTTTCTCTAGTTATACATTCAACAAAAAATTATCCAAAGCATGAAACCTATCTAGCATACAAATTTGGTACATGAATCATAAAACTAGTTAGAAGAATACCTCTCATTTGTAGCTTGTAGTTGTTGGCCTTTCAAGAGCTTAGCACCTCAAGTGTGGTGCCTCAAACAAGTCACAAACACCATGAACAAATGGAGGACTTTGAGAGAGAGGCTAGAACCACCAAAATCGGCTAGGGTTCTCTTAGAACCCTTGGGGTGGTGAATTTGGAGCTAAGGGGTTACTTTTATAGTGTGGAATTCCTAGGGTTTCAACTTGTAAACCCTAATTCATTCCTTGGGCCTTTAATCCAATAATTCATATGATAAGCCTTATGGACTAACACTTCACGGACTCTCACATAAACTTAGTCCATCACTAATCAATCATGAATCATTGGCCCAACCTATATGTATTACTGATTTACTTAATTAGTCTCCTTAATTTAATTAATCTCTTTTGATCACTAAATTAATTCTAAATTAAATCTTGACCAATATTAATTAAATAATATGATTTCTCAATTAATATATTATACTTATAATATATTAATAAATCACAAATAACCTCTTTCTCAAATATCCATCCTGTCAAATTGTTTTGGTGAAGGCAACCCGAAATGGACCATGCTACTCTCGGGTCAAGTACATACCAATTATAGTTATGGGCTTAGACACCTAATCCAACAGTTTAAACATTCGAGACTTATTGTTATGAGTTCTGAAAGGGTTTAGACACACACATAAGCTATCTAATGAATGGTGTATGAGCTTGAGAAGTCTAGATAAGGACTTATCGAAGCATTACGTATCATAAATCTAAACTTCGGTAAGAAAGTCAATATGTATTGATTTCTAGAAGTCCAACTGATTTCTGAATACATGTCAAAGTTAGTGGGAGCATAATTGTTATGCTGATAAGAACATAATTGTTATGCTAGTGGGAGCATGATTATTATGAGAGGTGTTGCAAGATAGCAATGCTATTTATAGGAAACAAAGTTCTAAATTTGCAAAGTTGCAGAATTTGGAAATTGTTTCGCTATAGTAAGTCTTAAGGGAGAGGACATTAATACTTCATTTCGAATCTAAAAGTTTTAGATTGAAATTTTAATAGACTTAGTCATGAGAATATATCAATGTCATGTTGAAGTGATTCAACATAAGAAAATTCTATATATAGAAATATTATAGCAAGAGATTGGTTTAGTATCATGTCTTTATGTAAGACATTATGAATCGTATCCCATATGCTTCGGGTATAGGATCGATTGCATATGCTATAATATTTGCCTATTCTAATTTTTCCAAATGCCTAGTGCATTAAGAGGCAAAAAGGACTGGAACCAGATATGACTAAAATTATTAAACAACTGGCAAGGATAATCTAAGGTTTATCGAAGATTGGTTGCTTGTGGATAGTTGAAAGTGTAGTAATTCATGGACCATCTTGATATAATTCTGAATAGATAGGATTCTAATAAGAATAGATAGTCATATGGCAATTATGGAAATGTTTCCATAATGGGAGTTGGATATTAAGAAACTATGTGTAAGATTAGTAACTTTAATGCAAGAAGGATGTTCAAGGAATGTACCTTGAATGTGAGATTTCATTTCCTGGGAATTGTCTTGTAACAATTTCAATGGAATGCTTTGTATTATCATTGACAAAGAACTTGGTATTCTTACACTTACATTAAGGATTAGGGAATTTTGAAATGAGCATCATTGGAAATGTGTTCAATTGATCTATTTCACAAAGAAAAGACCATAGATAAACATAGTGTGCATGCTTGGAGCATGGGATGACTATTGTTTTAATTCAAGTATTAAGTTGATTGTTCGAAACATTATACAATGAATAAGGTCTAATCAATATGGTGATTAAAGAATAAGTGTTTTCTATTTACATTCAAAAGTTTTGAGACCATATTGGATTAAATTATTCTTATGTTTCTCTTCGCATGTTATACTTCCCGAATAACTAGGTTATTCAAACATCCACAGTCGATCATACTTTAGAAGTAAGTAATGAGGAAAGACTGTCATGAATCCGTTTGTAGATTGTCTAAAATCTTAGACATAGCAAATGTTTGCTGTAGTGTTTATGAGTACTCCTGAACTAGGAATTTGAGTATTGGATTAAACCCGCACTCACGTGAATCACTTCATGGATTTTATCACGAGTGATTGTGAGACGATAATATCTTATATTCTAGAAACGGAGACATATGAGTTGTAGTTTACAATTCGGTTGCACATTGATGATACGTAAACACACCAGTAACTTGGTGTTATAAAATGTATTGTTGTATGTGATTTGATGAGTAAATTGAGCAAGCATATGAGTCGAAGTTTATCCGTTCCTTTTACCCTAAGAGGGATAAAAGCGATATATGTGGGCCCTCGATGATTTAGTGATGACACCCTAAGTGCTTGGCCAAGTCTGGACTAAGTTGATGTGTTAAATTATAGTCTTAGTCAGTCGTCATAAATCGGAAGTCGGGAAACAAACCCTGGACAGAGAGAATGATTACAATCCATGTCTCATGCCCATACGATATCTTGTAGAACGGAGGAATATTCGATCACTTATCTAAATGACGCATTACTGATAAGATCAGAGTTCGACAACGGCTTTTGAAAGCTACGATTGCTAATCAAATTCTGAAGTCATACTTGCAATAATAGTTATTAGACTTATCCAAGTGGGAGACTGTTGGATTAGGTGTCTAAGCCCATAACTATATTTGGCATGTACTTGATTTGATTATGAGCATGGTCCTTTTGGGTTGCCTTCACTCATGCAACTTGATAGGATGACAAGTGGAGAGAGATAGTAGGATTTATTATATGAATAATAAATTGGTACTCGGAATGATTTTATTAATATATTATAAGATTAATATATTATTTGGAAATCATATTATTAATTAGTAATTAATCAGAAATTAATCTAGTATTAACTTTGGGATTAAAGGAACTGATTAATAATTGAGGGACTGGTTGTGCAAATCATTGATAGTTGCATAACTGGGCTGATGGACTCGATAGAGTGGAGTGGACAAAATCCTATAGGGAGGCCCTATAGATTTCGTCCAAGGGCTCTAAACAGGGGGTCCATGGGTTGCTTGGTGCCTAAGCAAGGTATTAGGGTTTCTACCTGAAAACCCTAGCAGCCACAACTATTTAAAGACCCTCTAGTTAGGATTTTCGGCCCTAAGCATTCTAAGAAGAAACCTGGCCGATTTTCCTTACCTCCCCTCTCATCATTTGCATTGAATGTTTGTGACTCCATTATAGGTGCAACACTTGGGGCACTAAGTTTTCAAAGGTCAAGGATATTCAAGGTGAACTTGTTATTGCTACATAACAAGAGAGGTAACATCTAAACCCTAATTTATATGCCAATTTCGAAATTGTATATGCTAGTCTTAGGGTTATTGATTTGGAGTTTGTATTTGCATGTTCAATGGAGAAAAACTTAGATCCAAAGCAATTAGGGTTGCATGATCACATATGACTGTAGTTATGCTCAAAACCCATCACTTCTTTCTTCAAGCCTCCTTTGTTTTCTTTTTGACTTAGCCCACATTTTCCTGCTTCCAGCTCATTGTTTGCTTAATTTCATCCCGAGCATGTCTTTGCTACCACAAAACAAATTTCAAACTTAATAAGTAAATTTTCTCCCAAAATAAGCATATTTGTAGCTAAAAGTATTAGAAATATGCACAAAATACATGACTAAATATGCACATATCACATCTCAAAGCAATAAACGGGTCCTTGTCGCCTCTGAAATCTGGAGGCTTCGTGTTACTGAACTCCCAGTACTGCATCGCCCCGCTTCTCTGAAGTCCAGCAATGGCGACGACTGTAATAGTTGTGGCAGCAGCAACCTGCACGACTGTGGCATAGTTCCTGTCAAACTCCTCAATCAACGCGGTCTTAACCGACCCAAACAACTCCAGAATCCTCTGATAGCCACATATATCCTTATCACTCGGACTCATTCCCACATATATCCTTATCACTCGAACTCGTTCCCTCAGTGCCGCCAACATCTGATCCGAATCCTCTGATAGCCACCATACTAAAATATATATAATGGATAAAGGTCAAACATCAAAACACAAGGCTCGACACACTATGCCTCCCACCTATTTGTTCCTTAGTAGCCTCGATATTCCTTCTGACTCTCATATGGATCTTGTGCTTTCAGTAGTACGGGCCCATACTACCTTCCACACATATCCATAGTCGACCCATAATTCATCTCAAGGTCCTAAGTCACTACACTAGACCACCCCTAGGTGTACTAACACCCACACGCTCCTAAGAGCCACAACTAACTTCCTAGGCACTCTTCCTAGGATCTTCCTCAATCATGTATCCGCGCTGCTGGTTGCCTTGTGCATGCTAGTTTTATACAATACATGATCATATAGGTTGTCGAATAAATGACTCTACCCTAAGCCTACAACCAGAAGATGAACATGAAATAAGGCTAATTCAATCATTCTAAAGCTATGTGATCCGAACCGTATACAACTATACAACATACACCTAGCAATTCACATAATCAACTAGCATATACCAAGCAATTCCCTAGACCATGAAGCATCACAGAAATCAGGGAATACCATCATACAGTTCCTGAAAAAATCCTTAACTTATCCACTAACATGCATTTCTTACAAATCTCAAATCAGCAAGTACAAGTTCAACATATATAACAAGTATGAGTATATTGGGAATCACTTTCATGTTTGGGCTCTAGCTGACTGTACACATCACACCTTTTGTAAAACCGGGATTAAGTTTTAGGTCCACGTTCCCGATCCTAAGCCAACAATCAAACAAGAACATGACAAGAGACCGAGCTAATGACCCTAACCCAACCGTTTTGTTAAAAAATTATCTTTCAAAAATGTTTTGTGAAAATTCTCGGATCCTAGTTAGAGTTTGGATTCACATAAGTGTTCCTCCAAATCCCTCAAACCAGGGTTCTGATACAAACTTGTAACGTCCTCTTTTCACAACAAAATTTTCAAATTTTCAATTAAGGTAAAACTTCACATTTGTCGGATCCAAGTTAAGAAAATCATTTATTCCAAAGTACATTTATTTACAAACCAGAGTAATATAATAAACATGGAATCTCCATTGCTACTGATAAATGTGTACACTCACGCCTTCGCCTTCTCACGATCACCAATGGTACTTGAAACATTATAAAAAAATTGGGTAAGCACGAAGCTTAGTGAGTTTCCCAAAATACTACACACCGTAAAATACATACAACACATGCACACCGGGCCCACAATCACAAATACAAGATTTCCCCTTGGCATACAGCCACAAAGACTGGATTACCCCCAAGTATGTTGGCCTGCTGCCTCAAGCCAACCGCTCACCTGAGCCTCCAGTCCACAACTGGTTCCTCTCCCGTGCCTATTGCTTACATCCGGCCCGCACCTGGTATATTGGCCTACAACACGAAGTAGGACTGCCTAAACCTAACTCACAGACGGGTGGTGAAAGTGAAATTTTTAAAAAAATAGAGGTGTGGAAAATGTCATTTTACAAAGTAGAGAGACTTAAGTTGAAATGCCCCAAAATTCAAGGAGCAAAGGTACTAAAGAGAAAATAAAAATAAGCATGAAAACGTACACAAAATTTACATCTAAACGTAAAGAAACTTGAATTTATACCGACACATACATAAAAATAACCAAATAAGATTAATTGTTTTTAAGTTAACAAGCAAAAGTTCAAATAATCCAAAATGTATTATATGTAACCTGAATCATACGTAGGAAACGTATATGGAATAAAGCATAAAACATAAAAAAAATTATTTCGAAACGTAGATAAACTTGAATTTATACACATGCATAAAAATAAGCACCTAAGAAATTAGTTTTTGTTTTTAATTCACGAACGAAGTAAAATTATATTATCAACAAAACTTCAAAATTGGTCCTTGTGGTATTCAAAAAAATTTAGATAGTGTCCAAAAAGTTTCCAACTTGCATGAAGGGTTCAAAATCAAGGTGTTCCTTTGGTTTTGGTCACCGGAGAACTTGAAAAGATTGTTTTGTCCTTTTTATTTGTTTTTTTATTTGTATTTTTTTACATTTTCTTTAGTAATTTATTAATTAAAATTAAAAAAAAACAATTGGTTTCTGGAGTGTATGTGTTTGTTCGTGTTTGAAGGCAAGAAATCAATTTCTTTCCCCTGAATTCTAGCATTTGTGTATTAGCTATGAGATGAACACAAGATCTTCATCTTCATCTTTCCCTTGATTTCTTCATCTTCATCTAGTTCCCAGATCTTCATCTTGTTCAGATGGTAGTGGTGATATTTAATTTTTCTGCAAAATTAGAATGATGAAGATGGGTTTTGTGGAGAGAGAGAGAGAGAGAGAGAGGGAGAGAGAGAGAGAACGGTGGGCGGGGTGGGGGATAAATTTTTTTATTTTTTAATTAAAATAGTATTAGAATAGTTATAAAAAATACAAAAAAGAAAATAAAAGGGCATAATCGTCATTTCAAGTTTTTTTAACCAAAATTACGGAAATGTTTTGATTTTGGACATTCCATGCAAGTGGGAACGTTTTTGGACCTCATCAAAAGTTTTTTGAATACCACAAGATCAATCTTACAGTTTTGTCTGGATTATATATATTACGAGGGGGGGGGGGGGGAGGAGGAAACATAACTGCTTAGAAAGTAGAGGGAGTAAACGTAATATTTTACAAATATGATGGGTGGTAACTGTCGATGGATGGGGGTAGATACGAAAGCTTAGAAAGTCGACATTGTTAAAATGACATTTTATAAAGTTCAAAGCCGATGGATCAAAATGATATTTTATAAAATTGAGTGGTGATAACTATAGAAAAATCAAATAATATATATATTAAAAGAAATAAATATAAAAGTTTAGAAAAATAAATGGGTTGAAAATGGCATTTTAAAAAGTTTTAAAGTGAAAGGGGCCAAAAAATATTTTAAAAAATAAAAAGATATAAAAGTTATTTTATAAAGTAGAACGGTGATAACAATAAAATAAAATTTTAACAGAATGACTTAAATTACCAATACCTACGTTGTTGCAAACGACTTTGGTTTTTTACTTTTTTTTTAGTATAAAGGTAATATTAAACTATAAAAACCAACCCCTATTTAGTTTGGATTATTCACATCGAATATTAATTTAGTTTGAACTAGAAAAAATTGTAAAAATGGTCCTTATGGTTTTCAAAAATATGTGGTTTTGGTCCAAAAATGTTTGGTGGTACATCACTGGTCCAATTTTGGATACTTTGTACAATTTTGGTCTATATTCTGTTAACTTTAACAACTTGGCTATTATTTTTTTAAAAATGACAGTTTAACCCTTAAGGACCATTTTTGCAACTGTGTTTTTACAAAACTACAATGACCATTTTCGCATCTCTCATTTTTTATTTTATTTAAATATTATATATTAATTCTTTTAATTAATTCTTGTTTTTTAATTTTTTTGATTGGATTAATTTTTGATTGGATTAATATATTAACAAATATGATTTTACTTTATAACATTTATTTACGGTTGTAAACGAACCGAACAAACATGAACAAGGGCTATGATGTGTTTTATTTGTAATAGTCTTTTTATTTATAAAGTCCTATCAAATCTCAGCTAGTCTTAAACACCAGTAGACAGTGTACCTAGTCGTGAAGTAATATAATTGTGGTAAGAAAGAGTGTCGAACTCAAGAAACTGGATGGTTTAGATGGAATCTTCGCATGCACGCAATGTCTTGATTTTCCACGCCGTGGAAATGGCTTTGCCACGGCGTGGGAATTGGGAATCAGAATTTGGCATAAAAACAAAAGTCGTCTAAAATTTTTTCTAGTTTGTAGAACATCTTCAATCTCGTCAATCGGAGTGACGAATCATGAGATATGGTCAAACCACCGACGAGGGGTCAAGGTGCCGACAACATCCTTTTGCGTCTTTTTGTGCTTCGTTCTCCTCCTTTTGCATCATTGCTTCCATTTTAACTATAATTAAAAAATTTCAAGCATATTAAGTATCATATATCTAAAGATATAACATTTTAATCAAATATATTAAGAAAATAACCTAAAATATATAGTTAATAAGGTCATATCAGGCTTGTTCATGTTCATTCATTTAAGTTAGTTGAACAAATGAAGAAACACGAACGGATAAACGAACGAGTTTTCTTGTTCATGTTCGTTCGATCAACAAGTAACCTTGTTCATGTTCGTTCGTTTATGTTCGTGAACATGCAAAATGAACATAAGCAAACGAACATAAACAGACAAAGATACACAAACACAATTGAACATATATGAACATAAACGAACATATAATATAGTAATGTAACAAAAAACAATTGAACATATATGAACATAAATAAACTTAAACGAACGAACATAAACGAACAACCTAAAAAAACATTCACAAACATATATGAACGAACAAGACTATTGTTCATGTTCGCTCGTTTATTAAATAAATGAACTTCCCGTCGAATGGTTTGCTTACAACCCTAGATTTATTTATTAATATTGACGGGTTCATATTCACGACATCCGTTCTCGACTGTCTTTATATTGACAGGTTCCTATTCACGAGATCTTCGATTCTCATTTAGATTGTTTCGGCTAAAAATCAACTGATCCAAATTTCAATTTCTATGCTAACACAACTATGCTGAAACTTCGAAAAATCATAATTTTTTCATACGAAGTCAAATTTAGGCATTTTTTATACGCATAAGTTCACTTTTACGAATAATACAACTTTGATTAAGATTATTTATCCCAAATAATTTTCTATCAAAACATCTATTGATTTTAATTATAATTAATATTATTATATTTTAATCATCTATCCATATCTTACGGGTGTTATAGTGGTGTTATCTAAAATATGTTATCTTCCATATATTTAAAATAAATTAGAAGATGTGAAGCGAGTGAGATTTTTTTAGTTTTTTTTATTTAAATTAATAAAGAAAACAGATAAAAACAATTAAAACAAAATAATTAAAAAATTAGTAATGCAATAAAATAATACTTTTTAATATATAAATATTAAATATTTAAGATAGTATTTATTAGAATATTATAATCCAATAAAAAATAATTAATCTAATAAAAAAGAAATTAAAAATAATTGACTATAAGAAATTAATAATCTAATAAAGCAATATTTATTAATACATAATCATCCAATAAAAAAGAACTAGTCCATTAAAAAATTTAAAAAGAATTAATTAGAAGAAATTAATAATCCATTAAAAAGTATTTATTAATATATAAATATTATATATTAAAAATAATATTTTATTAACATATAATAATTCAGTAAAAAATAATTAATCTAATGAAAAAAATTAAAAAATATAATTAAAAGAGATTGATAAGCCAATAAAATAATATTTATTAATATATAAATATTATATATTAAAAAGAATAGTATTAATATATAACTAGTAGGAAACCCATGCTTCGCATGGTGCAGAGGCGTCGTTATTATATTTATTCGGTTAGAAAGGTGATGCGTAAAATGGCAATGAACTTTTATTTTTTGTCTAACTAAGCAATGTAGTTTATATGCACAACTACATTATCATATACGAAAACAAAATCAATAGTGAGTGTTGTTTACACATTTTGATCGTATAGTGTAATTAGACCTATGTATCTTCCGTGTCTAGGTCCATAGATAGCAGCCGGACGGATTGCCTCTTTCTGTATAACAATACCCAACAAAGAACTTGGTAAAGAAATGTCGACTGTTATTTGTATCTGAAGAGGGGAATTAATGGAGATAACACCTCCAAGTAGATAGTCTCTCTCCTTCAATCATCCGGTGAATGCGCATGTGTAAAATATCCATATTTTGTTCAAGGGTAAAATCCTATATATTTTACATAGGGATAAAATCGTCTACTTTGTTGCTTCTAGCACCACCAGAATGAAGTTGTCCTTCAATATCATCAAGTTGCTAGTCATATTGTAGCATGAAAGACTCAATTCAAACCATTTTGATATAGGGGTAATATCAACCATATTTGCAATGTTGCCAATATGGTGCTTCCAACTATACCCCAAAGAACACATAAAATCCAGCACTAACGTGAATCATTCCTTGTCTTATCAATAATGTCAACCATTTAGATGTTTGACAGTGAGAATAATGACAAGTCTATCACATTTGACCAACATGGATTCACATGTACAAATTCAAATATTATTGTGTTATTTATCTGTTGAAATGCACTTGTTAGGCTCAAAAAACAAAGAAATGGAAATAGCAAAACCGGAAATTCAATTATCAAAAATATATTTTATAACAGAGATTAGGCCGTAATTAAAATCAATTTTTTTTCTCTAATTTGGACTTCAACTCATAAAAAATACCTGATTTCTATAGCAACACTGTTGGAAGACAAAAAATTAAACGAATCCTAAATTTCATCCTCAAAGTTAGAAATGAAAATTCAGTTCTAATGCATATGTAGATTTTAATTCATTACTTGTTAACCTTCCATATGGTTTTACCTCTTATTCACAAGAGCATTCTCAATTAAAATTTTCTTACCACAATTCTTGACCGACTCTTGAATACAAAAAAAAAAAAAAAAAAAAAAAAATCAACATTAGCAATCCAAGAAACCCATACAGATACTTTTTTATTTGTTTCTACTTTTTACTACACCACATAATTCCAATTTTTCCATATCAAGGAATTATAGCATCTAAACATTACACTTTATAAATTTTAACGAATTACAAAAGTGAAAAAAGTTGCCTTGTGTATAGGACATTGAAGAATTACCAACTTTACCCTGGATATATGATAGAAGTGCTTTCACCAGTCACATTTCTTGCTGCAAATCAGAAAAAAGAAGTGGAAAATGAATATTTATTGTACATTAAGATTGGAAATTTGAGATCAAGGAGCAAAAGTCGAAGAGAGAAACGGAGACTATTGAGGGTATTTTAGGTATTTAAGTTTTTTTTTTTTATCAAACCACACGTCAAGACAAACTAACGAAGGGAGGGCATTTTAGGTTTTTGATTTAGTCAGATTTTCATCAAACTGTATGTCAAGTTGAATACACTGCAGAAGTATTATTGAAGGGTATTTTAGGTAATTGGTTTGCAATAAAATATTTTTATCAAGTCAAACACAGAATGAGCACTATTGAGGGGTATTGTAGTATTCTAGGTATTCTATTTATAGTCAAAGATTACAATAAAATTGTGTGTTAAGTAGAACAGTAAGATGGAGTAGGATTGAAGGGTATTTTAGGTATCAGATCTCTATAGTCAAAGATTTCTATTAAAGTAAGATGCAGGGGGGTGGTACTATTAAAGGGTATTTTAAGGACCAAAGAACACCTAACAGATTGGAAATCAGTAATGATGCACAATCTTCAAAATCACAGTATATACCTGATTATATGCTTCCTCAGACTTGCAATTAACAACCATACTGGTACAATTATTGTCTCATATTTTCTAACTTCCCAGGCTGCAATGCCCCTAAATTCAAAATCCCCGTAAGTTTAACTTCAACTTCAATCTTTCCATCCTGCAATCATAACCATCATTTAAATAAGTGGAAGTTTATAATTGGGTTTTGAATTATGTATATAAGAAAATTACCTGGTGAAAGTGCCAATAGAAACCGTATTCATAATTATAGTACTTATTAATGTCACTATAAGACGCCGAGATCTTCATACTTCTGCTAAGCCACTTCTCTAGTCTTGATGCTTCGAGAGGATTTCATGATCGTCTTCATGCATACATACACAATTTTCAATTGTTTCAACACGTTTAGTGAAATTTGTAAAATGTGCATCAAAGTGGTCGGTATAATAAGTAGATAATTACCTGAAGCATAAAACCAATCTGTTCTACTTGCATAACAGGCAAATCTTATAACCTAGGAACATGAAGTCTATTAGAAAGAGCTGCAACGAAAATTGTGTTTCTTCCACCAACCTAATTATAATATACTCCTACAATTGAGTACATTACTATTATTATTACTGTGTTATTAAAAAAAGAATGATGATAACTGATAAGTTGATAACATAATAATACCTTAACATTGATCTTCATTGCCACATTTTCAAAGTATTGTATGAGAAGGTTCATGACATTTTTTGACTGGAAGCATTAGGAAATGATTCCTAGCTCTGTTTCACATACCCGTTTGATTCTTGCTGAAAGAAAAAAAAAACAATAATAAATAAATAAATAAATAAATAATCAATGTATAAATTAAGATATAAAAGACTTACGATAAGCTCCTTTTGCATCCAGAAGAATCACAGACATGAAGTAAGTTGCCAGGTACAACCCCAATCCACTCAATCGAAACCTCAATCCTATAAAAAACGCAATGCACCAATTTGAACAAAAAAAACCCAACAATCAATTTACCTGGAAGGAGAAGGATCAAGGAGGCATGCAGCGGGAACGAAAGATGGAGATACGGTATATAAGCAGGTCTGTATAGGTGAATAAATCACCAAATGAGTAAATCTTTATGTGGAAAATGAAACTTGTAAGAGCTATAGATTTCCGGAACTGTAAATCAAACATGCTAAATTAATGTATTGAGTTTTGATTTCAATTTGGGTTTTGGGAGAAAGCTTAAATTGAAATGAAAATAAGTGAACACTAAATATTGATTACCTGGAAGTATGAGTAGAGACATCGACGAACATAATGAATGATGTAGATGAGGTGTCGATGTTTCCCTCTAAAGGCGTGAATGGTGATTTTTAGGGCTAGAAGTCGTTGCAGACACAATTCCGATCGGGCAAGAAGAACAATTAAAGGGAAGACGGAGATAACAGTACGAAGGCCAGTAGATGATGACGGTGGAGGAGCTTTCCAGAGAAAGTGATAACCATTGTGATGATGAAGAATGGTTAGGAAACTGAAGGAAGACATGTCGTCTTTGAATCGTTAGCAGGATTTAGGGCAGGACATGAACACGAAGCATATAGCTGGTAAAAGGAGACGAAAGAGAGAAGCGAAGAGAAAAATAAAGCGGTGATGGAAGGATCGGGAAGGTTTATCGATGGGGGCAGGGACCAAATTATCAATGAGAGAAGGCGGTGGAAGCAACTGTGTAAGCATCCGATTGGAGAGCAAAGGCGGTGGAATTTATATCAGAAGCCAAAGGAAAAACATTAAGACAACACGTGTCCAGCAAAATATAGAGAATGAAAAAAAAACCCAGAAAATGGACAATTTTTTAACATATATACAAAAACAGGGGACCCATTGTGCCAATTCCTTAACAAATTTACTGTAACTAAGGTAAGAGAATTTTAATATATATATATATATATATATATATATATATATATATATATATATATATATATATAATAATCCAATTAAAAAATTAATCAAATTTTTTAAAAAAAAATAGAAGTTAACAAAGTCATTTTAAAAAAATTAACAACTAAACTGTTAAAGTTAACGGTATAGGGAACAAAACTGCACAAGGTAATTTAAAATTGGACCAGTGATGCACCATCAAACGTTTTTGGACCAAAACCATATATTTTTTTACAACCATAGGGACTGTTTTTGCAATTTTGTATTTAGGTCTATGTCTTTAAAACCGAAAACATTCTAAATTTACTTGATTGAATTGAATCAAATTGTTTCGTCCAAACAAAACTATTAGAAAGTAAGGAATAAAAGTTTGAAATCGACTAAAGCGACCATTTCTATAATATAGTTAAAGTCTTTATTTTTTTTTTTAATTTTTTTTGAAGAATGTGCATTTTTCTTCGATCCATGTTTGTTCTTTTACACACTTTAGTAGTTTGTCAATTTAAAGGTGCTTTTGTAATTTAAAAGTACTAGTAAAGATAATAGCATTACTTATTATCATCGTTATAGAATTTCTTTATTGCTATAATCGTTTTCACATTTTATTTATGATGATGAATAACACATGGATATTACTTATTTCGGCACAAAAATGCAAGTTTAATATGATAAGTAATGCATTTGGAGTTTTTTGTAACCATATATTTAAAATCTTTTTATGATTTTTTTTAATAAGACGACACCATGTATTATATAGGTTGTATCTAGACGAGTCATTGCAAAATATTAAGAGAAAAAACAAATTTTTTTTCGCATGTCTGCAGATGATTTGCATAATACATATGCATACATGTGCATATCATGTGCATCGTACACATGTGCAGATCATGTGTACATGTTCATATGCATACATGTATAAATCATGTGCATCATACACATAAAAAAATCATTTTCTTTCTAATTTTTGCAGCAATTAATCTAGATGTATAAAACCGAATATAATTATGATATTTTTTGTGGAAAATAGTATTTAGAAAAAGTTATCACTTAAAGAGGAGTTCTCGGTATTGTTTAAGTTCTATTTGATCTTAACATTATATATATATATATATATATATATATATATATATATATATATATATATATATATATATATATATATATATAGAGAGAGAGAGAGAGAGGGTCCGGATCCTATAGAAACCCAAAAATTGGTAGGAAACCACGAAGACTATTCTCCATCAATCATTTCGTCAATGACACAAACGTCAAACACATTTACTTGGTCGTGACGCGTTCGCACGCGACGCACGTGCATAGAACGTAATACGGACTCGAGGGAATAATCATGCGGGACGAACGTCCATGGAAAGTCATTTAAGTGGGTTTTCCTTTTCTTTATCCTTTATTTTGGTTTTTTTTGTTTTTTTATTTTTTGTTAGAAATAAAAAAAATCTTCTTAAATAGATATAGGCTCGGTTTATATATATATATATATATATATATATATATATATATATATATATATATATATATATATATATATATATATATATATATATTCGTTTTTTTAAAATTTTTTTGTTTGTTTTTTGTTTTTTTAATATTTTTACTACATTCTTGAAGATAGTAGGTTTTTTTTTATTTTTTATTTTTTTGATTTTTTAAACTAAATATCGATTTGAGTTTTTAATGTTTAACAATTATAAAACTTTAAATAAGAATAGTATTTAGGATCATAATAATTTTCATTCATACTTTTTTTTTGAATAATATTATTTTTAGATAATAAAATTTTGAATTATAGTATTTTGAATCATCATACATTTTTAGATAATAACATATTAATTAAAGTTTTTATTCAATACAACATTTGGATCATTATAATTTTTGAATCATAAAAAATATAATAATTAAGGATCATTAAATATTTGAATCAAAATGTTTTTAGATCATAAACATATTGAATCATAAATATTTTAAATCATCTGTATTGTAACATCCCAATTTTCCAAATAATTTTTTTTTTCATTTTTAGTTAATCAAAACATTCCCATAAAATATGAAATCTCAATGACAACTGTTTTCAAAACTCATAACATCAACATTTTATTTCAAATATCAGAGTGTCCCCATATAAAATGTCGGAGAGTGCATGCCGTGCCATCAAACCTTGCCATTGCCCTTAGGCTCTGAAGTACTTGAAACAAATCAACAAACTGTAAGCTAATGCTTAGTGAGTTCCCCAGAGCATACCCTCACACAATCCACATAATCACATAATCCATATTAGCTATATAAGCTACATAAAACACATAAGCCATGCATACAAACATATAAGGATGTCGTGGGCTCCTCCCAGGGTCTTATACCTACATGTCATGGGCTTCCCCCATGGTCTTTACTACTTGCCATGGGCTCCTCCACATGATGTTTACCTAGGAATGTCATGGGCTCCCCCACATGGTCTTATATCCAACTGCCATGGGCTCCCCCGGGGTCTTCCATACAAATAACATAATAGTCAACTAGCATATTGTCACACCCCCGAACCAGAACGACGGAAACGTCCGGGGCGGGTGACTTCATCTTGTAATATCATCACATTGTATATAATTGAATCAAGACAACATCATCATCATGCATGAAATATAACAACCATCATAGTTTACATAAGTGTGTTGGTTTACAAATTACATTCCAAATGTTAAATGTATGACGATAGCAAAAATACAACCAAAAATCCACGTGTTCTTGATGACCGACCTGCTTAACGTGTCCCTGAGAATACAAGTTATTTTGAAATCGTCAACGTATATAATATTGGTGAGTTCATAAGCATGTTTGTATAAAAAGTTTTGTATCGTTTGTAAACACCAGAAAATCCGATATTTTCCGTAAAAGTAGTTGAGGGTTTTGTTTCAAATCTCGTATCATAGCATGTGTGTTCATATTTTTGAAAATGTATAAAGAGAGAGTTCCAGAAAATCCAATATTTTCTATTATAAATAAAATGTAATGTATAGTGGTTGTTTCCCATAAAATCCGATATTTTCTACCTGTAAAAGAGTTGTAGTCTTTAAACCATAAGACCCGAGTGTTGTAGAAAGGAATAGCTCGTACGTGTATCAAAAGTATCGTATATGTATTCCGTAAATTTTATAGTGTTTGTTAATCTCTATGTGAGTCGTTATAACCATGCTTGATATGACTGATCTGCCTGTCATGACGTTCTTCGGACGTCGCTTGTTTAAGGTAAGACATTTGTCACCCTAGACTGGCCTAGTCTAGCTGTAGCGAACAACTCAGGTGTGGGGTTGTCAACCTCGTATAGATCTATACACAAACTCTCGCTCTCCCTCCAGGAGAATCTGGTTATAACTACAGGACTTAAGGTTGTACACTAGGTAGGTACGGGTGAAAACGCATCTCACAAGAGCCTTAACTAAATTTACGCGAACAATGTATCACATTATTTACCGCTTTAAAATAATGTTTCGAGTATGTGTTTGATTACAAAACATTGGTGATAAAATACCATTTGTTTTTATCAAAATGTCAAGTATTTAATGTTATTAACCCGATTAGTATAAAATGTGTCGTAAGGCCCAATAAGCATGTAAATAGGTGTTTAAGGCCCAATAAACATGAAATGAATATACAAGGCCCAATAAGCATGTAAATGGGTAATTGAGACCCAATAAACATGTAAATAGGCATTTAAGGCCCAATAAAAATGTAAATAGGTATTTGAGGCCCACTTTGATAAAAATGATATTTTCGGCCCATTAAATCGAGAATTTACATTAGAGGTCCATTTTTGATAAAAATGACACTTTAATCCCACTATGGCCGAAAGTTTACAGTTAAAGGCCCATTTTGATAAAAATGACATTTTAAGTCCATTAAGGCCAAAAATTTACATTTTCAACCCATGAAACCATGAATTTTCAAATAAGGCCTCTTTTTATGAAAAATGACCATTTTAGCCCATTAAAACCGTGAAGGCCCAAAAGAAGCCCATTTTTTCAGAAATAACGCTTTTGACCCCTACAAAACCGTGAATGTCATAAAATCCATTTTTTTTTTTATCCAAAATGACTCTTTTGGCCCATTTAAAACCGTGAGTCTCATAAAAAGGCTCACTTTTTGCTTATTTGTCAAATTTGGCCCCTCATGAGGTTTTATTTAGTTTTCAATTATCCCTTGACATGTTTTATCCTTTCAACAACCAAAATGAGTTACATAAAGAATGTTAAGATGTTTTCGGTCTTGGATGCCTCCTTGAGATGAGTTTTCGAATCCTAGAGAGTTCTAGGAGCATGATTATGAAAACAAGGTGTTTATAAGGAATGATCTAGCATAAATTGAAGACAAATCATTTTGGAGAGTGATAATCACATACCTTGTTGTGATCTTTAATGAAAAGCTCTTGAACACACACACAAACCATGATTTCTTTGAGGAAGGATGAGAGAGTTCCTTGAAGGTTTAGAGAGAAATGGAAGTGGAATGAAGCTTGAAATGATTTTTGGTGAGGGAAAGAATGGCCTTTGGTCGAGATTAAAGAGGGAAGAGAGAGAGTAGGGTGGTTCTTGCATGGAGGTCCTAAGGTGAGTGCATGGAGATATGTTAGTTATTGCTTTGTTACTTGGTGGTTATTAGTGAGGTGTCACTAATTAATTTCATTCAATTTTTTTTCTTTTTTTCAAACCGTGAGTTTGGAGAGGGAAGGAAAGAAAGAATAAACATTGGGCTCAAATTAAATAATAATCGAAATTATAGCCCAAATAAGAAATTTTTCGGCCCATTAGGCCCATATGCAAGTTTTCGGCCCAAATGAGGCAAAGATATGGGTTTTCGGCCCATATAATTAAAGAAAGTGGGTTTTCGGCCCAATAAGGCCCATGATGAGTCTTATGGCCCAAAATGTTATTGCTTAGTGAATGTGGATCCAACTAGGGCCCAAATGACGTTTCTTAGCCCAAAAGAATCAAGTTGAGGGTTTATTGGTTCATTAGGCCCAATAAGAGGATCCTGGTCCAATAAGAGTTCGAACCGGGAAGTTAGGGTTACGATCCCTAAGTTGAGTGAATGTAATGCATTGAATCAGATTTCGGGATTTACGTGTGAGTTTTTATTCGAATTGTTGTTGTTGAATGATTAACATGTATAACATCATACTTAAAGTTACAAGATACACCAAAAGTAATTACACATGGACAAAATTTCCTAGCCTTATAATACTAGTTGTGACATCATCCCCCCGTTAGAGGGAATTTCGTCCCGAAATTCTTTTGAAAGTTAATCTTAAGAATTAGTGAAAAGGTGAGGGTACTTTTGCATCATTTGATCTTCGCGTTCCCATGTGAATTCCGGTCCGCGCTTAGCATTCCATCGAACCTTCACAATAGGAATGTTGCTTTGTTTAGTACGCTTTACTTCTCTGTCCATGATTTCAACCGGCTCTTCGACGAACAGGAGATTCTCGTTCACTTCGATCTCTTCAGGGGAACAACAAGGGTCTCGTCTAATAGGCACTTTTTCAGATTTGGCACGTGGAATACTAGGTGTACATTGTTAAGTTCTGAGGGTAGTTGTAGTCTGTAGGCCACCGGACCAACCCGGGCAAGGATCTCAAATGGCCCGATGTATCGTGGGTTTAGCTTGCCCCGCCTTCCGAATCGTATCATCCCCTAAAAGGGATAGAATTTCAGTAGCACGCGACCACCCACTTGGAACTCCAGGGGCTTTCGCCTTTTATCAACATAGCCCTTTTGTCGGTCTCGCGATGCTTGGTGTCGTGCCCTGATTTGAACTATTTTCCCCGTTGTTTCCCGAATGATTTCAGGTCCTGTAAGAGTGTCGTTCGGTGTTTGCCCTCTTGCCAGCTGAGTGTCACCCACCTCAGCCCAGCAAAGAGGTGACCTGTATTTCCGGCCATACAAAGCTTCAAAAGGAGCAACCTTAATGCTTGTGTGATGGCTGTTGTTGTATGAGAATTTGATTAGGGGAAAGTGAGTATCCCATTCCTTGCCAAAATCTATTACACAAGCTCGAAGCATATCTTCTAACGTTTGAATGGTTCGCTCGCTTTGGTCGTCGGTCTGGGGTGGTAGGCAGTACTCATATCGAGCTAGGTCCCCAGTGCCTTCTGGAGCGACTGCCAAAATCGAGAGGTGAATCTACTATCTCGATCAGAGATAATGGATATCGGTACCCCATGCAGCCTTACCACTTCTTTTATGTAGATTCTTGTTAACCTTTCCATCTTGAATGACTCTTTTATTCGTAGGAAATGGGCGGATTTGGTTAACCGATCGACAATCACCCAGATAGCGTCCAATCCATCTACTGTCTTGGGTAAATTGGTTATGAAATCCATGGTAATCCTTTCCCATTTACACTCGGGTATTACTGGTTGTTGTTACAATCCTGAGGGCTTCTGGTATTCCACTTTAACTTTGGCACAAGTGAGACACTTGCCCACATAAGTCGCAATCTCTGCTTTCATGTTCGGCCACCAATAATGTTGTTTAATGTCCAGGTACATCTTATCGGAACCTGGATGGATGGAGTATCGTGTCTTATGAGCTTCGTTCATGGTCACGTCTCTGAATCCCCCAAATTTTGGAATCCAGATTCGATTCATGAAATAGTAAGCTCCGTCTTCTTTGACTTCAAGATTTTTATTCATTCCACGCAGTGCTTCATTCGCGACATTTTTCGGCTTCAATGCCTCCAGTTGAGCTTCTTTGATTTGTGAAGTTAGATGGGAGTGGATAGTTATTGTTAGTGTTTTCACTCGGCGGCCCAAGTATTCTTTCCTGCTTAAGGCATCGACCACCACGTTAGCCTTGCCAGGATGGTACTTGATCTCACATTCATAGTCATTTAGCAGTTCGACCCACGCCGCTGCCTCATGTTCAACTCTTTTTGGGTCAGAATATGCTGGAGGCTTTTGTGGTCTGTGAAGATGGTGCACTTAGTACCATAAAGGTAGTGCCTCCAAATTTTTAGGGCGAAGACCACCGCTCCCAGCTCGAGATCATGGGTGGTATAGTTTACTTTGTGGGTTTTCAATTGTCTAGACGCGTAAGCTATCACTTTTCCACGTTGCATAAGAACGCAACCTAACCCCTGATTTGAAGCATCGCAATATACTACGAAGTCTTCGGTTCCCTCTGGCAAAGATAAACACGGGAGCACTACAGAGGGCTTGCTTTAGGGTTTAAAGGCAGCTTCTTGTTTGTCAGTCCAGTTGAAGGGTACGCCTTTTTGGGTTAGAGTGGTGAGAGGCTTGACAATCTTGGAGAAATTCTGAATGAACCTTCTATATAAAAAATGACATTTTAAGTCCATTAAGACCAAAAATTTACATTTTCGGCCCATGAAACCATGAATTTTCAAATAAGGTCCCTTTTTTATAAAAAAATGACCATTTTAGCCCATTAAAACCGTGAAGGCCCAAAAAAAGCCCATTTTGTCAAAAGTAATGCTTTTGACCCCTACAAAATCGTGAATGTCATAAAATCCATTTTTTTTTATCCAAAATGACTCTTTTGGCCGCTTTATAACCGTGAGTCTCATAACAAGGCTCACTTTTTGCTTATTTGTCAAATTTGGCCCCTCATGAGGTTTTATTTAGTTTTCAAGTATCCCTTGACATGTTTTATCCTTTCAACAACCAAAATGAGTTACATAAAGTAGCTTGTTTTGCTAATATCTTCAAATCTTGAAGGATATGTCAAGTTTATGAGGGTTTTACACATATTCATATCATATTTGCACAACATATCATGAAAATACACACAAGCATCCATAAATACTTAGATCTAACACAAAACCAACTTCTATTCTCCTCCAAAACATAGTAAAACCGAAAACAAGGGGGTATGAAGCTCACCTTGGATGATGGATCGATTTTGATGAACAAATAAAAGAGTGTGAAGATGTTTTCGGTCTTGGATGCCTCCTTGAGATGAGTTTTCAAATCCTGGAGAGTTCTAGGAGCATGATTATGAAAACAAGGTGTTTATAAGGAATGATCTAGCATAAATTGAAGACAAATCATTTTGGAGAGTGATAATCACATACCTTGTTGTGATCTTTAATGAAAAACTCTTAAACACACACAAAAAACCATGATTTCTTTGAGGAAGGATGAGAGAGTTCCTTGAAGGTTTAGAGAGAAATGGAAGTGAAATGAAGCTTGAAATGATTTTTAGTGAGGGAAAGAATGGCCTTTTGCCGAGATTAAAGAGGGAAGAGAGAGAGTAGGGTGGTTCTTGCATGGAGGTCCTAAGGTGAGTGCATGGAGATATGTTAGTTAATTGCTTTGTTACTTGGTGGTTATTAGTGAGGTGTCACTAATTAATTCCATTCAATTTTTTTTCTTTTTTTCAAACCGTGAGTTTGGAGAGGGAAGGAAAGAAAGAATAAACATTGGGCTCAAATTAAATAATAATCGAAATTATAGCCCAAATAAGAAATTTTTCGGCCCATTAGGCCCATATGCAAGTTTTCGGCCCAAATGAGGCAAAGATATGGGTTTTCGGCCCATATAATTAAAGAAGGTGGATTTCGGCCCAATAAGGCCCATGATGACTCTTATGGCCCAAAATGTTATTGCTTAGTGAATGTGGATCCAATTAGGGCCCAAATGACGTTTCTTAGCCCAAAAGAATCAAGTTGAGGGTTTATTGGTCCATTAGGCCCAATAAGAGGATCTTGGTCCAATAAGAGTTCGAACCGGGAAGTTAGGGTTACGAGCCCTAAGTTGAGTGAATGTAGTGCATTGAATTAGGTTTAGGGCTTTACGTGTGAGTTTTGATTCGAATTGTTGTTGTTGAATGATTAACATGTATAGCATCATACTTAAAGTTACAAGATACACCAAAAGCAATTACATATGGATAGAATTCCCTAGCCTCATAATACTAGTTGTGACACATATCATATATAACATAAATATCTATCTGTAACATCCCAAAAATATTGGCCAAAAATTTCATTTTTAGATAGGTTATTATAAAACCAACAGTATAAGAAAACATCCATAATATCATGTCATGTCAAAACTAAAGTAGAAATAATTAAAACATGTTATCATAAAACAATATCAGAGTGTAATCCCAAAGATCTCATGTGCGGAAAACCATAGTGTGATGCGCTGCGATCGAGCCGACTCCTTTCCTTTGAAAACGAGTACCTGAAACCAAAACTGTAAACTGTAAGCACGAAGCTTAGTGAGTTCCCCCATCATACCACACATCATACAATAACATACTGTCAGACATTTCTGGGGTGCCTGACTTACCCAGGTCAAGCCATTCTGGGGTGCTTGACTTACCCGTCGGTCTATTTCACCCGACTACCGGGGACTATTTCACCCCCTACCACTACCATGTAATATTATAACACACATATACTGCCAGACAATTCTGGGGTGCCTGACCTACCCAGGTCAAGCCATTCTAGGGTGCTTGACTTACCCAGGTCAAGCCGTTATGGGGTGCTTGACGTACCCGTTGGTCCTTACGACCGACATACGAGGACTATTTCACCTCCTACTACTACCACATAATATCATAGCATAAACATACTGTCAGACAATTCTGGGGTGCCCGACCTACCCTTCGGTCCTAACAACCGAACTTAGGGACTATTCCCCTCCTAGTACCACTATCACATATAACATATCAAGCTAGCACATAAACATATCAGGTAGTGTAACGACGTAATTTTTCAAAACAATTTTTCATTTTTAAACACATACTTTCATTCATAATATCATAGTAATCCAATGTATCACATGTTATCACAATAAACAAATCCCAAGATCCTCAAATACATAAATCCTCTCAGTGTGTACGGATCATGCCGGCGCCTTCCCGCGATCCTCGCTAGTACCTGAAACACATAACACAACAAATGTAAGCATAAATGCTTAGTGAGTTCCCCAAAATACCACATACCATACATACACCTTTCCAGGCCATAACTCTATAGGATCTTCCGATCCATGTGTCTCAGGGACTTCCGTCCCAAGTCTCGGTAGACCTTCCGGTCCTATCCGTATCGACCTTCCGGTCCGTAACCTCTTGACCTTCCAGTCCATACCATACATAACATACATAACACATACATATCACATAACAGCATATAACACATACATCTCATAGCATACAAGACCTTCCGGTCACACATAAGTACCCTTCCAGGTACAGTATAGTGAGAAGACTCACCTCAATGAAGTCGGATAACCTCTCGTGCTCAACGTCCCGACTTAGCCTCCTCCTATTATTCAAATAACATTCCCGATCAATACTCTCTCATGATCTCATCTCTACAGACTGGGTAGAAGGCCATTCTACCCTTCCTTGAACTCTCCTGAATCAGTCTTGACCAGAACCCCAAAGTTAACGAAAGTTAACGGTCAACTTTGACCCGACTCGTCGAGTGCACAAAGGCGACTCGGCGAGTCCATGCGGGTCCTCTGAATCCTTCAGCCTCTCTTGGCTCGTCGAGTCATCCTTCCACTCGACGAGTTACGCCTGTCACGAGTCGCGGGGCAACCCCGACTCGACTCGTCGAGTCTGCTCATGGACTCGGCGAGTTCATTCCATGCTCACACTCAAATGACCTTCTGAGGTCAGATCTGTTCCTCTAATCCATAGATCTTACCTTCCCAAGCTCAATAAACACGTAAAGGTTCGAACTTGATACTCATGCAACGTCCAAATGACTCTACTTGAAGATTTAGCCCCAAATACAACATCCTAAGTCCATTTCTTCCATAACTCCTCATAAAGCAAGATGGAATAAGTTCTCTGGACCACTATGGATCCAGATCTGAAGTCTAACATGATAAGGAACCATATTCCCAACAAATCAACCCAATAAAGGGTATAGAAAACCCTAGATCCATGGATTCTTTAACAAAACAGAAAGAGGATTGATATACTACCTCAAGGGTGATGTCCTTTTCTTGAAATCCACATATATGCAACCTCCTAGGCCTCCTCTAAGCTGGAATCAACTTCTTCTTGCAAAACCAACCCACAAAGGTCAAATAATGGCTTCTTCTCTCTCACAAACGCTCAAGCACTAATAGGGTTTCTCTCAAGGGTCTGGTAGCCGCAGATGGTGGCTATAAGGGTCCTTAAATAGGTCCCAAACCTGAGAAATTAGGGCTTCATTAAACAGCGTGGACTCGCCGAGTCCTTCATTAAATCAGACCAAAACATGTGCGATCCCACTGGCGAGTCTGGGCGCCTACTCGCCGAGTCCCTCTCTAAAATTCAATATAAAATACTTAAAATAAGATACCTGGGAATCCGGATGTTACAATTCTCCCCCACTAGAATCAGACTTCGCCCTCGAAGTCCTGCTCGACAAACAACTCCGGATGCTGCTCCCGTATTTCCAACTCCGGCTCCCAGGTCAGCTCGGACCCCTTCCGATGTTGCCACTGGACCTGCACCAGTGACACCTCCTTGTTCCTCAGAACCTTGATCTTTCGATCCCGGATCGCGATAGGCCTCTCCACATAATTCAGGCTCGCATCCACCTGAATATCCTCCAGTGGTACCACCGCCGACTCGTCGGCTATACACTCCCTCAACTGGAACACGTGGAAGGTATCATGAATTTGGCTCAACTCCGCAGGTAGCTCTAACCGATATGCTACCTTGCCCACCCTCGCGGTCACCCTGAATGGACCGATGTATTGGGGCCCCAGCTTGCCCCTCTTCCTGAATCGGATCACTCCTTTCCAAGGAGATACTTTCAGAAGTACAAAGTCCACCACCTGGAACTCCAGCTCAGATCGTCGCCGATCCGCATAACTCTTCTGACGATTCTGAGCCGTCAGTAACCTCTGTCTTACTTGTTGTATCTACTCTGTTGTCTGCAGCACTATCTCAGTGCTACCCATCACACGCTGCCCTACCTCTCCCCAACAAATGGGAGTCCGACACCTCCTCCCATACAGCAACTCGAAGGGAGGCATTCCAATACTAGAATGGTGGTTGTTGTTGTAGGAAAACTCAGCCAAGGGTAAATACGTGTCCCAACTTCCCCCGAAGTCCAACACACATGCTCGGAGCATGTCCTCGAGCGTCTGAATCGTCCGCTCACTCTGCCCGTCCGTCTGTGGGTGGTAGGCGGTACTGAAATGCAACCTCGTACCCAACTCCTCGTGGAACTTCTTCCAGAACCTGGAAGTGAAACGTACATCTCGATCAGACACAATCGAGATCGGTACTCCATGACGCGATACCACCTCTCTCACATACAACCCTGCCAACCTCTCAGCAGAAGAGCTCTCACTGATAGCAAGAAAATGCGCGCTCTTTGTCAGCCGGTCGACGATCACCCAAATTGCATCGACACCCCTCGCGGTCCTCGGCAATTTGGTGATGAAATCCATGGAAATCTGTTCCCACTTCCACTGGGGAACCTCAAGCGGCTGCAACTTACCATGCGGACGCTGGTGCTCGGCCTTAACCTTGCGACAGGTCAAGCACCTCTCGACAAACCACGCGACATCCCTCTTCATACAGGGCCACCAATAATCTTTCTTCAGGTCCAAATACATCTTCGTGGCCCCGGGATGGATCGAGAACCTCGATCTATGCGCCTCCTCCATCAGAATGGTACGTGCTCCGCCTGCATGCGGCACCCAAATCCGACCCTGAAAGGTCATCAGCCCTCGACTATCGGTAACGAACCCGGGCACCTGCCCGATCACCCGCTCCCTCTTGCGGTTCTCCGGTGTCACGGCCTCTGCCTGGGCCTCCCGAATGGTGTCCAACACCGGGGTCATCACTGTCAATCTCATACAAGTGCCTCGAATCGGGGCACTCTCCGCCCTACGGCTCAGCGCATCAGCTACAACATTAGCTTTGCCCGGGTGGTACAGGATCTCACAATCGTAATCCTTTACCACGTCCAACCATCTCCTCTGACGCATATTCAGATTGGGCTGATCCATCAAATACTTCAAGCTCTTGTGGTCCGTGTATATGGTACACCGAACCCCATATAAATAATGAAGCCATATCTTGAGGGCAAACACCATTGCCCCCAACTCCAGATCGTGGGTGGGATATCTCGTCTCATGAGGCTTCAGCTGCCTCGATGCATACGCTATCACATGTCCCCTCTGCATAAGTACTGCACCCAACCCCGATATCGATGCGTCACAATACACCACAAAATCCTCCATCCCTTCCGGGAGGGCTAACACTGGGGCTTCGCATAATCTCTGGCGAGGTGTCTCAAACGAGGTCTGCTGCTCCGGACCCCATGAAAAAGCAACACCCTTCCGGGTCAACCTGGTGAGAGGCACGGCAATCTTGGAGAAATCCCTGATAATTCTCCGATAGTAGCCGACCAATCCCAGAAAACTCCTGATCTCGGTGGGAGATCTCGGCACCTCCCAACTCATAACCGCCTCAATCTTGGCCGGATCGACCAAAATCCCATCCTGGTTGACGAGATGTCCCAAGAACTGGACCTCCCGTAACCAGAACTCGCACTTGGAGAATTTGGCATAAAGCCTCTCCATCCTCAATACCCCGAGAATCTCTCTCAGATGCTCCTCGTGCTGCTCTCTAGATCTCGAATACACCAGTATATCGTCGATGAACACGATCACCGAACGATCCAACATCGGTCTACACACCCTGTTCATGAGATCCATGAACGCTGCTGGTGCATTGGTGAGCCCGAAAGGCATCACCACGAACTCGTAATGCCCATAACGAGTCCTGAATTCCGTCTTCTAGATATCCTCATCACGCACTCTCATCTGATGATATCCAGACCTCAGATCAATCTTGGAGAACCAAGACGCTCCCTGCAACTAATCGAACAAATCGTCGATCCTCGGTAATGGGTAACGGTTCTTGACCGTCAACTTTTTCAACTCCCGGTAATCAATACACATCCGGTGTGAACCATCCTTTTTCTTGACAAAAAGGATCGGCGCTCCCCATGGCGAGCTACTCGGTCGAATAAACCCCTTCCCCAGCAGCTCCTGAAGCTGCGAGGATAACTCCTGCATCTCTGGCGGCGCAAGGCGATAAGGCGCCTTGGCGATAGGCGCTGCCCCCGGAACCAAATCAATGCGGAACTCTACCAGCCTCTCGGGAGGCACACCCGGCAACTCCTCGGGAAAAACATCCGGGAACTCACGCACTATCGGAACGTCATCCATCGAACTTGGCCTCCCAGCGGCCTCTCGTGTGTCCATCACATAGGCTACAAACCCGCTGCAGCCCTGCTGCAAACTCTGTCTCGCTCTGGCGGCAGAACAAAACGCCGACCCACATCGGGTACCCTCGCCGTACACCGTAAGTACTCCCCCACTGGGGTCTCGTATCGTCACAAAATGTCGCTCGCAATCTATGACAGCCGCAAATCGGCTCAACCAATCCATGCCCACTATGACACATACGTCCCCCATCGCTATCGGGACCAGATCTATCGGAAACTCAACACCGAAGATCTCGAGTACACATCCTCGAATCACATCCGTAGCATACACTGCTCGCTCGTCAGCTATGGAAACTCGTAAAGGTCGACTCAACGCCTCCCGCTGGATACTGATGTGCTGACTAAACGCTAACGACACAAAAGACCGACTCGCACCCGAGTCAAATAACACCAAAGCAGGTACAGAACTCACAAGAAAAGTACCTATGCATATCATAACATAAGCACAATATCTCATCTCAGCATAAATAAATAAATAAGAATACATACCAGCCACAACATCGGGCGCTGCGCGGACCTCCTCCGTTGTCAACTGGAAAGCTCTCCCACGAGCCTTCGGTGCCTCGGCCTTCACTGGCCGAACCTCGGTAACCCTAGCAGCAGGGGCAGATCCCTGTGCTGATCCCTGATGTAACTGCGGGCACTCGGCCTTCCGATGGCCAGTCTGGTTGCAATGAAAGCAAACCATAAATCCCTTGGGGCAATCCTTGGCGATATGCCCCTCCTTGCCACATTTGTAGCAAGCACCCGATCGACAGACCCCATCATGTCCCTTGCCGCACTTTCCGCAAGTGCGGCCCTTCTGGCCTCCAGATCTCGTATCAGCGGACTTGGCCCGCTTGGCTGCCGGCTGAGACTATGCTGGCCGCCGTTCCATCCTCTGGGACTCGGCCTCCTCCCTGGCTTGCGTCTCCAACTCAATCTCCCTCTTCCGGGCATTTGCCTGAAGCTCAGCAAATGTCCGGTAAGTCGAGTTCGATACGAACTCCCGTATATCCCTCCTCAGAACACCCAAATACCGGCTCATGCGTGCCTGCTCAGTAGACACCTGCTCAGGGCAAAACATCGCCCTCTCATGAAACTTCCTGGTAACCACAGTTGCCGAATCAGTACCCTGCTTGAGGGTCAAGAACTCCTGAACCAACCGTTCCCTCTCCACAGGGGGAACATACTCATCTCTGAACATGGTGGTGAACCTCTCCCAGGTCACCGCTGAAATCTCTGCAAGAGTGAAGCTCGCCGTCACGAACTTCCACCAATCCTTCGCTCCTAAGCGAAGCTGGTTCAACGTGAACCGAACCCTCAGATGCTCCGGACATGAACACGTGTAGAAGCATCCCTCGATATCAGAAATCCATCTCATCGCAGCGATCGGATCCTGCGTCCCATCAAACTCTGGTGGCTTCGTGTTGCTGAACTCCCGAAGCAACAACGAGTCACCTCCCTGAGGCCTGGCGGCAGCCACAACTGCAGTAGCCGCAGCAGTCGCTGCCTCAGTCAGTGCTGCGTACTGCTCATCAAACGTGTCAATCAATGTGGTCTTGATAGACCCAAACATCTCCAGAATCTCGGCCCGGATCGCCGCCGCCACCTCATCGTGGATCATCTGACGAAGCTCCTCGTCACTCACGCCGCTTGCCTCAGGCCTGTGGCGTGTCCCAACCATGATGTCTCTGAAATACAACATAATAATATCAGAGACTCGCTCGAGCATACTCGCACTCGATAACTCAACCCTACATGTTCCTTGGTACCCAATGGATTCTTACTTAGAGTGCGCACTGCTCCGGTGTCTTCAGTAGTACGGGCCCTATACTACCGTCCACACCGCATCAGCATTCACCCTAAGTCCTCCTCCTTGGATCCCAGATCACAAGTACTCTATATCTCACTGGAATAGGCTACCCTTCGGTAGACCTCTCATCAGCTCCTCACTGCTACCTACTCGCTCTCAAGCATCACATAGCAACAAAATCCTTCCTAGGCTAAGGCATCACAAAATCAGGCCACTCTAGTCCTAATATGAATACCTAGCCAACTCTAGCATGCATATCATATCATAACATATCTCATAACACATAATGTAAGGGTATTTTGGGAAATCACCGTTCGGGCGCTAGCTGATAGTACACACTGCTCCTTTCTGTCTTTCTCAAAATCTTTTACTCTTTTAGAAAAATTGTTTACTTTATGAAAACTTTCTCATTTCCTCAGTTTGAGTTCTGGTTCATCCGAAGATGCACCCGAATCCCTCAAACCAAGGCTCTGATACCAACTTGTAACGACGTAATTTTTCAAAACAATTTTTCATTTTTAAACACATACTTTCATTCATAATATCATAGTAATCCAATGTATCACATGTTATCACAATAAACAAATCCCAAGATCCTCAAATACATAAATCCTCTCAGTGTGTACGGATCATGCCGACGCCTTCCCGCGATCCTCGCTAGTACCTGAAACACATAACACAACAACTGTAAGCATAAATGCTTAGTGAGTTCCCCAAAATACCACATACCATACATACGCCTTTCCAGGCCATAACTCTATAGGATCTTCCGATCCATGTGTCTCAGGGACTTCCGTCCCAAGTCTCGGTAGACCTTCCGGTCCTATCCGTATCGACCTTCCGGTCCGTAACCTCTTGACCTTCCGGTCCATACCATACATAACATACATAGCACATACATATCACATAACAGCATATAACACATACATCTCATAGCATACAAGACCTTCCGGTCACACATAAGTACCCTTCCAGGTACAATATAGTGAGAAGACTCACCTCAATGAAGTCGGATAACCTCTCGTGCTCAACGTCCCGACTTAGCCTCCTCCTATTATTCAAATAACATTCCCGATCAATACTCTCTCATGATCTCATCTCTACAGACTGGGTAGAAGGCCATTCTACCCTTCCCTGAACTCTCCTGAATCAGTCTTGACCAGAACCCCAAAGTCAACGAAAGTCAACGGTCAACTTTGACCCGACTCGTCGAGTGCACAAAGGCGACTCAGCGAGTCTATGCGGGTCCTCTGAATCCTTCAGCCTCTCTTGGCTCGTCGAGTCATCCTTCCACTCGACGAGTTACGCCTGTCACGAGTCGCGGGGCAACCCCGACTCGACTCGTCGAGTCTGCTCATGGACTCGGCGAGTTCATTCCATGCTCACACTCAAATGACCTTCTGAGGTCAGATCTGTTCCTCTAATCCATAGATCTTACCTTCCCAAGCTCAATAAACACGTAAAGGTTCGAACTTGATACTCATGCAACGTCCAAATGACTCTACTTGAAGATTTAGCCCCAAATACAACATCCTAAGTCCATTTCTTCCATAACTCCTCATAAGCAAGATGGAATAAGTTCTCTGGACCACTATGGATCCAGATCTGAAGTCTAACATGATAAGGAACCATATTCCCAACAAATCAACCCAATAAAGGGTATAGAAAACCCTAGATCCATGGATTCTTTAACAAAACATAAAGAGGATTGATATACTACCTCAAGGGTGATGTCCTTTGCTTGAAATCCACAGATATGCAACCTCCTAGGCCTCCTCTAAGCTGGAATCAACTTCTTCTTGCAAAACCAACCCACAAAGGTCAAATAATGGCTTCTTCTCTCTCACAAACGCTTAAGCACTAATAGGGTTTCTCTCAAGGGACTGGTAGCCGCAGATGGTGGCTATAAGGGTCCTTAAATAGGTCCCAAACCCGAGAAATTAGGGTTTCATTAAACAGCGTGGACTCGCCGAGTCCACATATGGACTCACCGAGTCCTTCATTAAATCAGACCAAAACATGTGCGATCCCACTCGGCGAGTCTGGGCGCCTACTCACCGAGTCCCTCTCTAAAATTCAATATAAAATACTTAAAATAAGATACCTGGGACTCCGGATGTTACAGGTAGTAGCAAACCTAGATGAATATCAAAAATAAAATCATCTAACATACAACTCCTACTGGTGGGCCGGTATTGTGGCCGTAGACCCACCGCTAATGGAAGGTAACTCACCTCACACTGCTGAAGTCCCGTAGACCCAATCCCAGCTGCTGGTTGACAGATTCTCGAACTGTCAATATCAAACATCACCCAATTAATAATTAGGTCCCAACACAAAAATCATAAGTCCATGCTTGGGGTAAAAGACTACTTTACCCCCATCTTAGCTTGATTCAAACTCAAGGCCCAATCCAAAGGCCTAAAGCTCAATCGGTGAATCAAGGCCCAACATATGGAAAATTGGGCCCAAATCTTTACATGGTCTCACTCTAAGGCCCAACCATTTATTTCAGTCCAACTTTTGACAATCTACTGGCCCAATATCATATAATCATTAAGGCCCAACTATGGCCCATCTATGGCCCAATTTTCTAAATTGGGCCCAAACCCTCATATGGGCCTTACCTCAAAGCCCATTAATTATTCTAGTCCATTTTCTTGATCTTGGATGACCCATTAATAACCCAACCATCAAGGCCCAATAGAAAGGCCCAATAATAAACCCAAGTGAAATTAGGGTTTCACATAAAATGACGATTAGGGTTAAGTTTTCCTACTTAACCCATTAAGGACTTAATCCATTAGGTCCAATATTGGCTTAGGTTGATTGCAAATGATTATTAATTAACATATTAAGTTTAGTGAATAACTCAAGTGTGGTCCCGATCAAATTCCCAAAATTAGGGTTTCATGGCATTAGGGTTTTCCAAACCCTAATTAGGGTTTCTAACCCATATTAGCCCTAATAGGCCCAATAGCTAGGTCCTTAAGCCCATTAGGGTTTTCCTTAGGTCAATTAAGGTCCATTAGACCCATTAGGGTTTTCCCTAGGAGCATTAGGGTTTCACTGGGCCCATTAGGGATTCATTAGACCCATTAGGGTTTCAAGCATCCCAAACGAATCAAACTCAACAAGGCAAGCACACCGCCACCCGACACGGCGGCCGGTGGCGGCAGCCACCACCTCATGGTGGTGGTTATCGATTATCTATTATTATTCATATACCGATTATAATTTACAACCCAATCCGAAAGGCACACGCACACACTAATCTAATAAAACACACACACACACACACAACCACCCTAGTGGTGGCCGGCGGTGGCTCGTGGTGGCGGTGGCTATTCTCGGACTTCCACCTAGACAAAACACACCCAACACACAATTTCGGTTTGTTCAAGAGTCCAACCACCCACCTGGTGGCTCACGGCGGCGGCGGCAGCTGATTCACGATAGCAGCGACGCCGGAAAGTGGAAGGAATGGCGGCAGGCGGCGGAATTGCAATGACAGCCACCACCTCACGGTGGTGGCAGCGGTTCTCTTGATTCCTGTGAGTAAAATAACGCACATACTCTCCGATTAGCTCCATAAACGGCCCTTAAAGGCAACACACATGCATTTAGCCACCTACAAGGTGTCATGACATCGTCGAAACGCTACTGAAAGGGCGACCAACGGCGGTTACGACCCTCAACAGCTAGAAAAATGGATGAAGGAGATGGGAGATAGTCTCACCGAGTATTCCGATCGCACACGACTCGTGCTCGCAAGTCACAGCTCCGCCTTCATTCTTGGTGGGGCTTCTCCAGCCGTTCACGACTTCACCGGAGGCGGCAGAGGAGGTTATGGTGGCATAGCAGGGATGAACCGGGAAGAGGGAGACTTCGCGACAACAACAACCATGCTCCAGCTCCTCCGACGGCGACAGTCGTAATGTAACAGTAGCGGTTGGCGTCTCCCGACGGTCTTCAATGTTTCCGGTGACGAGGACTACCCTGGTCATGCTAGGCGGTCGAAAAGAAAACGAACAAGGTGAGTGGTGGCGGTGCCGGAGACAAAGGGGAAAGCATAAGGTGGAGAGGTGTGGTGGCTGAAGATGTTACGCTAGGGTTAGGGTTTCGGGGTTATATACCCGACACATTCCAAACTTATTGCCATAATGACAACTATGGTCCCTCCTTCCATAAATAATTTCGAAAGTAATACAATATTTACCCTTTCTACCCTGGCTTTGGAAATCTTCTTCAAATTAAATCCGATAATTACCATTTAAACCCTCAACATTAAAATCCTTTACCCCTTAGGTACAAAATTTACCAAACAACCCCCAATATCTTAATTATGACATAATCAGCCCTTCCACCTCATTTCCTTTTAAATTAAATCCAAATAACTACCACGGAGCCCCTGTCTTCATAAATAATTATAAATCGAGTCCAGAACTTACACTTTTAACCCTCAACTTCTAAATTGTGCAAATTAACTCCTCGAAACCAACACCCTGCATATATAATTATTGATTTTAGGGCTACCATACATTCATCACTTTATTTATTTATTTAATAAATAAATGGGGTGTTACAACTCTCCCCCACTTAAATTAGATTTCGTCCTCGAAATCATTCCTTACCATCCTTACGCGCCCAACCACTCTAATAACATGGTCACCATCCTGGGCACACCCTAGCCTTCCCAGGGTAGCCGTGACCAATCTTCGTAGGCCCTAAAATCCGCAGGTGAACGAATTCCTCGCAACACGATCACATCTACTCCGTCTGAAATCTGTTGTCTTGAGATGGTCTGCTTTCCTGACAGACCACTCATATTGAATTATTGTCCAGTCCGTTTATCCCTTAGCTGATTACTCAACTTCTAATAGCTCGAGGTTCCCACTATAAAACAGGATCACATACTTAATTATCCCTGCAGATCACTTATACTTGGCCAAGGCTCAGCTGATTCCGCTGTGAGTGGCTTGTCACTTCCCAATCGACCAGTTTCTTCATCCGCACCTGCAAACCTGAAACACTAATACTGCTCGAGATCCCAAAACTACTCGAAACGCCGAATTCCCTGAAGCATATTGTTGCTACAAGGTTGCTTTCCAAAATCCATCGAGACCTCCCTGGTCTCAGTTTGTTCGCCAATCATCTGAAATACTGCGTCCCGGCCCGACTGCGGAGCCAAAGGACCCCCACTTAGTCGTCTCACACGACTCCTGAACGAAATCCTTCTCTGGAACTAGTTGCCACTAGTTATCATGTCACTGAGGCTCTAACAACCTTCCGATCTAACCAATCGGGTCCATGCGTCGAATCATGTCGTCATCAAATCCAAGGCTAAAAATGATTGCTACCTGACTAATGGTAGCCTTATCTCACCCGTCCTTAAGCAGTCCATTGCTTCCCTGATCTCATAACTGTAGTGGCGCTCCTACGGTCGTATCGCTGGCTCAACCAGATCTAATCCATCTGGGTAATTCCTAAATCCAATCTGTGGACTTACCACGTCATCACTGCTACACCCGAACTGGTGGGTACTACTGCTCCTTACGCGATCTGACAACGCGCTCATGCTATCTACTAACCAAGTGAATGCTACGGCTACACCCGCAGTCTTACAACACTCTATCACTATCTGACGGCTAGTGAATTCTACGGCTACCCCCGTAGTCTTACAACACTCTAACACTATCTAGGAACCTGGTGAATGCTACGGCTACACCCGCAGACTTACAACACCCCTCACACTATCTGCTGCTAGTGAATGCTACGACTACATCCGCAGACTTACAACACTCCTCACACTATCTGCCAACCTGGTGAATGCTACAGCTACACCCACAGACTTACAACACCTTCCATGCTAACTGACTATTAGTGAATGCTACGGCTACCCCCGTAGTCTTACGACACTTCCCATACTGGGTCGAACACGCACTCGACCTAACACACAATTGAACTTGAGTCCTAACTGGAGCTCTACCCTGGTTCCCGAAACCTGCTGTCTGAGAGTCTCGAAGGCTGCTTGCTGCTCAGGCCCCCAGCGAAAGGCCACCGACTTTTTGGTCAGTCGGGTCAAAAGAATTGCAATCTTGGAGAAGTCCCGTATAAATCTCCGGTAATAACCCGATAGACCCAGGAAACTCCGAATCTCAGTTGGAGACCTCAGAATCTCCCACTACATCACGACCTCTATCTTGGCCAGATCGACCAGAATACCCTTCTGGTTGACAAGGTGCCCAAGAGATTGCACCTCGCGCAACCAGAACTCACATTTGGAGAACTTCACAAAAAGTCTCCCCCCACTTAGATTCGACTAAGTCTTCACGGTGCGTGAGAATTGAAGGATTCCCAATCCTTCTTACTTTTTAATAATCCACTGCTGACAACCTGTTCTTACCAACGCTAGCGATCACTTACCATTTAAACCTTAAGATCGCCCATCCTCTGAAATCTTGAAGAGTACTCTTGAAATCTGGTACAGTATGACACCTGAGACCATCTCCTATGCTGTCCGCTAAAGACCTTAATCTTCACTCTGGCTGACAAATCCTCTTTCCCACTTCCAATCTTGCAACACCACTGAATTCTAACCGAACATAGCCCACGCGAAAAATGCAATTATCTTGAACATCTAATGACCGAACACACATGAGTCTAACACTCGCAACCGAGTCCACTATCTTCATGCTACCAGTCCTCCCCTAGCAACGATAGTGCCTTGAACTCCGAAGTTCATCCATAGAAAATTGTCGACCACACCTGAACCATGATAGAACCACTAAACGCTGACTTCACTGAGAACTATCACTCTAACCCTGACCGAGTATCCTCTAAATAATACTCCTGCACAGATCCCGATAAAGATCCGAAATGATAACGGTCCATGCGAAACCCAGTCCTCAAGATGCGTCCCTCTGTGGGTTCATCAATGACTTTTCGGCATGTAGGATGGCATATATGATCCTTGATAACCCAAACACTAGCAGAAAACCGACCCGAGATCTGACTTATCCAAACTCACTGAAAATTCCAAAACGATACGTATTCCCAACATCCATCTAATAGTAGTAGAAGATGACATACCCGCAACATCTGGGGGATTACTGATCACCTTCAGCCGACATGATCAACCTCGCTACACTTGTAGCAGCCTAAACCCTTGGAGCGACAAACTCCCTTGTGCACTTTCCCGTACGTGTTGCACTGACTCAGGCCCTGCTGGCCTTTCACCTGATGATCAGAAGTCATGGGTCTCTTCCCGGGACCCTTTACTATACACACCTAGCACGAACCTCTCTTCTCAAAGTGCTCCAAATCGATCTCGCATTTGCAACCTCTTGGAAATCATATCCTTCAGGGTCTGTCACCCTGTCATGCTCACTAGCTCACTGGCCAATAACTAAGCTGCAACAACTAGGACATCCACTGTCCCCAAACCGGGTCACAAACTCCTTCCCGAAGCTTCTCAGATTCTCTAGGACTCTCACCGATTCGAGTATGGATCCTGTGCTTTCATTAGTACGGGCCCAATACTACCTTCCACACCTATCCATACTTTCCTCAACAATCCTCCCGAATCCTCTAAGTTACTTCCTCAAACTGGTACACCTAAGTCTCACTGAGCCTCACTACTAACCCACTGAAACATATCGTAGGCTTCCCTAGGTTCCCGTACCCACCTAGTCCTCAGCTGCTGAAAGATTCCCAGTAATGTCAACTAGCTACCTCATGAATATAGCCACATGCAACAGAGATCAGATAATCCTTTGAGTAATAGACCAATCCCTAGAACGGTTGGACTCAGACAAGAACTGCGCAATAGGGTCAAATCGATCACTCTTAGATTATCCATCCTATGCCACATGTGACTTAGCATATTCACTTAATAGCTAGCTCACATTACTAAGAGTCCCACAAAGCACAAAGCAAGCAGCATTTAGACAATGGAAAATCTAACCATAATATTCCAATCAAACCATCCTATCCTCTAATCAGGAATCTGTACATGCAATTGAAAGGCTCATACAATCAGGCATAACCTAAACAGGCTATCCTATCACTGAATGATCAGTACTAGCATGCAAGTCTACAAGCACATACAACAGGCATATAAGGCATCCTCCTAGATCCTTAGCCCTACTCTAGCATGCAGTTCTCATAATCATATCATAACATAACATATCATAACATGTATGGGTATCTTGGGGAAAACTTACTTGAGCTCGGCTGATTGCACGCATCACATACCTTGATCTTTTCAAAGTTTTTTTCTCTTTTCAAACTCCTTTTTATAAAATGGTTTTACTTTTGAAAATTTTCATAACAATTCCATAGTTTGATTCCAGACACACCCGAGAGTGTGCCCGAATCCCTCAAACCAAGGCTTTGATACTAACTTGTAACATCCCAAAAATACAGGCCAAAAATTTCATTTTTAGATAAATTATTATAAAACCAACAATATAAGAAAACATCCATAATATCATGTCATGTCAAAACTAAAGTAGAAATAATCAAAACATGTTATCATAAAACAATATCAGAGTGTAATCCCAAAGATCTCAGGTGCGGAAAACCATAGTGTGATGCGCTGCGATCAACCTGACTCCTTTCCTTTGAAAACGAGTACCTGAAACCAAAACTGTAAACCGTAAGCACGAATCTTAGTGAGTTCCCCCATCATACCACACACCATACAATAACATACTGTCAGACAATTCTGGGGTGCCTGACTTACCCAGGTCAAGCCATTCTGGGGTGCTTGACTTACCCAGGTCAAGCCATTCTGGGGTGCTTGACTTACCCGTCGGTCTATTTCACCCGACTACCGGGGACTATTTCACCCCCTACCACTACCATGTAATAGTATAACACACATATACTGCCAGGAAATTCTGGGGTGCCTGACCTACCCAGGTCAAGCCATTCTGAGGTGCTTGACTTACCCAGGTCAAGCCGTTATGGGGTGCTTGATGTACCCGTCGGTCCTTACGACCGACATACGAGGACTATTTCACCTCCTACTACTACCACATAATATCATAGCCCAAAGGTCAATCTGTGAATCAAGGCCCAACATATGGCCTAATTTTCCAAATTGGGCCCAAACATTTACATGGTCTCACTCTAAGGCCCAACCATTTATTCCAGTCCAACTTTTGACATTCTACTGGCCCAATATCATATAATCATTAAGGCCTAACTATGGCCCATCTATGGCCCAATTTTCCAAATTGGGCCCAAACCCTCATATGGGCCTTACCTCAAAGCCCATTAATTATTTTAGTCCATTTGCTTGATCTTGGATGGCCCATTAATAACCCAACCATCAAGGCCCAATAGAAAGACCCAACAATAAACCCAAGTGAAATTAGGGTTTCACATAAAATGACGATTAGGGTTAAGTTTTCCTACTTAACCCATTAAGGACTTAATCCATTAAGTCCAATATTGGCTTAGGTTGATTGCAAATGATTATTAATTAACATATTAAGTTTAGTGAATAACTCAAGTGCGGTCCCGATCAAATTCCCAAAATTAGGGTTTCATGGCATTAGGGTTTTCCAAACCCTAATTAGGGTTTCCAACCCATATTAGCCCTAATAGGCCCAATAGCTAGGTCCTTAAGCCCATTAGGGTTTTCCTTAGGTCAATTAAGGTCCATTAGACCCATTAGGGTTTTCCCTAGGCCCATTAGGGTTTCACTGGGCCCATTAGGGCTTCATTGGGCCCATTAGGGTTTCAAGCATCCCAAACGAATCAAACTCAACAAGGCAAGCACACCGCCACCCGACACGGCGGACGGTGGCGGCAGCCACCACCTTATGGTGGTGGTTATCGATTATCTATTATTATTCATATACCGATTACAATTTACAACCCAATCCGAAAGGCACACGCACACACTAATCTAATAAAACACACACACACACACACAACCACCCTAGCGGTGGCCGATGGTGGCTCGTGGTGGCGGTGGCTATTCTCGGACTTCCACCTACACAAAACACACCCAACACACGATTTCGGTTTGTTCAAGAGTCCAGCCACCCACCTGGTGGCTCACGGCGGCGGGGGCAGCTGATTCACTATAGCAGCGACGCTGGAAAGTGGAAGGAATGGCGGCAGGCGGCGGAATTGCAATGACAGCCACCACCTTACGGTGGTGGCAGCGGTTTTCTTGATTCATGTGAGTAAAATAACGCACATACTCTCCGATTAGCTCCATAAACGGCCCTTAAAGGCAACACATATGCATTTAGCCACCTACAAGGTGGCATGACATCGTCGGAACGCTACTGAAAGGGAGACCAACGGCGGTTACAGCCCTCAACAGCTAGAAAAATGGATGAAGGAGATGGGAGATAGTCTCACCGAGTATTCCGATCGCACACGACTCGTGCTCGCCAGTCACAGCTCCGCCTTCATTCTTGGTGGAGCTTCTCCAGCCGTTCACGACTTCACCGGAGGCGGCAGAGGAGGTTATGGTGGCGTAGCAGCAATGAACCGGGAAGAGGGAGACTTCGCGACAACAACAACCATGCTCCAGCTCCTCCGACAGCGACAGTCGTAATGTAACAGTAGCGGTTGGCGTCTCCCGATGGTCTTCAATGTTTCCGGTGACGAGGACTACCCTGGTCGTGCTAGGCGGTCGAAAAGAAAGGGAACAAGGTGAGTGGTGGCGGTGCCAGAGACGAAGGGGAAAGCATAAGGTGGAGAGGTGTGGTGGCTGAAGATGTTACGCTAGGGTTAGGGTTTGAGGGTTATATACCCGACACATTCCAAACTTATTGCCATAATGACAACTATGGTCCCTCCTTCCATAAATAATTTCGAAAGTAATCCAATATTTACCCTTCCTACCCTGGCTTTGGAAATCTTCTTCAAATTAAATCCGATAATTACCATTTAAACCCTCAACATTAAAATCCTTTACATCTTAGGTATAAAATTTACAAAACAGTCCCCAATATCTTAATTATGACATAATCAGTCCTTCCACCTCATTTCCTTTTAAATTAAATCCAAATAACTACCACGGAGCCCCTGTCTTCATAAATAATTATAAACCGAGTCCAGAACTTACACTTTTAACCCTCAACTTCTAAATTGTGCCAATTAACTCCTCGAAACCAACACCCTGCATATATAATTATTGATTTTAGGGCTACCATACAATTATCAATTTATTTATTTATTTAATAAATAAACGGGGTGTTACACTATCATACTACATAACTCATACATAAACATATAGGGATGTCGTGGACTCCCTCCAGGGTCTTACTCCTATGTGTCACTGGCTCCCCCACATGGTCTTAACTACTTGCCATGGGCTCCCCCACATGGTCTTATATCCAACTGCCACGGGCTCCCCCTGGGGTCTTCACATATCCAGTCAATAAGTACTAGCACATTCTCATATACATGCATACCAGACATATCAGTAGTGAATCCACAATAAACACTACAACTAACTAAATGGGTCGGCCTTGGTGCCTTCGACCCATTGGTATGGTGATGAGAATGTTGCACCGATAAGATAAGTCCAAACTCGCAACTCCAACTCAACTGCCCACAACCACCATGTGACTAACTTTGTCAAAATCCCGAAATACCAAAAATACCCTTATATTCCAACTTGGTCAACTATGGTCAAAGTCAAGGTCAACAGTCCATGTTGACCCCAACTCGTCGAGTGCAACTAGAAACTCGTCGAGTTCCTTCAGAGTCCATAAAACCGAAAACTCGAGTCAACTCGCCGAGTTACCTGAGTAACTCGTCGAGTTCTTTAGTGTCCAGGAGACCCAAAACCCTAATTAACTCGCCGAGTCATCTCACCCACTCGTCGAGTTCACTCAGAATCCAGAAGGCGGCTAAACCCTGCCCAACTCGTCGATTTGGCTATGTAACTCGTCGAGTTCCTTCAGCCCTTTTCATGTTCAGTCCTTTCCAGTTGAATCCAAGGCTCCAAACTACAGATCCAGTCCCCTAGGGTGTAATTACCACGTAAAGTTGCCAACTTTACGTGCATGCAAGGCCTCAAGAGGCTAAAACACTTAAAACTAAGCTTAGGAAGAGGTTTAGGGCCTGGAGAAAGGCCAAAGATTGATAAACTCGATGACTTTATCACTATGGGGGCCTAGAGAAGTTCAGATCTGAAGTTGCAACTTTAACTCATGCCCCTCTTCCAAAAATGGGTCAAAAGTGGCTAAAAGGAACCCTAAACTCTTGATTTGAGAGATCTAGCGAGAGAATGATCAAGGTAACAACTTTTTACCTTCAGATGGTTGCTACAACTGAGTAGATGTTGGATCTGTAAGCTCATTTTCGTTCCAAGCTCTTTAATCTTCCAGTTGTCCAAGAAATGCACCAAACACACACACTTTAGCCTTACACTCACTCAATATGGAAGGTTAACTCGATTAGGGTTTTCCTTTACAGCGCCTACTCGTCGAGTTGGGCCCCCCACCTCGTCGAGTAGACCCTCCATTCCGCATCCAAAATGATCCCTACTCGACGAGTTGTAGCTCCCCAACTCGTCGATTCGCAGTCCAAAACCCTAAAATGTTAGAGAAATAAATAATACCTAAAACAAGGGTTACATCTATTTTAAGGGTTGGGAAAAAAATCCACCAACCAATAATGGCTGGACACTTGTCGTGCGGGGAGGGGGGTGGAGGTGGGGGCACGTGTCAGCTCCTGGAGAGGCCACATGGCTGAATTTTCCTTTTCTTTTTTATTTTAATCTTTTTGTTTTTGTCAACTATACCCTCAAAACAATTAACTTTCCCCGGAAATTATCAAAATCTCGCAATTAATTACGAAAATGTCATATTATCTCGCGAGATTTTAACGATAAATTAAATCAAATCCTGGCCATTTATTTTTTCAATCTTAAGGCCAAAAAGTGTCCTCACTGTTCCTACCATTTTTTAAGTTTCTACCCGATCCTATATATATATATATATATATATATATATATATATATATATATATATATATATATGTATATATATATATATATATATATATATATATATATATATATATATATATTGTAACACTCCGATGTGAGGTACTTCTAAATTAAATCCTTTAATTCATTTATGTTGCATTTTGGTCCAAAGTTCAAGAAATGTATGCAAAAGGGCCTCAATGGCATTGTTGTAATTTTGGCCTTCGGAATACGCCATGCGTACATGGTGTACACTGGGCATACATGCCGGATATGGATACCCTAATTTTTAAGGTTTGGTTGGTATTTAAGCACTCTTATGGCCTCATTTCCTTCACCTTATCAGCCTCCACCCTCTCATACGTGTTTTTAACCCTAGAACCATCTTGAGGAGCCATTTCTAAGCTTGTGTGTGTTTTGGGGCTCTTGAAGAAGGAAAAAAGAGGACACCACATTGAAGGAGTGAAGCTCTCTAGATCTAGGATCACACCACCTTTTTGACACCATTTTGAGGTATCAAGTTTTGAACTTAGTGTGCTTTCTTGTAGATCTTGTTCCGGGTTAGTTTTAGGTTCTTTTTGTACCAAATGTGGTGTTTAAGGAACAAAACATGTTCTTGAACCATTAAGTTGTCCTTTTAGACCCTTGGGAGGGTCTTGAGTCATAAAAATGGGTTTCAAATGGTTGGTTTTGCTCCATGCATCTTGTAGAATTTCTTAATGGATTAACAAGTTGAGATAGCACTTAATGGGCATGTAAAGTCATAAAGTTGGAAACTTTATGACTCTAGAGTGTATTTTAGCCTTAGATATGAAATCTGGATGTAAGTGCTTAAGCCACTAAGCACTTAATGAGTTTTAAAGTTGGTGAGAGTACATCACGCGTACTCGGAGTACGCCCTGTGTACAAGGTCAAACACCCCGATGGTGGTCAACATGTGAGGATGGAGTACCCCCCACGTACTCGCATAGGGTCAATTCAGTCGAGTTGGCTCGGTTGGGTTAGTTGGTTTGACTAGTTGACTTTGACTTTGATTGACTAAGTTTGACCAAGTTTAACCTTAAGAGTATTTTGGGGATTTGAGATTCTAACTGAGATTGGTCATTTGGCTGGATTAGGAGGCGGTTGGAGCTGATACTCAGAGTTGAGTCCTAATTAGTTTTTGTCTAGTTTGCGAGGTGAGTTTTGCTCACTGTATTTGTAGGTCGAAGGCACCAAGGCCGGCCCATTGATTTGATATCCTGATATTCACTGATATGCTAAGTATAGAATAGATATGCATGTTTATGATAATTCTTGATATGCTAGTCTGGTAGATCTGTAGGACTACCTGCAATTATGTTTGAATGATTATTTGGATATGATATTATCTGTTATATGTCGACATATTGTGTGGGGTTGAGGTTGTACTGCTCCGTGTGGTAGCTACCAAACCCTGGAGCATTCCAGATATAAGCTGAGGGCCGGGTAGGGCATTCTAGACTCATACCGAGGGCTCACGATCATTCTAGATACAAACTGAGGTCCGGGCGGTATGCTAGACTCATACAGAGGGCTTGATGGGAATTCAGTCCGAGGACTGATTTGGTCAGGGAGCAAGCCAGACATAAGTTGTGGGCCCTGAGTGCAAGCCAAACTTATGTTGTGGGCTCAAGGGTAATCTAGTCTTTTAGTTGTGGACCCATTGCATGCTGTTATTGTTTATATGTTATTTGGTTATGTGTTGGTATTTTGTGGGAACTCACTAAGTGTTGGCTTATAGTTTTGGTGTTATGTTTCAGGTACTTCAGATGACCGCGGGAAAACGAAGGCGTTACCGTACACATCCTCTTGTTATGATCTATAATTTCGGGATAACTCTGATGTTGGAAATGTTTTGAAAACTATTTTGTAAACACTTTATGGTTTTGGGTTGTATTTAAAAAGTTTAAATTTATCATGATTTTTATGGATGTTACAAGTTGGTATCAGAGCCTTGGTTTGAGTGAATTCGAGGAACACTCATGTGAATCGAGTCTCAAACTAAGGAAAAAGATTTTAAAAAAGATTTTCAAATTGTTTTCAAAATAATCAAAGAGGATGCGATGTGTACGATCTGTCGGAGCCAGTAAGTAGACCCCAAATTACTACACTGTTATTCGATCTTATGATATGTTAGAACAAAATGCTAGTGATAGGGTAGGGATCTTTAGGAATTGCATGATAGAATTGTCTGATTATATGATGTCTGATAGCCTAGGGTTCTTCCTTATATGAAATTGACATCATTACTATAGTTGCTTAGTGTATGCATCATAGTTATACATAACTAAGATTCTATAGCCTGAGAATTTTTGGTTTGGCCTTCTTTCCTGTTCTTGTTTGATGAAGTGTTTAGGGTAGGATAAGATATTTGACTGACAATAGGGTCCAGTGTTATGTATGATTAGCATACACGAGTGTTGCAGGGTTGGTGGAAGTTTCATGGATGAGTTGTGTGGGGTCAGCCGACCAGTTTCGTGATGTTTAGCCTTCCTCTAAGGAGTGAGTATTGAGTGTATGCGTCTTCTAGTGTGTATTGTTAGGGTTGTTGTGGTGATCATTGACAAAAATACGGGTAGGTATGGAAGGTAGTATGGGCCCGTACTACTGGAAGCACATGACCCATACGCGTAACAGGGAAGTCACAACCCCTAAGGCTTTGTCAGGAGTTGGTTCCCTTGGTATAATTTGCATGTATTCTGATATCTCTCTGGTTTATTTTCAGTATGGTGATGATGCGACGTTTTGAGGCAGGATCCCGATTCTGGCCATTCCGGATTGGCCAGAATGGGTCGGCTGTGTACGAGGACAGGATTAGGGAGATCCTTCAGGAGGAGGTTGTTATGCATTTTCGGGCACAGTTTACAGAGATGTTTAGGTCTATTAATACCGCCATGGTAGAGTACTTTGATGAGCAGTATGATGCCCTCTCTGAGACTGTTGCTGCTGCAACCACCGCAACCATTTCCGTTGTTGGCGTTGGTACTGGGAGGGTTTTCCAGTATCGGGACTTCGACAATACGAAACCCATGACTTTCGACGGAGTTCAGGATCCAATCATAGCCATGAGGTGGTTGTGTGACATTGAGGGGTGCTTCTTCACTTGCTCTTGCCCATCTGACCAGAAGGTCAGGTGCGCTCTGAACCTTCTGAGGTCCGAAGCGAAGGATTGGTGGAGACATGTTACCAGCTCGTATTCTCCTGAGTAAAGGACTGTAGTGACTTAGGAACAGTTCTCGAAGATGTTCCATTCTAGATATATATATATATATATATATATATATATATATATATATATATATATATATATATATATATATATATATATATTCCACTGGTGGAACGTGAGAGGTTGGCTCAGGAGTACTTGGACTTGAGACAGAGGACGAATTCGGTGACTGAGATCACCAAGATGTTCACGGAGAGAGCCATGTCTTGTCCTAAGTTTACTGCTTCTGAGCAAGCTCATATGACCCGTTACTTGAGCATGCTCAAGACGGACATCAGACAGTTTGTATCCACTCAACGTTATGGTTCATTGTTGGAGTTGCAGGAGGCCGCCAGGTGGCATGAGATGTAGATGGGCTCCAGTCGAGGGAGTAAAGACCAAACCCGGCGCAGTCGCAGCCTGTGCCGAAGCGGTTCAAGGCCGCTGATGTCAGACCTGGGGGTCGGAAGGGCTGCACTTGTGGGAAGTTTGGCAAGGTTCATGAGGGTGCTTTCCGATCATCTTCTAGGTGCCACAATTGTGGTCGGTAGGGCCATATGGCGAGTGATTGCCGCCAGAAGGCCCCAACATTCAGCTCCAGGATTTGTTACCACTACGACCAGGTTGGCCATGTGAAGTTCAGCTGTCCCTCGCTTGCTGCTAGGCCGGCACAGGCTCCAACACCGGCTACTCTGAGGATCACGGATGGGATTCAGGGCAGGGCGGATCCCCCAAGGGCTCGAGGTTGTGCTTTCCAGCTCACGGCAGAAGAGGCCAGGTCGGCGCCAGACGTCGTGTCCAATATATTTCTATTTATTATTCTATTGATTATGTTTTATGTTATGCTCATGTATATTAGACGTGGAAATAGAGCGGGTATTGACCCTGATCCGATCCAAACCCGTAAGAATTATATGGGTTTGGAGCATAGTTTTTGATTCGTTTACCCGTTAACGATCCATACCCACTAACCCTTTTATTAAATGGGTCAGTATGGATCATCACCGATCCGCTCCATTTATAACCCGCCCCATATAAAATTTAGAATTATACATTTATATTTTATACAACTTAACGTTTAATTTAATTCTAATCAAAAGCCCAAAAGGAAAAGGCCAAAGAAAAAACTGGTTTTACCTAGGAATCGATAAGTCGATTTCTAAAGTTATAGACTTCTATCAAGAATTATAATGTCATTCAATTTCTATTCATCAAGAAATCGTCATATCCATTTATAATTCAATAAATCATTTTTTAACATGAAAAAATTTGGCAATTGCTATCCGCTATCACTACAACCGACAGTCATAAATTAATTCAAAGTTGTTGCAATAGTGATTTTTAATTCCAATGGAAATTCCTCGAGTGTGTAATGTCATTTTCTAAATCAATTTTTTATTTATTTAAAAAAATGTTATTTTAAGTATTAAGATATAGTATACATTTTTTTATTTAAGAAATTTTATTTTATGAATTAATTAAAATGTGTTTCATTATTTAAAAAACTTTTGGGTTACGGAGCTGGTTTAGATATTCATTGATTCGGAAGATAAGGGCATGGGTCTGATTATTTAAAACCCTGCGGGTTATAGAACAGGTTTGGATCGGATTTTAAAATTTGTTAAAAGGGTTTGGATCAAGGCCAATTTGCTCCAAACCCGCTCCATTGCCAGGTCTAATGTATATGCTCCTAATAGGTACGTTCTTAGTGAACTCTTTTCCCGATCTTGTGTTATTTGAATCAGGCGCGAGTCAGTCCTTTGTATCTCGATCTTTCAATATGGATTTTGATATGCCTATTGGGGATTTGGAGTGTCCGTTGCGAGTTTCCATCACTAACGAACACAGGGTTTCTGCATCTGCAGTATATCAGGGTTGTGTGTTGGAGATCTTCGAGGTGCCTTATCGGATTGATTTGATCCCTATTCCCATGGGGAATGTATGCGTGATAGTGGGTATGGACTGGCTGAGCAAGTTCGGTGTCATGATTGATTATGAGGGCCAGCGAGTGGTAGTTCGAACCCCAAGTGGGGGAGAACTGGTTATCTATGGGGACGACACTGGGGTTGGTTCAGGGTTTTGTTCGGCAGCCAAGGCTCATCAGTATATTCAGCACATGTGTACAGGTTACTTGGCTTATGTGGGTTATACTAGGGTTGGGGATCTAATTTAAGTTTCCGAGGTTCTAGTTTTCAGGAAGTTTGCGGATGTATTCTAGGAGGAGTTGCCCGATGTGCCTCCTGAGAGGCAGGTTAAGTTCAGGATTGATCTTGTGCCAAGTGCGTCCCCGATTGCCAAGGCCTCGTACCGCTTGGCACCACTTGAGATGCAGGAGTTGTCATCTCAGCTGCATGAGCTGCTAGGCAAGCAGTTCATCAGACCGAGCAGTTCTCCGTGGGGAGCGCCGATATTGTTCCTCAAGAAGAAGGATGGTTCACACTGAACGTGCATTGATTATCGGGAGTTGAACAAGTTAACGGTGAAGAACCGTTATCCGCTTCCGCGGATTGATGACCTCTTCGATCAGTTGCAGGGTGCATCTTGGTTCTCCAAGATCGATCTGAGGTATGTGTATCATCAAATGAGAGTGAGAGAGGAGGACATGGAGAAGACCGTGTTTCGGACTCGTTATGGGCATTACGAGTTCGTTTTGATGCCATTTGGGCTCACCAATGTGCATGTTGTATTTATGGATCTAATTAATCGAGTATGCAGGCCGATGCTCGATCGATTAGTTATTGTGTTTATCGATGATATTTTGGTGTATTCAAAGACCAGAGAGCAGCATGAGGAGCACCTTCGATAGCTTTTGGGGTTTTTGAGGTGAGAACGACTTTATGCCAAGTTCTCAAAGTGTGAGTTTTGGTTACAAGAGATCTAATTCCTGGGACAGCTCGTTAACCAGGATGGGATTTTGGTCGATCCGGCCAAAATAAGGCTGTGATGCAGTGGAGTTTCCAAAATCTCCTTCATATATCATGAGTTTCTTGGGTTTGGTAGGGTACTATCGTAGATTTATTCAGGACTTCTCTAAGATTACAGTACCCATCACTCGTCTGAATAGGAAGGGGGTGGATTTCTGATGGGGCCCTGAGTAACAGTCGGCATTTGAGACTCTTCGACAGAGGTTATGTGAGGCCCTGATATCAATCCTCCAAGAGGGAGTCGAGGATTTTGTGGTATTCTATGATGCATCCATCACTGGTTTAGGGGCGGTACTCATGCAAAGAGGACGGGTGATTGTTTATGCTTCGCGGTAGTTAAAGCCGTATGAAACACGATATCCCATTTATGACCTAGAGTTGGGGGTAGTGGTTTTAGCCCTCAAGATTTGGAGACATTATCTTTATGGGGTCCGTTGTACGGTTTACATGGATCACAAGAGTTTAAGGCATCTTATGGATTAGCTAAACCTGAACATGAGGCAGCATATGTGGGTGGACGTTGTCAAGGATTATGACTGCGAGATCCTTTACCATCCGGGTAAAGCGAATATGGTGGTCAATGCTTTGAGCCACAAGTCGGCGGGGTCTTTAGTCGGAGAGATGTGTATGAGGATATCCGTGGATTCCCCACTTTTGGGATTGATCAGATAGGCCTAGGTGGAGGGGGTTCGGAAAAAGAACTGGAAACAGGAAAGGATCAGAGGTGAGATTGACAGATTTGTTGCGGATAGTCGAGGGTTATTGACCCGATGTAGTCGGGGTTGGGTTCCAGTTTCTGGTGGGGTCAGGCAGATTGTATTAGAGGAACCTCATAATTCTCACTTTTCTATACACCCGGGAGCCACCAAGATGTACCGGGATTTGAGATTGAGTTACTGGTGGTCGTGTATGAAGATGGAGATAGCCTGGTATGTTGAGAGATGCTTGACCTGTAGGATGGTCAAGGCTGAGCATCAGAGGCCGCATGGCAAGCTGCAGCCTCTTCAGGTTCCCATGTGGAAGTGGGAGTAGATCACCATGGATTTCATCACCAAGTTGCCGAAGACGACAAAGGGTTTTGATGTTATATGGGTCATCATGGATCGATTGACCAAGAGTGCCAAATTTTTGGCCATCCGGGAGAGCTCTTCGGCCGAAAAGTTGGCCAATGTTTATGTCCGGGAGATTGTTGCTTGCCATAGGGTTCCAGACTCTATTGTTTCTGACCGAGATGTTCGGATCACTTCCCGTTTATGGAAGAAGTTCCACGAGGAATTGGGCATGAGGTTGCATTTCAGCACTGCTTATCATCCGCAAACCGACGGCCAGAGTGAGCAGACGTTACAGACCCTTGAAGATATGTTGTGGGCATGTGTTATTGATTTTGGTGGTAGTTGGGATTCCTACCTACCTCTTGCAGTGTTCTCCTACGATAATAATTATCACTCCAGCATTGGTGCTCCGCCTTTCGAGCTCTTGTATGGTCGGAGATGTCATACCCCGATTTGTTGGGGGGAGGTTGGTCACTGGGTTATGGGAAGGACCGAAGTAGTCCTTCAGACTAAGGATCTTATTCAGCAGATCAAGCAGAGATTGCAGACCGCTCAGAGGCGGCAGAAAAGCTATGTCGACCCGTGCCGATCCGAGTTGGAGTTTCAGGTCGGTGATATGGTATTACTGAAGGTCTTACCTTGTAAAGGTGTGATACGCTTCAGAAGAGGGGGGAAGTTAGGTCCCCAGTATATTGGGCCTTTTCGAGTGATTTCCAGGGTTAGCAAGGTCGCTTACAGGTTGGATCTACCTGAGGAGCTCAATTAGATTCACAGCATTTTACATGTTTCGCAGTTGCGAAAGTGCATATTGGATGATGAGGCAGTGGTCTCCTTGGATGATATTCAGGTCGATGAGCGCCAGAACTTTGTTGAGAGGCCGGTAGCTATTTTGGAGAGAAAGATGAATGTCTTGCGCAACAAGCAGATACCTTTGGTAAAGGTACAGTGGCAACATCGGAGAGGCTCCGAGTGGACCTGGGGAGCCAGTGGCTAAGATGCTGGAGCGTTATCTTGAGTTATTCGCCACGGCAGACTTCGAGGATGAAGTCTAGATCAAGTCGGGGAGGATTGTAACACCTTGATGTGAGGTACTTCTAAATTAAACCCTTTAATTCATTTATGTTGCATTTTGGTCCAAAGTTCAAGAAATGTATGTAAAAGGGCCTTAATGGCATTGTTGTAATTTTGGCCTTCGGAGGATGCCATGCGTACGTGGTGTACGCTGAGCGTACTAGGGAGCGCCCTAGTACGCTGGTCGTACTTGGCAGATAAGGAAACCCTAATTTTTAGGGTTTAGCTGGTATTTAAGCACTCTTATGGCCTCATTTCCTTCACCTTATCAGCCTCCACCCTATCATACGTGTTTTTAACCCTAGAACCATCTTGAGGAGCCATTTCTAAGTTTGTGTGTGTTTTGGTGCTCTTGAAGAAAAATGAAATAAGAGGAGACCACATTGAAGGAGTGAAGCTCTCTAGATCCAGGATCACATTACCTTTTAGGCACCATTTTGAGGTATCAAGTTCCGAACTTGGTGTAGTTTCTTATAGATCTTGTTTTGGGTTAGTTTTAGGTTCTTTTTGTCCCAAATGTGGTGTTTCATGAACAAAGCATGTTCTTGACCCATTAAGTTGTCCTTTTAGACCCTTGGGAGGGTCTTGAGTAATAAAAATGGGTTTCAAATGGTTGGTTTTGCTCCATGCATCTTGTAGAATGTCTTAATGGATTAAGAAGTTGATATAAGCACTTAATGGGCATGTAAAGTCATAAAGTTGGAAACTTTATGACTCTAGAGTGTATTTTAGCCTTGGATTTGAAATATGGACGTAAGTGCTTAAGCCATTAAGCACTTAATGAGTTTTGAAGTTGGTGAGAGTATGCCTCGCATACTCAGAGTACACCCTACGTACGAGGTCAGCCACTCTGATGGTGGTCAACATGCGAGGATGGAGTACGCCCAACGTACCTTCGGAGTACTCCCCGTGTACTTGCATTGGGTCAATTCGGTTGAGTTGACTTAGTTGACTTAGATGGTTTGACCAGTTGACTTTGATTGACCATGTTTGACCTTAAGGGTATTTTGGGTATTTAAGATTCTAATTGAGATTGGTTCTTTAGCTGGATTAAGAGGCAGTTGGAGCTGAGACTCAGAGTTGAGACCTCATCAGTTTTTGTCCAGTTTGTGAGGTGAGTTTTCATCACTGTATTTGCGGGTCGAAGGCACCAAGGCCGGTCTATTGATTTGATATCATGGTATTCAGTGATATTCTGGAATAGGTATGTATGTTTATGCTAGTTCTTGATATTCTAGTCTGGTAGATTTGTAGGACTACTTGTGATTCTATCTGCATGATTATCTGTATATGGTATTATCTGTTATATGTCGAAATATTGTGTGGGGTTGAGGTTGTACTGCTTCGTGAAGTAGCCAACAAACCATGGAGCATTCCAGATATGAGTTGAGAGCCGGGTAGGGCATTCCAGACTCATTCTGAGGGCTCACGAGCATTCCAGATACGAGTTGAGGACCGGGCGGTATGCCAGACTCGTACTGAGGACTTGATGGTAATTTAGTCCAGGGACTGATCTGGTCAGGGAGAAAGCCAGACATAAGCTGTGGGCCCCGAGGTCAATCCAGACTTATGCTGTGGGCTTAGGTGTAATCCAGTCTTTTAGCTATGGACCCATTACATGTTGTTATTATATATATGTTATTTGGTTATGTGTTTGTATTTTGGGGGAACTCAGTAAACGTTGGCTTACAGTTTTGGGTTATGTATCAGGTACTTCGGATGACCGCGGGAAGGCGAAGGCGTGACCGTACACATCCTCTTGTAATGATCTATGATTTTGGGAAACTCTGATGTTGGAAATGTTTTGAAAACTATTTTGTAAACACTTTAAGGTTTTGGGTTGTACTTAAAAAGTTTAAATTTATCATATATATATATATATATATATATATATATATATATATATATATATATATATATATGTTCATTTGTAACTAATAAGTATTGTGTAACCGTGTAACTCAACCTGACAATTAGATCAATGAAAATCAGAATGATTTTTGAGTGCATGAAAAAACAAATTATTAAATATTTTATTCAAATAAAATGTCGAAAAGGGTATTATGGACATTTTATGTATTCTTATTTTAGGAAATTTCAAATTTTGTGAGATCTTGTTTGACTTATTTTATCAGGTTTGAAAAACTTTTGGAAATATACGAAGGCATTAATCAAAGTATTAACTTCATTTTGAAATTTTATTAAAGAATACAATTTTCATTCTTAAAATTATAAGGAAAGAAATGTTGTTGTTTTTCAAAGAATAGGTTGGAACATAGAAATTTTTTACATCAAAACACAGTATAAAATATACCGATTTATAACAATCCTAAAAGAATACACGTCATTTCATTCATCAAATAGCAACTTCATTGTTAAAATAATATGTCGGGATATAATATTCACATCAAATTCAATAAAAACTCTACTGAAGTATAACCATTCCAAAAAAGAATTACAATATTCATCAAAAAAACATTTCATTCTTGAAAGAATACGCAATAACATGCTTCATTTTTTTAAAAATATCATTCTTTCTTGAAAAATACTCTTCATTCTTGAAAGAATGTAGTCATTTTTTAAATATCGTCTCTTGTTCTATTTCTCTACAAATCAACCCAACCAAAGGCTGTATAAAAAACAAAAATATTTATACGCAATAATGAAATACGGCCAGAATTAAAATGAATGAACCTGTTTAAAAAAACTATGATTTTAATTTACCTAAAAAAACTTAGATGCAAATGATTCCATAATGAACATGAGCATAAAACTCCACTCTATAATACTTTGATTATTCCATCAGCAACAATGAATCATTATTAAAAAAAATGAATTTTATTTTTCTATCACAAAATCATATGTAATAATCAATGCAATATTAAAAACTTAGAGCAATATCATTTGCTGGATGCAAATAAAATATAAGCTAAAGGCACCAATATGTTTCCATAGATTTATAAATCATGAGAACTCACTATATGAAAGGAGTTAAGGCCAAAATATAAGAAATAAAGATTGGAGTGTAAACGTTGAACATGGTTTATGTATCTTTTTTTTCTGTTATTTCCATCTTAAACCGGTAGTGCAGCTGAGCAACATCAACAGTGTAAATCAAGATGGAGGTATTCGGCTGCGTTGATGGTGGTCCGACAATGGAAATCACACACGAAGGAGAAACAGAAATCAAAAGAATCGAAAATCAATGACCAAGGGAAGAATCAGAATTCAGTAACATATTCAAAGGAAGCATGTCAAGCAAATAAGAAGGAGAATAATCAAAACTCAGATATTTACAAACCTTTCACGAAAATGGGAAGAATCAAGATCGCGGGGAATGATTGCGTCGACTATGAGAAGTTGGTGGTCATCGGCAGCGCCATCATCTCCAGTTTAAGAGATCGACGCCAGAAAAACGGGGAGGGGATGGGGAATTATTGTAGAGGAATTTAGACGGCTAGGGTTCAAGAGAGTCAGATGTATATACATGAGAGACGTGAGAGAGATGGAGATAACTGATATATATCTAAAATTAATTAGCCTAATATTTAGGAAGAGGAATATTCTATACCAAAACTACTCTTTAATAATTAATTAAAAATCAAAAAAATATTTAATTAATGATTGGCTGAAATTGAGTTACATATTTACACAATAGTTGTTCATATATATATATATATATATATATATATATATATATATATATATATATATATATATATATATATATATATATATATATATATATATATGGCTTTGTTCATGTGTTTTTTATATTTATTGTGTGTTAGAATACACCAATAGCAATTTAAATAATTATTTAATTAAATAAAGATAAATATTAAATGATTTCTATAATTATATTTATATTAAATAATATTCATAATTATAACTCTCTTTTTTATGGAAACTATTTAAATTATCATTAATGTCAGTAATAACATTCTTTCAGAATGAATTCACATCTAGGTTTTCATGTATGAGTTCGTGTTTTGTTTATAGACACACTCACTTAAAATACAACAAAGTTGCATGGAATATGAAGAAATAGAGTGTATTCTACTAGAATACACTCTCATTCTGTTAGAATATACTCTTATTCTTCTAGAATAAATTTCATTCTACTAGAATACACTCTCGTCCTCCATGTTCTAAGCTACTTTGTTGTATTTTTGAGTGAGTGGGCTATGAAACAAAATACGAACTCATACATGAAAAACTAGATGCGAATTCATTTTGAAAAAATATTATTGCTGATATTAATGGCGAATTTAATTAGTTTCCATAAAAAAAATTATAATTATGAATATCATATAATATATATATATATATATATATATATATATATATATATATATATATATATATATATATATATATATATATATATATATAGGGAAAAGTTCAATAGAGAACCATAATTATTGGTTCTCCAAGGAACCAATTTTTTTTTCAAGCTCTAGAGCTTATTCTTTATCGAAAAAAAAAACTAAAAATATCTAAATTCATAACATAACATTGTGGATGTTAAATATATTTTTCGGATTCACCGTGTGAATTTAGATTCACATTGTGAATTTTAAAATATTCACATTGTGAATTTGATGATTTTTTTTTCCGAATTTGATGTCATTGAAAAAATGATAAAAAGTTATGAATTTCTGTATTTTTAGTTTTTTTTTTTATAAAAAATAAGTTCTAAAAGTTGAAAAAAAAGATTGGTTCCTTGTTTAATTATGGTTCTCTATTGAACCTCACCCTATATATATATATATATATATATATATATATATATATATATATATATATATATATATATATATATATATATATATATGGATCTATCTTCATTTAACTAATTAATAATTTATTTTTTACTAAAGTTTTATTGGTGCATTCTAGCACACAATAAATATGAGAAACATTTGAACCTAACTCTCTCTCTCTCTCTCTCTATATATATATATATATATATATATATATATATATATATATATATATATATATATATATATATAAAATGGTGGAGAGAGAGAGACTATAGGATGGGGGTGTAGGTTAAGTGAGGGCCTAATTTATATTTTTAAATAAACAAAACAATCAAATAAACAAATAAAATCTAATAGTCTTTTCAAGTTTGATAAAGAAAAATTTTACAATGAAAATAAATCATAACAATATCCATAATGAAAGTTAATGCATTGTGTCAAAAGACATTAATAAAACAAATAAATCATCAAACCATATCGACAAAATTTGCAATTTCCTCTTTAATGTTTTGGTAAATGGCATAAAAGTTATTAATTTTTCATTTTTTTTTATTTTGACATCGTGTAGTTTTTGTTAGAGTTAAGTCACTATATTTGTAATTTGTTGAAATTCTGACCAATTGAACAGTTTGTTGTAGGCCATCCAGATGTCACTCCTGACGTGACATGATGACATGTAGAAACGAAAAAAAGTGGCGCAAATACACTATTGTTTTTGCGATTTTGGCACTAAATTTTCAATCTTTTCCCATTTTGACACTAAGTTTTCGATTTTATTCAATTTGCAACATAAATGAACTAAACATATGCGAAGACATAATTGCTCCATTTACCCTATAATATAATATAATGTATATATAGTAGATTAAAAAAAGAATATAAACGAATTAAACATGTGTAAACACATAATTGCTCCATTTTGTGTACTTGGTTTTCTTTTTCTTTTCAAACTCATTACCAATATCCTCAAATTGTTTTTCATCACTTTCTTCCAACCACCCAAGAACCACAAAAACTACAGTTCATGTGCTATCATCACCGGAGAAACTGACGACATCAACAATGCATTTGCCTTCCAACTAGCTCAAAAGGGTCTTCACCTAATCTTGCTTAGCAAAAATCTATCCAAGCTTAAAGAAGTTTCTGATTAGATTGTATCGGTGCACCTAACCACCAAGATCAAGATTTTCAGTGTGGATTTTTCTGGCGAGAATACGGTGGCTGGAGTTAGGGAGATGCATAAGGTGATCTATGGTGAACAACCATCCGTAGGAATTTTGGTGAATAATGGCGGGGTGACTTAACATGTGGCTAGGTTTTTTTCATGAGGTTGAAGAAGAAGTTTTGGATGAATGTGATGAAAGTGAATGTGATAGGTAAGAGTTTGGTAAAAAGAGTTGTGATTGAAGGAATGGTTGAGAGGAAAAAAAGGTGTTATTATTAATCTTGGTTCGGGTGCTGCCATTGTTTTACCTTCACATCCTCTCTATGTGATATATGTTGCTAACAAAGCATAAGTTGGTCATTAATTGTCACTTTCATTCTTTAATTCGATCCATGATTCTCGCTTTCTATTTTAAGATCAAATTAAAGGCATATATGGTTTAATTTTGAGTCAAGAAACATGCAATAGGAATGTTTTTATGACCAAAACGCAGGCATGATTTTAAGTTATGAAAATAAGTTAGTTACATACACAAGGCAAGGTTAGAGAAACAAGGGAGGAAGGAAAATGTAGCGCCCGCAGATTCGGGCTAGACAATTAAAAAAATAAGCGATAATTTTTTTTTTGATTGAAGGTTATTTATGATAAATAACCTTAACCAAAATTATAGTATATGTAGCAAGGATTTTGTACATATGAAGAACTATGAAATCCGACTTCGTATGAAGAAGTTATGCTTCTTCAAAGTTTCACGATTAAACCAACACCGTAGTGTGCATCGTAAAAAGTGAATTTTAGATAGATTGCTTATTAGCCTAACTAATCTAAATGAAAGTCGTAGTAATCATAAAATCGAGAGTGTGGATATAAAGAACATCCAAATCTAACTTCACATCAGGAAGTTATGATTTTTCGAAGTTTCAGCGCAGCAGTACAGGCGCAAAAATTGAAATTCAAATCGGTTGTATGTTAGCCGAAACAATCTAAATGAGAATTGAAGATCTCATGAATATGAGTCTGTCAATATAAAGACAGTCGAGAACGGAGTATGTATGAAAGAGATGAATTTCACACAAACTTTAAAAGCCTAAACCGGTCTAAATATGAAATTTAGTTAGAGAATTAGTTATTGAGGCCTTAATGAAAGTTGTAGAGCTCGTCAAGAGGATTCCAGGGATATAAAGAATGTTGAAAACGGAGCTCGTATGTGAAAGTTATGGTCGTCCAAAGATCTGCAAAAAATACACTAGGCTTATGACGTGGCACCACCTGGTAGCACCACGTGGCGTGGTCAGGTAGCCGACTCCTTCGGGAGACATGTTGACGCGGCACCATATAAAGCTGACACGTGGCTCTCTAAGATTTGTAAATGTGGCCTCCTTATATAAGGATGAGGTGGGAGGATACGGTTGCGACACGTGGCGAAAGGGGGGGGGGTGGAGCCAGTATGGCCTATGGGCGCGGCGCGCGCGTCTTGCAGTATAAATAGTCCTTCGATTTTCTTCATTTCCCACACATTTTCACTCCCATCTTTCTCTGAAAACTCCCTCCTACTAAATCTCAAATATTTATAGTATCTAGGATATTTTTAGCTAAACTTTGGGGAATCTGAAAGCCCAACAAGTAGAATCTTTTGGATCAAGATTCTGCCCACATAATTTCCCGGCTTTCTTTAAAATCCTTGTAATTTAAGCTACACTTATTTTATTTCAAGGGTAACTTATATTCATATTCATAGTCATTATTATGAACCTATAAAAAAGAATTATCAGTGATTCCAAGTCATTATACTGATTGGTCTACTTACGGAAATGATGTCTAGACTGGATTTAATGAGGTGTTTAAAGTGGGATTTCCAAACAGTATACTTTGTATACCAAACGGACCCTACCTTCGATATGATCCTACCTGGTTGCTCGTTACTTGATAGATCTTGATGTGGACATTGGGATTAGTGAGGAATCTAGACTATCATTAGTCATGATGAATATAAGACTAACACTTTGTGATATTCGTACCGAGGTCACATCAAAAGGAAAATCTAAGGTATTAGGCGAAGCTCTGCCAAAGTCATCAGTCATCCACTATCAACATGTGAGTGCATAGTTACTTTCATCTTACACATAGATATAATGTATCCAGATAATTAAGTGTTATATGTGCCTATTATCTATGGTTAAGACCTTATGTGTTAGATAATGAAACTATATGAGCTGATTTTATTTAACCATATTTGTATTATATACTTATAGTATAATGGGTAGAAAAGGGTTATAGGAAGTAAATTATGATTAGGGATTGTAGCCAATGTGGTATTATTGTACTACTAGGGATTAGTCATCTAGTAGGGTATAGAGGACGGCCGTAGACTATTATAGACATTCATTACTAATCCGAGAGTATGGAATAGAAATAAACATTCATTACTGATCCGAGAGTATGGATTAGATATAGTCATTCATTACTGATTCGATAGTGTGGATTAGATATAGACTTTCACTACTGATCCGAGAGTATGGATTAAATATAGTCATTCATTACTGATCTGATAGTATGGATTTAATATAGACCTTCACTACTGATCCGAGAGTATGGATTAAATATAGTCATTCATTACTGATCCGAGAGTATGAAATATGTATATATATTCTTTACTGATCCTTTGGTTAAATGTTTCAAGTCATTATATAGGATCAATATGTGAGAATAGTGGGAATGGGTAAGTGGGTTATTTGATTGTTATGAAATTGTATAATTAAAGTGTATAATATTATGGGTTGAAAACCCTATGTACTTACCAGGTTTCCCAATCTGACATACTCAGTTACTTTATATCACAAGTATCAATACAAAGTTACATGGATAATGATGTTTGGACATGATGAGAGATTCGAGGAAATATAGGCCATAGTAAAAAGACATTGTAAGGCCTATAATGACTATGTTTATGCTTATATTTCTTGTATCAATTATGACATCCCATGTTTATAATAATCAATAAAAACTTTTCTTCGGAAATACTTTTTATGGGACAAACTCTGTATTTATAAATAAACTATGTTTTAAAATAAACATAGATAAACAGTCTTTTCTGGCCGTGAAAATGGGGATGTCACAAACAAAAAAGTCAGTAAAAGTACTGCATCAAGGAATAAGTGAAACCCAAAGGGTATATACTGTAACAAATTAAGGTTCTATAGTTCAAATCTTATTTACAAATATAGGATAAAAAAATTATATACAAACAAAGATTTTCATTGATGGGGGTGGAAATTGGATATGTTTATTTCATTTATGTTGCAAATTAGAGAACATCGAAAAATTAGTGTCAAAATTGGAAAAGATTGAAAATTTAGTGTCAAAATCACAAAAAAAATGAAAACATAGTGACTTTTGCGCCACTTTTTTCGCTGCTAATATGTTATCATGCCACGTCAGCAGTGACAACTGGATGACCTGAAGAAAACCGGTCAACTGGTCAGAATTGCAACAAATTGAAAACATAGTGACTTAATTGTAACAAAAAAACACGATGTCAAAATTGAAAAAAGTGAAAAGTTAGTGACTTTTGTCTCATTTACCCTTAAGTTTGTAAGTTTTAAGGTGATAAAGAGATTAATTATATTCCACCACTTATTCTATTAAAATGATGGTGGAAGTATTTAGTTTTCAATTATCAATTTTATCCTATAACGTATAAAGTAAAACATTGTAGTTGATAAAGACGCGAAAATAAGATCCGTATAAATATGGAGGGGGATAGAAATGTATGTTTACTGTTAAGCTAAGACGTACTGGTATATATAAGTCTAAGAAATCCAATATTCTCATAATGTTATTGACTAGGTTGAGATTGCGTTTAATAACCATTCAGATAAATGGGTGTGGACAAATGACTCCTTGGGAGCATTTGTCGTTAATTCAGTAAGAAAAATTATTGAGAAAAACATGTGTTATAGATGATTGTGTTTGTGTCTAGAATAATTCGATTCTCATAGAAAATAATTGTTTTATGTGGCAGACGTCTACAAAAAAATGTACTTTGGTTTCTTTTAGCAAATGTGGAGTTAGATCACATGTTACATGACAACTCTATAAATGAGATAGATGAATCGGTAGACCATCTTTTAGCTAGATGCCAATTTGCATCTTACTTATGGACATTGATATCTGATTGGTGTGATATCGATAATTCCAATATGTTGGGTTTAATTGACAATCTAGTGAAACCATATAAAGTTGGAAAATCACTATCGGGTGCGAAGCTTATATAAGCCATGTTATTTTTGAGATGTTGGTTCATTTAGAAGTATAGAAAATGCAAAACTACAACAGATCCTCTTCACCACCATTATTAGTGCTTGATGAAATCATGGAAAGTGCTTATTTATAGATCAAGCATCGGGATAACATATGTAATTTAGATTAAGAGAAATGGTGCAGTTCTCCTCATACAATGTTAAATATGTAATTGATATATTGGTAAAGTTAGTTGGGTTGTTGGTCACCTTTTAGTTGCTTGTGAGTGAGTAAATGCACACAATACTCATGATATAATATTAAACATGTCAGTAAAAATTATCAATAATGATAATAAAAGAAATAAAACGTGAGTATAGATCATTTTTGGTGACGGGGTTAGATTTTTATTTGTTGGTGTATGTAAACAATAGTAATTATAAACCATTAAACATGTTAGTAAAGATAACTTATGCTTATTGCTTAATTACATTTGTGTCTCCAAAAGTCAACAATGGTCGTGATAATATTTATAAACGGAGACTATAAGTGAACATTTATGGCTCTATAGGAAAAAAAAACATCACTATAAGCATTTTATGGTCACTGTTTAATTGCCCAATGGGTGAGTAATGTACACAATATTCACGATGTAATATTAGTTAGCAAAAGTTATCAATAATCATAATACAAGAAAGAACACATTAGTATATATCATTTTTGGTGACGTCCTAATTTTTTATTTGTCAGTGTATGTAAACAATAGTAGTGATAAACCATTAAACATGTTTGTAAGGATAACTTATCCTTACAACTTAATTACATTCGTGTCTCCAAAAGACAATAATTGTCGCGATAAAATTTATAAATGGTGAATATAAGTGAACAGTTATGACTCTATAGGAAAAAACACATCACTATAAGTATTTTACGTTCATCGTTTAATTGCCCAATGAGTGAGTAAATATACATAATATTCACGATATAATATTAAACATGCCAGGAAAAGTTATAAATAATCATAATAAAAGAAATAACACGTTAGTATACATCATTTTTGGTAACGTCCTAATTTTTTATTTTTCGGTGTATATAAACAATAGTAATGATGAACCATGAAACATGATAGTAAAGATAACTTATCCTCACATCTTAATTACATCTGTGTCTCCAAAAGTCAACAATGGTCACAATAATATTTATAAACGGTGACTATAAGTGAACATTTATGGCTCTATAGGAAAAACACATCACCATAAGCATTTTATGGTCATCGTTTAATTGTCCAATGAGTGAGTAAATGTACACAATATTCACGATATAATATTTAGCATGTCAGCAAAAGTTATCAATAATCATAATAAAAGAAATAACACGTTAGTATAGATCATTTTTGGCGACGTACTAAGTTTTTTATTTGTTGGTGTATGTAAACAATAGTAATGATAAACCATTAAACATGTTAGTAAAGATAACTTATCCTTACAACTTAATTACATTTGTGTCTCCAAAAGTCAACAATGGTCGCGATAATATTTATAAACGGTGAGTATAAGTGAATATTTATAACTCTATAAGAAAAAACACATCAATATAAGTGTATTATTCTCATCTTTTAATTGCCCAACGAGTGAGTAAATGTACATAATATTCATGATAAAATATTACACATGTCACCAAAAGTTATCAATAATCATAAGAAAAGAAATAACACGTTAGTATAGATCATTTTTGGTGACATCAAATTTTTTTATTTGTCGGTGTACGTAAACAATAATAATAATAAACCATTAAATATGTTAGTAAAAATAACTTATCTTTACAGCTTAATTACATTCTTGTCTCCAAATGTCAACAATGGCAGGATAATATTTATAAACGGTGACTATAAGTGAAAATTTATGACTATATGAAAAAACACATCATAATAAGTTTATTCTTCATGACGGTTATCAAAATAAGATAGATACATCTCCAAAAACACCCTACCATATAATGATGGGTTTGACCTATAATAACAGGTCTTCATGGGTTATACTCACCACAATTGAACGAAAGCATAACTTATCTTCAATGACACGACCTTTCTTTAATGTTAAATGAAAAAAAACCGACATCATATGTCTATAATGATGGGGTTTTTATGTGGATAAAGCCCATTTTTCTACTAGTGAATGAATTCTTCCCATGACATCTTGTTGGATTCTCCTTTGGGCATGGTATCAGCCAATAACTTCCACCAGCTTAATACCCAAGTCTTTAGTTGTCGGACTGCAAGGACAACCCTATGCCTGTTTCTGCAACCGCAGTTCTCAAATATCATCTCCATCTCGAAGATCCAATCCATGACTTCCATCGGTGTTAGGCTTCTAGAAAGACTCAGTGGCTTGGATGCCATGAAATCCTTATACTTGCATCCACCTCCATCGTCTCCTCTATCTGGATGGTTTCTTCTCACCAATCTTGGCTCAACTTAGCTAATAGTCCAAATGTATTATCCCTCCTCAGACTGTTCTTCGTTCAACTCAGGTTGCACAATATGTGCATAGGGTTCATCCCTATTATCACGTAACATTTGTCTCATCTCTTCCCTTTGTTCGGCCATCATAGCTCAGATCATTTTTTGGACTCCTACCATCGTAATTGGTTCTTGCGTAGGCATTGCCCCTGGTACATGATCGACTGCACGAGGTTCGGGCAGCTGATTACCATTTCCTAATCTTCTTCGATTTCTCACAATATCAATCTATACACCAATGCAGGCGTTCGGTGTACCAAGAAGAGAATTTAAGATAAGGAAGGTTTAGATGCATAATTCTCCTTATCACCCCAAAAAGTTATATGACAATTCTAATACCGTAATTAAATGTTTAGAACCCTGAACACATAAAATTTATAAATATAGGTCGGCAACATACCATCGATTTATTTAAATAATAGCATCCTAGGTAGGCAACCTAAAGCATGCTATAATTACAAATCATTTAGCACATAAAAGCAATTTAGGCATCTTTCCTAAAGTAAGCTAGTGTTTGTGTCAATTTAGGCATACTACCTAAAATATAGAAGACTCACACCTCACGATCATCGCTTAGCATTTTAAGTTTAAGTCTAGAAATCCTCAATTATTCCTGGTCTGCTTAAACAAATGCTCTGATACCAACTGTGACATCCCCATTTTTATGACAAATTTAAAACTTTTTATTTATGCTCTATTCATTTCAGAGTATAAAAATTAATGCAGAATTTGTCCCCAAAACATGATAATATCATTATCAAAACATTTTCGAAGAAATGTATTTTATTTATATTAAAAACCATGGGATGTCACCATCAATACATATACATAAGCATAAATAAGTCTTAATAGGCCTTACAACATCTTATTATACTAATGGCCTATAATTGTCACAACTGGCAAAATTAGGTTAAGATGCGAATTCCTAAACAATATAATCTCCTTGTGTAAGCCCAAAGATTGATCCAATAAGCCAAGCCCAATCATTTTTGGGCCTTAACCCATACATTCTCAACCAAAAACCCCTTAATGGGCCAAGCCAAAACCGAAAGCCTTTTCCTTGGGCCCTATTGGGCCGAAGATCTCGTTTGTGCTTTTCTTTGGGCCAAAGAATCTCCTTGATTTGGTTGGGCCTTTATAATAATAATAAAAAAAAGGAGAAAGGAAAAATACAAGAGGTTGACACCTCATTAATACATAACATATAACCATGTTATTAACTTGCATACATCTAGGAAATGAGAGTAATACCCAACATGTTTCCATGCTTCTCTCCCCCTCTCTTTCCTCTTGAAATCTCGGCCTATATACACTCACACACACCTCACAAATCTCACTTTCCTCACTAAACTCCCAAGAACATCCTCCCATTTCCTCCTCTCAAAAACTCCATTTTTCTCCCATTCTTTCTTCTCAAATTTCGTGGGTGTGTGGGTTCTTCAAAGAGGTTTTCTCAAGCTTCATGATTTTGGTAAGTTCTTGGGTAAAATCTCTTGTTTTGGCCAAGTTTACACTAAAAATCCTTCCTCTTACACTCTAATTTCGTGATTGTGCCCTTAGAACACCCATATTTTCAAGATCTCTCCAAGTTGTTCAAGCTAGACTCAAAGTTTCTTCTCATCTCCTTCTGCACTTCGAAAATCCCCAAGGTGAGCTTCATACCCCCTTGTTTTCGGTTTTATAATGTTTTTGGGGGAGAATACAAGTGCTTTTGTGTTAGATCTATGTATATATGCATGTTTATGTGTTTAACTTTTAGATCTTTACTTGAAAATGAAGTTTATCACTTGGATCTTCATAAAAACCTTGATAAAAGTATGTGTCATCACATATAATACATGTAAACTTGTAGATCTGGGATTTATCCACTTAAAATAGCAAAAACAAGTGTTGTGAACAAACTTAGATAACTTAAACTCAAAAATTAGCCATCGACAGAAACGTTTTAGTCCAATCTCGAACTGTTTTGACCTACTTAATGGTAATATTTTTCAAAACTGTTTTACATGCAAACATTTCAGGTTATTACCTTTAAAATGACTACTCTCACGTTTTCATACGATTTTTCTACTATTTTTGGCGAATTTTACAAAACTGACTATCAGATTTGAAATAATTTCGGACCAACCTGTGAAGGTGAGCAATTTCACACTTGTTAGATGCCAATAAAAATTATGAGAAAAATTGTGAACAAAGTAGACAAAATTTTCAAACTTTCAGAATTTACGGTTCCAAATTTTGACTTACGATGATTTTTCTACAAATTTTCCAACAACTAGGTCAGAAAAGCCAAAAACCAGAAAAATGTGTATTTCACAAAAATCAAGCCAAAAATGATATTTTTGACAAAAATGGGTTTAAATGTTATTATTACCACAAACTAGTCAAAAACACAAGTTTTGAACAAAATGGGGGCTAAAGTGTTATTTTTACTATAATTGGGCCTTAATTGAAAACTTTGTGGCTTATTGGGCCAAGAACGTCATTTTTACAAAAAGTGGGCTTTTTATATCAATTTTGTAAATAATCGAGCTAAAATAAACAAAACAATAACAAACGGGTTAAAAACGATATTCTTATCCTTATTGGGCCTGAAAATAATATACATGTTTAGTGGGCCTTAGTGTCCCTTTTACATGTATATTGGGCTCAGGGTAGACATTCATATTCCTTTTGTGCCTGGAAATAATAGATACGTATAGTGGGCCTTAGTGGTCCACTTACATGTTTATTGGGCCTAGGAATGAGTTTTATATGTGTTCTTCTTTCTTTTCCGTGTAAATTTTCGATTAAGGATCTAGTGAGACCTGTCGGTTGGCACCTTTGAGTGTACAATCGTAGCCTGTAGTCATAACCAGAGTTTTCTGGAGGGAAAGCGGGAGTTTGTGTATAGATCTATACGGGGTGACACCCCACACCTGAGCTGTTCGCTACAGTTAGGTTAGGCCAGTCTAGGGTGACAAAAACCTTATCCTATTCCGTCGGCGTCCCAAAGACGCAAAGACAGGCGAAATTGTCATTATTTAGTATGGTTATAACGACTCACTTAGAGGAATTAACGTTATAAGATTTACGGGAAACCATTCTAATTTCTTTATAAGATAAAACAGGAAACCATTCTATTTTCTTTTTGGGATAAAACAGGAAATCATTCTATTTTCTTTTTGGGATAAAACGGGAAACCTTCTTTTTGATAAAACGACAATTTATAAGCACCGGTACTCAACCACCGGGGTTGAGATTCCAGCATCAGCTATCGTAGACAACATCGGGTTGTCTGGAAATCATTCTCTTTTTATTTTCGTAAACATTAACACACATGCATTAATATAAGATCAAACACAAATATTTCAAACCATTTCTTTTTAGTAAATATCGGATTTCTGAAAGCGCTATGAAAACTATTCTAAACAAGTACAAAAACCATTTTTATACAAAACTGCTTATGAACTCACCAACTTTTTAGTTGACGCTTTTTCAAAACGACTTGTATTCTCAGGGATCCAGTAACAGGTAACAAGTTCGACTAGGAGATCAAGTGGTGCAACTTCAAGAAATTTTACTTTCTTACTTTTGTGTAACTGATGAACAAGTTCAATATGAAAACTATGTAAGTGTGTATTTCTAATGTATGATGTTTGGTTGCTATGCTTCATTTATATTCAATTGTTATGATACTGTACACGAAGTCATCCGCCCCCGGACGTTTCCGCCGTCCAGGTTCGGGGGTGTGACAATAATCTCCTCAAATCACTCCTCATCTAAGTGTCTTCGTACCGCTACCTGTGATACAAAGAAACTGAATGGGTCAGGTTTGGTGGCCTAGTGAGCACATAGGGTTTTCAACCCATAATAATTAAGTTCTTTAATTATATAATTCACATCAAATAGTTTACCCAGTTACCCATTCCCGTTACTCTCACATATTTATCTCAAGGGACCTATCCTAAGGATTATCATCATCAACGGGTACACAATACTTCTTGTGGGATTCCTTTAGCAATATATGTCAACAAGGCAACCATGGGGGGATAGACTACATAAAATGAATAGATAGTTCATTAATACCTATAGCTTGCGATCCTGCTAGCGTTTCCACTGGACTGTCTAGAATAGTCTGTGGTTGTCATCTATACTCTGCTAGATGACTTTTTCATCAATAGTCAAGTCCTCTCATCATCATCTCATCATTTTCATCTGTAAGACTGTAACACCCACCGATTCGGGCTAGTCAATTAAGTTATAATAAGCGTTAAAAATGAATTTTTGATAGAAGATTACTTAGGATAATAATCTTAACCAAAGTTGTAGTATATATTACAAGGATTTCGTACATATAAAGAACGTTGAAATCTGACTTCGTATGAAGAAGTTATGCTTCTTCAAAGTTTCACGATTAAACCGGCACGACTCTGCGTATCGTAAAATGTAAATTTTTGATAAATTACTTTTTAGCCTAAGGGGTGTAAATGAATGCTGTAGTAGTCTTTAAACCGAGAGCATGCATATAGAGAACTTCTAAATCTGACTTCATTAGAGGAAGTCATGATTTTTCTAAGATTTAGCGTAGCAATATACAACTCAAAAATCGAATTTTAGATCGATCGATTTTTAGTCAAAACGATATAAACAAGAATTGAAGATCTCGTTAAAAGGAATCAGTCGGTATAAAGACATTCGAGAACGGACATCGGACGAGAGAGTTATGAATTTTTAACAGACTTTAACAGTTTAAGCTTATTAAAATATAACTTTAAAAATAAAGTTAAATTAGTCGACGAAGTCTAAATGAAAGTTGTAGATCTCATCGATAGCTACACATGGATATAAAGAAACGTTAAAAATGGAGCTCGTATGCGAAAGTTATGAATTTTTGAAGATGGAAGTTTTACCTGTGTTTTTGCTTGCTGCCTATGCAAGATCACGACATGACAAGCATGTCTCACGACGTGAGACCCATGGCTAACAAAATGAGAGGCTCCTACATAGCATAAAATAGATGTTTTTACCTCATTTCTTCATCACAAATTACTCCCAAACATTCCTCTCTCTACAGATCCCATTTTCTGAAGTTTTCAGGGTTTTGGAGTATCTTAACGAGGCTCTGAGGCGTCAGAGAACCCGAAGAATAGAAGCTCTAGAGTTGGAATTCTGCCAGTACAATTCTCGAATTTTCGCTACAAATATCTATAAATTAAGCTACACTTATATTACTTTAAGTGTAACTTGTATTTATATTCATAATCACTATTATGAACCTATAAATAAGATTTATCAGTGATTCCAAGTCATAATACTGATTGATCTACTTACGGGGGTGATATCTAGGCAAAGATTTAGTGGGGTGTTTAAAGTGGGATCTCCAAACATTATACTCAGTATACCAAATGGACCCTACCTACGATATGATCTTACCTGGTTGCTCCTTACTTGATAGATCTTGATGTAGACTTTAGGATTGTTTAGGAATCTAAGAACTTAGGATAATTAGTTTCATGAAATAGGAAAATATACTAAGACTTAGTGTTATGTAAATCTAGGTCTTTTGGAAAAAGGTGTAAGGTGAAGCTCTGCCCGATTCACCAATCACCAGAAATTTTTTCAGGTGAGTGCATAGTTACTTCCATCTTACACATAAATATGAAGTATTTAACTATTTAGATGTTATATGTGCCTATTGTCTGACTTTGCAATACTTGTGCTCAATATGATTACTTGGTTATACTATACAGAACTATTTTATAATACCTAAAGTGTATTGGGTAGTAAAGGGTTATATGAAGTAATATATAATATGAGGGATTGTAGCCAGCATGGTATTATTGTACTGCTAAGGATTAGTCATCTAGTAGGGTATAGAGGATGGCCACAGACTAATCTAGACAAGTCTGGTCAACATGGACAAGTTTGCAACTGGTAGATGTTTTATTAAGTCCTCCACGGGCAGGTGCAAAACCTGTAGATGTTGCTAAATCGTACACAGGCAAGCTTACAACTTGTAGGTGTTAATCAATTACGCAAGGGCAGGTTTACAACACGTAGGTGTTAAGTAGGTATACAACCTTTAGGTGTTAGTAAGTTATCTTACGGGCAAGTCTATGACCTATAGGCATTAATGAACCATACACGGACAGGTATTCGAACTATATGTGTTACTAAATTATACATGGGCAGGTCCTCGACCTGTAGATGTTAAGGAACCTCATACGGTCAGGACTACAAACTGTAGGCATGAATGAGTTATTTATGCGGGTACTCCATTCACTCCATGACTATCTTATTAGCACACATTGCTAATGGACTTGCAAAGCATTATTATTCACTTTGAGATCCATTAGGATAGATCCCTTGAGATCATCAATCTAGGATTAGTGTGTGAGAATAACGAGAATGAGTAATCGAGTTAATTGTTTGATGTGAATTATATAATTATAACAAACTGATTATAATATTGTAGGTTGAAAAGCCTATGTACTCACCAAGTTTCCCAACCTAACCCACTCAATTTATTGTATCACAGGTAGCGATTTAAAAGATACATTCTACTGAGAGATTCGAGGAGTATTAGGCCACTAGTTTAGTTATTGTAAGGCTTGTAATATTTCGTTATGGTTTTGTTTCTGAATTAGCGATGACATCCCAACGTTTTAATATAAATAAAATACATTTCTTCGGAAATGCTTTGATAATATCATTATCATGTTTTTTGGAACAAATTCCGCAATATTATTCCTTATAAAGGATACTCTTATTTTGAATAAGCATAAACAAATCGTTCTTTTATGTCTATGAAATTGGGGATGTCACAGTTGGTATCAGAGCATTAGTTTAAGTGAACTAGGAATTTGTAGGATTTCTAGACTTAAACTTAGAATGCTAAGTGGATGATTTTGAGATGAGTGTCTGCTATATTTAGGAAATTTTCCTTAATAGAAATGAGCATTAGCTTATTTTAAGAAAGATGCCTAAATTGATTTTATGTGCTAAATGATTTATGTTATAACTATAAGATGCCTTATATGCTTTAGGATGCCATTGTTTGATCGTGTAACACTCCAAATCAGGTATGACCTTGTACCCTTGAAGAATTTCTATTATATCATAAGAGACCCTTAAGTACGATGGGTGTACTTATGAGTACGCTTAGCGTACTTGGCAAGGAGGATCGCAGAGAGGCAGCACGTACATTGGGCGTACGTGCCAGGATGTTCAAACCCTAAAATCCGGACTTGAGACCTATATCAACATCCTTAACTCTTTTGAGCCTCACCCTTAACAGCCTCCTTCACCTTCAAACACCTCTGAAACCCCTAATATCATTTGTGAGTGCATTTTGAGCTTCAAAAGTGCATTTTTGGTCCTTTTAGTGTTCATCCAAGAAGAAGAAGTTGTCAAGGAAGCTTGGAGTGTCATTTGGCTTCAAGAACCTGCATATTGTCAACCTTGAGGAGCTTCTGGAGGTATAAAGCTTGCATTTTTCCATTTAAATCACTAGATCTAGCTAGAGTTTTCTAGTTTTGTCCCTTTGGTTGGTTTTGGACCTCCTCTTGTGAGCTAAGCAACTCCAAATGATGGAAATGACATATCTGAGGTCCCTTAGTCCCTTTTCAACCTAAAAATGGAGTCTTGGTGGGTATTTTGACCTCATGCATGGGTTAAGAGCTTTAAAAAGGTCTTAATGAGGGTGTTGGGAGCATATGGGACATGCAAAGGCATAAAGTTCCCAACTTTATGCCTTAGGTCGCCTTAATAGGGTTAGATCTGACTTCTGGACGTAAAAGAATCGAGTATTAAGCACTTAATGGAAAAAGTGCTTAATCTATTAGTACATTGGGCGTAACCCGGTGTACGCTGCGTGTAAGCCCCAGAACCCCAGTACGTTGCGCGTACCAGGATGGTACGCTAAGCGTACGCATTACAGTTGGGCTTGGTTCTATTTTGGGCTTTTGGGACTGTCGGGCCTCTTTTGGTTTTTGGTCTTGGTTGCATTTTGAGAATAGTGGGCCATTTTATCTGTTTGGGCCATTGGTATTATGATTGGGTCTTATTGGGCCAAGAGGCCCATTAATGATTTTTGGACATGGACTTTGGGCCCATTAGCAAAGAAAGGATGTTTGGGCCTTCATGGAGGGACTTGGGGTTTGGGTTTTCCCTTTGATTGTGACGTCCTAACATGGGTTAATATTATTATTCAGCACGGGAGGTTACCGACTGTTAGGAGAGCATCTTTCACATTCAGCAGACAGAGGTGAGTCTTCTTACCATACCCATGGGTCTAAGGCACCAAGGCCGGCACATTATGTCACTATGATATATGTGTTAGTCATTCTGTGATTTGATATGCTATGTGATTGTATGATTTGCATGGAAGACCCCGGGGGAGCCCGTGGCATTGGATGTAAGACCATGTGAGGTAGCCCATGGCATTGGATGTAAGACCATGTGGGGTAGCCCATGACATTCCTAGGTAAAGACCATGTGGGGTAGCCCATGGCATTGGATGTAAGACCATGTGGGATAGCCCATGGCAGTCCTAGGTAAATACCATGTGGGGTAGCCCATGGCATTCTTACATGTTTTATGGCTTATGTGATATGTATAGCTGCTATAGCTAGTATGATATGTTGTATATGGCTTGCGTGTGGTATGCTCTGGGAAACTCACTAAGCATTAGCTTACAGTTTGTGGATTTGTTTCAGGTACATCTGAGCCCAAGGGTAAGGGCAAGGCTTGATGGCGCGGCGTGCACTCTCACTCAGTTATTTTATAGGACACTCTGATAGTTTGGAAATAAAGTTGTAATTTATATGTTTTTGGAAAACAATTGTAACTGGTTTTGTGGATGGTAAACATGCATTTTGGATAATTCAAAATGATTTTTTTTTTTAAAAATTGGGTCGTTACAGATCGGATCTATGGTCTATTGCCCACTGGATCTGGAAATTTTATGTGTTTAGGTTTCTAAACGTTTAATCACGATATTAGAACTGGAATATAACTTTTCAGAGTGATAAGGAGAATTATACGTCTATCGTAAATAAAGCTTTCCATATCTTAATTCTCGTCACTATACATTGAACGTTTGCTTTGGTGTATAGAACGTCAGGGTAAGAAAACACAACGAACTTAGAAATGGTAGTGGAAACCAAGCCTGAGCCTCGTGTGATCGAGCGTGCACCTGAGGTTGTGCTAGTAGTTGAAACTGTCACAATGGCAGGAGTCCAAGCAATGATTATGGCTATGATGGTCGAACAAAGGGATGAGATGAGACAAATGTAATGTAATAATATGAGTAGGGAAACTACAGTCGGACTGTTAGCAAAGATGAGCCAAGAGTGGTTAGAAGAAACCAACCAAATGGAGAAAACAATGGGTGTGGATGCAAGTACAATAACTTAATGGAATCCAAGACACCAAGTCTTTCTGGTAGCCCAACCGGTGGAAGTTATGGATTGGATCTCCAAGATGGAGATGGTGTTTGAGAGTTGCTACTGCAACAACAAGCAGGTCAAACAGTTGAAGACAGGAGTATTAAGTTGGTGGAAGATACTGGTTGATACCATTCCCAAGGGAGAAGCTAGTAAGATATCTTGGAAGAATTTATTGTGCAGTTGAAAATGTAGTACTGCTCTGAGCAAGATGTTCTAGAGATTAACAACAAATTCCATAACCTGAAGAAAGGGAAAATGAGTGTCAGCGAGTATGTTGTTGCTTTCACAGAAAATATGAAGCTAGTTCCTAACTTGGTTCCTACTAGACTTTCCAAGGTAAACAAGTTTGCTATGGGACTACCAGCGGATTGGGCCAACAGTGAAGCTAGCAACTACTCTGAAAGCAGCCATCTAGGCAGCTAGGAATGTGGATACCCATATAAAGGAGACAGATCTGGAGAAAACTAAAACTGGAGAGAAAAGGAAGTTTGAGGAATCTTCAAGGTCCTATAAAAAGAGCAGATTTTCAAAGTCCGGCCCCAACGATAAAAGGACTGGAGATATCAATGAGGCAAAGTGGTGCGAGAATTTCAAGAAGAAACACTTCGGAAGATGCACTAATTAAGTGACTTGCTTAAACTGTGGAAAGACTGGTCACTACGCCAGTAACTGCACCCAGAGTGTGTGCTACAAATATGGAGAAGCAGGGCATATCAGGAATAAATGTCCAAATAGAAATGAAGCAGCAAGACTGAATGTGCCGCTGAAGCCAAAGGAAAGAGCATTCCAGATGATTCTTAATGAAGCAGGTGACAATGCAAGGGATCATGAGTAAGGATCTATATATCTGAACATTGAGATATAAAGTAGCCACATAGATAGTATCATGTGGTGTAGCCTAATATAAGAGGCATAGTGTAGGGTGAACTTGAATATCTATGTAACTGTTTCAAGAAATAATATAAACCTAAGTTATGTTATCCGATGTGTTAAGTTGCTATATGATTTTTCTTATGTGGTGACTTGGAGAACTGAGAGGTAATAATTGGGACAAGTATGAGTAGGTGTGAAAGGTATTAGAGGCCTATACTACCAGAAGCACATGATTTGCACTTGGATTAGGGAAAGTCACAAGGTTACTAAGGCATTAGTAGTTGAGTTTCTTTCGTTTTTTTCCGTCGTTACCATCGTTTCGGTAATGACTATGAAGATGACTGTTATTCCAACCCTAGTGGTCATATAAAATCGATTCCGATTGAGAATAAGTCTGCGAAATAAGTTAATTGGTTCAGAGAACCAGGTTCGATGTAGCATCTGACTCAAGTCAGGAGGTCAAAGGAAGGGATAATCAAAGCAATTTACAGAAGTGTCGCGACCGTCGTTAAGGCTAAGCAGCATGTAGCCAGAATTGCTACCCACTGTAATGTGATTATATCAAATTAGAACATGAAGGAAGGTGTCATCCATGTTGGATTCTGACTCAAAAGACCTGATTCTAACCATTTCATCATGGATTGGAAAGGTCATTAGATGTACAACCCATCGGTTTGTTTCGGTAATCGTAGTAAAGACCTTATCTTAAGTTAAGTTTGTATAAGAAGGATCATGAGTCTCTAATAAGGATCGAGTTTGTAAATCGAAGGTTACGATTGAAAGTCCAACATAGGATAACGACCGGGTGCAAGATTGAGCATCACCAGCAGTTAAGAAGTCCAAGAGTTAGATACTCATTTGAAAGGACATAAGAGTTGAAGTTATTACCTAGGATGAAAAGATAATGTGCGGAGTCATTATAAAAGCCATGTTTTGTTGATGATTCTGGGACATAATCATCCTAAGAGAAAGAAAATTGTAACACCCTCAGATTCGGGCTAGTCAATTAAGATATAATAAGCGTTAAAAATGAGTTTTTGACAGAAGGTTATTTAGGATAAATAATCTTAACCAAATTTATAGTTTATGTCACAAGGATTCCCTACATATAAGGAACGCTAAAATCCGACTTCGTATGAAGAATTTATGCTTCTTCGAAGTTTCACGAGTCTACGTATCATAAAAAGTAAATTTTTGATAAAATTACTTTTTAGCCTAAGTGGTATAAACAAAAGTCGTAGTAGTCGTTAAACCGAGAGCGTGCATATAGAGAATGTCTAAATCTGACTTCAATAGAGGAAGTTATGATTTTTCTAAGATTCAGCATAATAGTATGCAACTCAAAAATCAAATTTTAGATTGATCAATTTTTAGCCAAAACGATCTAAACAAGAATTCAAGATCTTGTTAATAGAAGTCTGTAATATAAAGACAGTCGAGAACGGACGTCGGACAAGACAATTATGAATTTTTAACAGACTTTAACAGTCTAAGTCTGTTAAAATATAACCTTAAAAATAAAGTCAAAATTAGCCGACGGAGTCTAAACGAAAGTTATTGATCTTGTAGATAGCTACGCATAGATATGAAGAACGTCAAAAACAGATCTTGTATGCGAAAGTTATGAATTTTTAATGATTGAAGTTTTACCTACATTTTTGCTTGCTGTCAATGCAAGGTCACGACCTGACAAGCATGTCTCACAACGTGAGACACATGGCTAATGACGTGTGATGCTCCGGGACACCCTATAAATAGATGAATATACCTCATTTCTTCATCACAAACCACTACTAATCCTTAGTAGTCATCTAGTAGGGTATAGAGGATAGCCACATACTAATCTATATAAGTATGGTCAACATGAACATGTTTTCAACCTGTAGATGTTTTATTAAGTCCTCCACAGGCAGGTGCACAACCTGTAGATGTTGCTAATTCATACATGGGCAAGCTTACAACCTGTAGGTGTTAATCAATTGTACACGGGCAGGTTTACAACCTATAGGTGTTAATCAATCAAGCACGAGCATGTATACAACTTGTAGGTGTTAGTAAGTTTCCTTGCGGGCGGGTATACGACCTGTAGGCATTAATGAACCATACACAGACAGGTCTTCGACCTATAGGTGTTACCAAATTATACATGGGCAGGTCCACGACTTGTAGATGTTAACGAACCTCATACGGACAGGTCTACAAACTGTAGGTTTGAATGAATTATTCATGTGGGTACTCCATTCACTCCATGACTATCTTATTAGCACATATTGCTAATAGACCTGCGAAACAGTATTGTTTACTTAGAGATCCTTTACGATAGATCCCTTAAGATCATCGATCTAGGATCAGGGCGTGAGAATAACAAAAATGGATAGTCGGGTTAATTGTTTTATGTGAATTATATAATTGCAACAAATTGATTATAATATTGTGGGTTCAAAACTCACCAGGTTTCCCAACCTGACCCACTCATTTTGTTGTATCATAGGTAGCGATTTAAAAAATACATTTTGCTGAGAGATTCGAGGAGTATTAGGCCACTAGTTTAATTACTGTAAAACTTGTAATATTTCGCTATGCTTATCTTTCTGAATTGACGATGACATCTCAACGTTTTAATATAAATAAAATACATTTTTTCGGAAATGATTTGATAATATCATTATCATGTTTTTGGGAACAAGTTACTTTGATTTTGAATAAGCATAAACAAATCAGTATTTTCAGCCGTGAAATTGGGGATGTCACATCATGACCCATTACTACCTAATATATTTTATATTATATTATATTATATATATATATATATATATATATATATATATATATTAAAATACATATATGATTAAATTAAGTAAAAATCATATAATTCTTTTAGCATAGATATCAAGTAATACAGATATTAGGCACACATAACATTTAATCATCTAGATACTTTATATCTATGTGTAAGCTGAAAGTAACTATGCACTCACTTGTTAAAGTGGATGACTGGATATTTGGGCAGCGCTTCGCTATAACACTTAGTTCAATTATCACTAAGGTTAGTTTATTATTTCTTATGACTAATTAATAGCCTAGATTCTTCAATAATCCCAATACATACTGAGAGTTCTATCAAATAACGATCAGCTAGGCAGGAAAGTTGGGAGGCAGGAGCATTTTGAAATATAGTCTTTCTGAAATCCAACAATCAAGCCAACGTGACTATTCTAGGCATCTCTCTCGTAAGTAGATCAATCAGTACAAAAACATAAAATTACTGATAAATCTTATTTATAGATTCATAACAACGATTATGAATATAAATATAAATTACACTAAAATAAGGTTGAGTGTAATTTAACTTACAGAGATTTCCTAGATAGGAGACGTGTGCCCAGATAGAGAAGGTGTGGAGGAAGAATGGGCAAGAGAAAGCTATTTATAGGCTGAATTTGGGGTAGGCACGCCGCGCCCAGATAGGAGACACGTTGCGCCCAAACTTGGTCACTACTCTTCCTCCCAAAAATGGACATGTGGCAATCGGTGAATGAAGCCACATTGTTGATGGGGTAGGTACGGGCTGAACTTTCAATAATTCATATCTCGGACATACAAACCCTGTTTTCAACGTTCTCTATATCCATACGTAGGTATTTCTGAGTATTAGAACTTTCATTTAGACCCCATTGGCTATTTCTCAATCGGTCTTAAATTTAACAGTCTACGAAGATTACACTGATAATAACCGTGTAAAATTCATAACTTTTACATACAAGCTCCGTATTCGACTGTCTTTATATTGTTGGGTTCTTGTTAACGAGATCTTCAACTATCATTTAGAATGTTTCGGATAACAATCAACCGATCTAAAATTCGATTTCTATGTTTGCACTACTACGCTGAAACTTCGAAAAATCATAATTTCCTCATACGAAGTCAGATTTTGACGTTATTTATATGCATGCTCTTGGTTTTACGATTACTATGACTTTCATTTAGATTACTTAAGATAATAAACAACCTACCTAAAATTCATTTTTTACGACACACGTTGCCGTATCGGGTTGGACGCGAAACTTCAATGGGTCACAATTTCATTGTTTTAAACCCGATTTAAGCATTCCTTATATCTTTAGAATCCTTATCATGACTGCTTCGACTTTCATCAAGGTTATTCGACCTAAATATTATTCCATTTAAGAAGCGTATTTTATTCATATTTTATTATATCGTTTTAAACACGTATACTACATATAACTACACATAAAACACATAATACTCAAATACTTTTATTTATTTATTTCATAAAAAGGTTACAATTGTTGTCCATTACAAGTACATCATCTTATTAATTCCTAGCGAGAAAACGCGGGTGTTACACAAATTCCGAATTTAAATATAAACTCAGTTTTAAAATAAGCATAATAAACAGTCTTTTCTGGCCGTGAAAATGGGGATGTTACAGTTGGTATCAGTGCATTAGTTTAAGTGACCTAGGAATATTTGAGGGTTTTTAGACTTAAACTTAGAATGCTAAGCAATGATCATGAGGTGTGTGTCCATTTTATTTTAGGTAGTATACCTGAATTGACACAAGCACTAGAATACTTTAGGTAATTGCCTTAATTGCTATTATGTGCTAAATGATTTGTATAATAGCATGCTTTCGATGCTTAAACTGATAGATTTAAGGTCTGTTGCTGACCTGGATTAAGAAACTTTATGTGTTCATGATTCTAAATGTTTAATTACAGTATTAAAACTGGCATATAACTTTTCAGAGTGATAAGGAGGATTATGTGTCTAAACATAACTAAACCCTTCTCTATAATAATAAATTCGCGTCTTGGTACACTGAACACCTGCTTCGATGTACAGATCGTCATGGTGAGAACTCAAAGTGGACTAGGAAACAGTAACGAGAATCAATAACCTGAGCCCCATGTAATCGAACGTGCACCTGAGATCATGCCAATAGTTGAACCTGTTATAATGGCAGGAGTCCAAGCAATGATTCGGGATATGTTAGCTGAATATAGAGAAGAGATGAGACAACCAATATGGAACAATAGGGATGAACCTATGACACCTATTGTGCAACCTAATATGGATGGAGAACTGTATGAGGAAGGGAACTATAGTCGGACAGTCAATCAAGCTAAGCCACATGTGGTTATAAGTAACCAACCAGAAGGAGGAAACGATGTACGTGGGTGCAAGTACAAGGATTTCATCGCATACAAGCCACCAAGTCTTTCTGGAACCCCAAAACCGGTGGAGGTCATGGACTGAATCTCCGAGATGGAGATAGTATTTGAGAGTTACGACTGCAGCAACAAACAGAGGACTGTCCTTGTAGTCCGACAGCTAAAGACCGGGGTATTAAGCTGGTGGAAGTTATTGGCTAATACCATGCCTAAAGGAGAATCCAGTAATATATCATGGTAAAACCTCCTTGTGCATCTAAAAAGAGAGTATTGTTCTGAACAAGACCTTCTAAAAATCAACAATGAGTTCCAGAATCTGAAAAAGGGAAAGATGAACGTCAACGAGTATGCTGCAGGTTTTACAGAAAAGATGAAGCTAGTTCCTTACTTAGTTCCTACATAAATTCCAAAGGTGAATAAGTTTTCTAGTGGACTACTGACGGATTTTGGTCAAATGGTGAAACTAGAAACTACTCTGAAAGCAGTCGTCTGGGTGGCTAAGAATGTAGACATCCAGATAAGAGAAAAAGGTCTGGAAAAAGCAAAGACATGGGAGAAAAGAAAGCTTGAGGCATCTTCTAAATCCAATGAGAAAAGTAGGTTCTCGAAGTCTGACCCCAATGGAAAGAGGTTTGGGGGTAATGATGAAGCCAAGTGGTGCGACGAGTGTAAAAGGAAACACTTCGTAGGATGCACTGAAAGAGTGACCTACTTCAAGTGTGGGAATATTGGTCACTATGCTAATGAATGCACGACCAAGAAATAAGTTTGCTTTAAATGTGGTGAAAAATGACATTTCAAGCAAGACTGCCCAAAGAGGGAAGGACCTGCAAAGCCAAAACTAAAGGCAAGAGCATTCCAGATGATCCTGGATGCGGAGAGAGATGAAACAGCCAATGCCTGAGTAAAACAATAGAAAGAAGTCGCTCCTCCAAGGTCAAGGTATGAAGTGATCATCATATATATAGTAATAGGTTGTGTAGCCTAATGTAAGAGGCATAAAGTATGAATAATTGTTGTAATTGTTTCCAAAAGTAATATAATCCCTAATTATGTTACACTAGCCTATGTGTTAAACTGCTATATGACATTATTGTATGGTGACTTGGATGACTACGAGGCAATTCTTGGGACGAGTATGAGTATGTGTGAAAGGTAGTAGAGGCTTATACTACCAAAAGCACAGGACTTGCACTTGGATTAGGAAGAGTCACAAGGTTACTAAGACACTAGTAGTTGAGCTGTTTTGTTTGCTTCTGTTATTACCTTTATTTCGGTTATGACAACGAAAATGACTATTATTCCGACCCTGCTAGTTATATCAAATCGAGTCCGACTTGAGAATAAGTGTGAAAAGTAAGTTAATTGGATCGATGTAGTGTCTGACATTAGTTAAAAGATTGAAGGAAGTGCTATCGAAACGACCAATAGAAGTATTGTGGTCATTGATAAAACTAAGCACTCTGTATCTAGAAGTGCTACAATGTATGATATGATTATATAACATTAGAACATGAAGGAAGGTATCTTCTGTGCTAGATTTTGACTCAAGGAGACCTGAGTATAGTCGTTGCACATGCGATGAAATGTCATTAGAGAATGACCTAATGATCTGTTACAATAGTCGAAGTAAAGACCTTATCTTAGGTTAAGTTTATTCTAGAAGGAGCAGGAGTCTCCAAGGAAGATCGAATTTGGAATGAAGAGCAAGTGCAAGCTTTAGCACCACCAGCAGTCAAGAAGTCCAAGAGTTAGAAACTCATTTGAAAGGACATAAGAGTTACGGTTATTGCCTAGGATGGAAAGGTAAAGTGTGGAGTCATTATTCAATCGTTGCTTTGTTGATGATTTCGGGACGTAATCATCCTAAAGGGGAGATATTGTAACGACCGTAGATTTGGGCTAGATAATTAAAATAAAATAATCGTCAAAAAAGAAATTTTGATAGAAGGATATTTCGGATAAATAAACTTAACCAAAATTATAGTATATGTAGCAAGGATTTCATACATATGAATAACTCTGAAATCCGACTTTGTATGAAGAAGTTATGCTTCTTCGAAGTTTAACGATTAAACCAACACGACTGTATGCGTCGTAAAAAGTGAATTTTAGATAGATTGCTTATTAGTATAAGTAATCTAAACTAAATTCATAGTAATCATAACACCGAGCGCGTGCATATAAAGAATGTCTAAATCTGACTTCGTATGAGAAAGTTATGATTTTTCGAAGTTTAATCACAACAGTGCGAGCACAGAAATTGAAATTCAAATTGGTTGATTGTTAGCTGAAAGGATCTAAATGAGAATTGAAGATCACGTGAATATGAGCCCGTCGATATAAAGACAGTCAAGAATACAGTTCGTATGAAAGAGATATGAATTTTGAATGGACTTTAACAGTCTAAAACGGTCTAAATATGATAATTATATATTTAGGCCTTAATGAAAGTTGTAGAGCTCGCCGAGAGGATTCCGGGGATATAAAGAACGTCGAAAACGGAGCCCATTTGCAAAAGTTATGGTCGTTCAAAGATTTGCGAAAAATACATTAGGCTGATGACGTGGCACCACCTGTTGGCACCACGTGGTGTGGTCGGGTAGCCAACTCCTTCTGGAGAACTTATGGCGTGGCACTACAAAAAGCCGACACATGGCTCTCTAAGATTTGGACATGTAGCCTTCTTCTAGAAGGATAATGTTGGAGGATACAGTTGCGACACGTGGCGAAAGGGGGGGAGAAGAGCCAACAAGGCCTATGGACGCGGCGCGCGCGTCTGGCAGTATAAACAGTCCTTTGATTTTCTTCATTTCTCAGACATTTTCACTCCCATCATTCTCTGAAAACTCCCTACTACTAAATCTCGAATATTTCTAGTATTTAGGATATTTTTAGCTAAAATTCGGGGAATCAGAAAGCCCAGCAAGTAGAAGCTTTTAGGTCGAGATTCTGCCCACACAATTTCCTAGTTTTCACTAAAATCCATGTAATTTAAGCTACACTTATTTTATTTCAAGTGTAACTTATATTTATGTTCATAGACGTAATTATGAACCTATAAATAAGATTTATCAGTGATTCCAAGTCATTATATTGATTGATCTACTTACGTGAATGGTGTCTCGATTGGATTTAGTGAGGTGTTTAAAGTACGATTTCCAAACAGTATACTCTGTGTAACACCGTAAAATTTCAAACAAATTTTTCAATTTAAAATCACATAATTCATATAACACATTTCACAAAATCCCATTTATTTAATTTACAAAACTCAACTCCATAAATTTTTGATTAATAATCCATGATCCTCCAAACATAACTTCTTCTCTCGTGTGTACAGTCGAACCAGCGCCTTCCCGATATCATGAAAAGTACATGAAACACATATCACATAACACGGTAAGCACGAAGCTTAGTGAGTTCCCCAAAATACCATGCACAAATAATTAGCTACTCGAGGCTATAGCTCTGTAAGACCCTCCGGTCAATGTGTCTCAGTGGGACCCTCCAGTCCCACAGCTCATTGGACCCTCCGGTCCGGTCTAAGTGAGAACCTTCCGGTCTCACTACTCATTGGACCCTCCGGTCCTGTCTAAGTGAGGACCCTCCGGTCTCGTACTCTGATGGACCCTCCGGTCCTAACTCTGATGGCTCTGAGTAATATACAACATAAATCACAAAGAAATAATGCAGGATATCACAATACATAATAATAACACATAAGACATCTCAGTCACACAAAATACCACTCATGGTAAGTATAGTGAGAAGACTCACCTCGCAAGCAAGCTAGTAATAGTCTCGAACGCGGAAATCTCGAATTAGCCTCCGCCTAACACATAGGGTAAACATCTCTAATTTAATACTCTATTCATACTCAAATACACCAAAGGCTATTCTCTCTCTCTGTCTAACTCTTGAAGTGGATAAAAGACCATTTTACCCCTCTATGGTCTCCATTACTCATGATTGACCCAACCCTAAAGTCAACCGAAGTCAAACTCGAGTCAACAGTCCATGTTTGACCCGACTCGCCGAGTGCACCCTTGTGACTCGTTGAGTCCACTCATTTCCTCAGAAGTCTCGTGAAAGTCCATCTCAGCTCGTCGAGTTGACCCCCAACTCGCCGAGTTATCGCATGATTCAGTTCATCGGGACAAACCCTAACCGACTCATCTAGTTGGCTCATCAACTCGGCTAGTCCATTCAAACCCTTTTTCTTATTCAACCGATTTCCAGGCAGGAAACCTTCCCAAACTCCAGATCCAACCTCCCAAGGCTCGAATGTCACGTAAAGCTTCAATCTTTACGTTCATGCATGGCATATTATGCTCAAAATGCCAAAATAACTCTAACAAAGGTTATTAACCATAATAGCTCTTATGTGGCTGAATAAAGCTAAAATCTTTGGACTCTCTGGACCTTACAAGGTCTAGATCTGAATTCTAGGCCTCCTATTAGACTCCATGCACTCTTGTTCCAATAAAAATGTATGAAAAACCCTAACTTCCATAATCATGAGATCCAACTAAATAGATGAGAAAGGTGTGGGCTTTTTACCTTCCAGTGAAGCTCCTTTTAAAGAAATGCTAGATCCCACAGCCTCATCTCACTCCTTGCTTGTAGCTCAGTCCTTTCCTTCCAAAAGATCCATCAAAACACTTGATATTAGCACAAGCACTCTCTCTTAGCTTCAATGGCCTCCTAGGGTTTCACACAGGAGATTTGAACAGAAGATGAGCCGCAAATGAGGCTATAAGTGCCTTTAAATAGGCCACAGGCCCGAAGGTTTAGGGTTTCCTTCAGCAGCGCTGACTCGGCGAGTCGACTCACAGACTCGTCGAGTCAGCTCATTAATCTGCATCACCACTTGAGACTCTACTCGACGAGTTGAGGCACCAACTCGTCGAGTCACCTAGGCAACTTGTTATTACATATAGAAACGTTATACCTCGGAACAAGGATGTTACACTCTGGATACCAAACAGATCCCACATCCGATATGATCCTACCTAGTTGTTCCTTACTTGATAGATCTTGATGTAAACATTAGGATTAGTGAGGAATCTAGACTATCATTATTCATGATGAATATAACACTAACACTTAGTGATATTCGTACCGAGGTCACATCAAAAGGAAAAGCTAAGGTGTTAGGCGAAGCTCTGCCAAAATCACCAGTCATCCACTTTCAACATGTGAGTGCATAGTTACTTTCATCTTACACATAGATATGATGTATCCAGATAATTAAGTGTTATATGTTCCTATTATATGTGGTTAAGACCTTTTATGTTAGATAATGAAACTATATGAACTGATTTTATTTAACCACATTTGTATTTTATACTTATAGTATAATGGGTAGTAAATGGTTATAGGAAGTAAAATATGATGAGGGATGCTAACCAATGTGTTATTATTGTACTACTAGGGATTAATCATCTAGTAGGGTATAGAGGACGGCCATAGACTATTATAAACATTCATTTCTAATCTGAGAGTATGGATTAAAAATAAACATTCATTACTGATCCGAGAGCATTCATTACTGATCCGAGAGTTTGGATTAGATATAGACATTCATTACTGATCTGAGAGTATGGATTAAATATAGTCATTCATTATTGATCTGAGAGTATGGATTAGATATAGACCTTCACTACTGATCTGAGAGTATGGATTAAATATAGCCATTCATTACTGATCTGATAGTATGGATTAGATATAGACCTTCACTACTGATCCGAGAGTATGGATTAAATATAGTTGTTCATTATTGCTCCGAGAGTATTAAATATGTATAGACATTCTTTAATAATCCTTTGGTTAAATGCAGTAAACTTTTTATATATTATCAATATGTGAGAATAGTGGGAATGGGTAATTGGGTTATTTGATTGGTGTGAAATTGTATAACTAAAGAGTATAATATTACAGGTTGAAAACCCTATGTACTCACCAGGTTTCCCAATCTGAGCCACTTAGTTTTTTTTATATCACAAGTATCAGTACAAAGGTACATGGATAATGATGTTCAGACCTGATGAGAGATTCAAGGAAATATAGGCCATAGTATAATGTAACGCCAGTGTTCCAGATATTTTCATATTTAGCATGATTCATTAAAAGTTTGCAAAGTTGGTCCCTACGTTGGACGTACGAGATAGATACGTCGGGCGTATGTCATTAAAAATGATTGTGGGTTTCCTCACATAAGCTGGGCATACGCATGTAGAGGGAAAACCCTAAATTTTAGGGTTTGGACCCTAATTGAAGGAATTTATGGCCTTAAACCCTTCCTTACCTCCAGCCTCCATCCCTCTTAGCCGCATCTCTAAATCGTAATTCTTATGTGTGAGTTATGAAGCTATTGAGTGATATTTTGGTGTTCTTGGTGGTGAAGGAGGTGATGGGTTTCGAGCATAACAAACAAAAACCTATGTATGCATGTAACCATAATTAAAGATCTACGTTTTCTCTAGTTGAACATACAACATTTGAACATCAACTAGGAAACCCAAGGAATCCTACTCTATTTTCAAAATCAGCATCTAGGGTTAGAAAAAGTACCTTTGATTGTTATTGATATTTAACATGAAACCCTTGTGTTGTTGAAGCTTAGAGAGCAAGCACCACAAATGTCGTGCCTCTAATGGTTCACATCCAAACCCTAGCAACCAAGGAGCTTGAATAGAGAGAGGAGAGAGGTAGAATTTCGGCCCTATCTTCTCTAAGAATTACTAGATGAAAATATGAGGCTTAGGGGTCTTTATATAGTGTACCCAGAAACCCTAGATAAGTCCCAAAACAATAAAATAACATTATCTTACTTTTGGTATTTATCCGGTTTCCTAATTATCCTCCAAGGATAATTCTGGATATTCTAGATCCTCTAGAACCATAGAAAAACGTCCAAGGCTCTAGGATGGTTCTAGAATGCCTCTTGTTCAACTATTGAGCAATTACACTTCAACCCTTGTACTTTTAATTAATTCATTAATCCCAAAATTAATTCCAATTAATTTTTGATTAATTCTTTAATTAAATATTACTATTTCTAATTAATATATTATTATCATAATATATTAACAAATCATTTATTTCAATTTATTAATCAGATAATAAATTCAACCTCTCTCTCTAAAATTCTTCCTATCTAGTTGCTAGTTTTGAGAGCAATCCAAAATGATTGTGCTACTGTCAGTTTAAGTATATACCAATTATAGTTAAGGGCTTAGACACCTAATCCGACAGTCTCCCACTTGGATAAGTCAAATAACTACAATTGTCAGTATAACTTCTAAACTGATTAGCAAATTGTAGCTCTCAAAAGCCGTTGTCGAACTCTGACATAATCAGTTACGTGTCCTAAGATAAGTGATCAAATATTCCTCCGTTCTATAGGATAAAGTACATACATGATACATGGATTATAATCAATCCCATTGTCCAAGTTTTGTTTCCCGATTTCTGATTTATGACAACTGAAATCAAACTACCAGTTGAACACATCAATTTAGTCCAGGCTTGGCCAAGCACTTCAAATGTCGACATCAAATCATCAAGGGGCCCACAGATATCGTTTTTCCCGTTAGGGAAAAAGGAACGGATAAACTTCGACTTATATATGTTTGTACTATTCACTCATGAAATCACGCACAACAATACGTTTTATAACATCAAGTTACTGATGCATTTACGTATTATCAATGCACAACTGACTTGTAAAAAACAACTCATAATCCCCATGAAGTAATTCTCTGAGTGTGGGTTTATCTGATACTCAAAATCCCCATTTTTCATGAGCATTGCATCAAAACCATTGTTATGTCTAATATCCATAGACAATCTACAATTCTATTCATGACAGTCTTAATTCGCTACTTACTTCCAAAAGTATGAGCGATTGTGGATGTTTGAATGATCCAATTATTCAGGAAGTAAAACATGTGAAGGGAAACACAATAACTATGGTCTCAAAACTATTGAATATAAATAAAACTCTTATTATTTAATCACCATATTAATTAGACATTATTTATTTTATAATATTTCGAGTAATCAACTAAACACTTGAATTAAACATCAGTCATGCCATATTATAAACATGTATACTATGTCTCTCTATGGTCCTTCCTTAGTGAACAGATCGATTGGACACTATTCTAATGATGCTTATTTCACAATTTCAAATTCTTGTTACTAGTAAAATGTGTTAGAATTACAACATTACATGCATTGTCCTTCTATGATGTCGAGGCTTCAAAGTCACAGAGACTCAACTAACGATATTACAAAATATTTCATTGGAACTTTTGTTACTAAAAACAATTCCATGGAAATTGAAGTCTCAAATTCAAGGTACACTCCTTGAACACCTTCCTTGCATTAAAGTTCCTAACTCACATGTAAATTTTATCATCAACTTCCACTATGGAAACATTTTCATATTCCCATATGACCATCAATTCTGAACAAGAATCACCTTAATCTAAAACATATCATTATGGTCCTTCCAACCAATACTATACTTCCAATTGTCTACAAGCAACCAATCATTTGGTATAACCTCAAAATGTTCTTGACAGTTGTTCAACTTTAGTCACACAAAGTTCTAGTCCTTTTTCCCTCTTAATGACCAAGGTATTTGTAAAAATCAGAATCAAGTGAATATTATAGCATATGTGATCGGTCCTATATACGAAGCATATGGGACTCGATTCATAATGTCTTACATAAAGACTTGATATATGTTCAGTCTCTTGCTATAATATTTCCATATATTGAACTTCCTATGTTGAACCATTTCAACACGATATTCATATATGTCCAAGACTAAGTTCTTCTAAACCCTTCAATCTAAACTTTTAGATTTAAAATGGAGTATGAGTGCCCTCTCCCTTAAGCCTTACTATAGCGAAACAATTTCCAAATTTTGCAACTTGCAAATTTGTAAACTTTTTTTCCTACAAATAGCATTTCCAACTTGCAACACTTAGCATAACAATTATGCACCCACTTTCATAACAATTATGCTTTTGTATGTATAACAATTATGCTCCCACTAGATTTGACATGTACCCATAAATCGACTGGACTTCTAGAAATCAATGCTCATGAGTATCTTACTAAAGTGCAGATTTCTAATACGTGACGCTTCGACAAGTCTTCAACTAGACTTCTCAAGATTTTACACCTTTCATTAGATAGTATGTGTGTGTATAAATCCTTTCAGAACTTATAGCTATAAGTCCTAAACGTTCAAACTGTTCCTTGCCATTTCTCACAATTCGAACTTTGAAAAGGGATGTCGTAATCATATTGTAAATTTGAGAATGTAACTATCACAACCACTAACCATAATCATATTTATCAAATCTTTAAAATCTACTAGCGAAAGTGTTTCCTCATAATCATTTTCATGAATTAGAGTGAAACCTTTTGCCACCTAGATTTTATGGTGTATGTGTTCCCATCCATGTGAATCTATCATTTCCAAACTACAATCATAAGACAAGGTTTATGGAAAATTCAAATTCTAATTTATCTTTCATGGAATGAACTTTACTTGTTCTTAATTTATTGCCTTCTAGTAGCACAAGGGCCTACCAGTGCTTCCATGTTGTTTAAGCAGCTCACCTCTATTGACCAATGTACTACCACTGACCAACATGCTTTGCCTTTTGCAGTCAAATGAGAACCATAGAACTCATAAGTATTGCCAACTCAACTGGAAGGTGCACAGAAACAAGAATGTGTCAACTTAACACGATAGGTTATCGACCTCGGGTCGTGTGCTAGTGATAACTAAAAGGTTTATTCTCTATTGATTCCTGAAACTTTTCAAGATCAATAAGACTCCCACTGACTTCTTCACATATGAATTTCTCTCTTAAGGAGCATTCCTTGACGAGAAAAAAAATATTCACAAGTTAGTGTGGATTCCCAACAAGAAAACACTTCACATAATTGGTTTAGGTTTATCCTTTGTTTTAACCAAAACATCACAATTTCCAATTCCACATGTGTTAGAGTATGAAAACATTATTACTCCACATTTCATGAGGTGTTATAAACCAACTTAGTTCGAAATAAGTTTTAAGATACGATGTGTAGTAACTAGAGTATGACTCTAATACTTGATTGGAAACGAAGTATGACTCATATCTTGATTAAACTATTTCAACAATATCTGATTCCTCTTCTTAGTCATACAAGTTCCCTAAGATGTTCTTCGAGGATCAACTGAGATATAGTTCCATAGTCATTTAAGATGATCACAAAGCACGATACTAAAATACTCTCCTTTCCTTCCAGATTGGAGAACCATGCGACCAAAGTCCATTTCTCACGATCTGATATAGCTCACTCTTCTTAAGCTTCCTTCTTTATCTTAGATCCTGCAAAACATCAAAATGTGATCATCACATCATGTATTAAGAATCCATGAATAGGAAATTAATAATGGAGTTAGATAATGGATGTACCTGAAGTGGAGTCATACGGCTTGACTTTACCATCTCTAAGATCTTTCAGGTAGTCAGGGTAGCTTCGCAACCAGTGCCCCTCCAATTTGAAATAAAAACATATGGACCTTTTAGGATTAGTACATGGAAATATCTCAGAATTGGCCTTTCTCTTTACAATACGATCAAACAGTTTGACCTTGGCCGATCCCTTTCCATTAGGAAGAGAAACATTTTCTGGACTACCATTGTTGGCATTGTCAATGTCCATGGAAATTTTGGACTCAGATCCTTCAAACAATTTTGCTTCACTTGTGATCTTAAGCATTTCTGCTTCAACAACAATCAACATATGTGTCAAATCAATTAGGTTCACGTCGTGGTCGCTCATATAATAGTCTTTAATGAACTGAATATATGAATCAGGAAGTGAAAGCATAACCAAGTCAATGGCCAAATCCCTTGGTAAAAAGACACCCAACATATCCAATTTGTCTATGTACGATTTCATTTCAAGAACATGCGCACACACACACTTTCCATCTTGATGTTTACATGCCAACAGGGCTTGAGTGATTTCGTATTTTTCAACATGAAGAAAGCATGACTTAGGGAGAGTCACTGGAGGAGGAGGCGGATGAAGAGTTGAAGAAGCATGATAACCATTTCCACCATTGCTCGAAGAAGGGAACACACTATCACCTAGACCATAATGTGGAAGATCATCTTTAGAAAGTAGAGGAAAAACATTTCCAGAAGAACGAGGAATACCATTGTTGTCTGAACTTAACATCTATAATATGAGAAAAGAGAATTCAAGTTAGTTGATTTTAACCCTTAATTATTAACCCATAAATTTAAATTAAGGCTAGGATCCATATTTTCGATTCAAACTTTGAAGAGGGATGTCGTAATCAAATTCAAATCTATTTTAGGTAGGTAAGGCTTTTACCAATTTAAATCTTATGAAACTCCTAGATCTTTTGAGATTCATTGAATCTAATCAATGGCATGTTTAATCTCGATTATGCTCTCACTTTTGTGATTGGAATGCCAAGGATCATGTAACGCCCCGATTCCCGAGTATAAATTTATGATTATAAATTCTCATCATTTCAAGGTCTACTCAACGAGTTGGTGGCCTGACTCGCCGAGTAGCAGCGGGTTGGTCCGCGAGTTTAAGTGAGCTACTTGCCGAGTCCAAAAAGGGACTCGACGAGTAGGAGCTGGTGGATGAAACCCTAAATTCCGGGGTTTTGCATCCTATTTAAAGGATCATTTGCCCCTTATCCTCCCTTGCAGCCTCTAGCGAGTTCAGCAAAACCCTAATATGTGTGTGTGTGCTCCATTTGTGTGTTTCAAGCTTTGGAAGGTGGAACTTGTGAAGGGAGCTTGAAGGTCAAGTAGCTAGCAGCAAGGGACTTGTGTGGATCTGCAAAATCTATCTCAGTTAGCTTCATTTGAGGTATCAATTCATGATCTTGGCCTCATTCCTTTCTAGATCTCCTTGGATGAAATTAGGGCTTCTTGGTTTGGTTATGAAGCTATTTTTGGGTATGAGCGCAGATCTGAAGTTGTAACTTCAGATCTGAACTATCTTTGATTTGTAAGTCCATAAAGCTATCAGCTTTGGCAAGCATGAACCCCTCCTTAAGTGTAAAACCCTATTTCAAGCTTGGATTTGGCATTATGAGTCATTAGAGCCTTGCATGCACGTAAAGTTTGCAACTTTATGTGATAAGCATGCCTTGGGAAGTTGGATCTGTAGTATGGCGTCTTAGCATGGCTTAAAAAGAGTCTGTATGGCTTAAGGACTAAAGGAACTCGACGAGTCGCAAGGTTGACTCGGCGAGTCGCATGAAGATAAGCCTGGACCCGACGAGTTGGATGAACAACTCGGCGAGTCCGATGAAGATTGCCGTAAACTCAACTAGTTGTATGAACAACTCGGCGAGTCGGTTGAGATTTCCCCAATTTATGTATGCGTGTGTAACCGTCGAGTTGCAAGAAGGAAACTCGACGAGTGGCCTTAGGGTTTCGATCGTAAACCGAAGGAACTCGACGAGTCACTCTGGTGACTCGGCGAGTGGACAAGTACTTCAAGGCACTCGACGAGTAGTCGAGGGTACTCGGCGAGTTAGGGTCAACATGGACTGTTGACCTTGACTGATGACTTTGACTTTGACCCGGGTGTGATTAGTTGGCTTATGGGGTACCTTGAAAGGTTGGGAACTTATGGGTATTTATGATTGGATCATTGATGATTATAGGTGATGGAGTTTGGGGCAGTGTTTCGGGAGCGTGTTTTCGTGGTTCAGTCCGGCATTGCAAGGTGAGTTATCCTGACTATATCAACAGGGTCTAAGGCACCAATGCCGGCCCTTTATGGTTTGTATTTGGATTATTGCATGACATGCTTGCTGATTTACATCCTGGTAGTCAAGATGGCAATATGCTATGCTAATGACCGGTTAGGTCGATATCCTGGTTATAGGATTGTTGATATGTTTATTGATCTGTTAGATCGGCGTCCTGGTAATTAGGACGGTATTATGTTTAGTGACCTGGTTAGGGTCGGTATCCTGGTATATAGGATGATGTTATGTTAGTGACCGGTTAGGTCGGTATCCTGGTTAGGATGTTGCTATACTATATGATCTGCTAGATCGGTTTGTCCGTCTATGGATTGTTATGTGATTACCTGTTATATGTGCACATGGTTATTTGCTTGATGTTTGGGTTGAAGCGGTCCTGCTTCGTGCTGAAGGCCAACATACCCTACGAGCGGTCCGGATAGACTGTAGGCCCGTATGGCGGTCCAGTCATATCAAAGGCTCGGGATAGATTCAGGTAGACTGTAGGCCCGGTGCGGGCGGTCCAGTCATACTGTAGAATCGGAGAGTGGACCGGGTGGACTGAAGGCCCGGTGCGGGAGGACCAGTCACACTGTATACTCGAGATGCATGGTTGTTCTGTATTTGTTGATATGATATGATTATGGTTATATGAGGTTGGTATTTTGGGGGTAACTCACTAAGCTTTCGGGGTTACAGTTTCAGTTTATTGTTTCAGGTTCAGCGGAGGGCCGCGGGTAGGCGAAGGCGTGACCGTATACACTTCCTCGATTTACGATTATGATTTCTGGGAACTCTGATGTATAAACTATTTTGAAAACAAATTGTCATAATTGAATGGTTTCAAATGAATCAAGAAGTTTTATATTGGCTCGAATTTTTGGGATGTTACAAGTTGGTATCAAAGCCTTGGTTTGAGTGAATTGGAGGAACATTCGTGTGAACCCAGTCTCAAATCAAGGAAAGGTTTTCAAAATGATTTGTAAAATGGTTTTCAAAATAAGTAAAGGAGGATGCAGAGTGTACGATCAGTCGGAGCCAGTAAGTAGACCCCAAAATACCATACAGTTATTTGATTATGTGATATGTTAGAACAGCATGCTAGTACTAGGCTAAGGATCTTCAGGAATTGCATGATTACATGATGCCTACTAGCCTAGGGTTTTCCTTATATGAGATTGACATCATTACTGTAGTTACTTATGTATGCATCACAGTTGTATATAATTAAGATCTTATAGCCTGAGAATGTTTGATCCGGCCTTATGTTATGTTCTTATTGTTTAAGGCTTAGGGTAGGAATGAATATTCGAAAGTCTATAGGGTCCAGCGTTATGTATGGCTAGCATACACTAGTGTTGCAGGGGTTGATGGAAGTTTCATGGATGGGTGGGTTGTGTGAGGCCGGGAGGCCAGTTATGAGATATTTAGCATTCCTCTAGGAGTGAGGATTGAGCGCTCGCTATGTTTATGTACATTGTTAGGGCATTGTGATGATACTTGAGACAAATATGGGTAGGTGTGGAAGGTAGTATGGGCCCATACTACTGAAAGCACAGGACCCATACGCTTAGCAAGGAAGTGACAACCCCTAGGGTTGGGTAGGGAGTTGGTCCCCTGTTATATTATGGATTATCATATATCTTTCTGGTGTCTTACCAGAATGGTGGTTACGAGACGTCTTGAGACCGGATCCAGGTTAGGATCGGGAGTTGGCAACTAGGATAGGCCAGCATTGTTAGAGGATCGTGTCAGTAAGATCATCCGGAAGGAGGCGATTGAGATTGTTTGGGGACAGTTGACGGAGATGTTTGGGTCCATCAAGACCGTTATGGTCGAGTATTTCGACGAGCGCTATGCAGCTAGTGCCGAGACGATTGTCGTGTCAGCTATAACAGCTGTAACAACGGCAGGGGGAGGAGCCAGTTAGGCTTCCTAGTATCGGGACTTCGATGATGCGAAGCCCCGGCTTTTGATAGGGTTCATAACTGTGTAAGATTAGGAAACTTAATGAAAGAAGGATGTTTCCAAGGAGCTGATCTCCTTTGGAATGCTCTGTAATGATTGTTGTCAAGTCTTTCTGACTTCGTGCATAATCATTAAGAGGATCAATGCATATAAGTTTAGAATCTAACAGATTTCAGTAAATGGCATGAATTTGGAATTCTTGCATTTGCAGTAAGGATTTGGGACTGTGAAAAGAGGATCATTGGAGTGATGTTCAATTGATCTATTTTGCAAAGTAAAGATCATAGACAAACATAGTATGCATACTTGGTGTATGGCATGACTAGTGTTTAGAAAACATAATGTACATGCTTGGAGCATGGGACAACTATTGTTTTAAATTCAAGTATAAAGTTGATAAAACCGAAACAATGAATAATGAGTAATCAGTATGGTGATAAATAAAAGTGTTTATTTATATTCATAGGGTTTGATACCATATTTGATTCATTTATTCTTGGGTTTCACTTTGCATGTTTTGACTTCCAGAATAACTAAGTCGCTCTTCCTGAATGATTAAGTTATTCAAACCATCCACAGTCGGTCATATGTTGGAAGTAGATATGAATCAAGACTGTCATGGGTTGGTTTGTAGAGGTCCAAGTTGGTGGACAAAGTGGTGCTACAACACTCATGAGTGCTCATAAGTTCTGAGTATCGGATTCAACCCGCGCTCATTTGAATCACTTCATGGATTTTATCACGAGTGATCATGAGATGATAATATCTTATATTCTTCAAACCTAGAGATATGAGTTGTTACTATGAGTTGGTTATACATTGATTGCACGAAAACGCATTGGTAACTCGATGTTATAAAACGTGCCTTTGTGTATGATTCAACAAGTAGTAGAACAAGCCATATGAGTCGAAGTTTATCCATTCCTTTTACCTTCAGGATAAAAGCGATATCTGAGGGCCCCTCGATGATTTAAAGATGATACATGTGAGTGCTTGGCCAAGCCAGGACTGATTTGATTTGTTCAATCAGTCAGTCATCATGAATCGGAAATCGGGAAACAACAAATGGACAGAGAGAATGATTGATAATCCATGTCTCAGTCCATATGATATCTAGAATGGAGGAATATATGATCCCTTATCTAATGGACAAGTCATTGACAAAGGTCAGAGTTCATCGACAAGGTCAGAGTTCGACAGAAGCTTTTGAGAGCTACGATTGTTGATCGGTTCCTGAAGTCATACGCAATAATAGTTTTAGACTTATCCAAGTGGGAGACTGTTGGATTAATGTCTAAGTCCATAACTATAATTGGTAAGACTTGACCCGACCCGGCATGGTCCATTTGGGTTGCATGGCATCATGCATTTGGATAGACTATAATGAGAGAAATAACACTTAAGGTTGGTTAATATATTATAAGTTCTAATATATTAATAAGGTTATTTAATTAGTATTGATCAAGAATTAATTTGGAATTAATTAAGTGATCAAAAGGAGACTAATTAAATATATGGGTTGATTGTGTAAATCATTCATTCTTATATATGTGGGCTTGTGATCCAAGATTCCTTATGTTGGACTAAGTCCATGGGGTGACCCATGGATACTCCATGGAGGTTAAAATCCATGGAGCATAAGGAATGGGTAAAGTTATGAGTTACATGGTGTAACCCTAATAGCTACCATATAAAAGAATCTCATGGCTCAAGAAATCGTGCACTAATGTGTGAGTGTGAGGGCTAGACGATTTCAAGGAGTGTTCAAGTTTCTCTCAAGTTATTCCAAGTGTATTTGGTGTTGTGTGAACCATTTGAGGTGTCACACTTGGGGCACTAGGCACTCAAGCTTCATGAAGACATTCTACATCAAAGAGGTATGTATTCTATCTTGTTATATTTTTTATTTTGTATGCTAGATTAGGATAATACCTTGGATGTTCATAATTGTATGTATAATAGACAAAACATAGATCCAAGGTATTTAGGGTTGCATGTACACTTAGGAGTGTTAGAATGCTCATAACCCAACAGTGGTATCAGAGCCTAGGCTTGTTTTCTTGTTATACTTGCAAAAGTAGCTGAAAAAATCGAGTTGGATGCATATATTCGATTGTTTTGGCTGGAATTGGACTAGGAACATTACCCTAAGATGTTTTTGGACTTATAAACTTGTTTTTGATGTGGTAATGTTCATGCTAATCCCATTTCTAAGATAATTGTCATAATTTCAAGATTTGTATTAGTTTGTATGTTCATGCTAATTTCTTGAAGATTGATGATTTGAATTATCTTGTTCTTATGAGGTTCTTAGATTAATAGAAAAGTTGTGTGAAATAGTTGTTTTCAATCCATTTTAATCTAAGAGTTGATTCCAAAGTGTGTTTTTGTAACTTGTCCTCAAGTTATATGAAAAGTCACATTTAAGAATCATAAAACTCATAAAAGTTGGCAAAGGTTACAAAATGAAGAGTCTAGTTCTAATTAAATGGTTTTATGACTCTATAACTTGTCCTCAAGTTATGGAGGTTCAAGAGTCTCTTCATTAAATTTAAAAAAAAAAGTGTAACCTTAATTAGTTCCATAAGTTACAATAAAAAAAGTTATTTTTTTTACTAATTAGTTTAAAGTCTTCCATAACTTGTCCTCAAGTTATGGAACTTGAAGGGTTTTTTTTTTTAATTAAAACTACTTTAAACTCATAAGTTATGGAATTAATTAGTTTTGAATAGTTTCAAAACTTGCCCTCAAGTTTTGGAATTTGAAAAGTTTTCACTTATGAATACTTTAATTCCAAGTTAGCCCTTAGAATTTTAAAAGTTAAAACTCAACCCTTATACTTTATAATATTATAAGTTAATAATATTTATATATATGTATAAGAGTAAAGTCAGTCTTACCGTTAGTAGGCCTCATTCACGAAGCCGGTCTATAAGGGGGGTATAAGGTTACTGCCTATAAAATGGCAGTTTAATGGGTGTCCACTCTCACCCATCGCTTCCTTGACTGGTGGAGGATCGTTAGCCGAACGGGTAGGACAAGGACTATAATTCTCCCTTCATTAAAAGTATTAATGATAAATACTAAGTAACTAAACACTTATAAACTCCCAATCTTAGTTACTTAGGAAAATGTGAATAAGGTGCTAATCCATGAAATGACACTTTGCACTTTGTTTAAACCGTTAGTGGAGCATGTGTGGTTAACCGGCACACTAACCTGGACTTAACAAGGTAGGCAAAGGGTAACTTAATATTTATCATAGTATCGGTGGAGCGTGTGTGGTTAACCGGCACACTGATTAAGGGGTAAATATTAAGGGTACCAAGTATATTTGCATGGTTATTCACACCTTGTTTTGTGATCCTCGGCATCCCAGTCACAAAACCTGAAGGGCACACTCGAGATTGAAACATGCATTTGAATAGTTCAATGAATCTCAAAGATCTAGGACTTTCAAATCCAATTAAAACCTAATAAATTATTTCGTTTTTCATGGTGGAAATTGGTGAATCGTCATTCACCTACCTTCAAATATTTTATAGCTTGGATTACGGCATCCCTCTTCTAAGTTATAAAATAGTTTGTTGGGTCCTAGCCTTAATATTTCATATTGGGTGTCATATTAAGGACTTTAAATCAACTATCTTGAATATCTCCCAAAAAGATGTCTGGTCTAGACATTTATGATCTTCCCAAATCTCTTGAAACAAGCCTTCCTAAATGAAGATGATGTCCCATGGATATCATACTTCTTTCACCTCCTCCAATTATTCTCCCTAACCCACAAGTTCCTAAAAAGTTTAAGGTCACTCAAGCCCTATTGGCAAGGCAAGGTGTAGGTGTGATCACATCTTGGAGATGTAGTCACATATTGACAAGCCGGGAGAGTTGGGTGTCAAAGTCTTGAGAAAGTTGGTGGCTCAACTACTTTCTAAGTCACATAGTGAGTTCTTTTGGGAATCCTATGAAACAGACTAAGACAAGACCCTTAATGATCTTATCTATTTGCTAAGATCAACTTCCTAAAACGCTATGGACATTGACAATGATGACATTGGATATCCAGTAAAGCTCTCTCTTCCCAATGGAAAGGGACCGGCCATAGTCAACTCGGTTGACCCAATGGTAAAGAGAGAGGCGAAGTCTGAGATAGTCCCATTATCAAGGGTCCATAGGTAACTATTGCCAAAGGAAGGGGCATTGGTTACGAAGCTGCCAAATTTACCTAAGGATGTTAAAGTCAATAAGTTTGGCTCTACTTCAGGTAAAGTCCATTGTCTAACTCTATTAAGTACATGCTGATTCTGATCGCGAAGATGGATTTCAATCGCATGGTTCGGTGATCAGAATTTTGGGCTATTACTTAAGAGTTATGATATTTATATTGCTTAGGAATAGATAACAACAAGGTTTTCATATGGATTGTAAGGATAAGTTTTTCCGCAAAGTTTTAAAATAAAAGAAAAAGGTTTTGATTTTATTTATTTTAAGTATCCTTACAATGGCATTTGTGAAAAGTTGTTGCTTATAAGATTCCATTGATAGCAATATTGGAAAAATGGATTTGATTCTTTCGGTTGTGGTAGTGTCTAATATTACCAAATAAGGAAAGATTCTCATCACCCAAGGTTCAATTGGACCGAAACTTGGAATCATGCAAGTTGTATAGTATGATGAATGAGAACTTTCAGCTTGGAAAATTAAGACTAATTCCTTATGTGAATAAGGAAAGGACTAAGGGATCGAGTACACATTCTTGTGCACTGGTCAAGTCCACCACAAAAGATCAAGAAGACTATTCGTCATGATTTACTTAAGTTCAGTAAATATGGTTATACTTATAAGTTTAAGTATAAGTCTGTAGCATTGGAGAAGTTTCAATGTGAGACAGAACGAATAAGAAGAATCAAAGTATGGCAGAAAGATAAAAGTTTCTCAAATCTGAAAAGATGGGAGAGTACTTTAGTATCATGTTTATGATCATCTTAATGATTAAGATACCATATCACAATTAGTCCTCTAAAGTCATCTTAGTGCATTCTTATGACTAAGAAGAGGAGTCATGAATTGTTGAAATGGTTAAATCAAAAAGATGAGTCATACTTCGTTCCAAAACAATTCTTAGAGTCATACTCCAAGATTGTAACTTGAGTGACATATCTTAAAGAGGGTTTGTTAACACTAGTCAAATGTAAGAGTAAAAGGTTATCTACTCTTGTACATTTGAAATTGGTAAGTTGTGATGTTTTGGATAAAACAGAGACCAACTTAGGCCAATTGTGTAAAGTGTTAGTCTTGATAAAGAATCCGCACTATCTCTTGAATATTTGACAAGGGATTCTTATATGTCAAGAGGACAGTGGGAGTCTTAAAGCTCTTGAAAGTTTCAAGACTTAATCAAGAATAAAACCTAAAGTCCTTCACTAGCACACGACTTGAGGTTTATAACCTATCGTGTTGAAATTTTTGTGCCTATTCAAGTTAGCTTTGCATAGGAGTTCTGAGAGTTCTCAATTGGTTGCACAACTACTTGGAAGCAATGGCCGGCACCTGAGCTGCCAAATGGCAAGAATTTAAGATTGCACAAGTTTAATCAATATGAGTTTGGATTTGTCACTAACCTTGTCTTGTGATTATGGTTTTGACAAATTCACATGGATAAGAACACATACACTATTAAATCTAAGTGTCATAAGGTTTCTCTCCGATTCATGAAAATGATGGTGAGGAAACACTTTCACTAAGTAGATTTTAGCTAGATAGCAATTGTGATATTTGCATTCTCAAAGTCGTTAGTGGAGCGTGTGTGGTTTACCGGCACACTAACATGGACTTGTGAGAAGTGGCAAAGGTCTAAACAATTGAGACTATGATTACGGCATCCCTTTTCATAGTTCTAAAATTGTTTAGACACACATGTGAGCTATCTAAGAGAGGTGTATGATTTTGATAAAGTTTTATCAAAACAATCTAGTATCAGAAATCTGAAGTTTGGTAAGAAAGTCAGCTGATTTCTGAGTACATGTCAAAGCTAGTGGGAGCATAAGTGTTATGCTAATAATCATCATGTTAGTGGGAGCATGATAATTATGAAAAAGGTTGCAAGGTAGCAATGTTAATTATAGAAAACAAAAGTTTCAATTCGTGAGGTTGCAGGGGTTGAAAAAGTTGTTTTGCTATAATTAAGGGAGAGGAAATTATACTTCATTTCAATTCTAAAAGCTTAGATTGAGATTTTAATCGTATTTAATCAAGGATATATATATGAATTTCATGTTGAAATGGCTCAACATAAGGAAATTCTATATATGGGTCCATTATTTGCGTTCTAAAATTCGATTATGATTACGGCATCCCTTTTCATAATCTGAAGTTTGAGAACTTGGCAAATTGAAATGGAAATATTATAGCAAAAGACTGGTTTAGTCTTTATGTGAGACATCATGAATCGTGTCCCATATGCTTCGGATATAGGATCGATTACATGTGCTATATTCATCCTTTCTAAAATTTTCCAAATGCTTGGGGCATTATGAAGGGAAAAGGTCTAGAATTGGATATGACTAAAATGATTAAGCAATTTTCGAGGACAATCTAAGGTTTACCAAAGATTGGTTGCTCAAGGACAGTTGGAAGTATAATGTTAATTCTGGAAGGACCATATTGACATAATATGTAAGGAGGCAACTCTTGTTCAGAAGTGATAGTCAAAATGGAATATGGAAATGTTTCAAAGTTAGAAATTATTCAATCTGTGTAAGATTAGGAAACTTAATGAAAGAAGGATGTTTCCAAGGAGCTGATCTCCTTTGGAATGCTCTGTAATGATTGTTGTCAAGTCTTTCTGACTTCGTGCATAATCATTAAGAGGATCAATGCATATAAGTTTAGAATCTAACAGATTTCAGTAAATGGCATGAATTTGGAATTCTTGCATTTGCAGTAAGGATTTGGGACTGTGAAAAGAGGATCATTGGAGTGATGTTCAATTGATCTATTTTACAAAGTAAAGATCATAGACAAACATAGTATGCATACTTGGTGTATGGAATGACTAGTGTTTAGAAAACATAATGTACATGCTTGGAGCATGGGACAACTATTGTTTTAAATTCAAGTATAAAGTTGATAAAACCGAAACAATGAATAATGAGTAATCAGTATGGTGATAAATAAAAGTGTTTATTTATATTCATAGGGTTTGATACCATATTTGATTCATTTATTCTTGGGTTTCACTTTGCATGTTTTGACTTCCAGAATAACTAAGTCGCTCTTCCTGAATGATTAATTTATTCAAACCATCCACAGTCGGTCATATGTTGGAAGTAGATATGAATCAAGACTGTCATGGGTTGGTTTGTAGAGGTCCAAGTTGGTGGACAAAGTGGTGCTACAACACTCATGAGTGCTCATAAGTTCTGAGTATCGGATTCAACCCGCGCTCATTTGAATCACTTCATGGATTTTATCACGAGTGATCATGAGACGATAATATCTTATATTCTTCAAACCTAGAGATATGAGTTGTTACTATGAGTTGGTTATACATTGATTGCACGAAAACGCATTGGTAACTCGATGTTATAAAACGTGCCTTTGTGTATGATTCAACAAGTAGTAGAACAAGCCATATGAGTCGAAGTTTATCCATTCCTTTTACCTTCGGGATAAAAGCGATATCTGAGGGCCCCTCGATGATTTAAAGATGATACATGTGAGTGCTTGGCCAAGCCAGGACTGATTTGATTTGTTCAATCAGTCAGTCATCATGAATCGGAAATCGGGAAACAACAAATGGACAGAGAGAATGATTGATAATCCATGTCTCAGTCCATATGATATCTAGAATGGAGGAATAAATGATCCCTTATCTAATGGACAAGTCATTGACAAAGGTCAGAGTTCATCGACAAGGTCAGAGTTTGACAGAAGCTTTTGAGAGCTACGATTGTTGATCGGTTCCTGAAGTCATACGCAATAATAGTTTTAGACTTATCCAAGTGGGAGACTGTTGTATTAATGTCTAAGTCCATAACTATAATTGGTAAGACTTGACCCGACCCGGCATGGTCCATTTGGGTTGCATGGCATCATGCATTTGGATAGACTATAATGAGAGAAATAACACTTAAGGTTGGTTAATATATTATAAGTTCTAATATATTAATAAGGTTATTTAATTAGTATTGATCAAGAATTAATTTGGAATTAATTAAGTGATCAAAAGGAGACTAATTAAATATATGGGTTGATTGTGTAAATCATTCATTCTTATATATGTGGGCTTGTGATCCAAGATTCCTTATGTTGGACTAAGTCCATGGGGTGACCCATGGATACTCCATGGAGGTTAAAATCCATGGAGCATAAGGAATGGGTAAAGTTATGAGTTACATGGTGTAACCCTAATAGCCACCATATAAAAGAATCCCATGGCTCAAGAAATCGTGCACTAATGTGTGAGTGTGAGGGCTAGACGATTTCAAGGAGTGTTCAAGTTTCTCTCAAGTTATTCCAAGTGTATTTGGTGTTGTGTGAACCATTTGAGGTGTCACACTTGGGGCACTAGGCACTCAAGCTTCATGAAGACATTCTACATCAAAGAGGTATGTATTCTATCTTGTTATATTTTTTATTTTTTATGCTAGATTAGGATAATACCTTGGATGTTCATAATTGTATGTATAATAGACAAAACATAGATCCAAGGTATTTAGGGTTGCATGTACACTTAGGAGTGTTAGAATGCTCATAACCCAACAGAAGGGTGAAGGTTCTGCGGAACAAGGAGGTACCCTCGGTAACGGTACAGTGGGAGCACCAAAGAGAGTCTGAGTGGACGTGGGAGCCGGAGGCAGAGATGCGGGAGCACTATCCGAGGTTGTTCGCCGCAGCGGACTTCGAGGACGGAGTCTTGTTTAAGTGGGGAAGAATTGTAACGCCCCGATTCCCGAGTATAAAATTATGATTATAAATTCTCATGATTTCAAGGTCTACTCGACGAGTTGGTGGCCTGACTCGCCGAGTAGCAGCGGGTTGGTCCGCGAGTTTAAGTGACCTACTCGCCGAGTCCAAGAAGGGACTCGACGAGTAGGAGCTGGTGGATGAAACCCTAAATTCCGGGGTTTTGCATCCTATTTAAAGGATCATTCGCCCCTTAGCCTCCCTTTCAACCTCTAGAGAGTTCAGCAAAACCGTAGTACGTGTGTGTGTGCTCCATTTGTGTGTTTCAAGCTTTGGAAGGTGGAACTTGTGAAGGGAGCTTGAAGGTCAAGTAGCTAGCAGCAAGGGACTTGTGTGGATCTGCAAAATCTATCTCAGTTAGCTTCATTTGAGGTATCAATTCATGATCTTGGCCTCATTCCTTTCTAGATCTCCTTGGATGAAATTAGGGCTTCTTGGTTTGGTTATGAAGCTATTTTTGGGTATGAGCCCAGATCTAAAGTTGTAACTTCAGATCTGAACTATCTTTGATTTGTAAGTCCATAAAGCTATCAGCTTTGGCAAGCATGAACCCCTCCTTAAGTGTAAAACCCTATTTTAAGCTTGGATTTGGCATTATGAGTCATTAGAGCCTTGCATGCACGTAAATTTTGCAACTTTATGTGATAAGCATGCCTTGGGAAGATGGATCTGCAGTATGGCGTCTTAGCATGGCTTAAAAAGAGTCTGTATGGCTTCAGGACTAAAGGAACTCGGCGAGTCGCAAGGTTGACTCGGCGAGTCGCATGAAGATGAGCCTGGACCCGACGAGTTGGATGAACAACTCGGCGAGTCCGATGAAGATTGCCGTAAACTCGACGAGTTGTATGAACAACTCGGCGAGTTGGTTGAGATTTCCCCAATATATGTATGCGTGTGTAACCGTCGAGTTGCAAGAAGGAAACTCGACGAGTGGCCTTAGGGTTTCGATCGTAAACCGAACGAACTCGACGAGTGGACCGGGTGGACTGAAGGCCCGGTGCGGGCGGTCCAGTCATACTGTAGACTCGGAGAGTGGACCGGGTGGACTGAAGGCCCGGTGCGGGCGGACCAGTCACATTGTATACTCAAGATGCATGGTTGTTCTGTTTTTTTTGATATGATATGATTATGGTTATATGAGGTTGGTATATTGGGGGTAACTCACTAAGCTTTCGGGCTTACAGTTTCAGTTTATTGTTTCAGGTTCAGCGGAGGGTCGCGGGTAGGCGAAGGCGTGACCGTACACTTCCTCGATTTACGATTATGATTTCTGGGAACTCTGATGTATAAACTATTTTGAAAACAAATTGTCATAATTGAATGGTTTCAAATGAATCAAGAAGTTTTAAATTGGCTCGAATTTTTGGGATGTTACAGATCACAAACGAGATGTAAATAACCATTCAAGTTAACTTGGTACTCTCGATGTCATTTATCATCTCGTTTTAATGTGTCGATTAACCACGCGCGCTCCATTAATCAACGATAATTTTCGAGACACCCATTACCATATTTATTAGTGTGTCGGTTAACCACACACGTTCCACTAACAACTTATAAAGTTTAATGTGCATTTTCATGAATTAGCATACAAATTCACATTTTTCCTAAAGTAACTATGATGATTCACTAGATCTTTTCTAATTCCGCACATGTCATCATAATCAACACCACTACAATTGGTATCAGAGCGGGTGTTCTTGATTTGATTAAGAATTTATCCATGATGGCATTCTAGATTTGGTGATTCTTCATGTTCTTATTTTTCTTCGTGATTAGAGAGTGTTTTGTGTTCTAGAAATCTAATTTTTCCTTGATTTGATCCATAATTCGATTTTCTCTCTCTAGAATACTTGTTTGTACCACTTTCTCTCACTAGAATTTGGTACATATTCACTTTCTCTCTCTAGAGATCTCCTTGATTTTCACTTTCTCTCTCTAGAAAACCCAAGTTTATATCGTTTGATTTAAAAGAAAAGAAGCAATTATGGAGAAATGGTTGATTCGGAATGAAAATTTTCTACATGAATCCACTTCTTTTGAATTCATTCTTTATCGCTTAACTGTTGGATTGCAAAGTGAATATGCACTCATTTCAAATGGATAAAAGAATGGGAAGCAAGAATTAATTGGTCATCCAATTTATCAAACCAAAGATTTGTTTCATCGATTGATTACAATGTATCAAGAAAGATGAAGAAATAAGAAAGAAGGTGAAGTCATAAAAGGAATTTTTCTTTCTGAATGTAAATATGGAAGCAATAAACTTGAATATTATGCAAATTGTCGTGAAGCTCAGGAACATGCTCTTGATGATCATCATCGTGTTCTTGATGTTCTTGATGTTCAAGAAAAAGAGTTCAAGTTGATCCTCGTGATGAAAAAGTTTTTTGCTCGATTGGAGTTCAAACCGATGATATTTTGTGTTCTTGTGATTCTGAAACATCCCAAAAACACAGTCTGAAAATTTCGTTTTAAATCAGTAATAAACCATATTCATCAAACGTCATATAAGAATCATAAACAATGTATCTCAAAATATCATAACAACTGTCAAATATATCAGAGTATAAACATCCCAGGCTAAACAAATGGTGTGTGCACTGCAATCTTTCCGAGCTCCTCTTTTGAGAACTGAGTACCTGAAACCAAAACTGAAAACTGTAAGCACGAAGCTTAGTGAGTCTCCCCAACTACCACATACCATACAATAACATATAAATCACATACTGGGCCTCGCCCACTGCATCGGACCGAAGTCCGGAACTAACCAGGGCCTTGCCCTCTGCATCGGACCGAAGTCCGGAACTAACCAGGGCCTTGCCCTCTGCATCGGACCGAAGTCCGGAAACTGCATCGGACCGAAGTCTGGAACTAACCAGGGCCTTGCCCTCTGCATCGGACCGAAGTCCGGAACTAACCAGGGCCTTGCCCTCTGCATTAGACCGAAGTCCAGAACTGATTGAACATAGCATAGCATAATCATAACTACTAGCATAAACACAGATACTGCATACTGCATCGGACCGAAGTCCGGAACACATAACACAAAGTCATACTTGAATCACAAAAACATCAAGCACACTGAACTACTGCATCAGACCGAAGTCTAGAACTGACTGAACATAGCATAACATGATCATGACATATAATATGAACACATATACTGCATACTGCATCGGACCATAGTCCGGAACACATAACACATACCATGCCTGTATCACAAAGACACCAAGCATACTGAACTACTGCATCGGACTGAAGTCCGGAACTACTGCTTACTTAAACGGGTCGGCATTGTGGCTGTAGACCCGTTTCTACTGAAAGGAAACTCACCTCGCACTGCTGAAGTCCCGTAGACACAATCCCATACTGCTGAAGTCCCGCAGACTCAACCCCAGCTGCTGGATGACAGATTCCCAAACTGTCAACACCAAAATAACACCCAATTAATAATTGGGTTCCAACTCATAACCATAAGTCCATACTTGGGTAAAAGACTACTTTACCCCTATCTTAGCTTGACTCCAGCCCAAGGCCCAAACCAAAGGCCCAAAAGTCTAATAATGGACCGAGGCCCAACTATGGCCCATCTATGGCCCAATTTTCCAAATTGGGCCCAATCCTTTATATGGGCCTTACTCTAAAGCCTAACTAATTACTCTAGTCCATTTGATTATTCCTGGATGGTCCATTAATAAACCAATTACCGAAACCCAATCGAAAGGCCCAACTCAAGGCCCAAGTGAAACTAGGGTTTCACATAAAATGACGATTAGGGTTAAATGTTTCATACTTAACCCATTAAGGACTTAATCCATTAAGTCCTTTACTCTACTAGATAAGTGCTATGAAGTGATTGGGCTTAATACACAATCCAATCTCAATGGCCCAAGAGTGGGTCCAATAAGTCTAAGGCCCAATTACTCACAATTAGGGTTTTCTAAACCCTAATTAGGGTTTCCACTCAAACATGGCCCAATAGGCCCAAAATTAATCTTTAAGCCCATTAGGGTTTTTGCTAGTAGGGCACCACCCACTACCACCTCGGGTAGTGGTGGTCAACGGCGGCACACGGCGGCGGCCACCACCTTACGGTGGTGGTTACTATTATTTTTATTATTATTGCTAATTACAATTACAGTTACAAGGCTTTAATCCAAAATTACACACACACTAACTAACACACACACACACAGCCACTCTAGTGGTGGCCGGTGGTGGTAGAGGGTGGCAGCCACCACCCTACGGTGGTGGCAGCAGCTTTTCCGGCCAATCTAAACTATACACACACTTCTCGGCTTATCGTAGCACCCATAACCTCACATACCCCAAGTTGAATCATGAAAAACGCACCCACAGCCACCCTCCACGGTGGCTAGTGGCGACAGATTAAGGCATCACAGCGGCAGCGACATCAATGGTGGTTAAGAGCGGCAACGATTGGCGGCAGGTGGATCTGGGGAGCACCGGTGAAGCAACGACAGACGGAAGAAGGAGGGAAGGGGGTCCGACGGCGCTGTCAAGGACTAGAAATGGCAGCAGCAGCGAACTCGGGATGGCACTCGTCACGTGATACCGACGACTGGATGAAGAGCTCAGCCTCGTGGATAGCAGCACCAGCGGCCACGGTCATCAGCCGGCGACACCGATAGGCACGACCGACGACCGGTTAGAGGAAGGAGGGGTTACGCTACCTCCGACGGTGGCAACGGCAGCCACCCCGATTCTTGACTTCATTGGCGGCGGGAGCCGCAGCGGTCTCCGACGGACTCTATGTCGGCAGCGGTGTTGTGGCTAGGCGACTTCAACCTCAGCAATGGAGGTGTCGGAGACGAAGAGGGAGGCATAAGGTGGAGAGGTGTGGCGGCTGAAAAATGGTTGGCTAGGGTTAGGGTTTGCGGATCCTTAATACCCGCCTCCATTCATAAGTTTGCCATAATGGCAAGATAGGCCCCTTCCCATCCGAGTTCCTTTCATATTTAGGCCATATATTACCATTTAAACCTCATCCATGTAAATCCTTTACAATTTAAATCCGGATTTTACTAAAACAGCCCCCATCTTCTAAAATCTTCACAAAACTAATCCAAAATTTATTTAAATAAACGGGGCGTTACAACTCTCCCCCACTTAAATTAGATTTCGTCCTCGAAATCACTTCTTACCATTCCTTATACACCCAACCACTATAGTAACATGGTCACTATTATGGGTACACCCTAGCCTTCACAGGGTGGCTGTGATCAATCTTCGCAAAGCCCTAAAACCTGCAGGCGAACTAATTTCCCCGTAACAGATCACATCTACTCATCTGAATTCTGCTTTCTCGAGATGGTCTGGATCCATAACCGACCACTCTTACTGACTCATTATTGTTGAATCCAATCCACTTGTCTCTCAGCTGCCTACTCATCTTCTGATAGTTCAAGGTTCCCACTAAAAAAACAGGATCACAGACCTAATTATCTCTGCAGATCACTTGTACCTGGCCAAGGCTCAGATACTCCTGCTGTGAGTGACTTGTCACTCCTCAAATCACCTAGCTATTCTGTCCGTACTCGCAACTTGTAGCACAAATGCTAACACTACCCAAACGCTGAAACTGCTCGAACACTAAACTGCCTGAAGCAGTATGCTGCTACATAGTTGCTTCCCAAAATCTCCTGAGGCCTGCCTGGCCTCAACTCGTTCGCCAATCATCTGAAATACTGGGTTCCGGCCCGGCTGCGGAGCTAAAGGACTCCCTACTTAGTCGTCTCGCACGACTTCTGATCGAAATCCTTCTTTGGAACTCGTTGTCACTAGTTAACATGCCACTGCGGTTCTAACAACCTCCCGGTCCAATCGATCGGGCCCAAGCGTCGAATCTTGACGTCACCAAATCCAAGACTAAAAGTGATTTCTACCTAACCAATGGTAGCTCTATAACACAAGAAATCTCATACAGTCCATTGCTTCCCTGATCTAATAACTGTAGTGTCACTCCTACAATCGTGTCACTGGCTCAACCTGATCTAATCCGTCTAGGTAACCCCGAAATCCAATCCGTGGATTTCCATATCCTCACTGCTACAGCCGAACTGGTGGGTACTACTGTCCTTCCCGCGTCCTAACAACGCACTCACGCTATCTACCAACCTAGTGAATGCTACGGCTACATCCGGAGACTTACAACACTCTATCACTATCTACTGCTAGTGAATGCTACGGCTACTCCCGCAGACTTACAACACTCTATCACTGTCTGCTGCTAGTGAAGGCTACGGCTACTCTCGCAGACTTACAACACTCTATCACTATCTGGCTGCTAGTGAATGCTACGGCTACACCCGCAGACTTACAACACTCTAACACTGTCTGACTACTAGTGAATGCTACGGCTACACCCGCAGACCTACAACACTCTAACACGATCTGGCTGCTAGTGAATGCTACGGCTACACCCGCAGACTTACAACACTCTAACACTATCTGACTGCTAGTGAATGCTACGGCTACACCCACAGACTTACAACACTCTAACACGATCTGGCTGCTAGTGAATGCTATGGCTACACCCGCAGACTTACAACACTCTAATACTATCTGGCCGCTAGTGAATGCTACGGCTACACCCGCAGACTTACAACACTCTAACACTATCTATATTGGATCGAACACGCGCTTGAACCGCACTCAGCTGAACTCATGTCCTGTCTGCAATCCCCAACCTGATTCCCTAAGGCTTGCTAGCAAACATTATGGGAACGCGATCTCCTTATTGGCAAGTTTTTCCAAACTTTCATCTCACACTATCATCAAACCATACAGCCGCTTGAGCTGTCTTCCTTCCAAACAAAGATGCGAAACTTATCCCAATTTCAAAACTGCTCCTACTTCTGAATCCTTAGATGATTCTCCCCCACTTTGATTCAGCTAATGCCTTATAGCCCCCAAAACTGGAAAAATTCTCAATTCTTCCTACCCTCCAGTGACCAATCTGCTAGAACTCACGCTTATCCTTGCTAGGGTTTCAACACCAGCTAATCCAAAAGATTACACAACTTCTAAAAATCCGAATAAATCTCCGGTAATAACCCGCTAGACCCAGGAAGCTCCGAATCTCAATTGGAGACCTCGGAATCTCCCACTGCATCACGGCCTCTATCTGGGCCGGATCGACTAGAATATCCTTCTGATTGACAAGGTGCCCAAGAAATTGCACCCCGCGCAACCAGAACTCACAATTGAAGAACCTTGCGAAAATTCGCTCCCTCCTCAAAGTCTCTAGCACCTCCCTCAGGTGCTTCTCGTGCTGCTCCTCAGTCTTGGAATAAACCAAGATGACGTTGTGCTTTCCCAATCCCGTAATCTGGGGAATTGGTCTATCACTATTCACTAATGATTCTCGGTATGCAATTGGCATATGACATTTCTTTACAATATAATTCAGACACAAACCGAGGATAACTCAGGGCTACACTTACTCAAACCCTTAAAACGAAAGACTCCATCGTGCAGTTTCCCGCATGTGCTGTACTGAATCTAACCCTGCTGGTCCCTCGAAAGCTGATCTAAAATCTAGGGTCTTCTCCCGAGACACCTCATTATAAGCAACTGATCTAATTCCCTCTTACCAATGTGCTCCAAGTCCATATCTCGTTCTCAAGCTCAAGAAGCCATATCATTCAGGGTCTTGCACCCCGAGATACTCATGATCTCCCTGCTATCATTCTACAGTATGTTCTGATAACTTACCTTCTTCATTTTCTCATCTACTGCATACTGTGGTACCATATAAGCTCTTTTCCGAGACTTGGCAGTGACCTCTGCCACAGTCTCAGTCGTCTGGTGGAGATCTAACGACTCATTCGCCAACTGTTGCGCCTCAATCGCCTGGGCACACTCTGCCCAGAATCTGGTCTAAAAGTCATCCCATGACACAACATCAACCGCATCATCACTCAACTCACTGCCAACCTCTTCCTATCAATCTCGTGCTCTATCCCTTAGGAGACAGGAAGTAAGTAAGATCTTGTCTCCTTTCAAGACAACGTCTGGTACGAAAAGTGTTGGTGACATCTGCCAACCATCTACTACTAACAATGGGGTTCCTAACCCCCATGACAATCTGAAGCCTCACAAACTCTGAATTCCCGAAACATCAACGTACGGGTCTCTATCATGACTGATATCTCAGTGCAGAATGCACTCGGCCTCTCATCACAAATCTCTATAATGCCCTCCTTGATCACACTGAGGATCACAGGAGTCTGGTCAATGATACTGCGCGTAATTCTCAGATGGAATGAACTCCCTCATCTGATCATCAATCTGCCCGGCTCCAGAGTCTGCGTCTGATCCCTAGTCGACACCAGAACTACCATCTAGTCTACCACGTAGTGTCACTATACTCGGCAACATACCATCACTAACATCACAATACTCATCCAAACTCGAGGGATCTCACACACTACAAGTTCCCTGGTCTTATCTCAGCCTTCCTTGGTTCGAGTACGGATCCTCTGCTTTCAGTAGTACGGGCCCATACTACCTTCCACATCTATCCGTACTTTCCTCAAGTACTGCCTCAACTCCACCAAGTCACTACTACTGCTACTGATCTCTGCTACTCTCATCCTAGGCTTGCCCTAGGGAAATCTCTAACTTCACCCAAACCAGTCCTCAGCTGCTGAAGGCCTCCTTGTAATGCCAATTAGCCATCACCTGAATACCATCACATGTGACGAGGCTCAGATAATCCTTCGAGTAACAGACTCGTCCCTACAACGGTTAGACTCAAACAAGAGCTGCGCAATAGGGCCAAATCCAGCACTCTGAGATTATTCAACCCTGATCACATGTGACGTGACGTATTCACCTAACGGCAAACTCCCATCACTCAGATTCCCACAAAGCACAAAGCAAGCAGCATTCAGACACGGGAAACTATTCGAGCAATTCTATCCTCGTGACAAGAAACTGTACTAGCATACAATGCTAAGCTCATACTTATCAGGCATAACCTAAACAGGCTATCCTACTACTGTCTACTCAATACTAGCATGCAATTCTCATAAAGCTGGAACACATAAAGCAGGCACATAAGGCATCCTCCTAGATCCTTAGTCCTATTCTAGCATGTTGTTCTACTAAAACTGAAACTGATAATCATAACATGAACTTGTATGGGTAATTTGGGAGTACTTACTTGAGCTCGGCTGATTGCATGCACCACACCCTTTTCTCTTTTCAAAATTCTTTTCGCTTTTTCTAAAACTCTTTTCTTTATACTTTTTCTAAAATTGTTTTCTTTTCTCAAAATTCTTGTGTAAACATGGTTTTTCTCTTGAAAACTTTATACCACTTCCTTAGTTTGAGTTCAGACACACCTAAAAGTGTGCCCGAATCCCTCAAACCAAGGCTCTGATACCAACTTGAAACATCCCAAAAACACAGTCTGAAAATTTCGTTTTAAATCAGTAATAAACCATATTCATCAAACGTCATATAAGAATCATAAACAATGTATCTCAAAATATCATAACAACTGTCAAATATATCAGAGTAGAAACATCCCAGGCTAAACAAATGGTGTGTGCACTGCAATCTTTCCGAGCTCCTCTTTTGAGAACTGAGTACCTGAAACCAAAACTGAAAACTGTAAGCACGAAGCTTAGTGAGTCTCCCCAACTACCACATACCATACAATAACATATAAAGCACATATTGGGCCTCGCCCACTGCATCGGACCGAAGTCCGGAACTAACCAGGGCCTTGCCCTCTGCATCGAACCGAAGTCCGGAAACTGCATCGGACCGAAGTCCGGAACTAACCAGGACCTTGCCCTCTGCATCGGACCGAAGTCCGGAAACTGCATCGAACCGAAGTCCGGAACTAACCAGGGCCTTGCCCTCTGCATTGGACCGAAGTCCGGAACTAACTGAACATAGCATAGCATAATCATAACTACTAGCATAAACACAGATACTGCATACTGCATCGGACCGAAGTCCGGAACACATAACACAAAGTCATACTTGAATCACAAAGACATCAAGCACACTGAACTACTGCATCAGACCGAAGTCTGGAACTGACTGAACATAGCATAACATGATCATGACATATAATATGAACACATATACTGCATGCTGCATCGGACCATAGTCTGAAACACATAACACATACCATGCTTGTATCACAAAGACACCAAGCATACTGAACTACTGCATCGGACTGGAGTCCGGAACTACTGCTAACTTAAACGGGTCGGCATTGTGGTTGTAGACCCGTTCCTACTGAAAGGAAACTCACCTCGCACTGCTGAAGTCCCGTAGACACAATCCCATACTGCTGAAGTCCCGCAGACTTAACCCCAGCTGCTGGATGACAGATTCCCGAACTGTCAACACCAAAATAACACCCAATTAATAATTGGGTTCCAACTCATAACCATAAGTCCATACTTGGGTAAAAGACTACTTTACCCCTATCTTAGCTTGACTCCAGCCCAAGGCCCAAACCAAAGGCCCAAAAGTCTAATAATGGACCGAGGCCTAACTATGGCCCATCTATGAAAATTGGGCCCAATCCTTCATATGGGCCTTACTCTAAAGCCCAACTAATTACTCTAGTCCATTTGATTATTCTTGGATGGTCCATTAATAAACCAATTACCGAAACCCAATCGAAAGGCCCAACTCAAGGCTAGGGTTTCACATAAAATGACGATTAGGGTTAAATGTTTCATACTTAACCCATTAAGGACTTAATCCATTAAGTCCTTTACTCTACTAGATAAGTGCTATGAAGTGATTGGGCTTAATACACAATCCAATCTCAATGGCCCAAGAGTGGGTCCAATAAGTCTAAGGCCCAATTACTCACAATTAGGGTTTTCTAAACCCTAATTAGGGTTTCCACTCAAACATGGCCCAATAGGCCCAAAATTAATCTTTAAGCCCATTAGGGTTTTTGCTAGTAGGGCACCACCCACTACCACCTCGGGTAGTGGTGGTCAACGGCGGCACACGGCGGCGGCCACCACCTTACGGTGGTGGTTACTATTATTTTTATTATTATTGCTAATTACAATTACAGTTACAAGGCTTTAATCCAAAATTACGCACACACTAACTAACACACACACACAGCCACTCTAGTGGTGGTCGGTGGTGGTAGAGGGTGGCAGCCACCACCCTACGGTGGTGGCAGCAGCTTTTCCGGCCAATCTAAACTATACACACACTTCTTGGCTTATCGCATCACCCATAACCTCACATATCCCAAGTTGAATCATGAAAAACGCACCCACAGCCACCCTCCACGGTGGCTAGTGCGGCAGATTTAGGCATCACAGCGGCGGCGACATCAATGGTGGTTAAGAGCGGCAACGATTGGCGGCAGGTGGATCTGGGGAGCACCGGTGAAGCAACGACAGACGAAAGAAGGAGGGAAGGGGGTCCGACGGCGCTGTCGAGGACTGGAAATGGCAGCAGCAGCGAACTCGGGATGGCACTCGTCACGTGATACCGACGACTGGATGAAGAGCTCATCCTCGCGGATAGCAGCACCAACAGCCACGGTCATCAGTCGGCGACACCGATAGGCACGACCGACGACCGGTTAGAGGAAGGAGGGGTTACGCTACCTCCGACGGTGGCAACGGCAGCCACCCCGATTCTTGACTTCATTGGCGGCGGGAGCCGCAGCGGTCTCCGACGGACTCTATGTCGGCAGCGGTGTTGTGGCTAGGCGACTTCAACCTCAGCAATGGAGGTGTCGGAGACGAAGAGGGAGGCATAAGGTGGAGCGGTGTGGCGGCTGAAAAATGGTTGGCTAGGGTTAGGGTTTGCGGATCCTTAATACCCGCCTCCATTCATAAGTTTGCCATAATGGCAAGATAGGCCCCTTCCCATCCGAGTTCCTTTCATATTTAGGCCATAATTTACCATTTAAACCTCATCCATGTAAATCCTTTACAATTTAAATCCGGATTTTACTAAAACAGCCCCCATCTTCTAAAATCTTCACAAAACTAATCCAAAATTTATTTAAACGGGGCGTTACAGATTCGTTTGAAGGAATGATTCCTTATCGGAAGCCGGTGATCCAAGAAAATCACAAGTATCAAACTCCAAAAGATTTTATTCAAACTCACAAAGTTGAAGTTGTGGAAAGTGGGTTTGTTCATGAAATCAAATCTTCAAGATGCAAAAAGATGAGAAAGAAAAAGAAGAATAAGATTAAATGGAAAAACAAGCGGGTTTATTCACAAAAATCGTCGAATATTGTTGTGAATCCAAAATTCGTGAAGCAAATTTGGGTTCCAAAGCAACAATCTCCAAATGTTGCATTGAATTTGAAGTCAAAACCCAAAAGTGTTGGTGGTTCTTATGAAGATATTCTTGGATCGTTAAAGAACACGAATAAGAGTTGTACAACACGTATCGTGGGTGGTACAATGTTCAAATTGAAGATTTTCTCATTCCAACAAAAGAACCAAGATCTTCTAAATTTAATTCGTTCGTTGAAAATGGAACTCGATTCGTCAAATTTATATGGTTTTGAATTTATATTTTTTGTATTAAACTGTAATTTATTGTAATAATAAGCTGTGAATTTTATGTTTTAACATTTGAATTAACTGCATTAAGCTGTGAATTTTTTTATTTAAATTGTGAATTGACTATATTAAACTGTGAGTTTTTTATTTAAATTGGAAGAAATGATGGTTACGATGCTGATACAGATGGTTGGTGGATTTAGGTAGATACCATAGTATGTTCCTGTTATCCATGCTACTTGATTTATACTTGGATTTAGATCAATATAATATTCAAATCGGTATATTACGTTGCATAATGCAATTATATCAAGATGAAAGGCAAATGAGCTATAAGTTTAGCCGCTAACCCTTGTTAGATTAATAATTTACTTGTTTTAATACCGTGTCAATATATTTTATGGTTATAATATTATTATGAATGAAAAATATGATAATTTATTGAAAGGGGCGGATTTAGGGGGTTTTTAGGTGGCTGGTGTAACCTCTCAAAAAAATTTGCAACACAAAGTAAATTCTTTGAAAAAATAATGTAAATTTTCCGATATACAACCTCTAAAATTATGTGTGCTACCCCTGAGATTTTGTTCCACATCCGCCACTGCTTACTCGTATATATACGAAAGATATGATATATACACCAAATCAATCAATATAAAAAACCGAACACATAGCATCTAAACCATGATTATGTCATTTTTAACAAATTTAAATAATTGGTTTTGAAAAGTTACTTCTTCATATACCCTCCACTCACCACTCCGAAAGAGAAAAGAACAACAACAACAAAGGAAGAATGAAAGGGTATTCAAAGATGCAGCTGATCGACGACAGTCCCACAAGCACCAGATCCAAACCCCCAACAAGTTCAAATTCCCAATACGACGACTATAACAATCATCATGAACTGCAACAAAAAGAAGAAGATAAGAGCTTCCCCAATGCAACAAGTTCTATTCCTGATACCAGGTTTAATCGAGAGAAAAAGATCAGTAGTAACCTGCAAACAACAGTGAAAAAGGCTTTCTCCATGAGAAGATCTTCATCTATTTCTGAAAAGTATTGCAGGATCCATGATCATTCTTTGAATCTTCAATCCGAATGCGAAGATGAAGAAGAATCGCAGGTAAAAGGATCTACAAACAAGAAGGGAAGTGTTCTAAAAGCCTGTAAGCGCATTTTTCGAATTTGATTTCAGAGATCAAACAAATTAATAAATAATAACTTTGCATGTTAAAAATTACTTTTAAACACCAATCCATCTAAAACTACATGTTTTAAATACATGACATGCCATTTTATTTATGCAATGAAACTAATTAAAGCTTGTTATTATTGTAAGAGAATTCCAGCTAAGTTTTAAATGAATCACAATAAAAGTTTTATGTTATCATACAGTTTTTTATTCTATGCTGTAGTGATTATAAGTTGTAAACTTTTGTGGTTTTTTTTTTTTGGGCTAAATGTAACGCTTCAGTTACCCGTATGCTAATTTCATTTCTGCTTCCCATGTTCATTTTGTAAATTCGAATGATTAATAGTTGATTGATCATCCATGAATATTATACATTGTAATTGTAAAGTTTTATACAATCATAGTGTTTTCATGTCTTTATCTAAATGAGTGGTGGAATCAAAATTGAATAAAATGACGCACATAAGTTTTTTACAATTGTATTAGATATTTAGAACCATAAAATTGATAGATCAATAACTTGGATTAATAATTAAAAACAGTTATTACAATATTAAGTAAACAATAGTCAATTATCTTGTTTACAACGTTATTTGAACCTATGACAAAAGAAATGATTCAAACAACAAAAGAGAATGCTACAAAAGTCAAATTTGTTTCTTTCAACTACTTTTCCTGGCTTTAATTCAAACAAGAAGAATTAAAAATTAGTAATATATTTCAATTAAAACATATTTTAGTTCAAACTAATCTGAATTAACTAAACATATTTTTTCTTTCAATTAAACCACAAATTGAAATTAATAATAACCTTTTAAACAAAAATTAATTCGTTAACTTATGATCATACTAGACGAATTACAATCTTGATTTTTTTTAGTGGTTAGAAGTTAGTATCACCAAGTTAGTAAAATTGATCACCGTCCGGATTACTCGAGACCTCCAATTTAAAATACAAAGTCTCTATCAAGTGGGCTAGTCTCACATTGACGTTTAATTAAGTATACAGAGCTTTTAACTCAATGGTATCAGGTACTGTCATATTCCTTGAGGTTGAGGGTTCAAGTCTCTTTGGAGAGATAGATATGGACTTAGGAATAGTTTATAAGATTAGATTAGTTTGTTGTTAAAAAAACGGTTAGGTTTTAGATTTAAAAATATAAAAAAGAATAACTATTAGAAAAACAGTCTTAAGATTATTTTGATTTATGGTTATTTAAAACCATATTTATTTCAACCATTAAATTAAGTATATATTAGTTTAAAAGTTGAAGAGTTAGTTTTAACTTAGACTAATAAATGATTTTAATGTATTTAAAAATCAAATTAACGAGGTTAAAGTGAATGATTAAATTAAGTTACTGATTATGTGTGGTTAAGTTTTTTTTTAGAACGGCAAATCTACACTACTCCTAATACCACCTATGTCTCCAATGAGACTTGAACCCTCAACTCTAGGAGGGAGGGCAACACCGGTGCCGCTGGGCTAGAAGCTCTTTAGTATGTGTGGTTAAGTAGTTGAAAGTTACCAAATGGCTTATAGCCCAGCGGTATCAGGTGGTGCCCTCCCTCTTTGAGGTCGAGGGTTCAAGTCTCATCGTGAACATAGGTGGAATAGGTGTTGTTAGCTTAGGAGTAGATTAGATTTGTTTGTTCAAAAAAAAGTAGTCGAAAGTTTAAGAGTTCGTGTAACTTTCAAATGAATATTATGCATTAAGATGACATTTGTTATAAAATAAAAACCTAACATTGGTGAATAATTGAAAAAAATACCCATTTTAACAATCTTGACATTAATATTTCTTCTCAGGTGTTTGTTTTATAGTTTCGACATTTATTATCATTTCTATTATTAATTATTAACAATTTTTTATAGGTTTAAGTTGTGCAAGTAGGTTGTTCGAGCTATGTGTTTCTTCATAAAAGCCCAATTATTGTTTTATTGCAACTCATGTGTTTAATTCTTTATTTGTTAGTGTTGATTTAAGAAAATCGTTGCATTGATCACTTTCAAGAATATGAAACATGTGAATGGAAAACAACAATAGAATTAAAAACCAAAAGATACAACTTATGCAACAAACCAACAACAATTAACGATCATAAAATATAAAGTTTCTTGCAACATCTTTAAAAAAACATCAACACATTCAAATATTTCATTAAAACATCTTAGAATATATAATAAAAAACTTTCAATTTCCTCAAAAGGCGATAAACTCATCAGGTCATTAAAGTGAATTTCTACATCTCAATATGAATGTCGTCGCAAAAACTTGCATATAATTTAAAACGTGAGGTAATATTCAACCTAAATATTCATTCAATCTCATAATGTTTATAAATCAGTTCAACGATTATACATATCGTATTTCAAGTAGAGTTGAAATCGTAAAGCTTGAAGTTAAATGCTCACCCTTGATTGCTCCATTAACCAATTCAATTTTACCCCTAATAATAAAAACTTATAAGAAATAGATGGTCTAGAGCCTTGACTTTCAAAATAATTGCTAGTACCTATATGCTTAATAAAACATTACATGTGTTAATTTTTAAAATAGATACTAGCAAGTTCTCAAACTTAAGAGCTACTTTTATTCATCATTAAAAAATAAATAAATAAAACAATATGTGAATAAACAATAAAGAAACCTATTGTTTTGGTAAATATACATTAAAAAGTTTGGCTCTGTCCATTTTCAAAGTCAAGTAATAAATTAGATAAAAATATCGTGTTTTTTTTATAGATTATTGAACTTCAATATTGACAACTTATGACTTGGATTTACATCCAAACACACAGCAAAAAACAATTAATCAGACAATAGAAGGATTTTCTTTTGGTTTAGGATATGTGTTTTTGTAGAAGTCAGTGTTTATAGGCTAACTACACTTGTTGAAGGGAAATTTCAAAAGTCAAATTAAATTGTATAAGTTGAATAGTCCTGAAAGTTTAATATGCATAATGTTTAAAGAAAAATGTTTGTTTTATAAGATATATAGACATAGATACTGCAATTCTTTGAACATCTTTTTAGTCTGAGAGGAGTTGTGCTGACACCATCGAACTCCATCTCAACCTTCTCTACATCAACCTCATTTTGCTGACAGAATTTGTCACACAGCCAAGAGACAACAAGCAAGAAGGAAAAAAGATGAAGAAATGATAAGAAAGAGTACGGGTGAGGGATTTGAGAGACTCGACATCAGCATTTCGAGATCTCGCATTTCCGAAACGAAGGGTCGGTGTTTGCCGAGGTGACTAAGCAAGTATTGAGCTCCTGCTAAAGTCACTCCCACAGCCTTATGGCTCATTGACTTTGCACTTGTGTAAACGTATAAGCTTGTTAATATGTACCAATTTTATTAAATGAAATAATTTCATTTGGCTCTATTAAAATTGTTTTGCAAAAACAAGACGCAAAAAGCTTAATATATCTGTGAATTGAGTTAAGATAATTTATATAAATATACTGGAGGAGAAGAAACAACAAGCGCCCATGGCCTAATGGATAAGGCGTCTGACTTCTAATCAGGCGATTGTGGGTTCGAGTCCCACTGGGCGTGTCCTTTGTTTTTTTTTTAAATATTTTTATTTATTTTAAAAAATAAAAAATAAGACGCACAAAAAAAAAACAGTTAATTCCAGCAACTCACCGGAGGCCATTTTGTATATATGAACAGTTATGAACTTATGAATCGTGAGTTCAAAATTCATACAACAACTACATGAACTTCGAAATCCAAGAACATCACTTCCGAATCTCTCTCATTTTTTTGTGGATTTCACATTAATAACTTGAAATTATACAAAAATGTCGATCACAGGCGTTAATGTCGAATCAGTATCGAGTTGCAGAGCGGGATCGGCGCCGGAGACTCCGAAAAACCGGGTGAAGTTTATGTGCAGTCATGGCGGCAAGTTCCTCCCTCGCCCCGCCGACGGCCGTATCAAGTACGTCGGCGGTGAAACCCGCCTCATCTGCGTTCCTCGCGACATTACGTTCCCCGGTACTATTTTCTTGAACCCTAACATTACAGAAACTCTACATTTTAACGATCAAATTAGGGTTTCAGTTTTTCGTTGTTGCAGTTAGAACAGTTTATCATATCAATCGCTCGTACTCGTATGTTTGTGAAAAAAGTACAAATTAATTTGTTCATCATTTGGTTCTTCATAAAATATCAACAGATGATCTGTAATTCTTTCCTATTCATCTAACGTCTAACTTTGAATTTAAATTGTAGAACTCATGAAGAAGCTTACTACCATGTTCAATGGTGATCGAATGATCCTCAAGTACCAGTTCATCCCAGAAGATCTTGATGTCTTGGTAACAGTAAAATCCGATGAAGATATCCGCCACATGATTGCAGAATGTGATCAATTCTCATCACCAAGACTCCGAGCCTTCCTTTTCTCATCAAACCCCAACAAGATCCAATCCATGGATCACAACTCCTTTGAACGAAGCTACATAAATTCCATCAATGGCATCATCATCCACCCATCACCAACATACAACACCTACAACACCTTCAACCCGCCACTCCCCGTTTACACAACCCACACAACCGTCACCATCTCCACCACCTGCTCCTCCTCAAGAGCACCACCGGAGACCACCGTCACCTGTTCCACCACTAACCCTGAAGTTACTGTTTACCATGGTAAACTTAGTGAACTGCCCAGAAACCATAGCTCCCCTAGCTTGTGTGATCTTGGTCTAAGCAACCATCAGAATCCGGTGAACCACCTCCACCACCAACCGCCGCCACCGCCTCATCATTTCCATCCCCACCAACCTCCAAAACTGCCGCTTAATCGTCACCCTCATACGGCTTCTACCTCTGAGAATCTTGGTAGGATGAGGTCGGGATCGTCAAGCTTAGGACATTTGTGAAATCAAGATCTATGAACACAAAAATGGTTAGATATGTCTAAGCCTTGGTGTGAATACTATTGTTAGAAATCACGTACAAATGTAGATAGAATATATTGGCAACAATTTATTGATATTTTTGTACTTAATTCGTTCGAAATCATGTGTGGTCCTTGTTGTTGGAAAAAAAAATACTAATATAATATTACCAATTTTTGGAAAGAATATAATTTGTTAAAAGAATTCAAATATGAGATAATTGGAATTTGACACGTTTTGATCGGCTAAAAAGGTAAAAATGGAATTGAATTCCTTCTACTACCTGTAGGCTATAGGAACAACGAAATCCATCAAATATGAAGCAAACATGTGAATACGTGATGGAATGGAATCATCAATTTTAATTATGTCAAATGCCTACCGGAATTAACAAACCAGAAAAGTCGATGTTACATATATTAGTTTTGGTGAAGTCATAAATCAAATATTTTGGCATTAGCGTTGTTGTAAACTTTTTTTCAACCGTTTATTTTTTTCAAAGAATATCAATAAACATTTCCCAATTCAAGAATTATGACTAAAGAAACATGAAAAATATATATATAATAATCAAAAGTAATTAAGATTAATCTATTATTACGTTTTTGCCCCTTCACGTATTAACTAATCATTTGATCACATCCACAAGATTAATTAATATATATAGCATTCTCAATAGATTTATTTCTCACTTTGTATCCAACATGTAGATTCAAAACCTCATAAATTAAAAATATTGTTAATGTTTTATGATCTACCGTATATTTCTAGATAATCATCAACATGGTACAATATGGGGCCTTATACCACGAAATTACCATTTTTTTTCAAAACGATCAGTAAATAATCATTTATTTCGCAAAGTGATATTTGCATATTCCATTTACTTTTGTAAATTATTTTTATGACCATAACAAAAACATTATCCATAATTTTGCACTAGAAAGGTTATCCCGCTACGCGGGGGCCAGAAGCTTTCAATGTTGTTTCTGAATTGATAAATATGACAGACATAGAAAGTGCAAGGATGAAAAGTCCGGGCTTTGCCCCGGACAAAAAATGTAAAAGTTTTGACTGCAAGGACCAGAAGTGTGAAAATGGCTAAAGAATTAAAGGGGTAGGAATTAGCAACTTTTTAGAAAAGGGATCAAAGTTGTCAAACCGTTAAAGTTTTGTGGCCAAACTTTAAATATTAAAAGGTTCCAAAAAAGTATAAAAATATTGATTGCAAGGACCAAAAGTGTCAAAATGGGTAAAGAATAATGACCAAAGTTGCCAAAAAACATCCAAATTTAGTATTCCTAACTTCCAATAATAATACAGGGACCAATTCTGCCAAAAAAATGGGAAGTTGAATGGAACACAAACAAAAGCACATGAATAAATTAATTAAAGAAATACAGTGACCGGATATGTAAATCAAGGGACCAAACTTGGACAAAGTATCCCAAGTTTACTATTCCTTTCTTCCACAACTTATATATATATAATAATAATCACCTTTTGCATTTATATTTATTTCAATTTGAAATATAATCCAAATCATGCTTAAATGTTTTGACATCACTTTTTTAATTTATATTTTTCTGATTATTTTTTTTCGAAGTCATTGATTTCCAAATAAATTTATATCGAAAAATCACTCTTTGGCAAACTTATTTATATTTTCCAGGAAAGTTACTCATATTTTGTAGAAATACGTGTTAATTTGCTAAATAATTAGCAAATGAAATGTTTTTCTTAGTAATGTCCATTCATAAAGAAATTCTACAAAACAAAAAAAATTGTAAATACATAGTTATTTTATATTAGTCTCCCAAAAATGGTTATTTCGTCGTATGACACTTTAGAGTTTGATAACCCCTAGAATATTTCGAACAGTACTTTATTCATGAAATAAGAAAAGTAACAAAGTAAAATAAAAAATAAAAAACCTAAACCTGACCAAAGTCCAAACCGTTTGAAAAGCCCATTTTAGGTCTGCTTTGTTTTTCCGTCATGGTGATTGGTAAAGGTGTGCACGATGCGGTTTACAGTTAAACTGCAAAACACAACGCATGTGCAGTTTGAGGTTTTCAGAAACCGCACTACAAAACTTCTAAACTATATTATGCGGTGCGGTGCAGACGTTTTGGATGCGGTTTTATAAACAACTAAAAATATTGTGTGTTTTAGTTTTACATACATTAGTATATAACTACGTTATATGATTGTTTATCCTTATAACGAAAAACAAGATTAGTCAAATGTATTTTACTTGATATTATTTTTAATAGTAAAAAACAACAGCAAAAGTTGTCTAGGGATTTGTAACGGGGTTGGGTAAGGATGCGTAGGAGTATATGTGTCATGTGTGGGTGTGTTGGGTGTGGTTGGGTTTAAGGTGGGTAGGCGTGGGTACGGTGTAGGTGTTAGATTGTGTATTTTAGAAACTTTTTGAATTGAAAAAACTAGGTAGTTATTAGTTTTTCAAGTTTTTTGTAATTTTGGAAAACAATAACTTTTTCATTTTTTGCAAATTATTTAGAAAAATTTTGAACTAAATGTTTTTCGAAAATTCATTTTTCTAGAAAAAAATTCCGGAAACAAATCATTTTCCATAACTAAACACACCACCACCAGAGGTTCAAAACGGTATTTTTCTACTTTTAATTTTTAGAAAAAAGAAAATTGTTACATCCAAGGGGTGAAAACTGGTCTTGAGGTTACACCTCCAAAATTTTGTATGAACAAACTTAAGAAATAATGGATGGAAACAACAATTTTACACAAAATTTTGTATCAAAATCAGTTTTTTGCAAGCGTATTTATTTTTTAGCTTGTTCCAGAATCCAGGCAATATTGAGGGAGGAGTGCTAGAAATGGGATAGGATCCATTTCCAACTTATTTGTATTTTTCTGTTTGGTTTGTAATTTTGTTGAAGAGATTGAATAATACATACATACATACCACAAAATTTAAATAATATATATTTCAAATTTAATAATAGATTAACCTTCTACTTGTGTAACTTCACTAACGAGAAAAATCATAGGAATTAAATTCAAAGGGTTTCAGGAAGGAATGTTGAAACAAATCATCCATAAAAAATACTTTCAAAACTTATTTTGAGGAAAATTGTTTCAAAGGAAGTGCTCTCCACCCAATATCTTTCCTATAAAACCCTCCTTCCCATTTAATCTCTTCAACAGCTCGATAAGCTCTCTCTCTTGCTTCTTCAAGATCTTTCCCTTTTGCTGTCACACCCAAAACCCTGCCACCTGTCGCCACGTAATCCCCCTCCGCATCGACAGCTGTCCCCGCATGAAATATCTTAACGCCAGGAGCCGCCACCTCAGCATCTTCAAGATTCCGAATCTTGGTTCCCTTTACATAGCTTCCAGGGTATCCATTGCTGGCCATCACCACCACCATGGCTGACCCGTGGGCCCACTCCAAACTCACCGAGTTTAGTTCCCCTTTACAGGCTGCCAGCAAAACTTGTGCTAAATCCGACTCCAAACGAACCATCAACACCTGCCAACATGTAAATAAAAAAAAAGTTTATATTCAAGAAACAGTCTGATAGTTGTTGATTGAGTCAGGTGAATATCAGTGTAGTATCAAACAGTCTGAATCTGACCTGGCATTCAGGATCTCCAAATCGGACATTATACTCGATTAATTTCGGTAATCCGGATTTTTTTTCAATCATGAGTCCAGCATAAAGAACCCCAACAAACTTACACCCCTCTTTTGACATCCCTTTAACAGTAGGAAGAATGATGGACTCCATAACCAAAGATTGAAGTTCTTGAGTCAAAACGGGTGCAGGACAATATGCGCCCATGCCACCTGTGTTTGGACCCGTGTCCGCATCACCAACCCGTTTATGATCTTGGGCGGATTCTAAAGGTAAGGCATTCTCACCATCAACAATAGCAAAAAAAGAGGCTTCTTCACCTTCTAGAAACTCTTCCACAATTATGGAAGAACCCGCGTCCCCAAATGACCCTGAGACAAGAATTGAGTCTACTGCTTGGAATGCTTCGTGTAGTGTCATGGCTACAATCACTCCTTTCCCTGCTGCTAGCCCATCTGCTTTCACCACAATTGGAGCACCTTGTTCTTTTATGTATGTTTTTGCAGCTAATGGGTCCTTAAATGTTGCATACTGCAATATCATCAATAAACAATGATTAGATAATTCTAAAATGGTTTATTTGCTATGGAAACCAAACAGGTTCAGGGTTCAAGGTTCAAGGCCCCTAAATAACCCTAAATTGTGAAACCCTAAAACCCTGAACTTTGCCTAAACCCTAAATCCTGAACTTTGAAACACCAAACCCTAAACCCTAAGAAAAGAATGAAAAGGTACAAACCTTGGCAGTTGGAATTCCGTATTTATCACATAAAGTCTTCATGAAATTCTTGGAACCTTCCAAAGCAGCGGCTTCTGATGAAGGGCCAAAAGCGTGTATGCCAGCTTTAAGAAGGTCATTTGTAAGACCTGCAACTAAAGGAGCTTCGGGACCCACCACCACAAGTCCAACACCCCACTTTCTACAAAAAGCTATCACAGCTTCACTATCGAAGATATCAAGATCTTCAATACACGTGGCATCCCCTGAGTTTGAAATGCCAGCATTTCCAGGGGCACAGAAGACAGCATCACAGGATTGAGAGCGTTTCAAGGCGTAACAAAGTGAGTGTTCTCTTCCTCCACCACCAATCACCAATACCGTCACTCTTTCTTGTAGATGATCTGAAGAAATGCTGTTGAAAATGGTGGTGTAGGATTTGAAGCGGTTTAAACAGTAGGAATTGTTTTGGGAATGAAAAGTTTTTGATGATTTCAAATTGTTGGTTTGTAGGAAGAAGAGTTGGGAAATTTTGTTTGGAAACTGTCTCTGATTTGATACAGGAAGATGACCTAACTTCATTGAAGCTCCAAGATTATGTGAAATGCAGGCCATTTCTAGTGTTGCAAGGAGAATCTGTAGCAAAAAATGAAAAATATTAGTGTCAAACATAAAAGGACAGATTGTGTTACAAAGTAACAAACTTTACTATTTCTTTACCAAAATAGGGAATACACTTACTCCAGACGTTATTTCTACGTAGAAGCTTTTATTCATTCAGCACTTAACCAGAAAACAAAAAGAAACAAGCTCTGAGATTATAGTATAATCATGGTGGTCTAGAACTTGCCAGATAATCAGAAATCTTTTAATTTTTCGTCTGAGAAGTAGTAAGTTTGCAATCAGAATTCAGATTAGTGCTTTTTGTATGTAATATGAAATAAAATTGAAACAGTTTTACAGCAAAATGTGTTACAGACCTAAACTTATAAAGCAAAACCATGGATCTTTTTGAGGATGTAAACATGTTTAACAGCAAACACATAAGAACTAACAAGCACTCGACTTTAGCAATTAAAAACACATGGTAGCATTTTGCCACACGATAAACATCTAAATTTTCATTTGGGCAAATCATCGAACACTTGGCATGCGATACGAAACAATTAGAACTTAAAAACAAAGAGAGATATTTTTACCTTATTAGCAGCAAAGTTCTTTCAATGGAATTGAAAATTGTGTTGCATTCGAAGAGGAAGCGCTTGTAGTATAGACGAAACCTTGATTCCTCGAGAGAACGCGCAGTTATATATATCTATGGGCCAGACCACCGGAGAGATGATACCATGTCCTGACTCGTATTCGCACTCACCGAGGTTATGGTAAAGATTGTACGTTGTGCTTATATGTTAGTATTTTAGCAGTGGATTCGATTTTGAAGGCTTAGGGGAAGACAAACGTTTGCAAAGTACTCCTTTTAGTTTCTATATTGTCACTACGCATTTCTAAAATTTTAATATTTACAATTTCAGTCCTTTATATGAATAATATTGTAACATTATCATATTTTATCTTTCAAAAGACTAAACTGCACAAATGGTCCCTGTGGTTTGCTCAAAATTGCCACTTTGGTCCAAAAAAGTTTGGACTAGCACCAGAGGTCCAAAGTTTTCATTTTGTTGCTTGTTTGGTCCAATCTGTTTTTATTTTTTTCAAAATGACGAATTTACCCCTGTTAATATGATTTTCTTTTTCTTATTTTTTTTTTCTGATTTTCTGATTTAAAAAAATAAAAAATAAAAATAAAAATGAAATAAATCTCTCTCTCTCTCTCTCTTATTTATTTTTCTGATTTTCAGATTTAAAAAATAAAATAAAAATAAATCTCTCTCTCTCTCTCTCTCTCTCTCTCTTATGTATTTGAGTATGTGTTTATCGTGTGAAAAATATTCCAGCACAATGCTCTTGAACTTGGAACCCACCTTCAATCTCTCGCCCACCAGAGCAGTCACTGGAGCCGGAGGAGACGAGGTCAGACCAAGATCCAGGTGCTCGATGAAACACCTAAAAGAAGAAGGATCGTCATCGCCACCACCGTCAACCACAACCGCCTTCAACCCTACCTTCAGCCCCACCACCAACCTCCGGCAGGAAAATCCTTATCCGAAGACGAAGGGCTCCCCCCCCCCCTTCCTCCCTCCCTCGTTAAAGCTTGGTGAACAAACCTGGGTAACGGAGAAGACGCAGGGCGGCGACCTAGGGTTTCAGACGCGTCAAGTTTCTCGTTTATCTACTGCATTTATCGCACTGGTGTTATGCTTGTCTAATGGTGGTTGTAATTTCTAGTGGGTGGAGGAGGGGATCTTGATCGAACCTTTCATCCTCAAATCAAAAATCCGACTATTATTTCTAACCTTGAAGATAAAGATAATTGTGATTTTTTCCATATTTTGGGGTTTCTCCTCCTGCCTCCATGTGGGAGAATTCCGACATCATTCTTCTGAAATTTCATAAGGCAGGAGACATTAGGGTTCAAAAACGATGATGGATTCTAGTGTTCAATCTTTCCGATGATGAAACTAATCTTTCAGAAGATGAAACTGTTGTGTTCTTTGATTCCAAAGAACAAAAAATGGATGCAGGTGGATTTGTCATCGCTGAGTTGAATCAGATGTAGATTCCCCTCTATCTCCGGCTGTATAAACGATGGTGATGGTGGTGGAGTGGGGAGGCGCTGAATGTTACTAGATTTTTATGTGTAGGGGTTTCCGGCGAGAGGAGGGATGAGAGGAACATATTTCTGATTGGAGGCCAAATTTCTTTTGGTTGCGGAGGTGGAAGACGAATTGAGAGAGAGAGAGAGAGAGAGAGGGAGAGAGGGTTTTGTCCTTTTTAATTTCTTTTTAATTTTTGAGAGAGAGAGGGTTTTGTCTTTTTTAATTTCTGTGGTTAGCTGGAAAAGAAATAAATAAACTGAAAAAGAAAAAGGTAAGGGCAAAATTGTCATTATAAAAAAGATCAATAGAAGTTGGACCATACTCGCAACAAAATGAAAACTTTAGACCTATGGTGCTAGTCCAAAACTTTTTGGACTAAAGTGGCAATTTTCAGCAAACCACAGAGACCATTTGTGCAGTTTTGTCCTTTCAAAATAATGTTTTTAGGTGTAATTCCAAGAAATATTATACTTATAATCTTTAACAACCTTCTTCAAATTTTGCAAGTGTAATGTTTTTAAGTAAACATATTATAAATGCTTTAAAATATGTTATATGTGGTTTTTTTTTTGGGTATTCAACTATAATGGTTTTTTCTATAAGAAATCGCACGTTAAACATCATATTTTGTGTTAATATTTTTTTCAAGGGGAAAATACAAATCTAACCATAATTGCTAATTACTTATCAAATAATAGCAAAAAAAAACTCTTACCCAAAAATAGCCCACAAAAGAGTAGTCAACCTATAGTTGACTACGGTCAACAGCAGTTGACTACGGTCAACGGACGTTGACTACTCTTTTGTGGTAATTCATCTACTGTTTCGCCAATTCGTCTACTGTTTCGTGTTTTGTATATATATATTTTTTCATTTCTAAGATACAAAACCGTAGGTTTTTTAAAACCTACGGTTTCCTCTCGTTTTAGCTACAGTTTTGGGAAAAAAATACGGTTTTTTTTAAGTCTACTGTTTTGAATTCTCAAAAAATTTTAATAAAATAATTCTACATCTTATAAACACTCTTTTTAATACTCTATATCACAAAAAAAAAAAAAAATAAATAAAATAAAACCGTAGCTTTTTTGACAAAACAGTATAGATTAAACCCTAAAACAGTATACTTAAAAAAAAATAAAAATAATAAAAATAAAAAAACGGAATACCCAAAACCGTAGGTTACGGTTTGGGAAACCGTAGCTAAAACGAGAGGAAACCGTAGGTTTTAAAAAACCTACGGTTTTGTATCTTAGAAATGAAAAAAAAAATTATACAAAACACGAAACAGTAGACGAATTTGCGAAACACTAGACGAATATAGAAACCTACGGTTTCATGGGCTATATTTGGACATTTACTAATTTTTGGCAAAAAATTGTTAATCACTTCCTTAATTTGGCTAGATTAGTAATTGCCCCTTTTTTTAAATCAATGATTAATGACTTATGTAATAAAACTATGATTAGTAAAAATATCATAATAGCGAAAGCCAAATCATATTTTAGATAAATAAATCTTTTCTTTATTATAACTTATAACATTTATCTTGTTAATTTTGAAAGTACTTATTAGAAATGTTTCACAAAATTCAAACACGATACTTACAAAATAGAAGTAAAAACAAGGGGGAAAACGTAAAATCAATTTGGATATTTTGTGGTTTAACCGGTCAGTAAAACTCAAGTTTGACAATTTTTGTACATTTTAGATACTTTTATTAACAAAATAAACTAACAAAACTAATATATAATGGCCACAAAATTATAAAAAATATATGCGCATATCTTGCCCTAAAAACACAAGTTTTGGCTATTATTTTTCTGGGATACCGTTTATGTTTAAGATATCTTATGTTTCATATAATATATAGTTGATAAAACTGTATTTATTTATCAGGTATTAATGTGTTTCCTTCGTGTATACATATGAAACAACCATATAATAGACCCCATAGTTAATGTTATAATTTTCATGATTAATACTAATGCATAGATAATATTAGTATATTACCATGAAAAGCCTTTGAAATATTCTACAAAAAATGTTACGTTTATTTTCAACTAGTTGAGATAATATTTGGACATTGAGAACTTGAGATCATATTTGTAAATTTGTATTTAAATACTATCTATTCTACTTGAAAGTCTAAAATTTATTCAATTTATTCTGAATTTCTTCACATAACACTACACCAAAAGAAGGATAAAATTCAATAGTGACAGTATTTGATTCTATACAGAATTTGATATACATTTTGTTCGCTATAAATGTCAAACTCCATACATGACACGGAATGGAATTTCAAATTCCAATTCCGCCATGGAGTGGAATCTCCAATTCCAATTCCATTCAAGAAGAATCCCAAGTGAGATAACTCACCTTAGTCCTACTATATCCCTACAGCATCAAGAAGTTGGGAGTGTTGAGAAACAGAAACTAGTGAATTAGCAACAATGGCACCACTAGCAGCAACAGCAGGGACTCCGATTCCAGGGAATGTGGAATCCCCGCAGCAATAAAGCTGCGGAATCGGAGTCGGGTGTCCAGGGAAAGACTCTTTCCCAGCTTCTATTGCTGGCCCATATGTTCCTCTGTTCCTTCTAAGAAATCTTTGGTGTGTTAATGGAGTTCCAACTAACTTCACCTCACATTTATCCCTACTAAAACCTGGACCAAGTGACCGTTCCACAGCTTTCCACATTACCTGCCATCAAAATTCCAATATTGCCCTTTTAATATATTTCACTTAAACCTCAATAATATTGTTAAATGTCTTTGAAATGGATGAAATCTACCAAAGGAATTGTAATCTGTCACGCATTTGGTTGGCAGGAAATGGGATGGAATTCGATTACATTTATTTGCTTGGTTTATATGGGGGTATTTTGGTCTTTTAACAGATAAGAGAAGGAATGAAATATTATTTCTTTCGATCCACCCCTAGGAATGATGAAATCCATCAAACATGGAATTCAAAAGAATCTGAAGAAATTGAATTTCGTCCATTTGGCAACCAAACACAACATGGAACGGAATCTCGAATTCCACTTCTAGGGATTCCGTATACCAAACACACCCTAAGGGGAGTGTTTGGTTTGCGGATACCAATGGAATCTAACGGAATTGAATTTTGCGATTCCATTCCATGGTGTGTTTGGTTGCCAAATGGACGGAATTCCATTTCTTCAGATTCCTTTGAATTTCACGTTTGATGTATTTTACCATTTCTAGTGGCTCATGAATAAAATTATATTCCATTCTTCATTTTTTATTCAAAAGACCAAAATACCCTCATGAAACATATTGAAATAGTGAAAAATTACTAGATTATTCCATTTTTGTTATTGAATTCTATTCCATTTCCTGCCAACCAAACGCGTGACAAATTCCAATTCCTTAGACAGATTCCATTCATCCGCTTATCATTTTATGATAATAGAGCCGGAATCAGTGATTCCACCTCGGATCGCTCGGCTTTAAGTTGCTTGTATTCGTTGCTTCTACGGTCAAGACCTTCCCAAAGTTGAAATGGTTCGGTTCCCGGGGTGTAGGCATGTAAAACATGCTTTCCTTGAGGGGCTAAATCCGGACTTAGTACACTTGGCACAGATATCAACACCACATTTTGATCCGCATCAACTCCACGATTCCAATCATTCACAACTATATGATGAATTCCTAAATCATCCCGTATTCCCTAATAATTATGTAAATAAACACTTTTAGATATAAAAAAAGGACTAAATGAAAGAAATAGCAATGTACTTTCATATACTCGTGTATTATAGCATACTACATTCATTTCTTTCTACTACAACATTGTACTTTCATTCTATTTCTTCTTAAGGTATTATACTATAAAAAATCTACCTAACTACACCATTGCAATTCCGACTTTTTCTTATTAGGACATTATACTTTGAAAAATCTAAAACTTGTTGTATTGATGTTGCTATAATTGGATAGAAATTTCAAAGTAGAATGTCATAATAGGAAGAAATGCAAGCATGTGTAAAAGTGCATTGCTATTTATTGCATATAATCCTAGAAAGAATTAAACATAAATTGGAATTGCCCATATTTTAAATGCTCACCTCTGCATCAAATCCCAAATGAAGATGCATAAACGACTCACATTGCTTTGTATTTTGAATCCTTTCTTCATATGATTTTGGAACTGCTTCTTTAGGTAGTAACTTTATGGTGTCCCACATGGATGCATTGCTTACAACAGCCTTCTTTGCACGCACAAACTAAAAAAAAAATGCAAAAATAATTTATTATAAGTAAACAAATTAACTTAATTCATATGGATAAAGTATGAGTCCCTTTGACTCACTTGACCACTTCTTAGCTTGACACCTATAGCTCGACCATTTTCAATGACTATATTCTCCACATGGCTTCTTAGAGAGATTCTTCCACCAAATTTTTGTAATCCTCTAACAAGAGCCTCAACAAGTGCTCCAGTTCCACCAACAGGGTATTCTAAACTACAACCTGGTTTATACCATTCTGCAAACATGTAAATCTGCAAATATGTGGATATATATACAGGTAAAAGATTAGACATTTAGAAAACTAAAAAGAATAGAATGGATTCTGTTTGGTTGGAATGGAATGGATGAGGACATGTGGTAATGGAATAGCCCATTCCATTCCTTCCTCAATTCCATCATACCAAAAACTACCTTAACAAACTTGTTAATGTATGATATGATTATGTACCATTTCTGCTGAAAGAACACCATCGGATTTCACTCCAGCAAGTAAGAAAGACAAAAGATCCACCCAATTCCTAATGAAAGGATCTTTGAGTCCCAATGAATCAACAATTTCCGAAAAAGGGCGTAAAAGCTTTGTGGCACCAAGAACACCTTGAGGTCCCATTTTTGCAAATGATTTTAGGAGTGGATATGCATATCTAACTCCAGCAGTAGAAACAACTCCCAAATCACCTCGAATAGATAGAGGTGGCAAAGCCATGGCAGCTGCAGATAATGGAAGTATTGCATCCTGTTTAAAAGGAAGTATTTGTATTACCTTTCCATTTTTGGTTATTTTTGTGATTAGTCCTTTTTTAACCACTCAGGCAAAGTATAATGGTTTAATCCCTTCAAAAACTATCTAAGAGACTAAATTGATACGTTGTGCTTTGAATGTATAAAGAAAAGAAAGTGAATGTCACTCACAAGAAGCTTTCTCCATTCCAAAACAGCATTTGGACCAGCATACGTCTCTAAGTCCTGAAATGGATTCCAAAAAAGAAATCTTGAATAAGAACATGTTTCCCACTATTCATAGTACACTTGAGTAACATAATTCATAATTGTAAAGATACTAAAGTTAGTTTTGGATTATCTGAAGTCTTTTTGTTGTGTGAAAATTACAGTGCTACAACAACATGAACAAATACTAGTTTACCTTGAAAAATTCTGTAGGACCAATGCGTGATAGAAATTCTCCTTCGGGTACATAAACCATCCATGAGTCATATTTGACACAGGGAATGGACTCTCCCAAAGCATCCAAAACCTGTAAAACCATCAACAGCTTAAAAAAAAAACAAACATAGCTACAAATACATATCATATCATGAATCATGAGTAGTATCATTTGTTGCATAAGGAAGATTTGTGCATGTTTGGTGGTTTTGGAGAATGGTATGAAAAGTATGAAAGATATAACAAATACTTGTGCAAGAGGATTCGCCTGGAGACCTCTAGATTGAAATCCGGAAAACAGAGAAGGCCCAGAATCGAATTTGTAATCTTTAATTTCAAACGAATGTGCAGCACCACCTGGTAGATCATGGCTTTCAAGAACTATAACATCTTTCCCGTATCTAGCTAGAAGTCCTGCACAGCATAGTCCACCAAGACCACTCCCTATAACAACAACATCTGCTTCTGGCTTCCCTGCGTAGATCATAATCATATCATATGATTTCTGATTGTTTTTACATCTGGTGCATACCAGTAGCTATGGCGGAAGGTAAATTACTCAATTTGGTAAAACCACTCGTTAAAATTAAGGATTCATGTACTGTAACGAACAGAAAGATTGCCCCCAAATAGAAATTAGAAATGTAGAATGTTAATTCAGTCGGACCTGGGAAGGGTTTCGGTTGTGTAATTGTAGAAGAGGAGGAAGATGAAGCCGCCTCATCAGTAACATTGGAAGATGTTCGCGCGAAAATGGTTGAACTACGGTGTTTGGTGTTGTATACGAATTTGGGTGTGTTGAAAGAAGGAGATGGTTTGTTGTAGATGGTTCCTAAAGTAGCTGTCAAAGCCGCCATTAACAGGAAGAAAAGATTAGCACAGAGATGAAGATGAAAAGGGTCTTGGAGATTATTGAATTGATGAAGCTCATTTTCAATCCATTGTGGGTGATTTTTGTAGTTTGAAAAAGGACACGAAGCACTCACTACAGTCTACTCCTGTAGCCACTCAACTTTCAAGTTTCAGTAAGGTTTACTTTTTTGTTTCACTTTAGAAAAACAAAAAATAAAGTTTTTCATACATTTATTTATGGATCCTACTAAATAAATTAAATACTATTATAATTATAAAAAGTATGAGTATTATGGTGTCCAAAACAGTGAAGCCCCTTAACAGGAAACTGGGTTGCTAAGGATGTTGTTATCTCTTCGGAGGGCGTTATAGCATACTGTCCTATCAGATGTTAGTGTCCGCTGTCGTTCATATATATATATATATATATATATATATATATATATATATATATATATATATATATAACAAATTTATAAGCAAATTAAAAACGTTTTGAGACGAAAAATCCCGCATAGCAATTTTTTTTTTTTACTTTTACAAACTTATTTCATCCAAAACTCATATTATGTATGCTCTAAATGTTGCATTATACTTGTATAAAGCACAAACATAAATTATATTACAAAAAAATGACTTATTTTACATGTGTTGAAGTTGTGGATGATGAAGAACCCATTAGTCTTTATTATTACCAATACACCACATCTAACCGATTTAAAGCCAGCCTAATCTCTTAATGGAACCATTAAGATTACAATGTGAACAAGAAAAAGCCCCTAATGATGTAATAGAATTATAGCATAAGCAAAGTACTATACAAACACATTTAGATTACCAAATCATGATTATCAAATAAAGATAAAACACAACACAATCATTTCCTTTGATGAAACAAAACCAAAACCAAACCCAAACCACAAAGGCTTGTTGGCATCATGGCCTAATCACAAACCAGAGTTACAGGAACACCATAATAAAATCATGCTCATATCTCCCCATCACCATCTCTCTATTTGCAAGTGCAACATATAACATAACATAACATAACACACCCACCATTTTGAGGTTAGTATTTACAAACAATCAGCCTTCAATTTCATTTCACCTATTTTATATTTATATTAAAGGTAAACCACCCAACCCAACATCTCTTATATTTTAGGATAATCATAACCATAATCATAAGAATCCCCACTCACTCACTCACCTTTTTTTTTGTTTTTTGTTCAACAAAAAAACACATCCTGTTCCGCTTTCCTTTTTCCTTTTTCCTTTTTCATGTTTCCGTTTGTAACTTGTAAGTAGGGGGGGTAGAATCGTAATCTCACCCGTTCACAGGGTCCCACAGAAAAAAAGCCTTCTTTGCTTAACCATCTTTTTTTGCTTCCTAGCAAAACAAAACTTTCTTGGATGCAATCAATCACGTTTATGCTCCCAACTCCCAATACTGTAAAAAATCCAATCTCTGAACTCAACTGCAATAAATAAATAAAACTGGGTTGGAGAAGTTTACAAGATAAACAGTGACTAATATTATTTTTTGGACCTAACTTAAGACTACCAAAGTCAAACATTGCATTTGCATCAAATATTATAAAAAATAATAATAAAAAGAATGAGAGAAAATGTTACCTTACTAACAAGACTAAGAACCAGAGCTTGACTTCTGAACCCAGACCTGTTTCTGCATATTCACATCACATATTAATATTAATATTAATATTAGTATTAATATTAATAAATTAAAAATGATAATCTAGAAATTAATTTTATACCTCATGAGAAGCATAGCCACTAGAAACTCCTTTTTTTGAACCATCTGCATCCTTAGTGTTGTTATATGATGATGGCCCACGCCTTCCACCATGTTTATGGGAGCCTGCATATTTATCTACATAAAGTAATTTCTTTCTCATTTCCTTGTCATAATTCATAAATTAATTAAGGTCATATATCATATCATATATAAAGGAATGGAATCAGCCATTACAATCCATGATCATGTTTGGTTTGAATATAGAAATAGAATTATATTCACTTGAATCTATACATTATAACTAACCAAAACAAAAAGATTAAACATAGTAAAAACTCACCAAATCCCAAATATATTATTATAACAAATAATATTTTTTTGGGAAAAAAAAAACGGTTTCAATAATAAAAATACATGATGGAATGGAACAAAAACACGTCCTAATGAAGAAGTGAAAATCAACAAACAGGGGTTTTTTTCATTCCATTCCTGATTCCATTGCATTTATACTATTCACACGTGTGTATCATAAAATGTATTAGCATTTTAAATTTTCAAAAAAAAAAAAAAAAAAAAAAACTAACCATTATCAGGTGAGAAATGACCACCACGTCCACTTCCACCCCTCATGTCATACTTTCCCTCTCCATGAGTTCCTATGAAACCATGTCTATTTTCAGCACAATTATATGGTAAAAGCCAAATATATAAATATAAATAACATTAGGAGTCTTTTTGGTTGGATGGAATGGAATGAAGCATTCCATTCCAAAGTCCATCATACCTTCTGAAGAATCTGGTTTGGATTGAGAAAGTGAAGATGAAAGAGATTCATCATCAGAATGCCTAAGTGGGGTCCACACACCACGCTCAGGTCTATCCTTGTTCCTAGTACTACGTTTCTCCATGTCATCTTGCAAACTGTTATATGGTGGAGGAGGTCTAGGGGGTTTTCTGTCAATTTCCCGATTTAAATTTTGTTGTGAATCTTTGTTAATAAGTATGCTTCTAATCACCCTTCCACTACTACCCTGACCCTCCCTTTGTTTTGGAGCACCAGACCCATGGGATATTTTCACAGATGACAAACCACTGCTTATCTGAAAATGGTAATTATTAGTTAACTACTTATTACTATTCTTTTTTTTTTAATTAATAAAAGAGTCAAAACTTACAAGGGGTATTTCCTTTTCTTTTCCCTTCAGCAGCAGAATTTTCTTTTTCCCAATATCAGGAGTTCCAGAAGAACCTTCACAAATTTATAAATATGTTAACAAATTAATTTTGGAAGAAAAAAAGAGTGATGAGTAATAATATATATATATATATATATATATATATATATATATATATATATATATATATATATATATACCTCGTCCTTCCTCCAGTACAACACTTCCAGAAACAGGCTGTTGATCATTAGGTTTATGGACCTGAACATATGTTGACTTTTCTTTACCACTTCTACCCTTCCCCGTATCCCTTGGGACATACTGTTTTAATAACAAAAAGACATTAATACCCATTGAAAGATGTTAGCTTTTTAATCTTTATTATGTAAAAAGATTCAGATACCATGGTGGTTGAAGTCCTTCTTCTTTCAGAACCACGTTTTAATGCAGGAGAATTTGATGTTGAAGATGATGATGATGCACCACTACCCCTTCTCATTAACTTCCCATTAGGCAATGACCTCTGGAATTATTAAAATATAAGTTGAGAATATATATTTTATTCTGAAGGGGTATAAGTGTAAAATTCCTACCCGAGATCCACCCTTGGCTGCTCTTTTTTGGCGAATAAAATCCATTAAAGGAGTAACTATAGGCGCCTCCTTAGCATTACCTTCAAAATCAAAGTTTTAACTCAAATTAAATGTTAATTTAAATCTTATTATTATTATTATTAATTATTATTATTAACAGATTTAATACTAACCAGCTCGTTCGGCTTCCTTTCTTTCCAATTGTATCTCTGCACTAGGAAGATTCTCAACAGGCTTTGAAATTAACTCGAGGAATTCAAGATATTCAGGATCTATATTGTTCATTAAAAAGTTAATTATAAATTTATAATTATAAAAAATAGAAAAGGGTAAGTGGGGAATCATCTTAACAATACCTTTGTCTATGGTGCCTTCACGTCCATCTTTCTTAGACCATTGTTTTGGAACGCGTTGTGAAGGTGCATACTCAACAATAGTTTTGAATTGGGTGCCTGAAAAATGGAAAAAAAAAAAAAAAATCCCTAATTTTCAATTTGGGAATCCAATTTGAAACCCTAGAATTGCCTAAATGTAGAGTTTCAGTATTACCCTTTTCATTAACAAACACGTGTCCATCAAAGAACTCTGCAAACTCAATGACATCATCTGGATGCTTAAAGTCAATGTAGGCTCTGGAATAGGATTGACACTTCAGACTGAAAACACATTCAATGGAAATTGTTACAACAACTACAAGTATGTCAAAAAGGGGCGATTTGATTTTCAATATATGTAAGCACCAAATTTACCACTTTTTCTACATTTTTAGATAGAGTCTCTAAACATCAGTTCCAATCAAGTTCCATAAACAATTATGATAAGTTTGATTACAAGTGAAATCACTTTAAGATCTAAGGATCGATTTTTAACTATGTCTTTACTGAGACATCATTTTACTAAAAATGAACACCAAGATAAATAACAGACACTAATTTCACAGTTAAGTACTATGAATCCATTTTTCACCACCAGTCCAAGGCCAGTCAAATGCCCAAATAGTAGCAAATAATAAACAGGAAGCAAAACACATATAAACGAACAGAATGATGAGTTCTTTCTTCACAAACTAACAAGCCACCTTGCTTAATGTTTGTCAACTGTGCTTAATACTCCATCTACCATTCTTTCTGACTATTGTCTAGCATGTCTCTAGTTCTCTACATAAGCTTCTTTGGATTCCTTCTGACAGCTACAAAACGTTGTCTTACTTCAATTCTAATCTCAGCTAAAAACCAAAATACCCTGAAACCTCCAAGGTTTATAAAGCGTGAAAGGCAAGCAATTCGAACGAAAAGAATCTACATGGTCCAAAAACCAAACTCTAAACGCCTATAACTTACTTTTTTCTTTCAAAATCTATGAGTAAATAATAACCCAAACCCCAAAATCACTTAAAATTTAACTTCAAGGAAGTAGCACTAAGCTGAAGCTCAAAGAAAAAGCACGTAAAACCCTAACCTGTTCTTCCCGGAACGGAAACAGAACCAGTTGTAACGACCGGAAAAACGGGCATCAATTTGCTCCATGAGCGCTGACTGAGAAATGTTGTGTGGCAAGTGCCGAAGCACAGCCTTCGTTCGATCCAACGAACCCTTCATTCGCGCTTATAACTTTTTTTTTCCACAAATAGAAAAGACAAACACTATAAAAAAAATATTTTACCGGTGAGCTTGGAACCCCAGAAAAATGTTATTCGTCGAATATTTCTTGAATTACATCTTCCCCGAGGCTTCGATCGAAGATTGTTTTGTGCCCTAATTTTTCAATTTTTAGCCGAAACAAGTGCCATGGAGGCATGCAAATAAAAACCAGGAAATAGAAAGTCAGAAAGCAGAGAGGGATTGAAGGAAATACAGGTTTTGGGTGTGGATTGTGAATATGGAGGTGAAGTCTGTATGAGTGTTTCGTATGGTTTTGGGGTGCATATTGAATATTGATTGTATTTGCAGAAACGAAAATTCCCAAATACGACTTGAAACCTTTTAATAGGTTTTGTTTGGGTGTTCAAGATTGGGGGTTAATCACATAAAAAGAAGGTTAAACAAAGACAGCCAATGCCAATGTATTTCGTTTTCTTTTTCTTTGTTTATTCATTATTTTCTATTTATATTTGGAAAACTTAACTGTTATAACAATTGATACCTTGTTAAATTGTAACGTTTTTATATATTTTTTTTCATTATTTATATGTGATTATAACCATGAAATATCTTGCTAATGTGGTAAAATTTGATTTAAAGATCTTTGTTATATAAAACACTTTGATATTTCACTTTTCTTATAAAAGATTTTTTCTCGTTTCAAAGTTTTGTTTCCTTAAACCGGTTATGTCAAAAAGTCAAGAATGTAACGACACAACAAAAATTTGACGACAGCGATTCTTATTGCCTAAGAAGAGGGTACGGGGAGGTGACAAATGGCCAGTTTTGGAATTGATGATTTCAAAACAATTATATAATCATGTATAACGGAAGCAAATTAACAATTTAAATTTTCATTATCCTAATAGTCATGTTGGTTAGAATAAAATAAATCAACTGTAAACAACCATAAGGGGTTCAAAAATTACCACATCACTTGTTAGTATCCATTATTGTCGGAAAACAATTGCAACGAATAAGTAACCTCTACAAATATCAACACAACATAGTAACAACACCTACTAGACAAAACATATCAAGACTAGTATCTCTTGCATTTTCATTGGTTTCGAGGAACATAACGAGATGAGAGAGAGCAAGTGTTGGCGTCTCTCGCGTGTAAAGAAAGGAGTTTACGAGGGTTTTGATTGCTTGATATTTTATGCAACTATAACATAAACAACTTTCTTAAATAATTATATTTCGCAAGTCTTTTACTTACCTTCCGAGTAAAACCTCAATCTCGAGGTTAGTTAATTTGGGAAAAATGATATAAAATCCTTAACATTTATATATTTTTCATGGTTTTATCCTAACATCAAAAAATTTACTATTAAAACTCAAAACTCGTTATACCTTTTTTAAATACGGTGTATTGCATGTTACATCTTTTTTACAATTAAAGCTCAAAACTTTTTATAATGGTTTGGTTATATACTAAGCGTTTAATCCACTTTGATATGAAACTCTTCATGGTTTCACTCGTTGATGGTTGATTTACTTAAAACTGTGAAGTCATTAATGATGTACTTAAAATCGTATGTATAATTCTGGTAACTCAAAATTTTAAACTTCATTATAAGAGAATATATAGATAAGCACTTAAATTCTTAAATAAAGTAATAATCTTTGATGAAATCACATCATCAATATATAAGTTGAACCAAGTAACTAGCATATGGTAAAAATGAATATTTGTGTGATTTTCTCTCTTGAATCATTATATTGAAAACTTAAAAGTTTGTTTAACAATGGAGGTTTTTGGAGAAAGTTAATAGATTATTATCAAAAATGGCCGATACTTATATATATATATATATATATATATATATATATATATATATATATATATATATATATATATATATATATATATATAAACAAAATCTCCAGATAGTACCAATATTATGGGTCAGTTTATTAAATAGTCTCAAATTATTATTTTTTTTACAAAAAAAGTCCTAAAAATCGGTAAAAGGTTACATTATGGCCCTTTTTCCGGTTCAGCTGATATCAAATTAATTTATGACTATTTCGTAAACTGACTCAAAATATTGAGACTTTTCAGCAAAAACCTTTATTTTTTTTTTGATTATTTTATTAAAAACACAAATAAATATATTATTTTTTAAGTTCGTAATTATTAACATTATTAAATAAGTATATGTATAAATACATTTTAAATACATTTTAAATACATATTTATACATATAAAATATAGTTATGTGTAAAAATAAGTATAAATATAATAAATATATATTGAAAATTGTTTTTATATACTTTTACACCTTAATAAAAGTTTTTAAAGTTCTTGTTTCATTTAAACGTTTTTAAAGCCTACTAGAGGTCTCTTAAAAAACACATTCGAAATACATAGATGTTTGAGATGAATCAATAAATAAAAAATAATATGAGTTCAAAAGCAATAGAAAGAAGCTAACGATGAAAAAAATTGTGTTTTTTTAATCAAAATGTAGTCAATTTTGATGGTTCTATACCTACTATTACATATATGACAACCATATATTCACTTTTCCACACACACACATATATATATATATATATATATATATATATATATATATATATATACAATTCAGACACGCATCAGGAAAACTTAGAGGTGCTCTGGCGGCCTCCAAAAGATGCCCCGACGTATTTACAGATTCAGCAAGTATTTTTGACTTCATCTATTAAGTCCACGCTTCTAACTCTCAGATTTGGATCCAAATGATGTCTTAATGTATAATGTTTCCAACTTTATTCATTATAACACCCCAAACCAACTATATCTAAAGCCATGGATTACAAAAAGTCCAAGATTACATTTTTCTTCAAGCATAAAGTAAAGAGAGCACATGTGTGTACTCTAAACTTCACCAAAAGGTCGGATCTGAAGCCAAATATGATTCTAAGATCATGGAATTGTACAAACGTCACAGATCAATCCACAAAAAGGACCAAAACATCAACTAATGGACTAAAACTCCAAATACTCTTAGATCCAAATGTGAAAACCAATAATGCTTGAATCTTTAAGACATAACAAGGTCCAGAAGATGAATTAGGTTGATTTCTTCAATTACAAAGCTTCAATGCCAAATCGTTCAAGAATACATCACTCTAAAGCCATAAAACACAACAATATAAATGATAGGAGAGAGGATGAGCTCAAAACTATGAAAAGGGAGGCTATGGTTCCTTCAAGATCGGTCTAGGGTTAATGTATGTTGAGAAATGACAAACCCTTGGATTTAACGCACCTTAAATAGCCTCAAAACCCTAAAAACACGTTTAGCCCATGGTCCTGGGCTACCCTGGTGCCCCCTAAATGGCACCCTGACGCCTTCAGTATAAATCCACAGATTTTTCAAATTTACAAATTTCTATGATTAATTCCTTCAAGCTTCATCCTTCATTTCTACCATTCCTTGGACTTTAAAACCACCAATCAAAGTATGGGAAAAGTATAATTGAGACTCGAGTGTTATAAATGTTGGATTAAGGTGTCTAAGCCAGTAACTAAATTGGTATATTCTTGTAATTAGAAGCAAAGTCCTTTTTGGATTGCCCTCATAACTAGAACTTGATTAGAATGACATTTATAGAGATATGATGATTTATTATATTATTATATGATTAATAAACTAATTGGAAATTATGAGGAAATGACTTGTTAATATATTTTATGATTAATATGTTAATTGGAAATAAACAGTTGGTTAGTTAATTTATTATGTGATTAATAAATTAATATGAGATCAATTGTTACAGTAATTGATTTGTTAGTTTATATGACTAATAAATTAATGAGAAATCAATTAGAATTATTTAATTATTAATCAAAATAAATCTGGGATTAATTAGAATGAATTAAAGGTGCAAGGGGTGAATTGTAATTGTTCAATAGTTGAACAAAAGAGGCGGCTCTAGGACCATCCTAGGGTGGACAGTTTTGGGAGCCTTTCTAGGGTTTCCAGAAGCCTCCTAGATGTATATAAGGAAAGGATTTGAATTGGATTTAAATCCATTATTTAATTATTCAAATATTTCTTTGTCCCTAAGTTACCTAAACTATAAATAAGACCCCTTTGACATCAATTTTTGTGGTTCTCTCTTCAAAGAGGGTTGTGAACGAAATTCTCCTTTCTCTTAAAGTGTCTTTTATAGGGTTTGGGTGTGAGCCATTAGAGGCATTGTAACGCCCGTAGATCCGGGTTAGTCAATTTAGAGACGATAAGCATAAAAAATGACTTTTTGATGGAAGATTATTTAGAAGGATTAATCTTAACTAAGTTGTAGTATATGTTACAAGTATTCCGTACATATAAAGAACACCAAAATCCGAGTTATAACGAAGAAGTTATGACCTGTCGAAGTTTCGCGACAGAACCGGCACGACACAGCGCGACGTAAATAGTGAATTTACGATAGAGTGATAATTGGATTTAGCAATCAAAACCAAAGTCGTAGAGTACGTTAAACCGAGAGCGTGCATGAAAAGAACGCCCAAATCTGACTTCGTATGAGGAAGTTATGATTTTTCGAAGTTTCAGCTTAGCAGTGTACAGCCCGAAGTTCGAATATGAGATCGAGCGATATTTAGCCGAAACAATCTAAACGAGAATTGAATATCTCGTCGATAGTAGTCCAACGGTGAAAAGACAGACGAAAACGGACGTCATACGAAGGAGTTATGATTTTCTAACGGAGTTTTCCTGTCCGCGCCTACTAAAAATAATATAATAAAAATATAATAAATATAAAGTCAAAACTAGCCGACGAAGTCTAAACGAGAGTTGTAGAGCATAATCTCACCTACGCGCGCATATAAAGAACGTCGAAAACGGAGCTCGTATGCCAAAGATATGAATTTCTGAAGTTCGGGGCACGAAACCCGATACTGTGTCAAAGTTCACGACGTGAACACTGTGTTCACGACGTGAACCCATAAATGACGTCACCTGGACTCTGCCAGACCCCACTTTTGATGACGCATCCAGTGACGATCAAGCCCACGACGTGGGAGTACTTTTCACGACGTGAATTTCCAGAAAATGGCCCTATAAATAGAATTGAAGGGGCAGTCGGCCATGGTTGTTAATTTACTCTTCTCTCACCCATATTACCTCGATTTACGTGCAAAGAAGTACCCCCGAAGCCCCGGTATCATCCCGAGACCCTAAGCGGGTCCCGAAGCTCCGAAGATCCCAGAAGAAAAGAGTTTCCGAGTCGAAGCTCTGCCCGCGAGAAGCCCGGTGTGTGAAGATATCCCAGTTTCACCGAAGAGTTACTACTTGGAGAGCTGTAGTGTTGTCCGATAATCGCTTATTCAAGTGAGTGTGTAGTTACTTTCTTCTAACACATAAATATGAAGTATTTGCTATGAAATACGTGCTATGTGTTTGCATATTGTTGTTTATTTGAGATGAGTGTGGAATGGATGTTTTATATAGGTTTTAAATGAGTTAAACTATATATATATATATATATATATATATATATATATATATATATATATATATATTTGTATCTACAAATATGTTGGGTAGAACATGGGTAGATGAGATTGTTGGTGTGTGATAAAAGATGAGTCGGATAATGAGAAAAAAAGGGTGAGGAGGTTAGTTTTAGATCTGGGAGTATGGATCAGATCAGGAGGTTAGTTTTAGATCTGGGAGTATGGATCGTATCAGGAGGTTAGTTTTAGATCCGGGAGTACGGATTATGTATTTTTGAACTATACGTTCATCCGATAAGGTATCATGTTAGTCCCTTTCATGGACATGATTTTAATACAAGTATTGATTAAAGTATTAAATATATATGTATGTGAAATATTTGTTATTGCCCGAAATACGTGTTAGATATATATTTGATGATATACAACGTGCGAATCAGTTATGGTTCAATATGTGTTAAGATGTGAATATATGATATTATTACTTAAAACTCTGTGTTAAGTATACACTAGTTAGTGTTGCCTAAACGGAGATAGTATCGAAAATTGATTATAAACTTCGTAGGTTTGCCTAGTGATGGGTTAAGACTTAAAAAGGGATGTTTAGTTCAATTAAGTTTGGAAATTGGGTAGCCTCTTATTAAGAGTACGTGTGTGGTGAGATCGATGATCGGTGGAGTACGTCTTACGTACAAAAGTACATTTTATGTACGAAGTCCTTTTCAAAGCCATGTGTCTTTGGTGCTGCTTGCGCCGAGGTATTATTATGTTCTCGGGTACGAGTCCTACGCATACCAGAGTACTATAATGTGCCAGAAGTACTATCATGTACAAAGTCTTTTTGACACTATTGTGTGTCGGTTACTGGAGCGTACGGGAATACTCTATTAGTATTTCCCCATACTTTTTATTTTGAAAGAGCTTTGGAGTCATCGTTTCTTTCTTTTATGGAGTGATGGAACGAACTTCATATGTCAGCGTTTCTTTTCACGAAGTAATTGAGGGAACTTCGTAGACTGCCTAATAAAGTGTGTCGGTAATAGACCACTAATAGGTATGTCTGGTGTTATATTGTTGGATAGGGTGAGTCTGGGGGTAAAATACCTCACGATATTCGGACCACGGCTAGGCATTTTTATCTAGATAACTACCCCTGACTTAATTGTCTTGTGGTTCTTTTTACGAACGGAGGTTCGTGGTGAAACTTATTCCATTCCCCTCATTTGATGTCTTTATTGATCCTCGTTTGCTGCCAGGGAATTTCCGAAGCAGCTTCGTCAGTTCGTTGTTCATATCGATTCCTTAGACTAGATCTCGTAAGATCATTGTGTAGGGTCAGTATGTGGGGATCGACGGGATGGGATATATTGTTTTAGAAATATGATATATATGTGTTAATTAATAATATTGGTCTTGCCGGATTTAGATATACATTATTATCACATTGTTTTTGAACTAGGTGTTCATTAAGTATTTTGAACAAAGTGTTCACTAGCTGTTTTTGAACTAGGTGTTCATTAAGTATTTTGAACTCACTAGATGTTTTGAACTTATGTGTTCATCAGGTATTTTCGAACTGAGTGTTTAATGGACGTTTTGAACTATGTGTTTATCAGGTGTTTTTGAACTATGTGTAAGGTCTATGTTTTATTGTTTATGCTTTTATGTCTGTATCGGAACATGACATCCCGAGTTTTGTTATCTAATGAAAATACATTTCTTTAAAAAATGCTTTGGTAAATCTTATTTTATCATATTTCGTTTTGGGAACAAATTCCGCAACTCTTTTAAATCAATGGATTTACTCTGAAATTATTTTAAAAGCATAAATGAAACCGGTCTTTTCTGGCCGTGATTTTGGGGATGTCACAGGCATCATCATTTTGGTGCTAGCTTTCCATGCTCTTCAAATGAGGGATTGAAGTAACTTTTTTGCTACAACAAGTTTGAGGCATGTAAACCCTTAACGTTAATTTATAGATTTCGAAATTACTAGGGTTTATGCTAGGTTTTATTAATTCAAAGTATGTTGCCTTAATGTGAATACATAGATCCTAATTAGGTTGTATGTGCCCAATCCTAATTATTAAGTGTTTTTCCGCTTGAGCATTTTTGTTGTAACCTAATAAACCCATCAGTGGTATCAAAGCTAATTGGTATGTCTAACATTGAAATCACATTAGTTGAATTGAATAAAAATAATTATGCCAAACTGAGTTCACGACATGACAGTGTATTTGTCATAACGTGAACTCAGTACATTCCATAATTTCGGGATTACTTGCATAATTTGATTTATGTGATTGTTATTTGGTAATTATCTACTTAGAAAACAGTTAGAATCTGATTGTTCATGCTTTAGATGATTAAATAAAATCCCTAAATATTAGGAGACTAGGTGTGAGATCTGTGTACTACACGGGTTAATTAAAACAAATGTTAAACCAAATGACATTTGACTTAGCGGTAAGGAGTGACTCTCTCAAATGAGAGGTCATGAGTTCAAGTCTCTTAGGAGACATATATGTTATTTAGGAGTAGATTAGTTAGTTTGTCGTTTCAAAAAAAAATTAAAACAAATGTTAAATATGACGTTTAAATAATAAACATTTTTAAAAATAAAATTTAAAAATAAACACAAACGAAATGATGAATAAGTAAATCTACGATTGTTATTTTTAATTAATATATAAAATGGTTTCAAAATATCGGTAATGATATTTAACTCAACATTAATGGTAATATTATCATGTTTATACAATGATATATAAAATTTAATAAACTTAAAAAGAAAAAAGATAATTATACATGGTGATATGAAAGGCTTATAATAATATAACTGACATGTTATTTCAAGTTATTTATATAGTCACCAAAAATAAAAGGTTCATCGATCCAAATGGTTGAGAATTCAAATTTTGATTTAAACAAAAGATGTAAAATAATATATATATATATATGTATATATATATATATATATATATATATATATATATATATATATATATATTGTGCAAGAAACAGAAAGTATGTTATGAATTCACATCAAATTTGTTAAACTTCATAGGAGCAAGAAACAGAAAGTATGTTATGAATTGACATCAAATTTGTTAAATTGACAATGTTTAGGGGCTTCAACTGGAAGTTAAAAAAAATCACTTGTACTTGTCAGAAAAATGTCAGGTATTAACGCGTACCTCTTAATAAGCAACCATTGTGTATGAAGTGTAAGAATATTCAATGATCAAGATGCAATTATAAACAATTAGGTTGAATATTCTTTGAAATTCCATCAATTAGTTTAGTGTCTTCACTCTTCATATAATGATCCAAGATTTTTTGCTTAAATTATTAAGTTAGATTGTCCAGATTAAGTCAAAACTAACAATCATGTATAGATGTCGAGATTAAGGGATTACCTCATTAAGCCCATTAATTTAGAAAGAAACAGCTCCTTAGTCCTATTTTCAAACAGTTTTCAGAAACAAAATAGTTGCAGACATCCCACTGTTAAGTACCGTTCAAGTTTGAACCCCAATACCTAAAATAAAAATTGAGATATAACTTAAGCCTTGTTCCACTTTAAAAATATATATTGTTGACTCTTTGTTTATTTCTTTTTCTTATATAAACAATAACTTATAAAGCAGAAAACATTATATCCACTTTAATTTAGTGTCTGTTAAATTGTATAATATTATTTGCCAAAAAACTCATAATATTGACTACCCATATATGTGTTAGTTACACTGGAAATCATACCCTTTCATATTGCCATCTTCAAATACAAAATTTTTGCCTAGACGCCGAATGCAAATTCACCAGGTTCTAAATTCCACTAAAGCATAGTAAAGACCATGGGTTCATAAAATCAATAATCAAAACCTTGAAATTAAATATAAGCAAATCAATAAACAAATTCTTACCATGTTTGAAGCATCCGAAACTTTTGCAATAAATCATTCGTGATCCAGATTCGGTCCGTCATCTTCCTAAAGCAACATAACCCCAATATTTTAGCTCATTGTTTAAAAAAAGAAATCTTTAATTTGCATCTTAAAATCAAGGTTCAAGAGGCGAGAATACAGTGAAAAAAATAAAGACAACTCACTTAGACAGATAAAAGATGGTAATATGGTGTTACCTTACAGGTAGTTATATAAATGTACAATACAAATGTCTCACAGTAATGTGCAAGACATATACAAGAGGAAGGTGAGGGCTTAAGAAAAAAACCCAAAATTAAGAAGAAACTCACCTTTATTGGCATATAAACCATTGCATTATGTATAACCACATACATTTCTACATCATTTTTCCATTTATCATATCCAACACTTGAAACCTGCGATAAAAACAATCACCACCCAAAACCTACATCAGAAAAGCAATTAAACACGCCATATATATATTCTTTTGGAAGAAAATCAAGAACTTATAAAAAGGTAACCATATCATATGAAAGCTTTGCACGGTTCAGACAGAGGAAAGTTTCTCAAACCCTGCTTAATGGCCCATTCTACTACATATCTAAAAGAAAAAGAGTAGAAGAAAAGAAGGGGTGAGAAATGGTTTGTAACATAGTTTACCTGAAAATCATGTAATAGGATGGTGATTTCACTGAGCTTTGGTCAAAACTGCAAGCCCAAGAAAAATCACAACCATGAGAAACTCCTCTTATACAAACCACTTATATAAAAAAAAAGAACAAACCTGAAGTCACCTGAAAATAGAAAATTATGAAAAAAAACATGAAATCGAACCTTGTTTCCTTACGGATAGAAAATCCAAAATTCGAATTAGTGAATTACTCTTATGAAATTGAAACTTTGTTTTTGGTGGCGTCTGTGGGTGGAAAATGCTTTTACATCATAATGCAGTTGAGGCTAGGCATTTTTAGACTGAAAAATGGGCCTAGCTAGTTTATGACCAAGTACTTCAAATGATAGGAATTACTATAGAGATACATGCTTTACATTTCGTTACCAAATACCAATTTTAGTGAAAATAGGGACTCGTAAATGAATGCAACAAAGATGGGGTTATTGTTGACTCCATTGACCTTCTTTCCCACCTTCACACATGCTTCAAACCATATTTTCTGTAAACACCAGAAAATCCGATATTTTCCGTAATAGTAGTTGAGAGTTTTGTTGCAAATCTAGTATTAAAGCATGTGTGTTCCTGTTTTGACAGTGTATAAAGAAAGTAACCCAGAAAATCCTATATTTTCTGTGAAATGTAATATATAGTGTATATTCCCCAGAAAATCCCATATTTTCTGTTTATAAAAGTGTTGTGGTCTTAAAACCCTAAGACCCGAGTAATGAAAATGTATAGTTCGTACTTTGTATCACGAGTATAGTATTTGTATTTCGTAAATTTATTATGTTTGTTAATCTCTATGTGAGTCGCTATAACCATACTTGATATGACTGATATGCCTGTCATGACGTTCTTCAGGCGTCGGTTACGATAAAACATTTGTCACCCTAGACTGGCCCGTCTAGCTGTAGTGAACAGCTCAGGTGCGGGGGTGTCAACTCCGTATAGATCTATACACAAATTCTCGCTCTCCCTCCAGGAGACTCTGGTTATAACTACAGGACTGATGTTGTACACTAGGTAGATACGAATGAAGGCGTGTCTCACAAGAGCCTTAACTAAATCTACGCGAATAGTGTATCACATTATTTATCGTTTTAAATAACGTTTCGAGTATGCATTATAAAAATATATTTGTTTTTATCAAAATGCCAAATACTTATTTGTCATTGACCCGCTTAATATAGTATGTGTCATAAAGGCCCAATTAGGAATGAATTACTAAGCATGACCCAATAAGCATGTGAATGAGTAAATAAGGCCCAATTAGAGTAAAAATGTCATAAATAGTCCGTTTATTATCAAAATGATCGTTTTAGCTCAATTAGTACCAAAATGTCATAAAAGGCCCACTTTTATTAAAAATAGCCATTTTGGCCCAACTAAACCGAAATTGACAATAAAGGCCCACTTGTTGTCAAAATGCCATTTTTGGCCCATTAAAAACTGAAATTTCACGACAATTGCCCATTTTCATTAAAAATGACATTTTAGACCCATTATGGCTGAAAGTTATAACAAAGGCCCATTTTTGTTAAAAATGGCACTTTAGGCCCATTATGGCCGAAAATTTACAATTAAGGCCCATTTTTGTTAAAATTGTATTTTAGGCCCATTATGGCCGAAAATTTACAATTAGGGCCCATTTTTGTTAAAATGACAATTTAAGTCCATTAAGGCCAAAAATTACATTTTAGGCCCATGAAACCGTGAATTTCCAAATAAGGCCCATTTTTATGAAAAATGACCATTTTAGCCCGTTAAAACCGAAGGCCCAAAAAGAAGCCCATTTTGTCAAAAATAACACTTTTGAACCCCATAAAACAGTGAATGTCATAAAAACCCATTTAATCCAAAAATGACTCTTTTGACCCCTCTAAAATCGTGAGTATCATAAAAAGGCTCAGTTTTGCTTATTTGTCAAATATGGCCCCTCATTAGGTTTTCTTTAGTTTTATAGTTTCCTTTAACATGTTTAGTCCTTTCAACATCATAATGAGTTACATAAAGTAACTTGTTTTCCTAATATCTTCAAGACTTGGAAGATATATCGAGTTTATGAGTGTTTGACAAAGTTTCATAACATATTTACACAACATATCATGAAAATACACACAAGCATGCATAAATACTTAGATTTAACACAAAACCAACTTGTATTCTCCCCCAAAAGTTAGTAAATCACGAAAAAGAAGGGGTATGAAGCTCACATTGGTGTTAGTTGGGTTTGGAAAAGGAGAATGAAGGAGATTTCGGCCTAGCTAACTCCTTTGGGAAGATTTTCGAACTTAAGAGGTTCTAGGAGGCTTGAACACGAAATGAAGGTAGTTATGAGAGTAAATTCTTAGCACAAAATGGAATACAACATCTTGAGTATGATAATGACTTACTAAAAGAGATGAACTTGATGAAAACTTGTTGAAACATACACCACCTCAAGGGTTATTGGAGGAAAAATGAAGGAGTTCTTGAAGGTTTAGAGAGGAATTTAGATGTGGAATGAAGTTTGAATAAATTTTGTGAAGGAAAGAATGGCCTTCGGCTGAGTTTAAGGAGAGAGAAGAGAGAGGATTAACTTGGTCATTACATGGAGGTTTAGAGAGTTTGAACTTAGAAACACATGAGACAAATTGCATGGATATACAACATGCATTAGTGAGGTGTCAAGTATTAGGATAATCACATTTCTTTTTCCTTTTTTTTTCTTATCAAAACCGAAGATATGAGGGGGGGGGGGGGAAGAAGAAAAGAATTTTAGGCTTGGAATTGAATAGCAACCGAAAATATGTGGACCAATAAGAAATCTTTTCGGTCCATTGGGCCCACATACAAGCTTACGGCCCAAAAGGGGTAAAAGGAATGGGTTTTCGGCCCAATGTGGTTAAATGAGTGAGTTTTCGGCCCATAGAAACAAAGTGAGTGATTTTCGGCCCAATAAGGCCCATGAAGAGTCTTATGGCCCAAAATACTATTGTTTAATGAATGTGGGTCCAACTAGGGCCCAAATGTCGATTCTTGGCCCAAAAGAATCAAGTTGAGGGGTTACTGACCCATTAGGCCCAATAAGAGAATCATGGTCCAATAAGAGGTTTGAACCGGGAAGTTAGGGTTTCAAGCCCAAAGTTGAGTGAATGCAACATATTAAATTAGGTTTAGAGCTTTCACGAGTGAGTTTTGACTTGAATTGTCGTTTGTGAACGAATAACTTGCATTATATCAAAATTAGGGTTACAAGATACGCTAAAAGTTATTTACACATGAACAAAACTTCCTAGCCCAAAAATGCTAGTTGTGACAGTACGTGTGAAATCCTTATGTATCTTACCAAACTTACCAATCTGACGTATTATTTTGATGTGTATCTCAGGTGACTGTTAGTAGGTGATATTTTAGAGATGCTTGAGGGTTTTATGCTTTTAGCCATAGAGTTATGTTTGGTTGCTACGTGTAAGCTTTTACTTACAAGTTGATATACATGAGTTGACATCATGTAGATTTTTAGTAATATATGCTTTTAAAAAAATTGAAATCAAGGAATTTCCATTGTCAAATAAATGATTTGTTTTAATAATTGAGATTAAATTGGTTCTAAAAATAGCAAAAAATGAAGGATGCCATATTTTCGCTGGCCACCACCTACTTGCCCTTTTCCACTTCTAACAAAAATACATAATAGAAGTACGACTTCCCGATATCTATACGAAAAATAGTTATCTTTGGAAATTTTTCAAAAAACACCAATTATACTACTTTGGAACGTAAAATGTACGACTTCCCGACATCCAAAGGTCAAGTGTGATATGTGCATAAGAAGCACTTGTTGTAAAGACTACAATGAAAAAATATTAGCTCAAACGAAGTACCTAAGAGAGAGTTATGAATGCTCAAAATTGGATCATTTTTCATAAATTTCACAAGATAGCCTAATTTGGAGCTAAAAAAATTATGACTTCCTGACACCTAAATTTGGAGTGTGATATGTCCATGAATAACCCTTATTACAAAGAAAACAATGAAAACAAAAATAAGCTCAAACGAAGTTCGTATGAAAAAGTTACAAAACTTCAAAGTTGGCTAAAATGTGACATTTTTGCAGGTTGGCACAAAAATCTAGGTGTCACCTACTGGAATGTAGATTATTTGGCTAATTTTTCTATTTATTGGCTAAATTTTGAAAAGTGGTTCGCAAGATTAGCTTGATTTGTCTTTTTTTTCTCTCTTGTTTATGATAATGGACAACTTTATGTTTAGTTAATGACTTATAAAGTTAATAGTCTAAAATATCACATGAGATAAAATTCGATAGACTTATGAAATCCGATAGATAGAGACAAAGTTAATTGTTTAAAAGTATAACATCATTCATTTTCATAATTGGTCTAACACCTTGTTCCCAAGCTTTAGCAAGGAAAGGAGAAGAAATTGACATAAAATATTGAAAATAAAGACGGGAAAATAAAATGAAAGAAAATTGTATTTTATGTTTTTGAGTTGGAGATCAGTGTAAGGAAAATAAACATTTTTTTTATTTCTTTTCAAATCCTTCCATATTAAAAAAAAAGACTACCATTCCACTTCCTTTCATTAAAAAAACTCATGAACACCATTTTTTTTTCTTTTCACTTTCATCTATTTTCCTTTCCTTTTAAGTTGAACTCGGAACAGAATGTAAATATATTTTTATGTAATCGGTTAAAATGGATGTGAACACACAACTTTTAGGCATACCTTAAAAAAAAACTCTTACGGAGGAGGGAGTCAACAAGTTGCATTATATCAAAGAATTATATGCATATTCACGGTTTCCTAGCCCACAACTTACCCCGTGAGAGGATTCCCTCCTCCCTTACGCATTGTTCCCGAGTTCTACTTAAGGAGAAAAAATGGGAGGATACGGAAGGAAAGTGAGGGGCGTCGAAGGAAAATCATGTTCCCGAGTTTGGAAGGAAAGTGAGAGGAGGGGAAGGATTTTGGAGCCATATTTTTCTCTCAAATTGGGCGGATTTGGGAAGAAAGTGAGGGGAAGGAAAATTTTAAATTTTATTTTCCTCCCCCTCTCTTTTTTTCTGTCAAAATTTTCCTTCCCATGAATTTACAAAAAACTCGGGAACAAGGCGTTTGGCCCCTAGATAAAAAATAATAATAATAATAATAATAATAATAATAATAATAATAATAATAATAAATTAATGTTTAGCTTTTAAACTTGCATATCAATAAGCCATCTCAAGTTGCCTATCAAAAAAACTAACTTTAAAGCTAGTTTATAATCCAAATTAAGCTATTTATATGGTTTCACCGAACATCAAATTGCAATAAAATAAGCTACCTTATATATGCATGATTTTTTGTAAACGACATGACAAATCGTAAAATATTGTCAATAGTTTATTATAAATAGTTAGAAAACCAATTTAATTAAGCTTTGCTAATTTGAATACAAGGGCAGGGTTGGGCAAAAAGGTTGCCTTTGCACGTTGACAAATTCTTTGAGGTTTGAGTGATATCTATTTCATGTGAAATATAAAGTGTTTGCACATTAATATGTTATCACACACACACAAGAAGCATCAACCAAGTGGATTTAACTAAATCTTTAGTAGCTAGTTTAAAAATTGGGTGACAATATGTATATACATAATCACCCATTTGTTTCAATAGTACATTTCAATCTCATGAATCAAATTTACAAACTTTAACTACTTCAAAATATTGCAATATTGCAGTACTTCACACAAATAACAATCTTTTTCTATAAAACAAACAAGATAGAGAAAGAATATGTAAAAGAAGAGGAAGAAAGTAAGAAGAGAAGTTTTGTGTCTTGGTCATATCAATACAAATTTTAACTACATTCACATTCACATTCACATCTTCTACTCATTTTCTACTTTTGGCTACCCGAAAGAATCTCCTTTTACACCTACACCCCAATCAAATAGTAGTATAAATCATTTCATAATCATGGAATTAAAAAAACAAAAACAAAAACCCTAAATCATTTCTTTTATGACTTAATCTGAACATAATGACTTAATGGGTTAAGCAAAAAACCTGGCTTCATGGATTAAGACACTTCTTTTTTCCTCTCACTTTAAAATCTTGAGGAGTATTGTGACATTTGTTTTTTGGAATGTAAGGGCAAAATGGTCATTTAGTCTCATTCAGACGTAAGTCCAGAAGAAAAAATAAAAAAATAGACCTTGTTTATGCAAACATATTATATTGATATCATTACCCATTCAACCACTTTACCCATACAAGACTTAATGGGAAAAAAACAGCTTCCAATACTTAATGGGTAAAATGGTCATTTAGTGACGATCATGATACCAGTTATAAAATACCTAATCATTGAAAGAAAAAAAAAATTGGAAATTTTGAAATATGAGAAAAGAAGCTACCTCGATTGGATGGAGCAGATCAGTCCCGAAGACCAAGTTCAACCTCAAGCTCATCATCTTCTTCAAAGAGCTTTAATAAACGAGCATACTGTTCTTCACGTTTCTTCTTTTGCCATAGCCTGAAAAGGAAAAAAGACAAACCCACAACTGCTGCAATTGCTATGCATAGCATCAGTATTGTAGATCCTTTCATGCCACTTGAATGATCATCAGTTTTAGTCTCGTTTTTGGACTTTGAATCATCTGAAAAGCCTGTTATAACATAAAAGAAAGATATTGTTCCTTAGTTAGTCTCAACAGATGAACAACTCATACATAGATCATATCATAGTCTTCTCCATATCTGCTATTACTACATTCTTAAAGCCTTGAAACAAATACAGAATGGACCATCAAATTCGTTCCTAATACCTCACCTAATGCATTATGAAACCATATATTCAGATACAACTCAACTGTTCTTAACACATACACAGAGAAATGTAGAAATCAGCATAAACCCTAGAACACGTACCAGATCACAATTTAGAACAACATACATAGATAAAACTAATTCGATCTTTAGGGCATCAAAACATCCCTAAAAGCTTCTAAAAACTCGAATGTTTACCGATTAACAAGCGTTAACATAAGAGTGACATCACAGAACGTTATTTTGATATAAATCGAAGTGATTTACGAAAAAATGTAAAAATGAGAAGAGTTATAAATTGATATGATAAACAAACCTGAGAGAAATTGTACAGAAATTAAGGACAATAACAATAAGAACCGCAGCGATCTCCGATGTGAGATCTCAGTCATCTTTCTATCTCTCTTGTCCTTCCTCTCTGTATCTCTCTCCTCCTTCCTTCCTTCCTTTCTCTCTGTTTCTCTCTCTTGCTTTCCTCCGCGTCTCCTGCGTGTGAAAATATCGATGCAAAATTACGCCATTCTTTTTAACAAAATGGCAAATAACCCCCTTTTCTTTCTACATATTACAAAACCACGCCTTCCATGAGTTCTTGTTACATAAAGTCACTTCATAATTATTTGTTTTAGTTTACAAATAATAAATATATGATCGTTAGGAGTCTTCCCACATATTACTTAGTTTAATTCAAAATGTTCCATCAGGTAGATGAACTTAAGAGATAAGAAGAAGATTTTTATTGGGCGGCTCGTCAGATACGATGCAAAATCAATTGGATTTTATGAGACAAAATATTAGCATCAAAAGGTGTAAGACGGTTAAAGGTGACGCGTTTAAAACACAAAATATTGTACTATTACTAAATGACTGTGGTGAATTAGAGCTGAAAAACAATCTTTGAGGTGTAAAGTTATACATGGATTACACAATTTTGAAAGAAAGCCGTGGAGATCTAGCGAAAAAACATTGACCGGAGTTTGACAAAAAATAAACAAGGTTCTAATCGACCTTGATAGCCTTGGAATACCCTTTGATGATATATTTTCTGTAACAATCGAGTTTCAGGTACTCTTCAACATTGGAATTGGTTTTAGAAAAATTTGCATTTTTGGTCCCTGAGTATGCTGGGCGTAACATGGGGTACGTTGGGCGTACTCCTTAAGTGGGTCGCGGGTGTTGAAGGCGTACGTTGGGCGTACCCATGAGTACGTCGGACATATGTAAGCAGACCATAAACCCTATAGGGTTTGGCCCCTATTTAAATGCCATTATGGACCTTCAGGCTGCCACCTCATCAACATCCTTCCCTCTAAAGACTCCCCACGAAACCCTAACATTTTCTTGTGTGTTCTTGAGCCTTGGAAGTAAACTTTTGGTGTTTTTGTGCATTGTGAAGAAGTAGGAGCTTGGTGATCAAGCATTGGTTGGAGTGGAGCTTGAAGATCCAGAATCCTCATCATCTTGGCAAGTCTCGAAAGGTATAAAGTTGCAACCTTGTTGATTCATCTATTAGATCTAGATAATTTGGAGTCCTTGGCATATTTTGGCCCCTTGAGTGGCTTCTTGTGAGTATAAGCTACTCTAGAAGCTTAGGATGTTAGATCTTAGTGTTTATGAGATCTCTTGTGCATAAAAATGGTAGCTTTATGGGTTTAACTCAACCATGCAAGGGTTGATGTTCATTTCATGAGGTTAGAGTGCTAAAGTTGGGTTTTGGGGCTTATTAAGCCATGCATAAGCTTAAAGCTTCCAACTTTATGGACTAAGACCTTTTTTTATAGTAGATCTAAAGTTTGGACGAAAAGGTCTTAAGGGATTAAGCCATCCAAAGAAGGATTGGCTCATAGACCAGTACGTCGGGCGTGCTTCCATGTACGCTGCACGTATGTAACACTTCAAAAATCACAATTTCAAAACCAATCATTAATCAACATTGTTTACAAAAAGAGTCATTGTTTCAAAAGCATTATTTCATATCAGAGTTTTCCCAAGACCCAGTGACATAAAACAGGAAGTTGTGTACGATCACGTCTTTGCCTTCCCACGATCCTCTGAAGTACATGAAATGATAAACTAAAAATTGTAAGCCAAATCTTAGTGAGTTTCCCCAAAGTACCAACACACCATATAATAAACAAGAGAAAATTTCATATATATCCTTCTAAACATTAAGTATTAAGTCAATGTCCTTATAAAACTTTAAATTACGTATATATCATTCTAAAAGTATAATATTTACATATATATATATATATATATATATATATATATATATATATATATATATATATATATATATATATATATATATATATATCCAAAATTTTATTTTAATTAAAATTAAACTAATATCATATTAAAAAATTTATCTAAAATTCCAAATCACAAATGGTGTTACTAAAATACCATTTCTAAATATAAAATTAAGATTAAACCATTTAATTAGGATTAGGGATTTGAAAAGCTTCAAATCGTGTTCTTTTACTCTTCTTTCTTCTCCTACCGTGGCTTTTCTTTTTCTCCCCTTATTCTCTGCAACATCGTTCTTCTCAATGAGCGGACATGCACGGTGGCTCTGTTGAAGCAGGCAGTCGGCATCACCCAAAGTAGAAGAAGAGAGGAAGTTCTTTGGGCATCCGTTATTAGAGGGAGAAGTATCTAAACTTGTTGAATGATATTTGCACAGTGAAGTGATTGCTATGGCCAAATCAATATGGGTAAAATTCAAATCTTTAGTTCACAGCCGATTTTAGTGTATATGTGTAAAGTACATTAGCATGAATATTACTGAAACTGTTTTGGTTTCAGGTTATTGTTTTTAAGTCTTTGAAAACAAATGGTGATCATTTTGTCTTTAGAAAATTAACATCCGAGCAATTCACGATATTAACAATATTTTCAAAACTTTCAATGTTTAATAATAGTGTATATTAAGGTTAAGTAACATGTCTGGACATTGAACATTACGACCACATTCACGTTAATATCATAGCCTTATCAGATTGTACATTCCTACACAAGAATGGGTAACTTCTAGTTGCTTCTAGTGGCGACCCTCTTCTTAATCTAATCTATCTAATAGAAAAACATCAAATGCAAAGCATGATTAATTTAGACAATGTAATTTGTTGAAAATTTATACAAATATCGGATACAGTGGTGATTCCTGGTGTCCAACTTAATTGACAGAAGTTGTAAAGGTTATATTTGCACTTGTTATGCTTTTAATACGGGTAAATAAATTATTGTGCTTTAGGTTTTTGCTATTACAATTTACACATGGTTGTAAGAGGATACGACATTACCTATTATGTTCAGAGTAAGAAGATGTGAACTGATTGCATTCATGGAGACGAGATACATGATGAAGAAGACGATATATGTACATTGAAGGCGCCTTAACTAATTGAAGAGATATACGTAATTTGGATAGGGATTTTTGTCACACCCCCAAACCAAGGATGGCGGAAACGTCCGGGGGTGGAGGACTTCATGTATAGTATCATAACAACAATTGTACTAGTAATTGAAGCAAACACAACCAACATATATATAATTGAAAAAGTGACATCATTGTATGAATTACATGTTTACGAATCAATTACAATATGTTGACAAAATATGAAATAGTAGACGCCTTAGCGCCCCATCCTCAAAAGCACTTGGTTACCTGTTTAATGATTTCCTGAGAATACAAGTTGTTTGAAAAAGTGTCAACACAAAGGTTGGTGAGTTCATAAGCTTTTGTTTGGTATTATTAAAAGCCTTTCGTTTGTAAAAGTAGTATTTGTGTTAGAAAATCCAATATTTTCCTTAATGTGTAAATGTAGTCTTAAAACCCAAAGACCGAAATGTACAAGTAATTTGTCATATTTATAGTAAAACAATGCAAGTTTAAATCGACATAAACTCGTTAAATTTTAATGAAGTTCCCGTAAATTCCAATGTTTATTAATACTTTATGTGAGTTTATTATAACCATACTATGACCAAGGTTGCCTAAAACGACGTTCTTCAGGCGTCGGAAATGTTATGACATTTGTCACCCCAGACCTATCGGTCTAACTGTTGCATGCAGTTTAGGTGTGGGTTTGTCAAACCCAATATAGATCTATACACAACTATCACGCTCTCCCTCAAGGAGACTCTGGTTACAATACAGGACTTAATGGTAATTTGAAGTAAATGTCTCACAAAGTCATTAACGGAATTACGTGTTATGAAAACTTGGTACCATATGGCCGTACCTTGCTTAATGAAAATATCCTTTGTATAAATGTACCCTTTTTAAATGTATGTGTTATGTAATGTATCATAAACTATACCTATTATAGTTTATCAACCAAGGGTAGTACGTAGTAATGTATGCAAACTATATTCAAAATAGTTTATTAAATGTTTGAATGTATCGGTTGTACTTTGATTATAATCACTTGTTATTCTTTATATTTTATATGTCTAAATCCATTTGTAAACTGATGTGTGTCTAAATATTAAGATAAAATGTCATATATTGCAATAACATATAATCACATAAAGATATACACCTTGCTCAACATGTTACAAGGTGAAATGAAATTGACAGCAACTTTTCGTTGAATACAGTTTCTGTTACTGTTCTTAGAAAATTTATAGAAAAATCATCAAAGCTCTAAATCCAAATCCGCAAATTCTGAGAGTTTGGAATATGAGTCTAGTTTGTTCGTAAATTTTATCATGATTTTTAGTGATCTCTAACAGAGGTGAAAATGTTCATAATCACAGACTGGTCCGGGTTTGCCTCTGAAATGATAGGCAGTTTTGTAAAAATCACCATAAATTGTAGAAAAATCATATGGAGATGTGAAAATAGTCATTTTAAAGCTAAGAGTTTGAACTACTTGCACCTGGAACAGTTTTGAAAACTAAAATATTTAAGTTGACCAAAACAGTCCGTGATCGAAGTTCATCTTTTCTGATGTAATCTGTTAGAAAAAGTTTAATTGTGTTCTTGATGATTTTACTTGTATTCCCCCCTTAAAACTTAAGAAAACATGTAAATGTAGGGGTATGAACTCACCTTATGTGTTCTTAGAGGATGGATGTTGGAGAAGAGAAGTGTTCAACTCAAAAACACTTAGAAGATGCCTTGACGAATCGAGAACCAAGAGTGGAAGAAAGCTTGATGATTAACCTTGGAAGTCTTGAAATTGAGAGAGAATGGTGTAGAAAATGAGTGACTTAAGCCTTGTATTTATACTAGTAAGAATTACTATTCATATATAATTCTTTAATAATAAGTGTTAAATGTTGACATTCTCCATATAACTAGTTAGTGTATATGACATATTCATGATGTAATCATGACAAATGTTTCTAGAAGATGGTTAATACTAATTGGCTAATAATAGTAATTTTTAAAACGTAAATAGTAAATAGTAGGTAGTAAATAGTAAATAGTAAATAGTAAATAGTAAATATGATGAGATTTTTACAATTGTCATATTTGTAAACCTCGTTAAGCCATGTTTAAGAGTCTTACACAGCCCCCGATAATTGTGCAATAGTGTTTTATCGCTTTGGTTCGTTGTTTAGCACTGTTAAGGCTAAGGAAAATCAAACACATGAATTTTCCAAATGATGTTTTCTCATTAAAATAGCGAATTGTACAACGTAAACCTTAACATACAAGGGTTAATGGAGTTGACCGGTTTGACTTGTTGACTTTGTTTGACTTTGACTTGACCGAAATTTGACGGTTGTCACAATTTTTTTTCGGAACGAATCTGTCTAGGTATTTAATTTAGGATTTAATTTGTGAAGGGTATTTTGGTAAACTCATATATAATTTCGAAATTTAGTTAAGTTCTTTAATATAAATTTTATATAATCCTAATTAAAAAATGATTTTGGATATAAATGTAATTTTTATAGTTTTAGATGGATATATATGTAATTTTAAAGTTTATAAGGATATTGACATAATACTTAAAGTTTAGAAGGATATATATGAAATTTTCCCTTAAAAGCATACAAATATGAGCAGCCAGCTTGACTGGATCGCCTCATAGGGCCTACAGCCTATCCGGACCCCTCTACGAGCCTCCGACATGACTGGACCACCTCGCAGGGCTTACAGCCTATCCGGACCGCTTCACGGGCAGACAGTCTGACTGGACCACCTTGTAGGGCCTACAACCTATCCAGTCGTCCCTGGGTGTATTGGCCTACAACACAAAGCATGACCGTCTCAACCCAACACAACATGTCAACATATGCAACAAATAAACATAAACATAGAACCAACAAATACAGATAATCATATGGATCTACCGAACAGTCATATACTAGCATAGTACTATCCTAACCAAGATAAATAATCTAGTGGGCCAGCCTTGGTACCTTCGAACCACGGGTATAATGAGGAAAACTCACCTCTCAGTCTGAATAAATCCTTGCTCCGACAACCGACTCTAGCCGACTCCTAAGCATCAAAACGTTTCCTATTCTAAATTAATAACAATTTCTTAAAAATACCCTTGGTCAAAACTGGTCAAAATCAACAAAGTCCACTGATTCAACCCAACCGAGTCAACTCAGGCCTCATACGTGGGGCGTACTTCGGGTGTACGTGGGTCATATTCGTGTCCGAGGCATCGGGGCTCAACCTGAGTACGCACAACGTACCATTTAGTACGCCCAACGGACGCACAAGTTTTCTTCTTAACCCCTTAAGAGCCTAATACTTTGACTTTTTACGTCCAAATGCAGATCCAAGACCAAAATACCACTGAGAGTCATAAAGTTTCAAACTTTATGACTTTGCATGCCCATTAAGTGCTTACTACACAAAATCCCAACTTCTTAACACCTTAAGACCTTCTAGAGCATGCATGGGAAAGAACTAAGCATCAATATCACATTTTTATGATTCAAGATCCCTCATTGGGTCTGAAAGGACAACATATTTGATCAAGAGCATGCCATGCTCAAGAATCACAAAGGTTGGGACCAAAAATGTCCTAAATGGAGGAATATCTAGATCTACATGAAAGGATGGTCAAGCTAGGAGATTTTTACCTCTTGGAGGCTACTAGCAAGTAGGGAATCCCAGATCCAAGCTTCTTCCAAACTCCGAAGTCCTTCTACCACCTTCTTATTCTTCAAGAACACTACCAAAACACACAAATGAGCTCAAAATACACTCTTCTCACTAAGGGCTAGCTAGAGGGACGATCTTTGGATGGAGGTTGATTATGGTGAAGGTCTTGGGGCCATAAAGATGTTTAAATAGGGTCTAAACCCTAAATTACGGTTTGAAACCCTCGGACATACGTCCCGCATACGCAATGTACGCCCAGCGTATAAGGCCCCACGCATGTACATCTTGCGTACGAAGCGTACGCCCAATGTACTAAGTCTTCGACCAAAATTACCAAAATGCAACTATGGGCCATTTTGCAATCCTCCTCATGAACAAGGGCCGAAATGCAATATTCTTCACATGTAGGGTTAAAATCGAAGTTACCTCATCATCGGGATGTTACAACGTACTGGGTTCGAATTCCATAACTTGGTCAAGGGTGAGTACACGGGGCATACGAGCTTGGTACGCTCAACGTATTCCCAACTGTGAGTTTAGAAAGTTGGGCCATTTGGGCTTCAGTTGCTTTTGGGTTGGGTCTCGGTTTTGGGACGATTAAGGGAAAGGGTAAAGTTGGCCTTTTTACCCTAAGGAGTCGGGTTTAATGTATTAGATTCTCGGTTATGGTTTATGACCTAATTATTGGTTAGGATATTATTTGGTTGATTAGTATGGGGATTCTCTGGTTCAGCAGCCTGAGCAATTATTAGTTTATCAACGGATCAAGGTGAGTTTGCTTACTATACTATAGGATACTAGGGTAGTATGTGGTTGTTGCCTTTGTGACTCTTATTGTATGCATGTATGCTTGTTTGCTATATGTATGTGGGGTGAAATAGACCCAGGGGTGAAATAGACTCGGTACAACCTTGAGCTGTCATTTGAGTTGAAATAGAGTCAAAGGTGAAATAGACCCGGGGGTAAAATAGACTCAGTATAGCCGTGAGCTGTCATGTGAGTTGAAATAGACTCGGGGGTAACCTTAAGCTGACATTTATGTATGATATGTGGTATTTTGGGGAACTCACTAAGCTTCGTGCTTAAGGTTTTTAATTTATGTTTCAGGTACTTCCGTTCGAAGGGGAAGAGCCCGAGATGATCGCATTGCACACACCATGTTTTTTTGCTATATATGACTCTGGTGTACTTTTGGATGATTATTGACATACTATGATTCCCCTTATGATTTTATAAACATGTTTGATTAATGGCGTTATTAAAACAAAGATGAAAATTTTTATCATAAATTTTTGGGATGTTACAAGTTGGTATCAGAGCCTTGGTTTGAGGGATTTGGGCATACTCTCGAGTGATTTTGAACTCAAACAGATGGTTTGGTAGATCTTCTTATAAAAAGAAAGGTTTTATTAAATGATTTTCTAATAAAAGAAAGGGGTGTGGTTCATGCAACCGAACGAGCTCAAGTAAGTTTTCCCAAAATACCCTTACATGTTCTATGTGATATGTTGTGAATTGAGAATTTGTGAATCACATGCTAGATTAGGGATAAGGATCTACTCAGGATTGCATGATACAATGCTAGGAGAGATGCCTTTATAGGCCTACTGTATGAGCTTGTAGACTTGCATGCTAGTATTGGATGAGTTGCTTGATAGGATGACATATTTAGGTAATGCTTTGAATCAGATTACTCAATGCCCAAATGTTGCTTGATTTGTGCTTTTAGGAGTTATCATTAATATTAGCTAACATGAAAGAGAATGCGTTAAGTTACTGATAACGTGCCCTCCAGAATGGGCCAGAAGTTGCACTCAGACGCGCCAAGAATACCCCAAGACAGAATTACACCCGGTGTAGCCAGCCTGACAGAACCTTGCGACCGCGGGCACCTCCTAAGCATAGGACACCCACAGAAAAGGTCTAGCCCCACCAGGGGCGCCTTCTACTCCGCGAAAAATCATAACAGCTCCAGATGAGAAAGGGTATGCTCATCGCATTACCACCTGAACCAATCGTTGGCTCTAACAGAACGAGGAGCACGATTGTCCAATCAGCGCGCCCGATCCTATTGGGTCTGATGCTCCTGTCTCGTACAGACTGTTAGGGGACCTCAATATAAAAGGCCTCCTCCAGCACCTGGAAGAGTAAGTTGCTCTCTCCGAGTTCACTCCATACAATCCAAGTCTACCTACTGACTTGACTGTCGTAGCGTTTTCCCGAGACCTCCTCCCGGAGAACGGCTGAAGACTTCTCCCTGTTATGACCTTGCAGAATCACTGGAGTTCCCAAAACCACCGAAGAACATTGTTGGAGAACCATGTCGCATCGGTTACATATTACTAGGATTGGATAATTTTAGAAGGTTATGTTTAATCCTATTGCACAACTCTTGTTTGAGTCCAACTGTGGTAGTGTGACACCTATTAGTCAAAGAATTATCTGGTGTCAGTAATATGTAATTGCATTCGTGATCTAGTTAGCTGGTGTCGGAGGGAGTTCCTTCTGCAGCTGATAGCGGAGAGTGGTGGGATGGTAGTCCGAGGAGGACCTAGGAGATGATTTGGTGCACTGAGCCTTGCTTTGCTAGAGATTTTCTGGACTAATAGGGAAGTAAATTGGAGAATTCGGGGTGATCTTTGAGGAAAGTACGAATAGATGTGGAAGGTAGTATTAGGCCCATACTATTGGAAGTAGAGAATCTGTACTCGATTCTAGGAAAGTCACGATGATACCAGAGAGCTTGTAGAATGTGGGGTTCCTTGAATGTGTTATGATGGTTTTTATGGTTTATTTTCAGCATGGTGATCACTCGAGGAGGTTCTGGTGGTGGTACGGGTGCTGGTGATGGTTCTGGTGCCGATAGTGGTTCGGGTTTTGGCTCTGGGGCCATATACATGGATGATCAGATGCGAGAGTTCATTTCGTCAGAGATTACTCGCAATATTATTGAGCAGACTCATGTGATCTTAGGTACGATCAAGGAGGGTATCATGGAGGTTCTGGATGAACGCTTGGGCACTATTTGTTCTGAGATTGTGGCGATGGTGGGAGCTCGCTCTTTGACTTTCCGAGAGTTTCGGGCATGTAGGGCTCCAGAGTTCTTCGGGAAGAAGGACCTTATTATGAGCAATCACTGGTTAGAGGATATCACAAATACCTTCCGTACTAGCTTCTGCCTCGAGGGGTCGAAGGTCAGATTTACATCCTGTCTTCTGAAAGACAGAGCTTGTGACTGGTGGGAGGACGTTGACCACACTCTAGGAGGTGAGGCGGTTGAGTCAATGTCTTGGCAGGATTTTATGATGAGGTTTTGAGCTGAGTTCGCACCTGTGATTGAGGTCCATCAGTTGGCAAGGGAGTTTCATGATCTTTTCCAGACTACTGAAACGATGGCGAAGATCACCGCCTTGTTTCGCAAGAGGGCCTTGTTGGTGTCGCAGTATGTGGCGGAAGAGGAGATAAAGAAGGCGAGATATCATGACATGTTGATGAGCAGTATCAAACATTTTGTGAGCATATCCAGTTGCAGGACGCTGAATGACATGGTGGCGAGAGCCAGAGAAAGGGAGATTGATATAGAGATGGAGAAGAAGAGGATGTCAGATCAGGTTCAGGGTTGAGAGTGTAACACCCTGTTCCAAATAGTTTCCTAATGAGGGGTGGTGACCAAAGATCGGGTATCCTCAACCTTAGGGCCATTGAGGAAAAGATATTTAGACCCATTTGGGTGTGGGCAATGTAATTTAGATGATCTGGGAGTTCGGTTTGTGTTTTGGAGCCAAGGGGTATATCGGTGAAGTGTTAGTTCCAGATTTTATGGAAATTAGATTTTAGTTCGGTAAGTTTAAGGCAAGTATGAGTTGATAGAAGCGTAGAGATTCTCGTTACCTCTTCGTGTATATAAGGATAATCGAAAATGGACTTATAACGAAGAAGTTATGGCATTTGGAAGTTTGGTGGTTTTAGGGTTAAACCGAGTACGCGGGGCATACACAAGTGTACGCAAGGCATACTAGTGTTAAGGCCAGTATGCGAGGCATACATTGGAGTACGTTGGGCATACTAGGGAGAAGGATCGCGACACTTAAGGGGAGTACGCTAAGCGTAATGGGAGTACGCAGGGCGTACTCCAGCTTCATGCAAACCCTAAATGAGGGTGTTGGATCCTATTTAACCTCCTTATCTTGTCACCTAACCCTAATTCATTCAGCCTCCATCCCTTTTTAACCCTAGATTCGAACCCTAAGTGCATTTTGGTGATTTTGATCTTGGAAAGTTATTTGTGGGTGTTTTGTGGTGAAGAAGAAGAAGACGAAGACTTAGAGGAGTGGCTTGAGCTTGTAGATCCAGGAGTATCTTCCCATTTGCAAGTTTTCTAAGGTAAAAAGCTTATAGCTTGATGATCATTTTGGTTGGATCTACTTTATGGTGTTTCTTTGGCATTTTTGAGTCCCTTGAAGTAAAGGTGAGCTTTTGATCTACTCCAGAAGTAGTGGATGTTAGATCTTGTTAGATTAGGTGTTTAAGCTCATAACTATAATTGGTATAAAATTAAATTTATGGTAGCACAATCCTTTTGGGTTGCCCTCAAACCTAGCAATTGAATAGGATAACTTAGAGAGAGAAAGAGAGAGAGAGAGAGAGAATGATTTATTAATTTATTGTATGGTTAATAAATTAATTAGAAATCAAAATAAATAAAATTTTAATATATTATGAGAATAATATATTAATTGGAAATAATATTATTTAATTAATAATTAATCAGAAATTAATTTAATTAATTTTGGGATTAATTGGATTAATCAAAGTAGGAGGACTTGACAATGTTCAATAGTTGACCATTGAGGAATTCTAGAACCTCCCATAAAGAGGGGGAATGAAATATAGAAAGTTTCTAGGGTTTCCTTGGGCTCTAAGGGTGCCTTGGATGCCTTAGGGAGGAAGTTAAGGGATTAGGGCTATCTTGGAGATACTTGCCTTATCCAATACCTTCCTAACACCTATATAAAGCCCTCTTTGGGTTTAATTTCGTCCATGCCTTATTCCTTAGAGGAAACTCCGATTTTTGCTTCTATTCTCCTCCCTCTCTTCAAGTTCCTTGGTTGCTAGGGTTTGGGTGTGAACTATTAGAGGTGCGACACTTGTGGCGCTTGCTACCAAAGGTTTTCAAGTAAAGATTCAAGATTGTTTACAATAAAAATCTTAAAGGTATGTTTCTCCTAACCCTATTTGTATTTTTGATTATATGCTAGTGTTCTAGGGTTTCTATTTTGTTGTTCAAAGTTTTATGTTCAATTAGAGAAAACATAGATCAAGTATTAGGGTTGCATGCACACATAGAATTTTATATGTTTTTCTTAAAACCCATCAATTGTATCAGAGCATGGGTTTAGTTTTCTATTGAATTGATACAATGTTTGAACTTGAACAAGGAGAAGCAAACATAATCATCATTCTGTTCTGCCAACACGACGTGGTGTTCTTCCACCACGACATGTTGACCTGCGAAATCGTCCAAACACGGCATGGTGATTGTTTACCACGGCTTGTTGGACAGTCAGATCCACATAATTTGGATTTTTTGCATATCTCATTAAATTGATTAGGATAATTACCTTAAATAATGTTTTAAATAAGTAAAACTGAATAATTATCTAAGTAATTGGATATCCTTATCTTGAATTCATGATTGATTTATTTTTAATTTAACTAACTGAATATTAATTTCGAAATTTTAAAATATAAACCTAGTATTTTGAAAAGTTTGAAATACATCCTTATGGATCTTATTATTAATTTAATTAAATGATTAGTAAAAAAATAATAAATAGATCCATAAGATGGTTTAAATTTAATTAAATTAAAAGTTTAATTTATTAAAAGATCAAACTCTTGCAATTTTAAAATGTTTAAAAATTAACCTTATACTATGTATATATAATTTAAAGTTTAATATATATTATATGTATAAGAATAGTCAGTCGAACCGCTAGTACGCCTCATTCACGAAGCTAGTCTATAAGGGGGTATAAGAAAACTGCCTATAAAATGGTAGTTGAATGGGTGTCCACTCTCACTCACCGCTTTCTTGATTAGTGGATGGTCGTTAGCTGAACGGGTTTGATAGGACAATTAATTCTCATTAATAAGTATAATGCGATTAAAAAGTAACTAAACTATTTTTCTAAAATCCCACTCTTAGTTACTTTAGAAAAAAATGTGAATTTGTATGTTAATCCATGAAATTGCACATTACACTTTATAGGTCGTTAGTGGAGTGTGTGTGGTTAACCATCACACTAATCGGGACTAATAGAGGGTGGTGATAGGTGTCTCGAAAATTAATATTGATTAATGGAGCATGTGTGGTTAACCAACACATTAAAACGAGATGATAAATGACATCGAGAGTACCAAGCTAATTTGCATGGTTATTCACATCTCGTTTGTGATCCTCGGCATCCTAGTCACAAAAGTGAGAGCATAATCTAAGATTAAACATGCCATTGATTAGATTCAATGAATCTCAAAAGACCTAGGAGTTTCATAAGATTGAAACTGGTAAAAGCCTTACCTACCTAAAATAGATTCTAATTTGATTACGACGTCCCTCTTCAAAGTTCGAATCGAAAATATGGATCCTAGCCTTAACTTAAATTTATGGGTTAATAATTAAGGATTAAATATCAACTAACTTGACTTCTTTTTTCTATAGATGTCAAGTCAACACAATAATGGTCTTCATCTACCTTCTGAAGATGATCTTCCACATTCTGATCAAGGTGAAAGTATGTTCCCTTATTCGAACAATGATGGAAATAGATATCATGCTTCTCCAACTCTTCGTCTTCCTCCTCCAATAGTTGTCCCTATGTCACGAGTTGAAAGATACGAAACTACTTAAGCCCTATTGGGATGCAAACATAAAGATGGAAATTTTTGTGTGTACGCATGTTCTGAAAATGAAATCGTACATTGACAAATTGGAAAGATTGGGTGTCGTTTTATATAGGGAGCAAGCCATTGATTGGGTTCTTCTTTCACTTCCTAAGTCATATGAATAGTTCATCGAGAACTTTTATATGATCGACATCGACGTAACCCTAGTTTATCTGACATATATGTTAATTGTTGCTGAAGCAGAAATGCTTAAGAGCATAAGTGAAACAAAAGTGTGTGAAGGATCTAAATCCAAAGTTTCCATGGATATGGACAATGGTGGTCCAGAAAAGATTTCTATTCCCAATGTAAAGGGATCGGCCAAGGTCAAACTGTTTGATCGTATGGTAAAGAGAAATGCTAGTTCTGAGATAGTACCATGTGCTAAACCTAAAGAGTCCATATGTTTCTATTACGAATTGAAGGGACATTGGTTGCAAAGCTGCACAAACTACCTGAGAGATCTTAGAGATAGTAAAGTCAAGTCGTGTGACTCTACTTCAGGTACATGCATTATCTAACTCCATTATTTTTTAATAAAGTCCTATTCATAGACTCTTAATACATAATGTGATGATCACATTTTGATGGTATTGCAGGATCTAAGAGAAAGAAGGAAGCTTAAGAAGAGTGAGCTGATTCTGATCGTGAGATATGGATTTTGGTCGCATGGTTCGATGATCAGGTTTTTGAAGCTACTACTTAGGAGTTATGATAATTTAATAGATTGCTTAGGAAATGTCTAGAAACATAGTTTTCATGATGCATTATAAGGACAAGTTCCAAATTTTCGTTTATTATCAATCAAAGTGAAATTTTGGTTGGTTTACTTTATATTTCCTTGCAATGGCATTTATGAAAATTTTGGTCACATTTCTATCATTACCAATATTAATTGTGGATTTGATTCTTATTATTTCACTTGTAGTAAATGTCATAATTGACTAAGTTATAAAGAATTCTCATCACCCAAGTTTCAATTGGATAGAAACATGGAGTCCTACAATTCGAATTGTGTGATGTATGAGAATCTTGATATTTGGAAGATTATGACTAATTCATTGATCACATGTTTTATGTGAGTCAAAGTGAAGGAGTAATGAATCTAGTCCATTGATATGGACGATTCAAATCTGCCACAAAGGATGAAAATTCTATTTGTCATGATATACTGATGATTCAGTAAATATGGTTGCGTTTATAAGATTAAGCATAATTCTAACATTTTGAAAAGGGTTTTTCAAAGAGTGACATAATGAATAAGAAGAATCTGTTAGGCAGAAAGATAAAGGTTTCTCCAATCTGAAAGGAAAGGAAAGTACTTTAGTATCGTGTTTTGTGATCATCTTAATGATTGTGGAACTATATCTCAGTTGATCCTCGAAGAACATCTTAGTGCAATTGTTTGACTAAGAATAGGAATCGAATATTGTTGAAATGGTTCAATCGAGAGATGGCTCATACTTTGTTTCTAATCAAGTTGTAGAGCCATGCTCTAGTTACTACACATCGTATCTTGAAACTTATTTCATACTAAGAAGGTTTATAATACCTCATGAAATGTGGAGTAATAACGTTTTCTTACTCTAGCTCATTTGGATTTGGAAGTTGTGATGTTTTGGTTAAAACAAAGTATAAACTAAGACCAATTCTATGAAATGTTTTCTTGTAAAGAATCCACACTAACTTTTGAATATTTGTTGTTGCTCTTCAAGTAATGTTCCATAAGAGAGAAAATTATATGTCAAGAAGTCCGTGAGAGTCTTATTGATCTTGAGAGTTTCAGGAATCAATCGAGAATAAACCTTTTAGTTATCACTAGCACACGAGCTAAGGTTGATAACCTATCGTGTTAAGTTGACACATTCTTGTTTCTGTGCACCTTCCAAGTTGAGTTGGCAATACTTATGAGTTCTATGGTTCTCATTTGACTGCAAAAGGCAGAGCACATTGGTCAATGAAAGTACATTGATCAATATTGGTGAACTACTTAACAACATGGAAGCACCGGTAGGCCCTTCTGCTACTAGATGGCAAGAAATTAAGAATAAGCAAAGTTCAGTTCATGAAAGCTAAATTTGAATTTGGTTTTGTCATAAAACTTGTCTTATGATTGTAGGTTGGAAATGACAGATTCACATGGATGGGAACATATACACCCTAAAAATGTAGGTGGCAAAAGGTTTCTCTCTAATTCATGAATGATTATGAGGAAACACTTTCGCTAGTAGATTTTAAAGATCTGATAAGTATCATTATGGTTAGTAGTTGTGTTAATCGCATTCTCAAATTTGTAATATAATTACGGCATCCCTTTTCATAGTTCGAATTGTGAGAAATGGCAAGGAATTGTTTGAACTTTCAAGACATATGGTTATAAGTTTTGAAAGGGTTTAAACACGTGTAAGCTATCCAATGAAGGTGTATAAACTTAAGAAGTATAGTTGAAGACTTATTGAAGCATCACGTATTTGAAATTTGTACTTTAGTAAGGAAGTCAAGAGTATTGATTTGTAGAAGTCCAGTTGATTTCTGGATATCAAAGCTAGTTGGAGCATAATTGTTATGCTTGTAACGTCTTGTTTCGAATTGTTCCCATGTTGGGGATGGTGATTAGGGATTGGGTATTAGCAGGCTTTGGACCCTTAGGTAATTGAGATTCGGACTCAGTTGGGGTTCGATAAGGTAATTCGGATGGTTTAAGTATTCGGTTTGTGTTTTGGAATCAAAGGGCAATTCGGTAATTTGTCAGCTCGGGCTTTTATGGGAAGTGGATGTTCGTTCGGGAATCTTATGGCAAGTATGAGTTGATGATAGTGTAGAGCGTCTTGATACTTTCTCATGGATACAAGGATAGTCGAAATTGGAGTTGTATCGAGAAAGTTATGGCCTTCGGGATGAATTCTCAATACCTTTTCATTTTAGCCCTTGAAGTATCTCTTTTTTGCAAATGAGGACCTTCCATACACTCGACTTACATATGTGTATGCTTGGCGTACACTTGAGCATGCATCACGGAGCTGAGGCTCGTACGCAGGGCGTACGAGCATGTACACGGGGCGTACGAGGCCAGAGACCAAAAACCCTAATTTCATGACTTGCACCCTATTTAAAAAACCTTATATCTTTTGTACCAAACCTTAATCAGCCTCCATAGCCCCATCTCGTCCTAAATCCCTAGTTTTGCAAGGAAGTGTGAGATTTGAGCTTGAAGGTGTGTTTGGTGGCCTTTCTAGAGGGCGTACAAGAAGAAGGTGCTGTTCAAGACTTGATCAAGGAAGGAGCTTTTGGACCCTGCATCTAGAGCATCTTGGAGATCTTTTGAAGGTAAAAAGCTTGCATCTTGTCTATCCTCCTTGCTTGTTGAGTTAGGGTTTTCTAGAGTCCACTTTTGAGTCTATAAATCATCTCTTGTGAGTTTGGGCAACTCCAGAGGTTATGAGGGCTAGATATGAGACTCTTGGACTTGGTTATTGTATAAAATGTAATCTTGATGTCTTCTATGGCTTCATGCATGAGTTAAGACCTTTGGAAAGGTCTTAATGTGGTAGATTGAGTTGTTGGGATCTTATTTAGCATGCAAAGGCATAAAGTTGCCAACTTTATGCCTTAGGATCATTCAATCGACCAAGATCTGGAATTTGAGTGAAGAGCTTGCATGTATTAATCACTTAATGGATTTTGTGCATGAGCGGTTTGTACGTTGGGCGTGCTATGTTGTACACTGCGCGTACAACCCCTTTGCCCAGTACACTAAGCGTACAGAAGAGGTATGTTGGGTGTACACTCTCAGGAAGATTTGGGCCTTGGCGGACTTCGGATCTTTGGTCTCGAATGGTTTTGGGCCTGGACTTGCTGGTGTTTGGGCCTATTGGACTTTGATGCTAGGCACCTAGGCCCATTAGTAAGGGAATGACCTTTGGGCCTTATTGGGCCTTGTGGTGTCATTTCGGGTTTGGGCCATCGTTGGGCTTGTATTGCTTGGGGTTTTTTGTTGGACCAACTGTGATTATGTGTTTGGATTAGGTAAAAGTTTTTGGGCTTTAGGGTAAGGCCCATGAAAGGGTTGGGCCCAATTTAGAAAATTGGGCCATAAGTGGGCTTTGGTTGACTTTTGGTTTGTGGGCCTTTAGGGTTTGGGCCTTAGTCTTGGTCTAACCTAGGTGAGGGGTAAAATGGTCTTTTGACCCCATATATGGATTATTAGACTAGGTTTGGAACCCGATTGTTAAATTGGGTGTTATTTGTTTGATAGGGTGGGGATTTTTAGCAAATCTACAGTCAGAGAGTATCCGTGGGATTCAGATGTCCGAGGTGAGTCTTCTCACTATATCTATGGGTCGAAGGCACCAATTCCGGCCCATTACGTGTTACGTGGTATGTTAATTGTTTATGTGATGCTTGCATGTAAGGCCATGGGGGGAGCCCATGACACTTGGATATCAGACCTTGGGGGGAGCCCATGACTTTCCAGGTAAAGACCATGGGGGAGCCCATGGCACTTGGATATCAGACTATGGGGGGAGTCCATGGCATTCCATATAAAGACCATATGGGGAGCTCATGGCAACTATATGTTTGTTGCATGATAATATGTGGTTATATGTTGTATGGTATTTTGGGGAACTCACTAAGCTTTGTGCTTACGGTTTTTAACTTATGTTTCAGGTACTCCGGTTTTCATTTGGAAGGGCTCGGGATGATTGCAGAGCACACACCACATGTTTCCGTATTCTGTGAATTACTATGATATAATGATGTTTTTGTTAATCTTGATTACCTTGGTTTTATGGGAAATATTTGTAATAACGATTTATTAATCTAAAAACAAAAATTCTTATGTCATGATTTTTTTCGGGTCATTACAATGCTAATGAGAGCATAATTGTTATGCTAAGTGTTGCAAGTTGGCAATTCTATTTGTAGGAAACAAAGTTTACAAATTTGCCACTATAGTAAGGCTTAAGGAAGAGGGCACTCATACTTCATTTCGAATCTAAAAGTTTAGATTGCATAGTTTAATAAAACTTAGTCATGGACATATATGAATATCGTGTCGAAATGATTCAACATAGAAAATTCGATATATGGAAATATTATAGCAAGAGACTGATCAGATATCAAGTCTTTATGTAGGACATAATGAATCGAGTCCCATATGCTTCAGATTTAGGATCGATTACATATGCTATAATATTCACTTGTTCTGTTTTTTTTTCCAAATGGTATGAACATTATGAGGAGAAAGGACTAGAACCTTGTGTGACTAGAGTTAAACAACTATCAAGAACATTCTTAGGTTTACTGAAGATTGGTTGCTTGTGGACAGTTGAAAGTATAATATTGTTTGGAAGGACCATAGTGACATGTTTTAGATTGAGATGATTCTTGATCAGAATTGATGGTCATATGGAAATATGGAAATGTTTCCATACTGGGAGTTGAAATCTATGTGTGAATTAGAAACTTTAATGCAAGGAAGGTGTTCAAGGACTGTACGTTGAATTTGAGACTTCTTCTCATGAAGTTGTTTTTAGTAACAAAGATCCAATGGAGCATTCTGTAATATCCCTAGCTAAGTCTTTGTGACTTTGATGCCTCGACATCACAAAAGGACAATGCATGTAAATATGGAATTCCAATACATTTAAGATAATAACAAGAATTCGGAATTGTGAAATGAGGATCATTGGAATAGTGTCCAGTCGATCTATTCGCAAAGGAAGGACCATAGAGAAACATAGTATGCATGTTTATAACATGGCATGACTGATGTTTAAATTCAAGTGTTTAGTTGTTTACTCAAAACATTATACAATGAATAAAGTCTAATTGATATGGTGATTAAATAATAAGAGTTTTATTTATATTCTATAGTTTTGAGACCATAGTTAATTAGGTTATTATTGTGTTTCACTTTGCATGTTTTACTTCCTGAATAATTTGATTATTCAAATATTCCATAGTCACTCGTACTTTTGGAAGTTAGTAGCGAATTAAGACTATCATGAATAGAATTGATTGTCTTTGGGGATTAGACATAGCAATAGTTTTGCTGTAATGTTCATGAGTACTTTGAAAATGGGGATTTTGAGTATTGGATAAACCTACGCTCAGAGAATTAATTCATGGATTTTATCACGAGTAATTTTGAGACGATAATATCTTATATTCTTGAAACGGAGATATATGAGTTGTTGTTTACAAGTTAGTTGTGCACTGATAATATGTAAACACATCAGTAACTTGATGTTATAAAACATATTGTTTTGTGTGATTTGATGCGTGAATAGTTAAAGCATATAAGTCAAAGTTTATTCGTTCCTTTTGCCCTAACGGAAAAAACGATATCTTTGGGCCCATCGATGATTTAAAGATGACATCTAAAGTGTTTGGCCAAGCCTGGACTGAATTGATGTGTTCAATTGGTAGTCTGATTTCAGTTGTCATAAATCAGAAATCGGGAAACAAAATCTTGGACAATGAGATTAATTACAATCCATGTCTCTTTTCTATACGATATCTTGTAAAACGGAGGAATATTTGATTACTTATCTTAGGACACGTAACTGAATGGGTCAGAGTTCGACATCGGCTTTTGGTTGCTACAATTTGCTAATCAGTTTAGATGTTATACTGGCAATTATAGTTATTAGACTTATCCCAGTGGGAGACTGTTGGATTAGGTGTCTAAGCTCATAACTATTATTGGTATAAACTTGAAATGATGGTAGCACAGTCCTTTTGGGTTACCGTCGAACCTAGCAATTGAATATGATAACTTTTATAGAGAGAGAGAGTGTGTGATTTATTAATTTATTATATGGTTAATAAATTAATTATAAATCAAAATAAATAATTTGTTAATATATTGTGATAATAATATATTAAATGGAAATAGTATTATTTAATTAATAATTAATCCGAAATTAATTGGATTAATTTTGGGATTAATTGATTAATTAAAAGTAGGAGGACTAAAGGTGATAATGTTCAATAGTTGAGCATTGAGGAATTCTAGAACTTCCCATACAGAGGGGGAACGAAATCTAGAATGTTTCTAGGGTTTCCTTGGGCTCTAAGGGTGCCTTGGATGCCTTAGGGAGGAAGTTAAGGGATTACGTTTATCTTGGAGATACCGACCTTATCCAATACTTTCCTAACACCTATATATACCCCTTTTTGGGTTTAATTTCGTCAATTCCTTATTCCTTATAGGAAATTTTGATTTTTGTTTCTATTCTCCTCTCTCTCTTCAAGTTCCTTGGTTGTTAGGGTTTGGATGTGAACAATTAGAGGCATGACACTTGTGGCGCTTGCTACCAATGGTTTTCAAGTAAGGATTCAAGATTGTTTACAATAACAATCTTAAAGGTATGTTTCTCCTAACCCTATTTGTATTTTCGATTATATGCTAGTGTTCTAGGGTTTCTATTTTGTTGTTCAAAGTTGTATGTTCAATTAGAGAAAACATAGATCAAGTATTAGGGTTGTATGCACACATAGGATTTTATATGTTTTGCTTAAAACCCATCCGATCTAAGCTCCAATAAGGTCCCTTGTTCATAAAAATGGAAACTTTATGGAAGATATTGGTCCATGTAAGTATTAAGACCCTTATTAAGTTCCTTTTTAAGTGTTGAGTCCCATTAAGGCATGTATGTGAGTAAAGTTGGCAACTTTATTGAGCAAGACCTTGTCTAGGGATCAGATCTATGTTTTGGACATCTTGGCTTAACCCATTAAGGACTTAAAAGTTGGTATTGGGCTTCTGACGAGTATGATGGGCGTACATGGAGGTACGTTCAACGCAATGCTAGGTTATGCATCAAACAATTGTACATCGTGCTTCAAGGCTGAGTACGCGGGGCGTACATCTCGAGTACGCACGACGTACTCCTCAGTTCAACTAGATTGGGACTTTTTTATTTTAGGCCTTGTTCGGCATTGGGCTTCTGATTTTGGGCCATGGTTAGGCTGTGGGTTTTCTTGGTTTTGGTCCCATTAGAGTTTTAGGCCCAATTAGGAAGTTTGGGCCATAATGGGCCTTGGGTTGCCATTTTGGGTTTTTTTTGTGCAATTGGGTTGGGCCTTGGTTTTGGGCCAAGTAAGAAAAGGGTAAAATGGTCTTTTATCCTTTAGGAAATTGGCCTATGGAGTGGGCCTCAGATTTTGGGCTTCGGGATAATATTGATTAAGGTCCCGTTTCAACGTTAATGTCCGAGAAAGTGCTGTCTGGGAAAGTGTTGTATGAGAAAGTTTTTTGACTGGGAAAGAATCCATGTTGTTTGATTGTGCATCTGATTAACTGTGTTGAATAATGAAAAATGACAATATTACCATGTTGTTCTATACTGTGATGGGTGAAGTTGCTGAATAATTATAAAAGCATACAAATTGTCATACAAAATCAAAATTACACAATAATCATTTAAAAATCAAAATAGAATGTCGATTAAGTTGTTTTTAGTTTATTTTTTTTCAAGTTGATGTTACGTTGTTATTCTTTCTAGCAATTTTTTTTATAACTTAACATTTGATTCTTGACCCGGTTTATGTTCGATAGTGGTGGGGTGGATGAATTTTTTAAAAATATATTAGTATGATAGTGGTGTTGTCAAAAAAAATTAATCCAATAAAAAATAATTAAAAAAATTAATAATCCAACAAAGTAATATTTATTAATATATATAAATATTATATATTTATAAATAATATTTATTAATATATAATAATCAAAGAATTAATCCATAAAAAGGAAATAAAAAAATTATTTAAAAGAATTTAATAATCCAATAAAATAATATTAATTAATACATAAATATTATATATTAAAAATAATATTTATTAATATAATAATCCAATAAAAAAGTAATAATCCAATAAAAAAGAAATTAAAAAAAATATTTAAATTAAATTAATAATCAAAGAAAGAAAGAGGCAGGATTTGGGGCACAATTGTCTTTCCAGCCTATTCAGTCAGAAAGATATGGTTTTGAAGTTTTCTTGGAAAGACATATCTTACCGGGAAAGACCTATTTTTGTGCATATCAAACAGTCTTTCCGGTCCATTCAGCCAGAAAGATCTGTTTGGACCTGGAAAGATGTCTTTCAAACGAGGCTTAAGTCTTTTATTTATTGTTAGTTGGCGTGAGGTTATCCGATTCAGCGACCCGAGTAGTCATTTAATTATCAGCGGATTAAGGTGAGTCTCCTGACTGTACTCATGGGTCGAAGGCACCAATGCCGAGCCACTAAGTTTTGTTATGTTAGATGTCTTTGTGACTCTTGCATGGGATGCTGGGTTAGACCCATTTGTATCTTGGGCTAGGCCCATTTTATGACGGGCTAGGCCCATTTTGTGTGTTGGGCTAGGCCCATGGAACATTATGTAGGTGCTAACTATCTTTCTGACTTTTGCATTTGTATGATCGGGCAAAGCCCAATGGTTTGGCAGGGCTATGCCCATTTTGGTTGGCTGGGCCCAATATGCGGGCTAGGCCTAATGGTATGTATGGTATGTGGTATTTTGGGGAACTTACTAAGCTTTGTGCTTACAATTTTTATGGTTATGGTTTCAAGTACTTTCGGTTCGGAAGGGAAGGGCCCGACTTGATCGCAGCGCACCCTCCCATGTTTCCACATTATGATGATTTTGGGATTGTACTCTGATAACTGTTTTCTTATAAAGTGCTTTTGAATATTTGGAAAGGATATTGGATGTTGACTTAAAGGTAATTAATGTTTTGGTTGGATTAAAAATGAAATTTTTACCTCATAAATTTTGGGTCGTTACAAGTTGGTATCAGAGCCTTGGTTTGAGTGATTCAGGCACACTTTCAAGTATGCCTGAACTCAAACTGAGGAGTTGATAATCTTTTGAAAGAAAATGAGTTTATTAAAAGATTTTGTAAAAACGAGTAAATTTCTAAAAAGATTTTATAAAGACAAAAAGGGATGGTGTGTACTATCAGCCGAGCATAAGTAAGTGATTCCTAGAATATCCATACATGTTTGTTATGATTATATGTTATGAGATTTTCATCCTAGGATGAGGCTATGGACACTCTCAGGAATTGCATGATAGATTGGCCTTATATGTGATGCCTTGTAGCCTAGGGAGCATTGGATGCTTTGATAGATTGGGAATATGTACTGATATCAGTAATTGCTAAGTGTATGCTTTAAGAATTGTATGTGGTTAGGATCATATAGCCCTAGAATGATTGATTTGGCCTTATTTCATGTTCCTCGTTTGGTTGTGGTCCTAGGGTAAAGTCTTTTATTCGACAGTCTATTTGATCCTGTATTGTGTATAATTTGCATGGATAAGGCAACCGACAGTGAGAGTGGAAGTTCCTAGCATGAGTTATAGTATGTGAATTTGAATGTTCTTTGGTTATTCTATGGATTGGAGTGCTACTGCACGAATGCTGCTTGATTTTTGCTTTGTGGAACTCTTAAGTGATGCGAGTTAGCTATTAAGTGAATATATTAAGTCACATGTGATGAAGGCTGAATAATCTCAGAGTGATGGATTTGACCCTATTGCGCAGCTCTCGTTTGAGTCTAACCATTATAGGGACGAGTCTTTTACTCGAAGGATTACCTAAGCTTTGTTGCATCTGATTGTATTCATAAAGTGGTTAACTGACATTATGGGGAGCACTTCAGCAGTTGATGGCAGGGTGAGGTCGGAAGCCTAGGAAAGCCTAGGAAGTGCTTCAGTGGGTTTAGTTGCCCTGTTTAGCGAGTAATTGGAATATCAGTTTGAGAAGGTGACTTAGAGGATTCGAGATGATTCTTGAGGAAAGTATGGATAGGTGTGGAAGGTAGTATTGGTCCCGTACTACTGAAAGCACAGGATCCATACTCGAATTGCGGGGAGTTTCGGAGAATCTAGGAAGCTTGTGGGATGAGGATTCTTGGGTATGTTCTGATCATTTGCATGTTGTTTTTCAGTATGGTGATGAGCACTCAGGAAGGATGTTCTGGTTTGGGTTCAGACTCAGGTGCAGATACTAAGCCGATTGATGAGCGGATGCGGGAGTGGGCCCAACCCAACATACATACCAATAAGCCCAACCCAACAAGCAAATGGGCCCAATCCAACATGAAAATTGGCCCAGCCCAACATACATATAAATGGGCCTAACCCAATATACAAATAAATGGGCCTAGCCCAATATACAAATACATTGGCCCAACCAAATATACAAATAGATGGGCCCCACCCAACATACACATGCAAGAGTCACAAAGACAACTAGCACCCTATATAACATAATCTAGTGGGTTGATATTGGTGCCTTCGACCCAAATACTCACCTCAATATGAAGACAGACAACTTTCACACCCAGGTTATCGATACTAGAACTCCCCACACTAATCATATATTCAATAAGGCCCTAATCAGAAATTAAGATAATAATCCACACTCCGGGGGTCTTGGTTCATAGTTACTCTACTTGGGGTAAAAGAACATTTTACCCTTCCAAGATTAGAATTCACTCCACTTGAACTAATATCTATTTTGTCTAAAAATTGACCTTCTGGTGCTATGCCCATCGTAACAACATGCTCTATTCCCAACATAGAGCATTTGATGGAAAAAAAGGGCATCATCAAGCTACGCTCAACATAGTCAAGGTTACGCCCCATGTAATTACATTATTTTGCCAACTTATTATTAAGTTCTTATTACACGAAGACTAAGCGTCCAATTCTTAGATATGGACCTAATGAACGTCCTAGGTAACAAAGTCTCAGACTTTACGCCTTTGCATGGATTAAAAGAGCAGAAGGCCAAACCCTAAGTTTAAAACACACTCTAATGCTCAATAACTCATACATGGATGGATGGGAGTGCTCAAGTTCCCATTTTTATGACTCAACAAACTAATAAACAACTAGAAATGATACATATAGGGTGTGGAGTTGCTCATACTCATTAAGACCAAGGTTAAGGGACAAAAATCATAAAAACCCGTAAGCTAATTAGATATATCAAAAGAAATCATCATGATGCAAGCTTTATACCTCATGGAGAAGGTTGATGAAGTGTAAGGTCTGGATATATAAAGCTATGGACTCCAAAGAGCTTCTTCAATGTACTCCTTCTTCACAAAACACACTAATGCCTCAAAGCTCTCACAAGATGGCTAGGGTTTCAAGGTTACTGAATATGACGGTGGAGGCTGAGTATGGGGAGGCCCTCAAAGAGTTAGAGCCTTTAAATAGGGCTTACAACCCCTTAATTAGGGTTTGGAAGTTGTGCTCCTACGCCCTACGTGAAACATCCCAAAAATACGGTCTAAAAATTTCATTTTAAATCATTAGTAAAAACCATAAGTATCATTCATCATATAAAAGTCATAAATCCTGTTTCTCAAAAATATCATAACATATGTCAATATATCAAAATCATATGTCAAAAAATCAGAGTGAATCCTCCCAGGCTAAAAGATGTGGTGAGTGCCATGCAGTCATCCCAAGCTCTTCCCCTTACTAGTGGAAGTACCTGAAACCAAAACTAAAAACTGTAAACACGAAGCTTAGTGAGTCTCCCTAAACTACCACATACCATACACATAAACACATATAATATACATTGGGCCCCGCCCGGCTACATCAGACGCTGCCCGACATCGGCCATATCCGGAATCGGGCCCCGCCCGACATCAGACCGCATCCGACATTGGACCCCGCCGGGCATCGGGCCCCGCCCGACATCGAGCAAAACTCGGCATACATACTAGCATATCTAATAATACACATAACATGAGTGTAACCGTCTGATCATAAACATACAAATGTTCCTCGGGCCCCGCCCGACATCGGACCGAAATCCGGGAAGGCATACAAACATTCCTCGGGAACCGCCCCGGCATCGGACCGTAGTCTGAAAACATATAGATACAAACACATGCAAGAATCACAAAGACATCAAGCATACTAACATTCTTCGGATACCGCCCCGACATCGGGTCGAGACCCGGAAAACATATAATCCAACATCGGGCCCCGCCCGACATCGGACCTTAGTCCGGAACATATTAACATAAATAAACGGGTCGGCCTTAGTGCCTTCGACCCGTTCCTAATGGAGGAAAACTCACCTCAAATGTCGGGTGAAGTATTTGAACGTCTCTACTCCCGCAATCGGCTCTACTCACGCCTAATACAAAACAACCCCTTAGATACCATTCCTTACTTCAAGACCCTTTCACGGGTCAACCTTGGTCAAAGTCAATGTCCAAGTCAAAGTCAACACCCAGTCAAAGTCAAAGTCAACAATCCGAGTTGAATCAACTCGTCGAGTCATCCCCCTAACTCGCCGAGTTCTCTTGCTACTCATAGTCGTGATAACACGAGCCAACTCGTCGAGTCCCTTCACAGACTCGTCGAGTTCTACCTTGTACAGAATCAGGAAAAATCGACTCAACTCGTCGAGTCCCTCTCTGGACTCGCCGAGTTCCTCAGTCTGTTTGGGCCATCTTAATAGATTAAGCCCCAACTTTTAAGATCTAAGCTTCATACACCTCGTACACCTTGAAAATGTTCTTTTAAGGGTAAAGTTTCCAACTTTACTCATTAATACCTTTCCTTAATGGGTTTAGCTCGAATCCTAACTCCTTAGGACCCAGATCTTTGTCCACAAGCCATCTATACTCCAAGCTAAAGCCTACAAACAGATATCCGGACCCTAAACACTACATGAACACGTAAAGCTTCCACCTTTCACTCCATACATGGCCTTTTGGAGCTTAAAAGGCCAAAATGACATCCTATGGCTTGCATGGGGCTTCAATGGCCATAAAGTTTGCACCTTTATGCCATGAAAGCCATCTATCATCCCAGATATGAAGGTATACTCACTTGGGACGTCCATATCCCAAAGATCAAGCTTCTTGGACCAAAAACCCAATCAAGTAAAAATAAGGAGATCTAAAGAACTACTAAGCAAGTTAGAGACTTGATTACCAGAAAATGATGAGGATGAAAGGAAGTCTCTGGATCTACTATCTTCTCCTTGAATCCTTTAGCTTCTTCTTCTTCCACAGGCTTTAAAACACACAAAGTTCACTCAAAAATGGCTCACAAGCTCACAAATGCATTAGGGTTTCTGGAACTAGGGTTTGGGACTTGGAGGCTGGAAATGAGGCCAGCAAGTGGGGATTAGGATGCTTAAATAGGGTGCAAAACCTCAAAATTAGGGTTTCATCATGCAACCCTACTCCTCGAGTCGAGGCTCTCAACTCGTCGAGTAGGCGACTTAAAATCGTGCGTTCATTCTAGTTTCTATTTGACGAGTTTGGGGCTCCCAACTCGTTGAGTAGCTCTACAAAAGTGAATAAATTATAATTAAATGCGTACCAGGAACCAGGCGTTACAATTCTCCCCACTTGTCTTAGACTTCGTCCTCGATGTCTGCTGTGTCGGGAAACAACTCCGGGTAGTGCTCCCTCATCTCCTCCTCGGGCTCCCAAGTCCACTCTGAACCCTTGTGGTGCTGCCACTGCACCTTTACCAGCTCCACCCTTTTTTTCCTCAGCTCCTTCGTCTTCTTGTCGAGAATAGCTACCGGTCCCTCGATGTAATTCAGACTGTCATCAACCTGAGTATCCTCTAGAGGCACAACCACTGAGTCATCCACTAATCATTTCCGCAGCTGAGAAACATGGAAAGTGTTGTGGATTTAGCTGAGCTCTGCTGGAAGATCCAAACGGTAAGCAACCCAGCCTACTCCCAAAACCCTTAACGGAACGATGTATCTAGGGCCTAGCTTGCCCCGCTTCCTGAACCGGATGACACCTTTCCAAGGTGACACCTTCAGGAGGACCATGTCGCCCACCTGGAACTCCAAGTCCGAACGACGCTTGTCGGCATAGCTTTCTGCCGACTCTGAGCAGTCTGGAGACTGCTCTGAACCTGCTGGATCCTCTCGGTGGTCTTGAGTACTACCTCCGTACTCCCCATGAACCTCTGACCAACCTCGCGCCAACAGATTGGGGTCCTACACTTCCTCCCATAGAGCATCTCGAAGGGAGGTCGGTCTATGTTGGCGTGGTAACTGTTGTTATACGAAAATTCCGCCAACGGAAGATACGTATCCCAACTGCCACCGAAATCCAAGACACATGCGCGTAGCATGTCCTCGAGAGTCTGAATCGTCCTCTCGCTCTGTCCATCTGTCTGAAGGTGGAAAGCGGTGCTAAAGTGGAGACGAGTACCCATCTCGTCGTGAAACCGCTTCCAAAATCGAGAAGTGAAACGAACATCTCGGTCTGACACCACCGAGATAGGCACTCCATGTCGTGCCACTATCTCACGCACGTAGATTTCAGCCAGCTTCTCAGCCGATATGCTCTCCTGGATCGGGATAAAATGAGCACTCTTGGTCAACCGATCCACGATGACCCATATCAAATCTACTCCACGTGCGGTCCTGGGAAGCTTGGTGATGAAATCCATGGTGATATCTTCCCATTTCCACACGGGAATATCCAATGGCTGCATCTTGCCGTGGGGTCGCTGGTGCTCGGCCTTGACCTTCCTGCAGGTCAAGCACCGCTTTACATACCATGCTACGTCTCGCTTCATGCAGGGCCACCAATAATCAGGGTGAAGATCCCGGTACATCTTTGTCGCCCCGGGATGAATGGAGAACCTCGACTTCTAGGCCTCGTCCATCAAACACTTTCGTACTTCGCCCCAGTACGGAACCCAGACCCTCCCATGCAGGGTCAAGAACCCACGACTATCATAGTCAAATGAGGCCACATGGCCTATGATCCGCTCACACTTTCGGCGCTCCTCCTTCATACCCTCGACCTGCGCCTCTCGGATCTGCTCCAACAGCCGAGTAATCACTGTCATCCTCAGACATATGTCTCTAATCGAAGCCGCCACTGCCTTGCGGCTCAGGGCATCAGCCACCACGTTGGCCTTGCCCGGGTGGTAAAGGATCTCACAGTCATAATCCTTCACCACATCTAACCACCGAAGCTGCCTCATGTTCAGATTTGGCTGATCCATGAGGTACCTCAAACTCTTATGGTCCGTGTAAATGGTACAACGAACCCCGTAGAGGTAATGCCGCCAAATCTTGAGGGCGAAAACCACGGCCCCCATCTCTAAATCATGCGTCGGATAGTTTGCCTCGTGAGGCTTCAACTGCGTCGAAGCATACTATCACGTGACCCTGCTACGTCAATACCGCGCCCATGACTGTGATCGAAGTGTCACAGTAAACTACGAAGTCATCGACTCCCTCCAGCAAAGTCAAAATCGGTGCCTCGCATAACCGCTGTCTGCGAGTCTTGAAGGTAGCCTGCTGCTCAGGCCCCCATCAGAATATCACCGACTTCTTGGTCAGTCGGGTCAAAGGAACAACGATCTTGGAGAAATCCTGGATGAATCTCCGGTAATAACCCGCCGGATCGACCAGAATACCCTTCTGGGATGCCCCAGAAACTGCACCTCGCGCAACCAGAACTAACACTCGGAGAACTTTGCGAAAAGTCTCTCCCTTCTCAGTGTCTCTAGCACCCCCCTCATGTGCTCCTCATGCTGCTCCTGAGTCTTGGAATAAACCAAGATGTCATCAATGAAGACTATCACAGACCGGTCCAACATCTGCCTGCACACGCGGTTCATGAGGTCCATGAACGCGGCTGAAGCATTGGTGAGCCCGAACGGCATCACCACAAACTCATAGTGACCATAGGGAATCCTAAAAGCTGTCTTATGCACATCCTCCTCTCTGAATCGCATCTGGTGATAACTCGATCGCAAATCAATCTTAGAGAACCAAGATGCACCATGTATCTGGTCAAACAAATCATCAATCCTCAGAAGGGGATAACGGTTCTTCACCGTTACCTTATTCAGCTCCTGGTAGTCTATGTACATCCGATATGACCTGTCCTTCTTCTTCACAAACAGGATCGGGGCTTCTCATGGCGAACTACTCTCCCTGATAAATCCCTTGTCTAACAGCTCTTGCAGCTGCGTAGAAAACTCTTGCCTCTCGGGAGGAGCCAACCGATATGGTGGCTTGGTTATCGGAGCCGCACCAGGGACTAGGTCAAGCCTGAACTCAACTTGTCTCTCCGGAGGTATCCCGTGCAAATCATCTGGGAACACATCCGGGTACTCCCGTACGATCGGTACATCACCCACTGTCGTCTTACCCTTGTCCCGGGTATCCATAACATAGGCGACATAACCTGCGCAACCCTGCTGAAGGTAGCACCTCGCCCTCGCTGCCGAACACAAAGTCAGTTCACACTGCAGCCTCTCGCCCTGAATCACTAACCCTCCCCCACTAGGAGTCCGACCTCTCACTAGCTGCAGCTCGCAGTCGATCACTGCCCTATTGGGGCTCAACTAGACCATACCCACTATAACCTTATTACTTCGCAAGGGAATGGGGACCAAATCCACTGAAAACTGCTCGTCGAACAACTGTAGGGTACATCCTCGATGCACCCTCGTAACCCGAACGGTCCTATCATCCGCTATCTCTACATGCAATGGACAGTCTAGCTCTGCCGGAGCTCCAACAAATCGCTTGCTAAGTGCGAGTGACACAAAAGATAGGGTAGCCCCCGAATCGAACAATACCAAAGCTGATATATCGTTCACTAAGAATGATCCTATAACAAAACAAGCAAACATAAGCGATAATCAATATAAATAAAAAGATAAGGAGATAATACATACCCGTCACAACATCGGGAGCTGCACGTGCCTCCTATGTAGTAAGCTGAAAAGCCCTGCTCCTCGCTGTAGGCGCCTCAGTACGGCCCTGACCTCCATTTGTAATCCTTAATGTAGCAGGAGCGGGCGTCGCCACCTGTCCTGCCGCTGTTAAACCCAGACACTGGGCCCTTTTGTGGCCCCTCTGATTGCACTGAAAGCAAATCAGATCTGAAACTGCTGTGGTGGTGGTGGTAGCAGTACAATCCCTACTCATATGACCAGTTCAGCCGCACTTGAAGCAGCCTGAACTCCCCGCCCTTCATGCTCCCTTGTGCATCTTTCCGCACTTGCCACACCGGCTGCGGCCCTGCTGGCTCCTCGATCTGTGATCTGATACCTTGGGCTTCTTGCCCGAACTACCTGTCTGAACCCCATCTGGTTTCCTCTTCCTCTCCATGTCCAAATCCAGCTCCCTCTCCCGAGCCCTAGCAATCATATCCTCCAACGTCTTGTAGTTGGATCGGCTCACAAACTGGCGGATATCACTCCACAACATCTCATGATATCGGGCCTTTTCATCTCTTCGTCCGCCACGTACCGCGGAACGAGAAGGGCCCTCTCCCTGAACATAGCGGTGATCTCGGCCACCGTCTCCGTAGTGTGTTGGAGTTCCTCGAACTCCCTCACCAGCTATTGCACCTCAATCATAGGTGTAAACTCGGCCTTGAACATGGCCGAGAAATCACTCCAAGTCATCGCATCAATAGCGACATCATCACCAATAGCTCTCCCAATCTACTCCCACAAATCTCGTGCCCTGTCCTTCAGGAGGCAGGAAGCAAGTCGAACCTTGTCCCCCTCGGGACATCTTCTGTTGCGAAAGGCGTTGACGACATCTGCCAACCATCTGCCGCTAGCAATGGGGTCCCGAGCCCCATGATAGTCAGGAGCTCCACAGGCTCTGAACTCCCTGAATGTCAGCGTGCGCGACCCCATCATGGCCGCCACTTTAGTGCGGAATGCACTCAGCCTCTCATCCAAAAGCTCCAAGATACCCTCTTTGATCGTACCGAAGATCACAAGAGTCTGGTCTAAAATGTTGCGCGTGACCTCAGATTAGATGAACTCTCTCGTCTGCTCGTCCAACTGCCCGGCTCCAAAGCCCGAGCATGATCCCTCACCAGCGCCTGAAGTGCCAACTGGTTTAGTGCGTAGCATCACCATACTGAAAATACACCATAACAAACATTAGTATACATATCATCACTCGAGGGACCTCACACGCTACTAGTTTCCTGGGTTCATCTCAGCCTTCCTTGATTCGAGTACAGATCCTCTGCTTTCAGTAGTATGGGCCCATACTACCTTCCATATCTATCCGTACTTTCCTCAAGAATTGCCTTGACTCCACCAAACCCCTTCTATTACTACTGCTTCACACACTAATCTCATCCTAGGCTTGCCCTAGGGTAATCACCAACCAACTCTCCGCCATCAGCTGCATAAGAAGTCCTTGCTATCTCCCCCTAACTAGCTCGCGAATACTATTATATATCACTAAGACTAGATAATTCTTCAAATGAGAGGTCCTACCCTACAACGGTTGGACTCAAACAAGAGCTGAGAAATAGAGCTAAACCTAACCTTCTGAAATTATTTAGTCCTCGTAATATGTAACTTAACATATTCTTTCACTAGTTAATCAAAGATAACTAGAACTCCTAAAAGCACAAAGGAAGCAACATTCGGGCATTGAGTACACATAATCAAACATGTCCTAATCTGGCTATCATATTACTGACTAATCTGTACTAGCATGCAGTTCATAAAGCTGATACACATATAATAGGAACATAAGGCATCCTTCCTAGATCCTTAGCCCTAATCTAGCATGAAGTTCTCATAAGCATATCATAACATAAACTTGTATGGGTAATTTGGGAGTACTTAATTGAGCTTGGCTGATTGCATGTACCACACCCTTTTTCTCTTTTCGAAATCCTTTTCTCTTTTCAAAATTCTTTTCATAAAAATGCCTTTCATTGAAAATTTTCATACCAAGTCCTTAGTTTGAGTTCAGACACACCCGAGAGTGTGCCCGAATCCCTCAAACCAAGACTCTGATACCAACTTGAAACATCCCAGAAATACGGTCCAAAAAATTCATTTTAAAGCATTAGTAAAAACCATAAGTATCATTCATCATATAAAATTCATAAATCGTGTATCTCAAAAATATTATAACATCTGTCAATATATCAAAATCATATGTCAAAACATCAGATTGAATCCTCCCAGGCTAAAAGTTGTGGTGTGTGCCATGCAAACATCCCGAGCTCTTCCCCTTACTAGCGGAAGTACCTAAAACCAAAACTGAAAACTATAATCACGAAGCTTAGTGAGTCTCCCCAAACTACCACATACCATACACATAAACACATATAACATACATTGGGCCCCGCCCGGCTACATCGGGCACTGCTCGGCATCGGCCTTGTCCGTCATCGGGCCCCACATCTAGCATCGGGCCCCGCCCGACATCGAGCAAAACTTGGCATACATACTAGCATATCTACTAATACACATAACATGAGCGTAACCACCTAATAATAAACATACAAACGTTCCTCGGGTCCCGCCCGTCATCGGACCGAAATCCGAGAAGGCATACAAACATTCCTCGGCAACCGCCCCGACATCGGACCGTAGTCCGGAAACATACAGATACAAACATATGCAAGAATTACAAAGACATCAAGCATACTAACATTCTTCGGGTACCGCCCCGACATCGGGTCGAGACCCGGAAAACATATAATCCTACGTCGGGCCCCACCCGGCATCAGACCTTAGTCTGAAACATACTAACATACATAAATGGGCCAGTCTTGGTGCCTTCACCCCATTCCTACTGGAGGAAAACTCACCTCAAATGTCGGGTGAAGTAGCTGAACGTCTTTGCTCCCGCAACCGGCTCTACTCACGCCCTATACAAAACAACCCCGTAGATATCATTCCTTACTTCAAGACCCCTTCACAGGTCAACCTTGGTTAAAGTCAATGTCCAAGTCAAAGTCAACACTCAGTCAAAGTCAAAGTCAACAATCCGAGTTGACTCAACTCATCGAGTCATCCCCCTGACTCGCCGAGTTCTCTTTCTACTCATAGTCGTGATAACACGAGCCAACTCGTCGAGTTCTACCTTGTACAGAATCGGGACAAATCGACTCAACTCGTCGAGTCCCTCTCTGTACTCGCCGAGTTCCTTAGTCTGTTTGGGCCATCTTAATAGATTAAGCCCCAACTTTTCAGATCTAAGCTTCATACTCCTCATACACCTTGAAAATGTCCTTTTAAGGGTAAAGTTTCCAACTTTACTCATTAATACCTTTCCTTAATGGGTTTAGCTCAAACCCTAACTCCTTAGGACCTATATCTTGGTCCACAAGCCATCCATACTCCAAACTAAAGCCTACAAACAGAGATCCAGACCCTAAACACTACATTGACACGTAAAGCTTCCACCTTTCACTCCATGCATGGCCTTTTGGAGCTTAAAAGGCCAAAATGACATCCTATGGCTTGCATGGTGCTTCAATGGCCATAAAGTTTGCACCTTTATGCCATGAAAGCCCTCTATCACCCCAGATCTGAAGGTATACTCACTTGGGATGTCCATATCCCAAATATCAAGCTTCTTGGACCAAAAACCCAATAAAGTGAAAATAAGGAGATCTAAAGAACTACTAAGCAAGTTAGAGACTTGATTACCAGAAAATGATGAAGATTAAAGGAAGTCTCTAGATCTACTATCTTCTCCTTGAATCCTTTAGCTTCTTCTTCTTCCACAAGCTTAAAAACACACAAAGTTTAGTTAAAAATGGCTCACAAGCTCACAAATGCATTAGGGTTTCTGGAACTAGGGTTTGGGACTTGGAGGTTGGAAATTAGGCCAGCAAGTGGGGATTAGGATGCTTAAATAGGGTGCAAAACCCCGAAATTAGGGTTTCATCCTGGCAGCCCTACTCGTCGAGTCGAGGCTCTCAACTCGTCGAGTAGGTGACTTAAAATCCCGCGTCCAGTTTAGTTTTTACTCGACGAGTTTAGGGCTCCCAACTCGTCGAGTAGCTCTACAAAAGTGAATAAATTATAACTAAATGCGTACTAGGAACCAGGCGTTACACTACGTAGTTGCCTCTATGCCCTACATAGGACATTAAACCATCGTATGGACTCTTTGACGTAGGCCCAACATAGGAGGCTAACCTACGCCCAACGTAGGGCACCCAAATTGCATAAATGGCTTAAATTTACTATTAGAAATCGTACCTGAGGATACCGGTGTTACGAAGAATAAGACACAATTAAGCACTAAAGGAAAAACAATTTTAAGTCACCAACACTTGAAACTAGTCTTCAAATGAGAGAGAGAGAGAGAGAGAGAGAGTTTGAGCGGTTATGATTTTAGGGAGAAAAACCACGGGAAAATACCAACCACAAATGCAATCCCCATGCATCTCTTTTATACTTATAAAGGAGATCTAATGCCCATAATTTCAATAAATGAGAAGTGATAGACAGCTAGAGGCATGGTGCATGGAGTGTGAAGTGAAACAAAAACAAGCCATCCCTTATGGATGGATTCAACCAAAGTCAACAAAGATGGGGGAAAGGTGTGTCCTACACTCTACCCAATATAACTAATGTACATATTAATATCTAGTGATATCCAGTATGCCCCAAAATAAGTACATGCCATATTATATCATACAATATGACATATACTACTTATAACCTCTAAATACATTACTTTCATAAAATAATAATATTACATAATTAAATAGAAAAGTCGATTGTATTTATTAATAATCATAGTAATAATAAATATTCATTATGTATCAACTTGATAAATGGGTGACCCTATAATATCATATGTTCTTAGTAAATACCATTCAATAATGACTCTTGAGCATACTGATCCAACCATCTCCCACTTGCACACGATTCATTACGGATTGACATAGACAGTAGTTGGCATTGAGCAACGGGCTACTGCCCCTAACAACATATGAAGGGGTGCCATCTTATCAACAACCAATTCCAGGAGCTCAAAGCTACAATTGATGCTTTAGGTAAGTTTATCAATATTCCTTTAACTTTTACATACTAATTAATAGTAAATATTATTATATTCTAAGTATCACAATATTCATGTTACCAGTTTATCACTTACTCAAGATCAAATTATGAATCCCTATTTTCTGGATGTCTTCTATCCCCTATCTCTCTCTACCTCCCCCCCCCTCTCTCTCTCTCTCTTGGTATATAAATAATGTTGGAGTAGGAGCTCCGCTTCCTCCCTCCTCATCTCTGAAAACGCTCCGTTGTCGTCTCACTTCAAAAAGCTCAGACATATCACCATCGACGTTCACAACCTTCCTAACTACCTCATTTTCATTTTCGTCTACCCTCCATCACCTTCTTCCCATCTATTGTGGCCACTTACCTCCGATGTTCTTCTAGAGTGTCGTATTTCTCCACCCATATCTATATTTCTTACATAATGGTGGTCTTCTACAATGTCACCCATCACCGAGGGATGAACCCACCACCACTTCCCTCTTAAAATTTAGTCAAAATCCACAAATCACTAGAGAATTCAAGCATAAGGCTGTGGTGGCCCTGAAATTGATAGTTTCTAATAGAGATGATGATTAATTTCTCATTTTCCGATGGTGGTGGTTAATTATTAATGACCGGGGGGGGGTTAGGTGTTCATCGATGTGATGGATAGTGTTATTACATGTGGCAGTCAAGGGATGGGAAGGGTGGTTGCTGGTGGTGAATTGATAAAGGTTGTGGTGGTGGTTTGTGGATGATGAAGGTGTTTTCTGGTGGTGATTTGAAGTTGTGGTGGTGTTTGAATAGAGGGATAAGGTGATGAGATTTAGGTAAACAAACAAAAAATAAAAACCTTAAGCTTGCATGCAACCTAAATAGGATCTATGTTTTCTCTATTGAACATATAACTAAAAACATCAAAAACAAACCAGGAAACCCTATGCAATTTTTGAAGTTCATATGAGAGGGTTTTAGGGTTACATATGTAGATCTCTTGGAAGCAAGCACCACAATTGTCGTGCCTCGAATGAAATCACACCCAAACTAGCAAGAGAATAAATTAGGAGGGAGGAAGGAAAAATCATCCAAGCCTTTTCCAAAGAACAAGTGACGAAAATAAGGCTAGGAGGCTCCTTATATAGTTTAGGAAACTTGGTGCCAAAGTTAGGGTTAAATGGAAATCCCTTAGATCCTTTGCTTGGTGACCAAGTAGTCCATAACCCCTTGCCTAAGAGGCCTTGGATGAAATCTCCTAGGGATTCCCTAGAGATTTCCGTCCACCTCCTCCAATCAGTTTTAGAGCCTTCCTTTCTGAACTATTAATAAATAACAAAACAGTCACTATACTTTTAATTAATCAAATAATCCCAAAATTAATTCCAATTAATTTCTAATTAATTATTAATTAATAATATGATTTCTAATTAATATATTATTTTCATAAGACATAATAAATCATTCATTTAATTTGTTATTCACATAATAAATTAATCTTTCTCTCTCCAAAATCATTCTGTCCAAATTGTTAGGTTCGAGGGAAACCAAAAGGCATGTGCTACTATCAATTCAAGAATATACCAATTTTAGTTATGAGCATAGACACCTAATCCAACAGTTCTCCCACTTGGATAAGGCTATAACTATAATTGCCAATATAACCTCTGAATCGATCAACAAATTGTAGCTTCCAAAATCTGATGTCGAACTCTGACCCAGTCAGTTATGTGTCCTAAGATAAGTGATCATATAATCCTCCATTCTGTAAGATATCATTCGGACATAAGACATGGAATAGATTTATTCTCTTGTCCAAGACTTTATTTCTCAATTTCTGATTTTAATGACATAGAACTTCTAATTGAACACGTCAATTTAGTCCTGGTCGGGCTCAACACTATAAGTCAACACCAAATCACCGAGGAGCCCAAAGATATCACTTCTCCCGTTATGGAAAAAGGAAGGAATAAACTTTGACTTATATTCTTGCACCATTTACTCATCACATCATGCACAACAATATGTTTTATCACATCAAGTTACTGATGCGTTTACGGTTTATCAATGCTCAACCGACTTGTAAACTACAACTAATATATCTCCGTTTTAAGATTATAAGATGTTATCGTCTCAGAATTACTCGGGATAAATTCCATGAAGTAATTCTCTGAGAGTGGCTTAATCTAATACTTAAATCTCCATTTCTATATAAGTAGTCATGAATGTTGCAACAATACTATTTCCATGTCTAACCTCTTAGATAATCTACAATCCATTTCATGACAGTCTTAATTCACTACTTACTTCCAAAAGTATGAACGACTGTGGAGTTTTTGAATAATGGAATTATACGGGAAGTAAAACATGCAAATATGAAACACAGGAATAAACAATTGACAAAAGATAGTAAAAATAACTCATAAATAATTCTCCATTATTTAATCACCAAAATTCAATTACATTTACTTTGTTACAAGTTTCAAAATAACTATCTAACTACTAAAACTAATATCATCTCTCAGACCCATGCTCCTGGCATGCTGAATGTGCTTAGCCCTACTCAGACCCTTTGTGAGTGGATCTGCAGGATTCTATTTAGATGATATTCTCTTCACAGTGAGGCGACCTTCTCCTACTCTATGTCTGATGAAATGGTACTTTCTATCCATATGTCTTGATCTTCCATGATCTCTTGGTTCCTTTTTCAAGGCGACTACCCCTTCATTATCACAGAAAAGTTCCATCGACTCCTTAATGGTTGAAACAACTCCAAGATCTCATATGAAGTTCTTCAACTAAATTGCTTCCGTTGATGCTTCACTTGCCGCTATGTACTCTGATTCATAACTAAAATCAGCCACTGTCTCTTGCTTGGAACTCTTCCAAGGGACTGCTCCTCCATTTAAGGTAAACACCCTGCCAGACTGAGAACATAAGTTCTATCCGTTTGAAAGTTTGCGTCACTATACCCAGTTAGTCTCAATCAAGGTTGTATAAAACGTTAGGATTTTTGCTATTCGGTGGACCGGGGTTAAGGGATTAATCGGTTGTGCGGGGATTAATCGGGAACCATTAATTGTTAATTCGTTAAATTTTTAAATAATAAATATGACTAATATCATAACAAAGTTCGTAATTACCACTAATATCATAATAAAATCGATTAATATGATTAATATAACACTAATCATTCCTTAAATAGGTTCTATTAAGATAGAACTTCTTCAAGTGTTAAAATTTTATCTTTTTCTACCGATTCACTCAGTTTCTAGGCATGGATTAATTGTTAGGCGCCCTCTAATCGGCCGGGTAGCGCCTAAGGATTAATCGGAGATTAATCAGGACCTAGTCGACATTTTTACAACAACACTCTCAATGTATCACCACCACCAAGTACTATGACCCAATCCTTAGTTCCTCGCAGATACTTGAGAATATTATTAACTGCTATCCAATGAGCTTTACCTGGATTTCCCCGATAAAATCTGACCATGCTCAAAGCAAAGGACACGTCAATGCGAGTACATGTCATATCATACATGATCGATCCAACGACGGAAGCATATGGAACTCGACTCATTTCTGCTATATCTGCATCAGTACTCGGACTCTGAGTCTTACTCAATTTGGTATTACTCTGGATGGGCAGTTCTCTCTTCTTGGAATCTTTCATACTAAAAAATTTCAGTACCTTTTCCAAGTATGTACTTTGTCTAAGTCCTATTGGTCTTTTACTCCTGTCTCTTGGAATCCTTATCCCCAGAATATAAGCAGCCTCACCTAGGTCCTTCATAGCGAAACACTTTTCAAGCCAAGCCTTAACCTCTTGCAAAGTTGGAATGTCGTTTACTATAAGAAGTATGTCATCAACATACAATACTAGGAAGGTTACTATACTCCCACTATCTTTGACATATACACAGGACTCATCTTCACTTCTTGAGAAACCAAACTCCTTGGCTTTCTCGTAGAAACAAAGATTCCATCTACGAGATGCTTGTTTTAATCCATAGATTTATTTCTCAAGCTTACACACTCTATCAAGAAAGTTTGCATCAACAAAACCCTCTGTATGAATCATGTAAACATCCTCAACCAACTTCTCATTATGGAAAGCAGTTTTGACATCCATCTGCCAAATTTCATATTCATGATAGGAAGCTATGGCTAGCAATATCCTAATAGATTTTATCTTAGCCATTGGTGAGAAGGTCTCGTCATAGTCAACCCCTGGGGTTTGAGTAAAGCCCAACCAGTAATGCTTTCAATGTGTGTACATTACGATCTATGTCAGTCTTCTTCTTGAAGATCCATTTGCAACCAACTGTCTTCCTACCAAGTTGTTGATCAACCAAATTCCAAACTTAGTTATCATTCATGGACTTGATCTCGCTGTCCATTGCCTCTTTCCATTTCTCCACCTCAGGGCCTGCCATTGCTTCCTTGTAGTTAGCTCGTTAATCCAAATTTACCAGTGCACTATCACTGATAAACATATCACCATCTGTAGTTATATGGAAACCATAGAACTCAGGTGGCATTCTAACTCTACTAGAGCGACGAAGAGGTAATGAATCGTCAACTGGTTCAACTGGAATCTCTTCCTCTGGTTGAACCCTAGCTTCTTTAGAGGTTCCTTCATTGTTTTATTCTTGAATTTCTTCAAGGTCAATGGTACTCCCAATGTCCTCTTTGCATATGAGCTCTCTCTCGCTAAAGACTCCTCTCTGTGCTACAAAGAACACGTTCTCACTAGGTCTGTAGAACAAATATCCATAGGACTTCTATGGGTAGCCGATGAAAATACATCTCTCACTTCTTGGTTCAAGCTTGTCGTGAGTTTCTCGTCTAATGAAAACTTCACAACCCCAAACCCTGATATGTGCTAATGAGGGAACTTTCCATATCCCCATCTCGTGAGGTGTTTTGGAAACCTTCTTGGTTGGGATAAGATTAAGAATATGGGTGGTAGTCTCTAAGGCATACCCCCATAACGGAATTAGAAGAGAAGCTCGACTCATCATGGAACGAACCATGTCCAAGAAGGTTCGATTGCGCCTCTGAGACACACCATTAAGTTGTGGTGTCCTAGGAGGTGTTAGTTGTGAAACTATTCCACATTCCTTACGGTAGTCATGGAACTCGATACTAAGATACTCTCCACCTCTATCAGATCTAAGCATTTAATCTTCCTACCCAATTGATTCTCGACTTCTTGCTTAAACTCTTTGAACTTTTTCAAGGTTTCTCACTTATGCTTGATTAAGTAGATATAACCATATCTTCTATAATCATTAGTAAAAGTCACATAAAATCGATTAGTATCCCTTGTGGATGATCTGAAGGGTCAACACACATCTGTGTGTACGAGATCCAATAAACATTCACCTATTTCACAAGACCCGGTGAAAGGTAATGTTGTCATCATTCCCAAAAGACAAGATTCACATGCATCATCTGACCTTAGGTCAAATGATTCCAACACTCCATCCTTTTGGAGTTGGGCGATGCATTTCTTGTTGATGTGTCCAAGACGATAGTGCCACAAGTATGCTTTGTCTTCACCATTAGACAAATCAATATAAAACACATTATTATATAAATTATAAACACACGTTATAGTTTCACACACACCATCACAAGGTATAGTTTCAAAATAAAAAACACCACTTTTTAAGCAGATATAGAATCAATCAAATCATTAAATGAATATCTAAAACCTTGTCTATAAAAAGCATGAAAAGATATAATGTTTCTTGTCTTTTCTGACGAGAAGCAACAATTTATTAAATCTAAACCAACACCATTAATAAGCACTAGACTATAAACTCCAATCTTGGTGACAGGTGAAGATCGCTATTCCCCATGATCAAGTTCATTCTACCGTACTCAGCCTCCTCTTTCTTCTTAGACCCTACAAATCAGACCAAATGTGAAATCCACATCATGTATCAAGGACCCAAGAACGAGAAGATGATGAGTTATTAGATGAAATAGTGTATATACCTGCAAAATTTGGCTTCACTTTGCCATCTTTGATATCTTGTAGATACTTCAAGCAACTTCGTTTTCAACGACCGTTGTCGTCGCAGTAAAAGCAGATAGCCTCTTTGGGATCAGAAGTGGGTGGATGCTCAGAACTGGATTTTCCTTTAGGGCCACTACTAGACGACCCTACATGAGACTTTCCCTTCCAGATTTTCTTGGGAGGACCTTTCTTCTTTTTACCCTTTCCTTGTCCAATGGATAGGACGGAAGCACTAGTAGGAGATGAGGCAATACTTTTTCCCTTTATACTTGCTTCAACTGTCTGTAGAAGGTTTTGCAAATGGGCCAACGTAGTCTCTTTGTTGTTCAAGCGATAAGCCAGGATGAACTGATCATAACTACTTGGCAAGGAGTTTAACACTATGTAAATAGCCATCTCCTCATCAAAATGTATGTTAAGCCTAAAAAGGCGCTCCATGTATCGTTGCATCCTTTTCACGTGGGTACAGACAGAGTCTCTGTCCTTGGGCTTGCAAGCCATCATGGATTTGACCACTTCGTACTTTTCTTGACGAGCTCGCTTGTGGAACTTTTCCACAAGTTCCTTGTTCATCTCATATGGCCAGTAGTCTTCATAAAATCTCTGCAACTCAGGAGTCATGGTGGCTATCACGATGAAAGTAACTTTTGTTGCATCATTGCAGTGCGTCGTGTAGGTGGCTAATTATTTTGGAGTGGCCTTCTCTTTTTCAGTCTTAATTAGTTATTTTTCAAGGATATATTCCTTGTCCTTGAAACGAAGGGCCATTTTGATGTTGCCCATCTAGTCGTTGTAATTGGTGCCATCCAATGTCACCTTTGAGCAGATGGTCAACAACAAGAAGTTTTGGTTTGAGGAGGAGGAACCAGAAGCATCATTTGAAGTGGACATCTGAAGAAGAAGATAGTTTTAGTTAGATAAGAATAATCCTTAATATAGAAACCCAAAATAAAATATTAATGCTAGGATCCAACTACATAATTCACAACTTAGAAAATGGATGTTGTAATCTAATTGCAAATTCTATAAAGGTAGGTAAATGAAGATTTACCAATTCCACCAATAGAAAACGAAATTTAAAAGAAATTAAGTTAAGTGAAATTCCTAGGTCTTTTGAGATATATTTAAACTATTTAATGACATATTTAATCTCGGATTATGTTCTTCTATTTGTGACTGGGATACCGAGGATCACAAACAAGATGTGAATAACCATGCAAATGTGCCTTGTAACCTTTTTGTCATTTATCATCCCAATTAATGTGCTGATAAACCACACATGCTCCATCAACAATGATAATTTTTGAGATACCCATTACAACTCTTTTATAAGTCCCTATTAGTGTGTTGGTTAACCACACATGCTCCACTAACGACTTATAAAGTGCAATGTGCAATTTCATGGGTTAGCATACAAACATTTTTCTAAAGTAACTAAGATTGAGATTTTTAATAAAAGTTTAGTTACTTTTAATAGCATAATACTTTTTAATGAGAATTAATTTGTCCTATGAAATCCGTTTGGCTATCGACCCTCCACTAATCAAGGAAGCAATGAGTGAGAGTGTACACCCATTCAACTACCATTTTATAGGCAGCTTCCTTATACCCCCTTATAGACTAGCTTCGTGAATGAAGCGTACTAGCGATTTGACTGACTTATTCTTATATATATAGTAATAATTAAGCTTTTAATTTTACATATAGTATAAGGTGTATTTTAAACTTTTCAAAATACTAGGGTTTATATTTTAAAATTTGAAATTAATATTCAATTAACTAAATTTAAAAATAAATGATTTAATTATTAACAATTAAATAAATAAATCGATTAAGGATTCCAAATTTATAATTATTCCTTTCAATCAAATAAACTAACAATTATCAAATAAGGAAACCCTCAAATCCCTTGTCAATTTCGAAAACTTAGGGAGGAAGGCTAGGGTTTCCAAACCCTAGCCCCAAAAATCGAAAACTAAGAGGCAGAGGCTAGGGTTCTTAAAACCCTAGCCCTTGTCGAAATTTATGGCTTCTTAGGGTTTATTTTCTATAAACCCTAATTGATCTATTCTTCTATTATAGCTACTTAACAGAAAACAAACCAAGTGCTCTGATAATGTAACACCTGAATTGGGTATGTTTACTTTTAGCCCTTAGTATTTAAAATATTGCATTTTTGGTCCTTGTGGCTAATATGCGGGGCGTACCATAGTGTACGCTTAGCGCACTAGTGAGGGTGTTATCGCGGGTTCGAGCCTCGTAAGATGGGCGTACGCGGGTTATGATGGGTGTAATCTGGCCAGCTTGAAACCCTAATTTTTAGGGTTTAACCCTATATAAGCTCATTAAGTCCCATGAGCTTGGCCTTTTAACAGCCTCCATATACCCTAAACCCTAAATATCGATCCATAGCCATCATTTTGTGTCTTTGGGATCTTGAGAAGAAACGTTGGTGTTTTATTACTAATTTTGAAGGGACAGAAGAATATTGAAGGTTCATTGCTTGGTGGGAAGCTTAGAGATCCATAATCAACCTTCCTTTTCCTAGTGATTTGAGATATAAAGATCTTATCTTGACAAATCTTTTTTTTATAGATCTTCTTTTGGACTTTTTTTGTGGCCATTTTAGTCCCTTTTGGGTGGTTCTTGTGAGCTAGGGTTGTCTTAGAAGCCTAATCTTGTAGATCTAGGCATTTTGGGGTCCCCTTGTTCATAAAAATGCAAGCTTGGTGGTGTTTATGGACTCATGCATGTGTTAAGACCCTTGGTTAAGTTATTTTATGCTCTAAATCCCCATTAAGCCATGCATGCACATAAATTTGGAAACTTTACGTGATAAACCACCTTAGAGAAGTCAGATCTAGGTTTTACGTCGAAGTCTTAACTAAATAAGTGTTGAATAAGGAAGGTTGGCAAAGCTGAGGAGTATGTTGGGCGTACAAGCTGGTACGCCGCACGTGCAAGCCTCCATGAGAGTACGCTTAGCGTACAAGCTGAGTACCCCCCGCGCACTCAACAGTTGGGCTTCGGTAGTTTTGGGCTCACGGTGTTGGGGCATCATTGGACTATGAATGATTAGGGCCTTGTTGGGCCATCAGAATGCAATTTTGGGCTAAAGAGGTTTATTGGATCTTGGTTGAAGGCCCATAAAAAGGGTTTGGGCCCAATTTGGAAAATTGGGCCATAATTGGGTTTTAGATAATCATTGTGGAATTTTGGGCTTTTTGGACATTTGGATCGGGCTTTGGACTTGGGGTCAAGTTAAGGAAAGGGTAAAAAGGTCTTTTACCCTAGTTTGGACTCTTGTGTGGGTTGGGATCTGATTATTCATTGGATGATTATTTGTGATTGTTATCGCAGGATTTTTAGAGGGCCAACAGCCTGAGATTTATTTGTGAGATTCAACAGTGCGAGGTGAGTTTCCTTACCATGTTTAGTGGGTCTAAGGCACCAATGTCGGTCCATGATCAGTTATGCTAGGATACTAGATGTCTGTGTGACTCTTGTATGTGTATGTGCTTATGTGTTTTATATATTGAGCGGGGCCCATTATGTGAGCTTGGGTGGGGCCCATTATACGCAATGGGCGGGGCACGATATGTGAGTCTGGGCGGGGCCTGTTATACTCATTGGGTGGGGCCCGTTATATGAGTGTGGGCGGGGGCCGTTACACTCATTGGGTAGGGAACGTTATATGTTTATTTATGTATGGTATGTGGTATGTTTGGGGAACTCACTAAGCTTTGTGCTTACGGTTTCTAGTTAATGTTTCAGGTACTTCTGGTTCCAAAGGGAGGAGCCCAGGATCATTGCAGAGCACACACTTCTCGATTCCGCATTTTGTGATTTACTCTGACGATTGATGATATATTGATACAATTTGTTTACCATGGTTTTATGACAATGATATGGTTTACTATTTTATTAATTTAAAAATGAAAATTTTTTGGTCTTATTTTTGGGACGTTATAAGTTGGTATCAGAGCCTTGGTTTGAGGGATTTAGACATACTCTCGGGTGTGTCTGAACTCAAACTGAGGGGTTGGTTAAGTTTTTTAAAAAGAAATGTTTTAATGAGAAAAACAAAACAAGTTTTCTAATACAATAAAGGGTGTGGTGCATGCAATCGACCAAACTCAAGTAAGTGTTCCCAAAATACCCATACATGTTATGTGATATGATTTGATCTGTGAATCTGTGAATCACATGCTAGTTAGAGCTAAGGATATGCTTAATATTTGCTAGGATAGATGCCTTTGTATGCCTATAGTACGAGCTTGTAGGCTTGCATGCTAGTACTGATCATTCAGTGATAGAATGGTCTGATTAGGTGATGCTTGTTTTTTATTACTGAAGGGTTTTAGCATTCTAACACTCCTATGGTGTACAAGCAACCCTAGATGCTTTGGATCTATGTTTTCTCTATTATACATGCATACATTCAATATTCCAAATCATCATCCTAACTAGCATATAATGGAGTATGAACAACATGAAATACAAGTTAGATGACATACCTTTAGTGTAGTTGAAAGCCTTGGACCTTTAAGAACTTAGTGCCCCAAGTGTTGCACCTCAAATGGAATCACACAACACCACCAACAAATGGATGAACTTGAGAAGATGTTTACTTACACTCATAAAATCGGCTTGTCCTCTTGTGTTTCCACTAGTGCCAATTTCATGAGCTAGAAGGGTTCTTATATTGTTGGATTAGATGTCTAAGCCCATAACTATTATTGGTATGTACTCGACCCGAGAGTAGCATGGTCCATTTGGGTTGCACTTCACCGGAACAGTTTGTATGGATAGTCTTTTGAGAATAGTATGTCTATGGTTTATTAATATATTATAAGTTATAATATATTAATATGAAATCATATTATTTAATTAGTATTGATCAAGAATTAATTTAGAATTAATTTAGTGATCAAAAGGAACTAATTAAATATGGACTCTTATATACATATATGGAATGGGCCAAGTTCATTTTGGTTGGGCTAAACTTGCATAGACAGTCCATGGAGTTTTAACCCATGGATCCTATGAAATGAAAGGTCATGGGTATTAAGGTTTACATGAATGTAACCCTAATCCTCCATACTATATAAAGAGGTCTTTGGCACATGAAATGGCACTAGTGTGTGAGTAAACAAGAGTGGGCCGATTTCTAGTGTGATTACTATTCTCTCAAGTTTTCCAAGGTGTTTTGGTGATTTGTGATTCCACTTGAGGCATCCACATTATTGGTGCTAGGCTCTTGAAGCTCCAAGGAATCAACCACAAGAAAAGGTATGTCATCCCACTAAGTTTTATATTACAAGTACCCCATGGTATGTTAGTTAGGATGAGAACCTTGGAAAAATCATATTTGCATGTATAATAGAGAAAACATAGATCCAAGATTTCTAGGGTTGCATGTACACCATAGGAGTGTTAGAATGCTCAAAACCCGTCATATATAGTGTGGCCTGATTAGGGTTACACCATGCAAACCCTAATGTGCATGACTTTCCATGTTCCTCATGCTCCATGGGTTTAAACCTCCATGGATCATCCATGGGTCACCACATGGGTTTAGCCCAACATAAGGAACCATGGATCACAAGCCCACATTATAATAATGAATGATTTACATAATCAATACTCATATATTTAGTTAGTCTCTTTTGATCACAAAATTATTTCCAAACTAATTCTTGACCAATACTAATTAAATAATATGATTTCATATTAATATATTAGAACTTATAATATATTAATAAATCATAAATAACCTCTTCTCAATTATCCATCCTTCAGATTGTTCCGATGCCATGCAACCCAAATGGACCATGGTACTCTCGGGTCAAGTACATACAATTAATAGTTATGGGCTTAGACATCTAATCCAACAGTCTCCCACTTGGATAAGTCTAATAACTATTATTGCAAGCATGACTCCAACTCGACTAGCAATCGTAGCTCTTAAAAGCCGCTGTCAAACTCTGACCTAGTCAATGACGCGTCCATTAGATAAGGGATCATATATTCCTCCATTCTAGATATCATATGGACTGAGACATGGATTTTAATCATTCTCTCTATCCATTTGTTGTTTCCCGATTTCTGATTTATGACGACTGACTAATTGAACAAATCAAATCAGTCTAGGCTTGGCCAAGCACTTAGGTGTGTCATCACTAAATCATCGAGGGGCCCACATATATCACTTTTATCCACATGGGGTAAAAGGAACAGATAAACTTTGACCCAAATGCTCGCTTGTACTTACTCATCAAATTACACACAACAATATATTTTATAACATCCAAGTTACTGGTACGTTTACATATGTCAATGTGCAACCGACTCGCAACTACAACTCACATGTCTCTGTTTCAAGAATATATGATATTATCGTCTCATGATCACTCGTGATAAAATCCATGAAGTGATTCGAATGAGCGTGGGTTGAATCCAATACGCGAATCTTATTCCAGGAGCACTCATGAACACTGTAGCAAACTTGTGCTATGACTAACACACCTCTACAGACCCATTCATGACAGTCTTGCCTCAATACATACTTCCAAAGTATGATCGACTGTGGATGGTTTGAATAACCTAGTTATTCGGGAAGTCAAAACATGCAAAGTGAAACACAAGAATAATCGAATCCAATATGGTCTCAGAACTTATGAATATAAATAAAACACCTTTTATTTAATCACCATATTGATTACACATTATTCATTGTATAATGTTTTGATTAATCAACTTAATACTTGAATTAAAACAATAGTTATGCCATGCTCCAAGCATGCACACTATGTTTGTCTATGGTCCTTCCTTTGTGAAATAGATCAATTGAAAATTTTCCAATGATGCTCATTTCACAAATCCAAATCCTTATTTCAAGTGTAAGAATTCCAAATTCTTGTCACTGCTAGAAAGTGTTAGATTCTAAACTATCATGCAATGATTCTTTTGTAATGTCTAGGTACCAAAAGTCACAAAGACTTGACCAAAGATATTACAAAATATTCCTTTGGAGTTTGTTTCAAGAAAATTACATGGAAGCGAAGTCTCAAATTCAAAGTACATTCCTTTGAACATCCTTCTTGCATAAAAGTTTCTTACCACAGATTCTTAATATCCAACACCCAGTATGGAAACATTCCATATTTGCCATATGACAACTCATTATTAATAAAGTACTTTCTATTTATAATAATGTTGATATAGTCAATCAATTACTATACTTCCAACTGTCTTTAAGCGACCAATCCTTGGCGAACCTTAGATTGTCCTTTAACAGTCGTTTAACCAATTTAGTCATATCCGGTTCTGGTCCTTTTTCCCTCTTAATTCCCTAGGCATTTGGAAAATTTAGAACAGATGAGTATTATAGCACATGTAATCGATCCTATACCTGAAGCATATTGGACACGATTCATGATGTCTCACATAAAAACATGATACTTGACCAGTCTTTTGCTATAATGTTTCTATTTGCCATGTTCTCACAATTTGAGTTATGAAAAGGGATTCCGTAATCGTAATCGAATTTTGAGAACGCAATTAACATTTCATATATAGAATTTCCTTATGTTGAACCATTCCAACATAACATTCATATATATTTGACTAAATTTGATTAAAATCTCACAATCTAAGCTTTTAGATTTGAGATGAAGTACAATTTCCTCTCCCTTAATTATAGCAAAACAATTTTTTCCAACTCTGCAACTTTGCGAATTGAAAATCTTGTTTTCTATAATTAACATTTCTAACGTGCAACATTCACCATAATTGATTATGCTCCCACTAGCATAATAATTACATCCTTATTAGCATAACACTTATGCTCCCACTAGCTTTGACATGTAATCAGAAATCAGCTGGACTTCTAGAAATCAACACTTTGTTGACTTTCTTACCAAAGTTCAGATTTTTGATATGAGATGCTTTGATAAGACTTTATCTAGGCCTCTTAAACTCCTACACCTTTCCTTAGATAGCTCACATGTGTGTCTAAACAATTTAAGAACTTACAACAATAAGTCTCCAATGTTTAGACCTTTTGCCATTTCTCACAATTCGAATTATGAAAAGGGATGTCGTAATCATAATCAAATTTGAGAATGAAAATATCACAATTGCTATCTCCTTAAAATATACTTAGTGAAAGCGTTTCCTCACCATCATTTCATGAATCGGAGAGAAACCTTATGACACTTAGATTCTATGGTGTATGTGTTCCTATCCGTGTGAATTTGTCAAACCATAATCAAAAGACAAGGTTAGTGACAAATCCAAACTCATATGGACTGAATTTGTTCAATCTTGATTTCTTGCCACCTGGTAGCCCAAGGGCCTACCATGTCTTCCAAGTTGTTTATGCAAACAATTGAGAACTCATATAACTCACATGCATAGTCAACTTTAACTGGAATGGGCACAGAAATAAGAATATGTCAACACGATAGGTTATAAACCTTAAGTCGTGTGCTAGTGTTTAACAATAGGTTTACTCTTGATTAGTTGTTGAAACTTTCAAGATCTTTAAGACTCCTACTGACCTCTTGACATATAAGATTCACTTTGTCAAGGAACATTACTTGACAAACAAATATCCAAGAGTTAGTGCGAATTCTAAACAAGACTAACACTTCAAACAATTGGTCTTAGTTGGTCTTTGTTTTACCCAAAACATCACAACTTACCAATTTCAAATGTACAAGAGTAGAAAACATTTTACTCTACATTTGATAAGTGTTATAAACCTTCTTAAGATTATGTCACTCAAGTTACAATCTTGGAATATGACTCTAAGACTTGTTCTTGGAACGAAGTATGACTCATCTTTTTTGATTTAACCATTTCAAACAATTCACGATTCCTCTTCTTAGTCATACAAATGCACTAAGATGTCCTTAGAGGATCAATTGTGACATGGTTTTCATAATCATTAAGATGATCATAAAACACGATACTCAAGTACTCTCCCATCTTTTCAGATTGGAGAAACTTCTATCTTTCTGCCTTATTTGATTCCCCTCATTCGTTTTGCCATACATTGAACTTTTCCAATGATTCAGAATTATACTTAAACTTGTAAGCATAACCATATTTACTAAACTTTAGTAAATCATGACGAATAGTCTTATCGTTCTTTGTGTTGGACCTGACCAACACACAACCAAGTGCATCTGATCCCCTAGTCCTTCACTTGACTCACATATACATGTGAACAAGCAATTAGTCTTAATTTCCCAAAGACGAAAATTCTCATTCATCATACAATACAAGTTGCATGATTCCAAGTTTCTATCCAACTGAAACTTGGGTGATGAGAATCTTTCCTTATTTGGTAAATCTTGACACTACCACAAACGAAAGAATGACATTCATATTGCTATCAATGGAAACATGTAAACAACAATTTTCACAAATGCCTTTGTAAGGAAACTTAAAAATAAATAACTTTAAAAAAAATTCTTTTATTTATAAAACTGCGGAAAAACCTTTCCTTACAATGGAAATACAAATGAAAACTATGTTGTTATGTATTCCTAAGCAATCTATCATAACTCTTAAACAGTAGCTCAAAATTCTGATCATCGAACCATGCGATCGAATTCCATCTATTCACAATCAGAATCAGCTTACTCTTCCTTTAAGTTCCCTTTCATTTCTTCAATTCTACGAAACATCAAAATGCGACCTAGTCACATCATGTATTAAGAATCTCCAAATAGGAACTTAATAGAGTTAGACAATGGTCTTTACCTGAAGTAGAGTCATACACTCTGAATTTACCATCATTGTGGTCTTTCAGGTAGATACGGCAGCTTCGCAACCAATGCCCCTTCTCTTGGCAACACATGAACTCTTTGGGAATGGTACACAAGACTATCTCAGACTTAGCCTTTCTCTTTACCATTTGGTCAAATGACTTGACTATGGCTGATCCCTTTCCATTGGGAAGAGAAAGCTTTTCTGGACTTCCAATGTTACCATTGTCAATGTCCATGGAAATTTGGGGAGTAGATCTTCCAATCAAAACTGCTTTATGTAACGCCCGCAGATTTCGGCTAGTCAATTTAAAGACAATGAACATTAAAAATGACTTTTTGGTAGAAGGTTATTTAGATTAAATAATCTTAACCAAGATAGTACATGTCTCAAGGGTTCCGAGTATATAAAGAATGCCGAAATCCGAGTTATAACGAAGAAGTTATGACCTGTCGAAGTTTCGCGACATAACCGGCACGACACTGTTTGACGTAAACGGTGAGTTTATGATAAAGTGCTTTTTTTAGCCTTAGCGATCTAAACGGAAGTCGTAGTGTTTGCTAAACCGAGAGTGTGCGTAAAAAGAACGTCTAAATCTGACTTCGTATGAAGAATTATGATTTTTCCAAGTTTCGGCACAACAGTGTGCAGCCCGGAGTTCGAATTTTAGATCGAGCAATTTTTAGCCGATACAACCTAAATGAGAATTGAAGATCTCATTAATAGAAGCTCAACATAAAAAGACAGTCGAAAACGGAGTCCGTATGTAGAAGTTATGAATTTTACACGGTCGTTTAGCAGTGTAATCTTCTCATACTGTTAAATTTAAAATCGGTCGATAACTAGCCGATGGATTCTAAAGGAAAGTTGTAGAGCATGTTCCCACCTACGCGTGGATATAAAGAACGTCGAAAACGGAGCTCGTATGAGAAAGTTACGGGGTTTAGAAGTCGGCAGGATGCTGCAGTGAAATGGGTGACGTGGCGCAATCTGATGACGAAACGTGGCACCAACTCGACGAGTTGGGGGTCAGAAACTCGACGAGTTGGGCCAGAAACTCGACGAGTTGGAGCCTTTTCCAGCCTATAAATACCACCCGAGAGCCCCTTCGTTTCTCACACTTTTTACCCTTTCTTTCCCTCTCTACTTACTCTCTAAACCTCCCAAAGCATCCCCAAAAGCGTAGGAAACTTCCCTAGCACTTGAAGAAAGCCCCGGAGTGCCCGGAGTCTCCGAGAAAAAGAGTTTTTCGGTTTGAAACTCTGCCCGCGTAGAGCCCGGTTTTCAAGGGAACCTCCCAGTTTCGTCAAAGAAGATTGTTTTAAGAAGCGAAGTGTTGTCCGAATCACTTCTTATCAGGTGAGTGCATGGTCACTTTCAACTTACAAATAGATATGAAGTATTTTATACGTACTATGTGTGTATATTATATGTTTATTTAAGATCTGTGTTGAATGAAAGATCTAAACTTCTTTTCAGATCTGAACCTTTTTTTCAGATCTAAGCTGTGTGTGTATTTGAGATCTATGTTACATGAAAGATTTAGACTTGTTTGAGCTGTATATGTATTTGATGTCTTAAGATCTATGTTGGATAAAAGATCTAAACTTCTTTTCTGATCTGAACCTTTTCTTCAGATCTAAGCTGTATGTGTATTTCAGATCTATGCTGGATGAAAGATCTAAACTTTGTTTTTCAGATCTAAGCAGTATATATATTTTATAATCTTCATATTTAGTTTGAAAGAAAGATTCAAACGTTGGTTTTTTTCAAGATCTAAGCTGTATATGTATTTTGTATCCTCAGATCTAGACTGAAAGAAAGATTCAAACGTTGTTTTTCAAGATCTAAGATGTATATGTATTTTGTATCTTCAGATTTAGACTGAAAGAAAGATTCAAACGTTGTTTTTCAAGATCTAAGCTGTATACGTATTTTGTATCTTCAGATCTAGACTGAAAGAAAGATTCAAACGTTGTTTTTTTCAAGATCTAAGCTGTATATGTATTTTGTATCTTTAGATCTAGACTGAAAGAAAGATTCAAACATTGTTTTTCAGATCTAAGTTGTATATGTATTTGATATCTTCAGATCTATGCTGGATGAAAGATTTAGACTTTATTTCAGATCTGAATTGTATTTCTTTTTATATATAAATATGTTGGGTAGAACATGGGTTGATAAGTGATGAGGGATGAAAGATGATATAGATGAATATTGACAGCTGCACCACAACCTGTAGATGATTATGAAATATGATGTATTCTAAACATCCTAGCAGCTGCGCCTATAGGATAATATCGGCAGCTGCGCCTAATAGATAACACTATAATCCTGGCAGTTGCGCCTAGTAAATGATATTGGCAGCTGCGCGTAGTTGAGAACAACACCATCCTGCCAGCTGTGCCTGAAGGATAATACTGGCAGATGTTCCTAATAGATGATGTTAGAAGTGATGGAATTCACGTATATTCCTTAGAATAACCCTTAGGAATGAGTGAATGGAGGATAACTGATTTGTACGGTAAATCCTTAAGAATAAAGAAGATAATGGGGATGGGTAATTGGGTTGATTGTTTGATGATTAAACATAATAATATTATTGTGGACTGAAAACCCTATGTACTCACCAGGTTTCCCAACCTGACCCACTCAGTTTATTTGTATCACAGGTTTCGATACGAAATCAAATTACATTGAGAGATTAAAGAAGATGCAAATCACTAGTGTAAATGAATGTATGGTCTGTTTATGCTTATGTTTCGGAATTGACGATGACATCCCAATGTTTTAAAATGAATAAAAATACATTTCTTCGAAAATGATTTGATAACATATTTATCATTTTTTCTGGGAACGAATTCCACAACATATTTCTTCGAAAGATACTCTGATTTTCAAAATAAAGCATAAAAAAATCGGTCTTTTCTGGCCGTGAAAAATGGGGATGTCACAGTTGGTATCAGAGCATTAGTTTAAGCGAACTAGGAATTTGTAGGATTTCTAGACTTAAACTTAGAATGTTAAGCAATGATTGTGAGATGAGTGTCTACCATATTGTAGACACAAGCACTAGTTTATTTTAGGAAAGATGCCTAAAATGCTTTTATGTGCTAAATGTTTCATGTTATAGCAATAGGGATGAATTATGTGCTATTATTTGATCGGATCCATGGTCTATTGCCGACCGGATCTGGAAATTTTATGTGTTTAGATTTCTAAACGTTTAATTACGGTATTAGAACTGGCATGTAACTTTTCAGGGTAATGAGGAAAATTTAAACGTCTATCGTAAATAAATATCTAAATGCACCTAATTTGTTGTATAGATCGACATGGCAAGGACCCGAAGTGGAGTCGGAAACGCAGGTGGGAATAGGAATCAGCTGCCTCAACCATAAGGGATTGAACAAGTGCCAATAGTAGAAGTTACGCCCGAGCTAGTCACAATGGCTGGAGTATAAGCCATGATTCGGGCTATGATGGACGAACAGAGGGAAGAAATGAGGCAAATGTTACTGAATAACAGGGATGAACCTTCGATGCCTATTGAACAACCTGAGCTGATCGTTGAACAGTCAGAGGAAGGACTGTTAGTCCCAGATTAGGGTGCCGGTTAACTGCACATGCTCCACTAACGACTTAACAAGGTGCAAAGTGCAATTTCATGGAATAGCACCATTTTCATATTTTTCCTAAAGTAACTAAGATTGGGAATTTAATAAAAGTTTAGTTACTTTATAATTATCATTATACTTATAATGAGAATTAATGTCCTATCCTACCCATTCGGCTAACGACCCTCCACCAGTCAAGGAAGCGGTGGGTGAGAGTGGACACCCATTAAACTGCCATTTTATAGGCAGTAACCTTATACCCCCCTTATAGACCGACTTCGTGAATGAGGCCTACTAACGGTAAGACTGACTTATTCTTATACATATATATAATTATAAACTTATAATAATATAATAGTATAAGGGTCGAATTTTAACTTTTAAAATTCTAGGGTTTAATTTGGAATTAAAGTATTCATAAGTGAAACTTTACAAATTCAAAAACTTGAGGGCAACTTTTGAAACTTGTCAAAACTTTTGGTTTCCATAACTTATGAGTTTAATATGGTTTTTATGAAAAACTTTTCAAGTTCCATAACTTGAGGATAAGTTATGGAAGACTTCAAAACCATTTAAAATGACTCTTAAAAATGAGACATTTCATTTTCCATAACCTATGAGTTTTAATGACCTTTTAAAAGAAAAACTTTTCATTTTCCATAACTTGAGGACAAGTTATGGAGTACATCAAAGGCCATAAAGATCATCAAATAAACTAACAAGCATGTCAAATAATGTCCATGATCTAGATTAAACTCACATGAACTAGATAATTCATATCAAACAAATTTCATGTGATTAGCCTAATCATATATACTAATACAAAACATGAAACTTTGACAATTATCTTATGAATTGGATAAGCATGATCATTACCACATCAAAAACAGGTTTATAAGTCCAAAAACAGTTTAGGGTAATGATCCTAGTCCAATTCTAAGCTTAAAAGTCGAAAATTTGCACTCTGGAGCACCAAATCGTCGAGTGCAAGAACAAACTCGGCGAGTTGGTCAGATTTGTGCTTGGACTCGGTGAGTCCACCAGTGGACTCGGCGAGTCCACTGTCCAGAACAGCAGAAAATCGATTTTTCAAGCTTAAACAACAAGTAGCATCAAGTATAATTGAAAACAACCCTAGGCTCTGATACCACTGAAATGTTTTATCATTCTAACACTCCTATGGTGTACATGCAACCCTAGATGCTTTGGATCTATGTTTTCTCTATTATACATGTATACATTCAGTATTCCAAAGCATCATCCTAACTAGCATATAATGGAGTATAAACAACATGGAATACAAGTTAGATGACATACCTTTTAGTGTAGTTGAAAGCCTTGGACCTTTAAGAACTTAGTGCCCCAAGTGTTGCACCTCAAATGGAATCACACAACACCACCAATAAATGGATGAACTTGAGAAGATGTCACTTGCACTCATAAAATCGGCTTGCCCTCTTGTGTTTCCACTAGTGCCAATTTCATGAGCTAGAGGGGTTCTTATATAGTGTGGCTTGATTAGGGTTACACCATGCAAACCCTAATGTGCATGACTTTCCATATTCCTCATGCTCCATGGGTTTAAACCTCCATGGATCATCCATGGGTCACCACATGGGTTTAGCCTAACATAAGGAACCATGGATCACAAGCCCACATTATAATAATGAATTATTTACATAATCAATCCTCATATATTTAATTAGTCCCTTTTGATCACAAAATTAATTCTAAACTGATTCTTGACCAATACTAATTAAATAATATGATTTCATATTAATATATTAGAACTTATAATATATTAATAAATCATAAATAACCTATTCTCAATTATCCATCCTTCAGATTGTTCCGGTGCCATGCAACCCAAATGGACCATGCTACTCTCGGGTCAAGTACATACCAATAATAGTTATGGGATTAGACATCTAATCCAACAATTACTTGACGCTCGAATGCTGCTTGGTTTGTGCTTTTTAGGAGTGCTCACTAGCTTTAGCTAACTAGTTAGAAAATATGCTAAGTTACATATAATGGGAACTAAATAATTTTAGAAGGTTAGGTTTTAACTCTATTGTGTAGCTCTTGTTTGAGTCCAACTGTTGTAGTGTGAGACCTCTCATTCGGAGAATTATCTATTTTTAGTGATATGTAATTGTATTCGTGAGCTAGTTAGAGGAAGTTAGCGGGAGTTCCTTTTACAGATGATGGCGGAGAGTTGTGTGGATTTGTCCTAGGAAAACCTAAGATGAGATCTAGTGTTGGGAGCCTTGTTCTGAGGAGGGTTAATTGTATGGATATAAAGTGACTTGGCTGATTTAAGGCAATCATTGAGAAAAGTACGGATAGATGTGGAAGGTATAATTATTCCCATACTACTGGAAGCAGAGGATCCGTACTCGAGTCAAGGAGAGCTGCGATGAAATCAGGAAGCCTAAAGAGATTGTGATCCCTCGATATATTCTGATGCATTTTCTGATGGTTTATATGGTCTGTTTTCAGTATGGTGACTCTGCGGGGAAGACCTATTTTCCGTGCTGGTGTTGGTGCTGGAGAGGTCTCGGGCTCAGGTTCTGGAGTCGTGCAGCTAGATGATCAGACTAGGGAGTTCATCTCGTCTGAGATCACGCGTTGCATTCTTGAGCAGACTCATGTGATCTTTGATACGGTCAAGGAGGGCATTCTGGAGATTTTAGATGAGCGTTTGAGCTCGTTTTGTTCTGAGATGGTAGCATTGGTGGGAGTGCGTTCTTTGACCTTCAGAAAGTTCCGAGCATGTGGAGCTCCGGACTGTCATGGGGCGAAGGAACCGATAGCGAGTAGGAGATGTAGCAGATTCCGCACCAACAGTTGTCTCAAGGGGGAAAAGGTCAGACTTCTTTCTTGTCTTCTAAAGGACAGGGCACGAGATTGGTAGGAGGAGGTTCGACGCTCGGTTGGTGACGCTGCGGTTGATTCGATGACTTGGGATGATTTTGTGACTAGGTTTAGGGTTGAGTTTGCATCGATGATTGAGGTGCAGCAGTTGGCATGAGAGTTTCAGGACCTACGCCAAACTACTGAGACGGTGGCTGAGATCACTGCGACGTTCTGGGAGAGGGCACTTTTGGTTATGCAGTATGTAATGGATGAGGAGATGAAGAAGTCTAGGTATCATGAGATGTTGAGGAGTGATATTCGTTAGTTTGTGAGGCGATCTAGCTATAGAACGCTGGAGGATATGATAGCGAGGGCTAGGGAGAGAGAGATTGACCTTGAGATGGAGAGGAAGAGGAAGTCGGATGAGGCTCAGGTATCTGGGGGTTCGGGCAAGAGGCCCAAGGTTGTTGATGTGATAAGGGAGGGCAAGCAGGGTCAGGGCTGCTATGACAAGTGCGGCAGGATGCGCAATGGGGCGTGCAGGGTGGGTGGTTATGGCTGCTTCAAGTGCGGTCGAACAGGTCATTTTGACAGGGATTGCACTGCTACTACCATCACCACCTTGGTAACTGATTTGATTTGCTTTCATTGCAATCAGAGGGGCCACAAGAAGGCCCATTGTCTGAGTTTGGCTGCAGCAGGACCGGTGTCAGCACCTGCTCCTATAACTTTTCGGATTACTGACGACCACCAGGGCCGGGCATATGCACTTGTGGTGAAGTGCAAGGATTTTTAGTTGACAGCCGAGGAGGCTCGTACGACTCCAAACATGGTGACGGGTATGTATCTTCTCCTTATCTCTTTAATTATATTGATTTGTCTGCTTATATTTATGTGTTTTATTTTATGATCGTTCCTCGTGAACAATATTTCTGCTTTGGTATTGTTTGATTCGGGGGCTACCCGATCCTTTGTATCGCTTGCACTTAGCAAGAAGCTTGTTGGAGCTCCGGGGGAGCTGGATTGTCCGTTTGATGTCGAGATCGCAGATGATAGGTCTGTTCGGGTTGCGAGGGTTCATCGGGGTTGTACCTTTCAGTTGTTCAGTGCAGAGTATTCGATTGATTTGGTGCCTATTCCTTTGCGTAGGAACAAGGTTATTGTGGGTATGGATTGGTTGAGCCCTATCACACCCCCAACCGAGGCGGCAAAATATGTCGGGATCTGCGACTAAGTTCATGGATCACAGATAAACTGAATATATAGCACAAGTAAAACAATAAACAAAACAATATTTATATTCCATCCTGATGTTTGAATACATGGTTCTTAACGATAACATATAATATAGGAATTGCCTTAAACAGGTAGGCGGACATAATAAATAGTAGTAAACTAAATTGGCTTCTGAGTATCCGTCGTCTGAATTTGCTTGATTACTGATTTCTTGAGAATACATGTAGTTTTGAGGGTCAACCCAAGGTTGGTGAGAGTCACAGGTTTTCTGCTAGCCGCAGTAATAATACTGTTAAAAGCGTTTCAAAAATTATTTTCTTTATAAGTAAACCATATTTAAATAAGCTTTTGAAAACTCAAACAGTATCCTAACATAAGTAATTTCATGCTTAAAACGATTTTTAAACAAACCAAGTTTAGAAGTTGTAGTGATATATATATATATATATATATATATATATATATATATATATATATATATATATATATATATATATATATATATATATATATATATATATATATTCGAGTTAATGTTTATAGTGAGTCCTATAACCGAGCTATGTGACTTGAGTATACCTGACCACAACTCTTCATCGGACGTTGCAGTAAAAATTGTAGACACTTATCACCCGCTTCGATTGATCAGTCGAGGTTGTAGCTAGCAACCGTAGGTGGGGATGTCAACCCCGTATATATATATATATATATATATATATATATATATATATATATATATATATATATATATGTCGCTCCGAAGATTAACGGTTATAGTAGTGTGGGTGTGCTAAGTGTTTAGACTCAGCTAATGAATAATGTATCACTAAAAAGCCCTTAACTAGAAAGTTTGTGAATAACTCTCAACCCCAAATTAATTGTGGGTAAGTTCTAGGCATAATGAATTTCATGACATCAAGTTTATAAAAGCCGAGTATGTTTGACATGTGTGTAAAGTATAAGACACTAAATTTTATAACAAAGTATGTTTCCTTTATAAACTCTATCATAAAAAGGCATATGCTATTTCAATAGTTGTATTGTTCTAACAACATAACATACTAGCATATTGAGGTTTATTGTTTACTTATAATATATGAGTGTTAAACAATATTTTTCGACTACTATGCATAGACGAGGGTCAGACATGAAACACCGGAGGGTAGGACCATTTTACCAATTCAACCGTTCTGAAATCCAACAACCCTATGCGGCCCTTCAAACCAGATTCTCCGTATCGTAAGCAGTCAAAATGTAGTGTAATAATATTTTTGTATTATTTATAATACTTCGTACATGTATTCTCCCCCAAAATAAGTAAATACAAAAAGGCGTCGTAACACTCACCTTAACGTGCGGTTATCAAGTTGTTTTGAGTATTAGATGCGAGAAAAGGGACGTGTCGTCGTGAATTCAAAACTCCGGGATATATTTAATTTCCTAGAAAATTTCAATATAAATTAACATTTGAGAGTGATTTGGTATTTTGACTAAGTATAATGATTTATTGAATAATTTCCCAAGTTTTGTAAATTTTAAAATTTATTTAAATAAATTTTATCTAAAAATTTATTTTAATATTTTCCAAAATTTTAATTTAAGAATTTATTTAAAATGAAATTTTATTTAATAATTTTTAGAAATTGATTAAATTTAAGGTTTATTTAATCTAAATTAAATAAATTTAAAAAAATATTTATTAAACTTTGTATTAAAATATTTGGGCTTATTTTGCAAACAAATCACAAGGAGGGTGTCATTTAAATAAATAAAATGAAAGTTTGTGTGCTTTGTATTTGTTTTGAAAAGGATTTTTGATGGAGGGTAGGTTTTGAATATTTTAAATGATAGTTTAGGTGTTTAGGACTAGATTTGAAAACAATTTTTGTGAGAGAGGGGCTAAAGTTGGGCATATACGAAGCAGGGGGCTATATTTATTTAATTGGTAATGATGTTTGTACAGTTGAGTTACACAGGAGGGTATACCTCCTGTGTTCGGTTCCATACACGATCGTAAAAAAAAAACGTAAATGGTTCTATGGCTTCGGTTTTGATCGACGAATGTTACAAGATCGACTAAGAAATGTTAAGGAGGTGGTGGAAGGTACTTACAACCGGTGGAGATGGTGGATGGCGGTGGTGACTGGCGTTTCAAAGCCGCGACATTCGGGGTGACGAAGGTGCCAGGAGGCTACTCTGGTGGCCTTCTGCTGCTCATTTCTTGCTTAACTCGACGAAGATGATGTAAGGGAGGAGGGAGAGACCTGTGGCGATCGAAAACAGTAGCAGCCACTGGTTGGGGATGGTGTTTTACGGTGGTGGCAATGAGTGGTGGGGTGGTGGCAGTGAAGGTTTGATGGTGGCGGGAGGGTGGCGGTCTTGGGTTTCTTTCCCTTTTTCTTGCCAGAAACAGTGAGGGGAAGGGAGAGGGGTGTGAGGAAGGTGTTGTGGTGGTAATTAGGATAGATAGATATGGAGGGAGAGGGGGAGATTTGAGAGAGGAAGAAGTGAGCTGATGAATTGAGTGAGTTAAGAGGTTCCTTATGCCTCTATTTATAGTAAACCCACACACACATCCGTAGTCAAGCCATACCCTTACCCATCACTTGTACTCTTTGGGAAAACTTACACTCAAGAAGAAGAGAGGGAGGAGAAGGAAGTCCATGTGGGTTTGATTCAAAGGAGGGAAAACATAGATTTTGGTCTCTTGAGTCACATGTGGGTCCCACATGGGGTTATACCCCCATTAAATGCCCAAAAACACTCCAAACCGGATGCATCGGGATACGAAAGTTGAGAAAATTTTTCGAAAGTACCGATAGATAGAGTTTAATTCAAGGATTCCAAAAACCCGAACGGATTAATTTTTCGAGTTACGGAACTCCGGGACATCGCATTCTAAGTTTCGCGTCTGAATAGTTGTAAAGTCCGTTTTTCGCGACTTTTGTAAAGATTTTCATTAAAAATATTTCGAGTATGGAATTAAATAATAAACTATATTATGATTCCAAAAACGTTCTCGGAAATCCCGTCGGCAATGCGTAAGTGTCTGAGTGGATCGATTTGGTTTTACACGATAAAAGAAAAAACAATGTTTTATTGTCTGTTTTCTTAAAACTGTCGTATCTTTTGCATACGAACTCCGTTTTGGACGTTCTTTATATTTTCAGAAACAGGGGAACATGTACTATTTAATATTTTTTTTTTCTCAAAATTGCTTAATAAAATATTTCAGTTTTTCAGACGCATTAATCAGTGTTGCAGTTTGATTTGGTTAACAGTTTTAGTCATTTGGAAGTAAGGTATCATTTTGACATCTTATATTATTTGAAGTAAACTTATTTATTTTACTTTAGATGTACTAAAATTGAATGAGTTAAATTACAAACAGATTTACGGTAATTTAATCGTTCGTAGTCTATGCCTTAAATTTTGGGATGTCATAAGCCCCAATGGGGCGGTGATTGATTGTGAGCAACGGTTAGTCCGAATCCGAACTCCAGTTGGGGGAGAGTTAGTGGTTCATGGAGAGAGAGCTCAGAGTGGGCCGTTATTGTGTTCAGCAGTGAGGGCCAGACGCTATATTCAACATGGTTGTTCAGGATTTTTTGCCTATGTTATGGACACCAGGGATAAGGGTAAGGCGACCATGGATGATGTGCCGATTATACGAGATTATCCCGATGTGTTTCCTGAGGATTTGCCTGGGGTGCCTCTGAAGAGGCAGGTTGATTTCAGGATTGATCTGGTTCCAGGTTCAGCTTCGATAGCCAAAGCACAATATCGGTTGGCTCCTCCCGAGATTCAGGAGTTGTCTACATAGCTGCAGGAGCTGTTAGACAAGGGATTCATTAGACTGAGCAGTTCTCCTTAGGGAGCACTGATCTTGTTTGTGAAGAAGAAGGATGAGTCTCATCGTATGTGCATCGTTGCTGGGAGCTGAATAAGGTAACGGTGAGGAACCGTTATCCACTCCCGAGGATTGATGATATTCTTGACCAGCTTTAGGGTGCATCTTGGTTTTCCAAGATTGACTTACGATCGGGTTATCATCAGATGAGGGTCATATAGGAGGATGTGCAAAAGACAGCTTTCCGGACTCGGTATGGTCATTACGAGTTCGTGGTGATGCCTTTTGGGCTCACCAATGCTCCAGCCGCGTTCATGGATCTGATGAACCACATGTGCAGGCCAATGTTGGACCGGTCTGTGATTGTGTGTATCGATGATATCTTGGTCTATTCCAAGATTCAGGAGCAGCACGAGGAACACTTGAGGGAAGTGCTGGAGATGTTGAGGAGTGAGAGACTTTTCATAATGTTCTCCAAGTGTGAGTTCTGGTTGCGCGAGGTGCAGTTTCTAGGGCACCTTGTCAACCAAAATGGTATTCTGGTCGATCTGGCCAAGGTTGAGGTCATGATGCAGTGGGAGGTTCCGAGGTCTCCATCCTAGATTCAGAGTTTACATGGTCTTTCTGGTTACTATCGAAGATTTATCCAGGATTTCTCCAAGATAGTTGTTCCTTTGACTCGGTTGACAAAGAAGACGGTTACATTTCACTGGGGGGCTGAGCAGCAGACAAATTTTTGTTGGATTAGGTGTCTAAGCCCATAACTATAATTGGTATATACTTGATTTGATAGTAGCATGATCCTTTTGGGTTGCCTTCACACTAGCAACTAGACAGGATGACTATTGGAGGGAGAGGCTGAGTTTATTATTTGGAATAATAAACTGGTGCATAAAAATTATTTATTAATATATTATAAGAATAATATATTAATTATAAATCATATTAAATTAGTATTTAATCAGAAATTAATTTGGAATTAATTTCGGGATTAAAGGAACTGATTAAAAAGTGCAGGGGCTGTTTTGAAATTATTTGATAGTTGTGGTTTTGGGCCATTGGATCACCCTTATTAGGGAGGGTTGAAAATCCCTAGAAGGTTCTATAGATTTCCGTCCAAGCCCTAAGGTAAGAGAGTCCATGGACTTGCTTAGGCCCTAAGCTAAGGGATTAGGGTTTCTATCTCAAAACCCTAGCTAGCCTCAAGTATAAATAGAGCCCCTTGGCCTCTTGAATTCGTGCACCTCATTGAAACCCAAGAAGAGCCGAATTTCTGAGCAAGTGACTCCTCTCTCCTCTCTCTCATATTCATCATCTTGCCCTAGTTTGTTTGTGAGCCATTAGAGGTACTACGCTTGTGGTACTTGTTCTCAAAAGCAAGGATCTTCAAGAATTGGTTGTTATTACTATATAGCAACAAAGGTATGTGTTCTAATATTTCTTATGTAGATTTCGAAATATTAGATGCATATTAGGGTTTTCTATTTTGTGTTCAATGCTTGTATGTATAATAGAGAAAACATAGATCCAATCTAAGGTTGCATGCACACATAAGATTGTTTGTATAAAACTCATCACTTTTGAGACCTTAATACAACGGTTGTATGAGGCACCGATTCTGACCCTGCCGGAGGGTGTTGAGGATTTTGTGGTTTATTATGATGCCTCGATCACTTGTTTGGGAGCGGTATTAATGCAGAGGGGTTGTGTGATTGCTTATGCTTCGAGGCAGCTGAAGCCTCATGAGGTGAATTATCCGGCGCATGACTTAGAGCTGGGGGTTGTGGTTTCCACCCTCAAGATTTTGTAGAATTACCTCTATAGGGTCCGTTGTACCATTTACACGGATCACAAGAGCCTAAGCTATCTGATGGATCAGCCGAATTTGAATATGAGGCAGCGCCGGTGGTTGGATGTGGTGAAGGATTATAATTGTGAGATCCTATATCACTCGGGGAAGGCCAATGTGGTGGCCGATGCTCTCAGCCGCAAGGCGGTCGCGTCTCATATCAAAGAAATATGTTTGAGGATGACTATGATTACTCTGCTTTTGGAGCAGATTCTTAAGGCTCATGTCGAGGCTATGCAGGAAGAGCACTGACAGAGTGAGCGTTGTGGGTCAGGTGGCTTCCTTCGATTATGATAGTTGTTGGTTGTTGATTCTGCATCGGCAGGTTTGGGTTCCGCATTGGGGAGGTGTGCGCCAAGTTCTGATGGAGGAGGCACACAAGTCTAGGTTCTCCATTCATCCAGGGGCAACGAAGATGTATAGGGATCTTCGTCCTGATTATTGGTGGCCCTGCATGAAGTGGGATGTGGCTTGGTATGTGAAGCAGTGCTTGACTTGTAGGAAAGTCAAGGCCGAGCATCAGATACCTCACGACAAGATGAAGTCGTTGGAGATTCACGTATGGAGATGGGAAGATATTGCTATGGATTTCATCATGAAGTTACACCAGACTGCGCGTGGAGTGAATTCGATATGGGTTATCATGGATCGATTGACCAAGAGCGCGCATTTCATTCCGATTCAAGGGAGTATTTCTGCAGAGAAATTGGCTAAGATTTATATCAAGGAAGTTGTGGCACGTCATGGGGTGTCAGTTTCGGTGGTTTCTGATAGAGATGTCCGGTTTACTTCCAGGTTTTGGAAGTGGTTCCATGACGAGTTGGGCACTCGTCTCCATTTCAGCATAACATTCCATTCGAAGACCGTTGGTCAGAGCGAGCGGACTATTCAGACCTTTGAGGATATGCTGCCGACGTGTGTTTTATACTTTGGTGGGAGTTAGGATACGTATCTTTCGTTAGAAGAATTTTCCTATAACGACAGTTATCACGCCAACATTGATTGACCTCCTTTTGAGATGCTCTACGGGAGGAAATGCAGGACCCCGATTTGTTGGGGCGAGGTCAGTTAGCGGGTCATGGGGAGTATCGAGGTGGTACTCAAGACCACTGATGATTCAGTAGGTTCGAAGTAGGCTCCAGACAGCTCATATTCGGCAGAAGAGTTATGTCGACAGACGCCGGTCAGACTTAGAGTTCCAGGTGTGGGTTATGGTTCTCCTGAAGGTGTCACCTTGGAAAGGTGTCATCCAGTTCAGGAAGAGGGGCAAGCTAGGCCCCAGGTATATTGTTCCTTTCATGGTTTTGCCTCGGGTGGTCCAGGTTCCATATCGCTTGGATCTTCCAGATGAGTTCAACCAGATTCATAACACGCTTTATGTCTCTCAGCTGCAGAAGTGCTTAGTGGATGATTCCGCAGTGATATCGTTGGAGGATATTCAAGTGGATGACCGCCTAAAGTATATTGAGAGATTGGTGGTGATCCTTGACCAGAAGAAGAAAACCTTGAGGAACAAGGTTGTTGAGTTGGAGAAGGTGCAATGGCAGCACCGCAAGAGTTCAAAGTGGACTTGGAAGCCGGAGGATGAGATAAGGGAGCACTACCAGGAACTATTTGGAGCATCAGACTCTGAGGACGAAGTCTGATTCAAGTGGAGGAGAATTGTAACACTTGAATTGGGTATGTTTCCTTTTAGCCCTTCGTATTTAAAATATTGGATTTTTGGTCTTTGAGGCTAGTACGTGGGGCGTACCATAGTGTACGATTAGCGTACTAGCGAGGGTGTGATCGCGGGTTCGAGCCTCGTATGCTGGGCGTACGAGGGTTACGCTGGGTGTAATCTAGCCAGCTTGAAACCCTAATTTTTAGGGTTTAACCCCTATATAAGCTCATTAAGTCCCATGAGCTTGGCCATCTTACCAGCCTCCATATGCCCTAAACCCTAAATATCGATCCATAGCCATCATGTTGTTTCTTTGAGCTCTTGAGAAGAAAAGTTGGTGTTTTATTACTCATTTTGAAGGGATAGAAGAAGATTGAAGGTTCATTGCTTGGTGGGAAGCTTAGATATCCAGAATCATCCTTGCTTTTGCTAGTCATTTGAGGTATAAAGATATTATCTTGACAACTCCTTGTATGGATCTTCTTTTGGACTTGTTTGTGGCCATTTTAGTTCCTTTTGGGTGGTTCTTGTGAGCTAGGATCGTTTCAGAAGCCTAATCTTGTAGATCTAGGAATTTTGGGGTCCTATTGTTTATAAAAATGCAAGCTTGGAGGTGTTTATGGACTCATGCATGTGTTAAGACCCTTGGTTAAGTTATTTTGAGCTCTAAAGCCCCATTAAGCCATGCATGCACATAAAGTTGGCAAATTTATGTGATAAACCACCTTAGAGAAGTCATATCTAGGTTTTGGGTCAAAATCTTAACCAAATAAGTGTTGAATAAGGAAGGTTCGAAAAGATGAGGAGTACGTTGGGCGTACAAGCTGGTACGTCGCGCGTATAAGCCTCCATGCGAGTACGCTTAGCGTACGAGCTAAGTACGCCCCACGTACTTAGCAATTGGGCTTCAGAAGGTTTGGGATCACGGTGTTGGACCATGATTGGACTGTGAATGATTGTGGCCTTGTTGGGCCATCATAATTCTATTTTGGGCTAAAGAGGTTTATTGGATTTTGGTTTAAGTCCCATAAAAGGGTTTGGGCCCAACTTGGAAAATTGGGCCATAAATGGGCTCTGGGTAATCATTGTTGAATTTTGGGCTTTTTGGACATTTGGATTGGGCTTTGGCCTTGGGGCCAAGTTAAGGAAAGGGTAAAAAGGTCTTTTACCCTATTTTGGACTCTTGTGTGGGTCGGGATCCGATTATTCATTGGATGATTATTTTGTGATTGTTATCGCGGGATTTTTAGCGGGTCAGCAGCCAGAGATTTATTTTTGAGATTCAACAGTGCGAGGTGAGTTTCCTCACCATGTTTAGCGGGTGTAAGGCACCAATGCCAGCCCATGATCCGTTATGCTAGGATACTAGATGTATGTGTGACTCTCGTATGTGTATGTGCTTATGTGATTTATGTGTTGGGCGGGGCCCGTTATGTGAGTTTGGGCGGGGCCCGTTATACTTAGTGGGCGGGGGCCGATACGCGAGTTTGGGCGGGGCCCGTTATACTCATTGGGCAGGGTCCATTACACTCATTGGGCAGGGTCCGTTATATGTTTATTTATGTATGGTATGTAGTATGTTTGGGGAAGTCACTAAGCTTTGTGCTTACGTTTTTCATTTTATGTTTCAGGTGCTTTTGATTCCAAAAGGAAGAGCCTGGGATGATTGCAGAGCAAACACCACTTGATTCCGCATTTTGTGATTTGCTCTGATGATTGATGATGTATTGATACAATTTGTTTACCTTGGTTTTATGAAAATGATATGGTTTACTATTTTATTAATTTAAAAATGAAAATTTTCGAGTCTTATTTTTAGGACGTTACGGATACCACTGATGAGATTTAGGTAAACAAACAAAAAATAAAAACCTTAAGTTCGCATGCAACCTAAATATGATCTATGTTTTCTCTATTGAACCTATAACTAAGAACATCAAAAAGAAACCTGGAAACCCTATTCAATTTTAGAAATTCATCTGAGAGGGTTTTAGGATTACATACCTTTCTTGTAGATCTGTTGGAAGCAAGCACCACAATTGTCGTGCCTCTAATGGAATCACACCCAAGCTACCAAGAGACTGAATTAGGAGAGTGGAGGGAAAAATCGTCCAGGCCTTTGCCAAAGAACAAGTGACGGAAATAAGGGGCTTGGAGGCTCCTTATATAGTTGAGGAAACTTGGTTCCAAAGCTATGGTTAAAGGGAAATCCCTTAGATCCTTTATTTGGTGACCAAGCAGTCCATAACCCCTTGCCCAAGAGGCCTTGGACAAATCTTCTATGGATTCCCTAGAGATTTTCGTTCACCTCCTCCAAGGGGTTCTAGAGTCTTCCATTCTCAACTATTAATAAATAACAAAACAGTCAATGTACTTTTAATTAATTCAATTAATTCTAATTAATTTCTGATTAGTTATTAATTACATAATATGATTTTTAATTAATATATTGTTTTCATAACACATTAATAAATCATTTATATAATTTATTATTCACATAATAAATTAATCTTTCTCTCTCCAAATTTATTTTGTCTAAATTGCTAGGTTTGGAGGGCAACACAAAAGGACTGTGCTACTATCAATTCAAGTATATATCAATTTTAGTTATGGGCTTAGACACCTAATCCGACATAAGGATGGTTAACTGTTTTATGGTAAGGATGGTGGGAGAATGATGGTTGAAAAGAAGAATAAATGTGGTGTTTGGTTGTTTGTATGGTGGGTGGAAGTTGCCTCCCGAGAAGGTAAGAAAGGTAATAAATATGGAAATGCTGGTGGCTGGAATGGAGGGATAAGGGTGATGGTGTAAGGTTAACGAAGATAAAGGTTATAGTTGCTAGGTTTGAGGGCAACACAAAAGGACTGTGCTACTATCAATTCAAGTATATACCAATTTTAGTTATGAGCTTAGACACCTAATCCAACATAAGGATGGTTAACTGTTTTATGGTAAGGATAGTGGGAGAATAATGGTTGAAAAGAAGAATAAAGGTTGTGTTTAGTTGTTTGTATGGTGGGTGGAAGTTGCCTCTCGAGAAGGTAAGAAAGGTAATAAATATGGAATTGGTGGTGGCTGGAATGGAGGGATAAGGGTGATGGTGTAAGGTTAACGAAGATAAAGGTTGTGGTGGTAGATACGATCTCCGACGGTGGGTGGAATGGAGGGATAAGGGTGATGGTTGAAAAGAAGAATAAGGGTGGTGTTTGGTAGTTTGTATGGTGGGTGGAAGTTGCCTCCCGAGAAGGTAAGAAAGGTAATAAATATGGAATTGGTGGTGGCTGGAATGGAGGGATAAGGGTGATGGTGTAAGGTTAACGAAGATTAAGGTTGTGGTTGCTAGGTTTGAAGGCAACACAAAATGACTGTGCTACTATCAATTCAAGTATATACTAATTTTAGTTATGGGCTTAGACACCTAATCCAACATAAGGATGGTTAACTGTTTTATGGTAAGGATGGTGGGAGAATGATGGTTAAAAAGAAGAATAAGGGTGGTGTTTGGTTGTTTGTATGGTGGGTGGAAGTTGCCTCCCGAGAAGGTAATAAAGGTAATAAATATGGAATTGGTGGTGGCTGGAATGGAGGGATAGGGGTGATGGTGTAAGGTTAACGAAGATAAAGGTTGTGGTGGTAGATACGATCCCCGACGGTGGTTTTAATTTTTGACGGTGCTCCAGTGATGACGGAGGTCTGGTGGTGTTGACCGATGGTAGTATCTTAAGGATGAATACTGTAAGATATATATATATATATATATATATATATATATATATATATATATAGAGAGAGAGAGAGAGAGAGAGAGAGAGAGAGAGAGAGAGAGAGAGAGAGAGGTGGACGTAGTATTTGTTTTTTTGTTTTTTTTAATTGTTGCGATAAAAAAAGATAAAAATGTAAATAAATAAGGTAAATAAGTTATTTTATATGGATGAATGACTATTTACGATAAAAATTGAAACCGTAAGATAAATAAATAAGGTAAATAAATTATTTATACGGATGAATTATTTACCATAGAAATCGAAAACGTAAGATATTTAATAAGAAGGGAAAAAAATTAAAGAATAAATTTGATATTCTAAAAAGCAAAGATACCATTTATGAAAATTGGTAAACTTCAAATTAAGGTTGTAAGTTTGAGATGTACACGCAACTCGCAAGTGTTTGGATTGGATGCATATCATTGTAATGTAGGATTGTAGATTAACCAACAATTTAAGTTAATGTACCAAAATTCCTCTCCAAACCGAACTTTATGTACCAAAATTAGTTTGTTGTGTATCGAATATTTAAATATTTTATCATAGAAGGATTTTGCTAGATAACGAGTCATTATATAATTTTTTCATGTCGATGTATATTGGGGTAAAGAAATAAAAAGCACCGATATTTTTTTTCATACCGTTTTTTTGTTGAGTTTTTGACAAAAAAAATTTACCAAATAATTATAGTTTTAAAAATATTAACAAAATAGATGTGGTTTCAAAATTATATAGTTTTCATAAGTCTTACTATTTTGTTAAAATATTTTTACTATTGAATATGTATTCGTTTACCTTAGGTTAGACGATTTTTATTTATTTATAACCACTTTGCTACGAATTCAACGTAGGTTTGCATTTCTTTTTTCTTTAACGTTCGTCTTATTTCGTAGTCTCCTTGAGTGCGGACGACGTTTTTTATAAAATAAAATCTTAATTTGCTTTCTATACGGCCTACAAAAGTTATAAAATAAAATCTTAATTTGTTAAAGAAACCAAAATCATTTTACTGGACTCAAAATCTATTAATTAAAATCTTTGAATTTCATGTGTTTAAATATGGTTTAATGGATAATGTGTTATTTGATTATTTGTTGTCTCCGGTGTTATTTGATTATTTGTTGTCTCTTTGTGTTTGCATCTAGTTTTGTACTCTTATTTCATTAGAAATATTTTGAAAGTTACATGAATGATAGACAAATTGCTATTTTATAAACCTTTTCGATTAACATGAAATAGTGAAAGTATTTTTGATAATACTGAGATATTTGAGAAAAAGTAACCTTTAATATAAGAGAATTTTACTAATTTAGCCAAAAATACTAATGACTTTGTAAAAATTAGCAAAAAAAAAAAAAATATGCAAACTAGCCACCCAAATCGCACATGGTTAGCCCATCATCTTTGATTTTCGATTTCCTCTTTTATATGTGAAAGTATAAATTTTAATGCACGACTTATGCATTATCCACTTGTACATTCACATATAGTAATTACCATCTATCTTTCTCTTAAGAGATATCAAAAAATCTCACACTCCACTCTCCTCTCTCTTAAGTCGCTTTCTTGCTAGCTTGAGTGTGAACTATTAGAGGCACGACAATTATGGTGATTGCTTTCAAGAGATCTACAAGTGAATGATTCTTGTAATTTACTATAATAACAATAAGGTATATAATCCTAAACCCTTCTTTGGTATTTTCGAAAATAACCTACGGTTTATAGGGTTTCTTATTTGATGTTCATAGTTATAGATTCAATAGTGAAAACATAGATCCTTTAGGTTGCATGTGAGCTTAAATGTTTTTTTTAAGTTTATTTGTTTTACCTAAATCCTTTCAGTTCTAAAGGCTCATATAACAGACATACAAAGGCATTGATCATAGCATTCTACCATGCAATTCTGAGCAGATCCTTAGCCCTAATCTAGCATGTTATATGTATATACACATACTTAAACAAATAAACATGTAAATGTATTTTGGGGAATACTTACTTGGGCTCGGTTGATTGCATGCATCGTACCCCCTTTTCTTTTATTAAAAACCCTTTTAGAAAATAATTTTGTTTTGAAAAATTACCAATTCCTCAGTTTGAGTTTGGACACATTCGAGAGTGTGCCTGAAACCCTCAAACCAAGGCTCTGATACCAACTTGTAAGGTGCCAAAAATAGTAAGTAAACATTTTGTTTTTAAGTCAACCAAAAAAACCATTCATTCATTCCAAAAGCCCAAAGTAGAGAAATGTATCAAATAGTTATCAGAGTACAAAACAAGTCATAAAATGCAGAACACTAGTGGATGCGCTGCAATCACGCCGAGCTCTTCCCTTTGGAATCGGAAGTATCTAAAACATAAACATAAACCGTAAGCACAAGCTTTATGAGTTCCCTAAAATATCGCATACCATACATACATCGGGCCCCGCCCAACTAACAGGCCCCACCCGAAATACATAATGGGCCTCGCCCAATATATATAACATGCAAGAGTCACAAAGACAATAGCAATCCACTAACACCTAGTGTCCTACAATATAGGGAAAAGACTCACCTCAATTGATAACATATACGTCTCACACCCGAGCTGTTGGTATGAGAACCTCCTCATACTAGACATATCCAATACAACCCTAATTGGCAATTAAAGTGAAAATCCATAATCAAGGGTCCATTACATACTTTCTCTCTCTAGGATAAAAAACCATTTTACCCTTTCAAGGCTAGACTCTTCCAAACATGACCTAATGTCCCTAAGTGACGAAACATGCCCTCTAATGCTATGCCCTACGTACACCATGCCTCTGTTCCTTGCTTAGAGGGCTTAACAAAAATCACGAAGAATCAAGGCTACGTTGGGCATAGCCTATTTTATGCATCGTGTAGACGTTGATAAGTAATTTTCCATTTTTAGCTCTTAATCCGTAAAGACAACCAATATAAATCTCAGATCTGCTCCTAATGAATGTCTAGAGTGATAAAGTTCCTGACTTTATGCCTTTGTATAGCTTAATGGAGCTCAAGACCAAACCCTAATTCCATAACATCCTCTAATGACCTCAAACCCTTTCATGGGTGAAAGATAGCAACCATGATCCCATTTTTAAGACATATGAACCTCAGAAGCAACAAGAAATGATAACCTTAAGCTCTGGAGTAGCTCTTACTCACAAAGCCAAACTCATGGGACCAAAACCATGCAAATCTATAAGCTATCCTAGATCTAACCCAAGGAATCATAAAGGTTCAAACTTTATACCTTCCAAAGTTGGCAAATGAGATGAAAGCTCTAGATCTTCAAGCCTGAGCCACAACAAACCACTATGATAGACTTCCCCTTCTTCAAAATGCACCAAAACACATAAAAAGGCTCAAAACAAGCTCACAAGGGATTAGGGTTTCAATTTGGCTACTTGGGAGAGTGGAGGTTGATTATGGGGAGGACATCAAGGGAGTTAAGTTCTTTAAATAGGGTCACAATCCTAAAAATTAGGGTTTTAAATTAGCGCACCTACACGTTACATACACAAGGATACGCCCTACGTAGGGCTCTAAATGCCCGTATCGACTCTCCTTTCTACACCCTACGTAGAAAACCACCTACGCACCGCGTAGGACCATATTTGCAAGAATTTTATACTTTTAGACATAAATGAAAAGTACCTAGGAAACGGGTGTTACACTAACCCTTCGTGGTTCAGCTTGGTCCACAGTCCTACTGTAGCTTCCTTCTTCGGACTGACCTCCATTCAATACTGGTTCATAAATTGGTGTAGTGACTTCTCTCCTTTTACCTTGGAGTAGTTGAGTAGTCTGTTCCATTTGCTCACCTAGCATAACCTAGATCATGGATTGAACTCCATCCATCGTGACCGGTTCAACTGCCGGCATGACTTCTGGTGCACACTCAATTACATGTCAGGTTTCAGCCTGCTGATTCATGTTATCGTTTCCTAATCCACTTTGAGTCCTTACCATGATGTTCTTTACACCAGAACAATCGTTCAGGGTACTGGAATTGTGAGTATATTAAGATAGAGAAGATTTTAGTTATGATTAGACGCATAATCCTCGTTATTACCCCGAGAAGATTTTAGTTATGACTAGACACACAATCCTCCGTATCACCCTAAAACATTATATGTCAGTTCTAATACAATAATTAGACATTTAGAATCCTGAACACATAAAGTTTCCTATTCCAGGTCGTACGTTATGATTATTTCACCACTTTAATAGAATTAATGGTGAACTATGTGTTCTAAGAAATGTCATGCTTTATGATCATATACTGAGTTGACAAAGTGTCTCAAGATGTTAGAAAAATAAACCACAAGTTTAGGGGGAGCAACTAATATTGACAATGGCAACTGAGCTGGAAAATTGACAAGATGGTAAAAATGGTTTTTGAAGCTGAAACATATGCTTCATCAGGTATGGTGGCTAGTTTTCAAATTATCGTACCTTTTATGTTTTGACGGTGATATTTCATATGCCACGTATGTAACTATTGACAAATCACTGTCCCTGGAACAAATGTTGCCGCATATGCCTTAAGTCTCGTGTTTTCTAGCAATTAATGACTTGATGAGACCTCTCTTCAAAAGCCCTTAACCCAACAAGTCATGTTCCTATCCGTTGAGACTAAATGAGCCATCCATCTCTTATGTTGAAACTGATAGCAAAGTCTATTCTTCACCTAGAGATATTTTTCTAGTAACAAATGAAAATTCTTATAAGGCAAGGATGTTATCCCCTCTCTTAGCCAATCTTTTTCTTCATATATCTTTGGACTGATAAATTATACCTAGAAGCATGCTATTGTATGTGCACAAATCTCTCTAAGTATCTCATCAGCGAGACCATCTACTGATATGACATTGAGTCACCCACTCACACTGATTGTTATGCTTTGACATATCCTTCAGCATGAGACTGCCTGGTCCAAATCAGAAAATTATTGTAAGGCTTAGGTTTTTATTTTCTTGATTAATCATTTCTTTCCTGACCTTGTACCTAGAAGCATGCTCACCATATTTGCAAAGTCTAGTGTTTTATTGAATAACTATGCATTACCTAGTGGCTTACCCTGATTGCATAGTTATCAGAGTATGAGTTACTTGTTTGGTCCTTCAAGACAATGGGTATCTTATGTCCTTGGCCTCTATTGAGGTATGACATAGTATCATTATCTGAATTGATGGTGGATCTTATTCTCCTATCTCTTACTATCCTACTCATTGATGTTAATGATTGGCTGTTAAACCAACAGTTAATGAAAGTCTTTTCCCCATGTTAATGATCTTGTTATGACAATGATGGTGAGTGAAACATACTTATCATTGATGTCAAGGAATTTATGTATTAAACTATACGGTAAGGGAGTTTCAGCAACCCAGTGTCTAGGAACACGTTGTATTACCCCATACATTATGCGAGACATGACAAACAAACTGATGTCTAAGAACTACTGTAATAAAACATACATTATATGAGCATCAAACCACCACATGTCAAAGAACACCTGCATTACACCATATAACAAATGGGACATAAAGATCCCACCATTGAACTTTATTTGATGTTTTATTTCATTTCAGGTACTATTGTCTTCTAAAAAAAGGTGGGATTATTGACGTCGTCAAAAAAGGGGAGAAATGTTTATTAGTTTTGCTATAGTGTCACTTGTTCATTCATAGAATAACATACACTCTTGAAAGGAGACAGTTATACATCTAAGGAGGAGCAGACCTCAGATGTTTATCTAAGGCGGAGCAAAATCTGAGGGGGACATGAAATCAACAGATTATTTCAATTGTATTGATTTAGTTATTTCATTCTTTATTAGTTTGGTTTTGACAACTTCAAATAGGGTCAGATTGTTAGGTAAATATTTGTATAGATTTGATGATGCAAAAGATATAATTTATAGTTATAGTTGATGGGGTTTGAGCATTCTAACACTTCCTAAGTGTACATGCAACCCTAATAACATTGGATCTATGTTTGTCTAATAATCATGCAAAGTTGAATTCCAAGGTTATATTCCTATCTAGCATACATGGGGAACATTTTTAACTTGAATGAAAGATATAATAACTTACCTTGTTGTCGATTATGATCCTTGAAATCTTGTGAGCCTAGCACCCCAAGTGTGATGCCTCAAATGCTTCACACAACACCAAATGCAAAGGAGTAAACTTTGAGAGAATCTTACACTTGCAAAATCGGCTCTAGCCCTCTTGTTTCTTATGTGTAGCCTATTTTGGTGGAGAATGGGTTTCTTATATAGTGTTGACACATCTAGGGTTACACCATGTAAACCCTAATGTGTCATGACTCTTCATTTCCATGACCCATGGGTTTGTAACTCCCATGGAGCATCCATGGAGCATCCTATGGGTGGAACCCAACTTGATAATCCATGGAGCCTCTTAGCCCACTATATAAGATATGGAAGATTTACATAATCTACCCATATATTTAATTAGTTATCTTTTGATCACTTAATTAATTCTAAATTAATTCTTGATCAAACTAATTAAATAATATTATTAATATATTAGAACTTATAATATATTAATAAACCATAAGTGTTATTTCTCTCATTTTAGTTTATCCAATTGCATGGTGCCATGCAACCCAAATGGACCATGCCGGGTCGGGTCAAGTACATACCAGAAATAGTTATGGACTTAGACACCTTATCCAACAGTCTCCCACTTGGATAAGTCTAATAACTATAACTGCAATACTTCAGGAACCGATCGGCAATCGTAGCTCTTTCAAGGTCTCTCGGAACTGAGAAGATGATGATACGTCATTTAAGATAAGTGATCATATAATCCTCTGTTCTAGATATCAGCCGGACAAATACATGGAACAGTGTCTTACTTTGTGTCCAGGAGTTTGTTTCCCGATTTCCGATTTGTTTGACATAGAACTCAATCGAACACATCAACTTAGTTCTGACCGGGCCCAGTACATAGGTCAAAACAAAATCATCGAGGGGCCCAGATATCAGCTTCTAATCCAAGAAGGAACAGATAAACTTCGACTCATATGTTTGTTCTACTACTCATTGAATTATACACAAGAGCACGTTTTATAACATCGAGTTACCAATGCGTTTTCGTACAATCAATGCATAACCAACTCATAAGTAACAAATCATATATCTAGGTTTGAAGACTTATATGATATTACCGTCGCACGATCACTCGAGATAAATTCCATGAAGTGATTCCAGTGAGTGTGGGTTGAGTCAAATGCTCAGAACTTATGAGCACTCATGAGTGTTGTAGCCATGTCCAACAACTTAGACCTCTGCAACCAATCATGACAGTCTTGATTCATACCTACTTCCGACATATGACCGACTGTGGAGGTTCGAATAATATGATATACCAAACATAATTATTCTGGAAGTCAAAAGATGCAAAAGAAATATAGTAAACGATCGACAAGAGATAGCAACACTTTACTCATAAATAAAACACCTTTTATTCATCATCTAATGTCAATTACACTTTACAAATTTCAAGGTTATCTAACTACTAAATCTAATATCATCCTTCAGCCCTATGCTCCGAGCATGCTGGAGATGCTTAACCCGAGTCAGTCCTTTCTTGAGGGGATCTGCTGGATTCTCATCCGATGATACCCTCTTTGCCACGAGGAGTCCTTCTTCTATTCGATGTCTGATGAAATGGTATTTTCTGTCGATGTGTCTGGATCTCCCTTGATCCCTTGGTTCCTTGGCTAAGGCAACTGCACTTTCACTATCACAGAAAATTTCCATTGGCTCTTTAATAGCTGGTACAACTCCAAGGTCTCCAATGAAGTTCTTCAGCCATATCGCCTCCTTTGCTGCCTCGCTAGCTGCTATATACTCTGATTTGCAAGTTGAATCAGCCACTGTCTCTTGCTTGGAACTCTTCCAAGAAATTGATCCTCCATTTAAGGTAAAGACCCAGCCTGACTGAGAGCGGAAATTATCCCTATCAGTCTGAAAGCTAGCATCACTATACCCTACAACTCTCAAGTCTTCACTCCCACCGAGGGTAAGGACCCAGTCCTTAGTCCTCCGTAGGTACTTGAGGATATTCTTTACCGTAGTCCAGTGTGCCTTGCCAGGGTTCCCCTGATACCTGCTAACCATGCTCAAAGCAAAGGCTACATCAGGTCGAGTACACGTCATAGCATACATGATCGATCCTACAGCCGAAGCATAAGGTATTCGACTCATTTCTGCTATCTCAGCCTCAGTACTAGGGCTTTGTGTCTTACTCAATCTGGCATTACTCTGGATGGGTAACTCTCCTTTCTTGGAGTCCTGCATGCCAAATCTCTTCAACACCTTATCCAAGTAAGTACTCTGACTAAGTCCAATTAGTCTTTTACTCCGGTCTCTCAAGATCCTTATCCCTAGAATATAGGCAGCTTCTCCTAGGTCCTTCATAGAGAAACACTTCCCAAGCTAGGACTTAACTTCCTGCAGAGTTGGGATGTCATTTCCTATGAGTAGTATGTCATCCACATACAATACCAAAAAGCTAACTATACTCCCACTAGCCTTGACATATACACAAGATTCATCTTCACTCCTAGAAAAGCCAAATTCCTTGACTTTCTCATCAAAGCAAAGATTCCATCTGCGAGGTGCTTGCTTTAACCCATAAATGGATTTCTCAAGCTTACACACTCTATTAGGGTACTCTGTGTTGACAAAACCCTCTGGCTGACTCATGTAAACATCCTCAGCCAACTTTCCATTAAGGAAAGCGGTTTTGACATCCATTTGCCATATTTCATAGTAATGAAATGCGGCTATGGCTAACAGAACCCTAATAGACTTAATCTTGGCCACTGGAGAAAAGGTCTCATCATAATCAACTCCCAGAGTTTGTGAGAAACCCTTTGCAACCAGTCGTGCCTTATAAGTGTATACATTACCATCCATGTCGGTCTTCTTCTTGAAGATCCATTTGCACCCTACAGTCCTACGACCTGGTACATTCTCAACCAAGTTCCAAACTTGATTGTCATACATGGAATGTATCTCGCTGTCCATTGCCTCTTTCCACTTGGCTGACTCAGGGCCTGCCATGGCTTCCGCGTAACTGTTAGGTTCATCCAGACCTATCAGTGTCTCATCACTGATAAGTGTATCACCTTCCGCAGTAATATGGAATCCATAGTAATGCTCATGTGCATTCCTAACCCTTGTGGAACGCCTCAGAGGTACAGACTTGTCAATTGGCTCAACAGAAGTTTCCTCCTCAAGTTGAGTGCTAGGGTTTGAAGTTCCTTCACCACTTGACTCTTGAATTTCTTCAAGGTCAACTTGCCTCCCACTGTCTCCTTGGCTTATGAACTCTCTCTCTCGAAAGAAAGCCCTCCTAGCTACAAAGACCACATTCTCACTAGGTCTGTAGAAGAGGTAACCAAAGGATTTCTGTGGGTAGCCGATGAAAATACACCTCTCACTTCGAGGTTCGAGCTTATCATGAGTCTCGCGTCTCACGAAAGCCTCGCAACCCCAAATCTTAATGTGGTCTAGTTTGGGTACTTTACCAGTCCACATCTCATGAGGAGTTTTGGCAACTTTCTTTGTGGGAACTAGATTAAGGATATGGGCGGCAGTCTCTAAGGCATACCCCCAAAATGAGATTGGTAGCGAAGCTCGACTCATCATGGAACGAACCATATCCAACAAGGTTCGATTACGCCTCTCAGCTACACCATTCAACTGCGGTGTCCTGGGAGGTGTCAATTGTGAGACAATCCCACATTCCCTAAGATAGTCGAGGAACTCTGAACTAAGATACTCATCACCTCGATCAGATCGAAGCATCTTAATGTTCCTGCCCAATTGATTCTCGACTTCCTGTTTAAACTCTTTAAACCTCTCAAAAGTCTCTGACTTATGCTTGATTAAGTAGACATATCCATATCTACTGTAATCATCAGTAAAAGTCAAATAATAACGATTAGCATCCCTTGTGGCATGTTTGAAGGGCCCACACACATCCGTGTGTATAAGATCCAACAAACCTTCACCCCTCTCACAAGAACCTGTGAAGGGTGACTTTGTCATTTTTCCAAGTAAGCATGATTCGCAACTAATATCTGACTTTAGGTCAAATGACTCCAATACTCCATCCTTTTGGAGTTGGCCTATGCGTTTCTTGCTTATATGTCCAAGACGACAATGCCATAATGATGCTTTATCCAAGTTATTATCAATAACAGAATCAATACACAATACATTATTTCCTAAGTTATCAACCACATATACAGTTTCATACACACCATCACAAGGTAATGCTTTAAAATAAAGAACATTATTAAAGAAAGCATTAATCGAACCAACTTCATTATCAAATGAAAAGGTGAAACCTTGTTTATACAATGCATGAAAGGAAATAATATTTCTTGCCATTTCTGGCGAATAACAACATTTATTCAAATCTAAACTAAACCCACTACTTAGCGATAAAGTATAAACTCCAATCTTGGTGACAGGTAAAGCTTTCCTATTCCCCATGATTAAGTTTATTCTTCCATGCTCCACATTCTCACTTCTTCTTAGTCCCTGCAAATCAGAACATATATGAATACCACAACCGGTATCAAGGACCCAAGAGTTAGAATGGGGTGTGTTATTAGATAAGATAATGTAAATACCTGCATGGTTGGGTTTAACTTTCCCATCCTTCACATCTTGCTGGTACTTTGGGCAGTTCCGCTTCCAATGTGACTTTTCATGGCAATAGAAGCATTCAGCCTCTTTAGGGTCAGAAGAAGGAGTGACAAAACCTTTCTTGGTTCCACTTGAAGAAGAGCCATCAAGGGTCCTAGCCTTGGTACCCTTCGAAGAGCTCTTCCTCTTCTTCCCTCTACCTTTCCCGATTGCCAAAACCGGGGCGGAGTTTGGAGTAGGAGTGTTAACAACCGACTTACCCTTAAGACCTGTTTCTGCGGTCTTGAGGAGTCCCTGAAGTTTTCTGAGTGTGACCTCTTCCTTATTCATGTGATATGTCATGCGGAATTGATCATAGCACGATGGTAAGGAGTGCAAAATGATATCTATTGCAAGCTCCTCAGGGAAGTTCACATTAAGCTTCAGCAACCGATCCACATACCTTTGCATTTTCTGCATGTGGCTCGTGACGGATTGCCCGTCCTTCATCATGGTTGTTATGATAGAGCATATGATTTCATACCTCTCTTGTCGTGCACTTTGATGATATCTTTCCATCAGATCTTGGTGCATTTCAAAAGGGTAGAAGTCCTCATAGGACTTTTGGAGTTCCGTTGTCATGGTGGCCAACATGATGCATGCCACTTTTGTAGCATCCCTTTCATGTGCCCGGAAGTCAGCGATCTCCTAGGGAGTTGCAGTGGTCTCATCAATCTCCTTAAGCTCCTTGTCAAGGACATATTCTTTGTCCTCGTAGCGGGTAATCATCCTGATGTTTCTGATCCATTCATTGAAGTTGGATCCATCAAAAGTGACTTTCCCACACAAGTTCATAAGGGTAAAGGAGCCATTAGGATTAGAGCCAGAAGTAGCATTGTTTGAAGACATCTGAAAGAAGAGAACAAGATTAGTTTAGATATTAAGAGAGTCCTTAATAAAACACCCAAATGTAATATTAAGGCTAGGATCCAATCACAATATATTATAACTTAGAAGAGGTATGCCGTAACCCAAGCTATAACATATTTGAAAGGTAGGTGAATGACGATTCACCAATTTCCACCATGAAAAACGAAATATAAATATTAGGTTTTTAATTGGTTCTTAGAAATTCCTAGATTCTTTTGAGATTCAATGAACTTTTCAAAGGCATGTTTCAATCTCGAGTGTGCCCTCAAAGTTTTGTGACTGGGATACCGAGGATCACAAAACGAGGTGTGAAGTAACCATGCAAATCACTTGGTACACTTAATGTTTATTACTCAATCGATGTGCCGGTTAACCACACGAGCTCCACCGACCTATAATAAACTTTAAGTCACCCTTTACCTACCTTGTTAAGTCCAAGTTAGTGTGCCGGTTAACCACACGAGCTCCACTAACGACTTAAACAAAGTGTAAAGTGTAATTTCATGGATTAGCACCTTATTCACATTTTCCTAAAGTAACTAAGATTGGGAATTTAATAAAAGCATTTAGTTACTTTATAATATTCATCATACTTTTAATGATATAAGTCCTTGTCCTACCCGTTCGGCTAACGACCCTCCACCGATCAAGGAAGCGGTGGGTGAGAGTGGACACCCATTAAGTTGCCATTTTATAGGCAACAACCTTATACCCCCCTTATAGACCGGCTTCGTGAATGAGGCGTACTAGCGGTAAGACGACTTGACGTTATACATATATATATTAGTAACTTATAATATTATAAAGTATAAGGGTTGAATTTTAACTTTTAAAATTCTAAGGGTTGGAACTAAAGTTTTAATCAAGACTTTACATGTTCCAAAACTTGAGGGCAAGTTTTGTAAACTTCCAAAACTTTTCATTTCTTATAACTTATGAATTAATTGAGTAATAAAAATGAAGACTCTTCATTTTTATAACTCTTGTGTTCTTTTAATGGCTTTAATAAAAGTGAGACTTTTGGTTTTCCATAACTTGAGGACAAGTTATGGACTCCATTAAAACACATTATGATCATGAATTAAACTACCATGAAGGTTACAAACAATTCCTATGATCATCTAATCTTCATAAGTTCAAGAACATGAATATGAACACTTTCAAGAATCAAAAAATTACACTTAAAAAAAACTTGTAATTTTAATAATTGCCATTGTAAATGGATTAGCATAAACATTACACCATCTAAAACAAGCTTTAAAACATCAAAACAGTTTAGGGTAATGTTTCTAGTCCATTTCCAGCAACAAATGTGCAAACTTTCATACGAGCAGAAAACAGAAAACGATTTTTTTTCAAGCTGTTTGCACACAAAAAAAAACAACAAACAAACCTACGCTCTGATACCACTGATGGGTTTTGAGCATTCTAACACTTCCTAAGTGTACATGCAACCCTAATAACCTTGGATCTATGTTTGTCTAATAATCATGCAAAGTTGAATTCCAAGGTTATATTCCTATCTAGCATACATGGGGAACATTTTTAACTTGAATGAAAGATAGAATAACTTACCTTGTTGTTGATTATGATCCTTGAAACCTTGTGAGCCTAGCACCCCAAGTGTGATGCCTCAAATGCTTCACACAACACCAAATGCAAAGGAGTAAACTTTGAGAGAATCTTACACTTGCAAAATCGGCTCTAGCCCTCTTGTTTCTTATGTGTAGCCTATTTTGGTGGAGAATGAGTTTCTTATATAGTGTTGACACATCTAGGGTTACACCATGTAAACCCTAATGTGTCATGACTCTTCATTTCCATGACCCATAGGTTTGTAACTCCCATGGAGCATCCATGGAGCATCCTATGGGTGGAACCCAACTTGATAATCCATGGAGCCTCTTAGCCCACTATATAAGATATGGAAGATTTACATAATCTACCCATATATTTAATTAGTTATCTTTTGATCACTTAATTAATTCTAAATTAATTCTTGATCAAACTAATTAAATAATATTATTAATATATTAGAACTTATAATATATTAATAAACCATAAGTGTTATTTCTCTCATTTTAGTTTATCCAATTGCATGGTGCCATGCAACCCAAATGGACCATGTCGGGTCGGGTCAAGTACATACCAGAAATAGTTATGGACTTAGACACCTTATCCAACAATAGTTTTATTTCTCATTGTAGACAGTCAATCTTGTCTAAGAAAGTGTAAATAATACAACTTAGACAAGTTGATCTGTCAGAGTTTGTTTATTTAGTTAATATGAAGATATCACCTGATGATATGAACTGAAGACATGTTGATGACATATTTGGCCCTGATGGAGTTATCATCATGTGATCCAACTGAAGGCACTGTCAACATGAAAGGCACTAAAAGTATTATCGGCACGAAGACTATCCATTCACTAAAGACCCGATCTGCTGGTATTGATGAATGATCAGTGTATCCACACGCTGAAGTTCTTATATACTTATAACACACCAATGATATGATATGGTGAAGACTATATATGCATATGATCATATATTATCTATTGAAGTTGAAACTGCTTGAGTTGAAGATGAAGCTGATCTGCGGATGAATCCCTGATGCTGATGCCCCTGATCAACAGATGACACGTTGGTGTCGATGTCTGAATCTAGAGCATATCAGAATTACTTGGTGAAGAAGTATTTTGAAGATCTGATATGATCAATTCCTTAAATATTATATATGTATTTATCTTAGAAGATTCAATCCTATTAAATCAAAGATTTAATTTTATCAGAAGATCTGAAAAATCTATAAAAACTTTTATCTCCTATCTTAGTGATAATCAGTTAGGTTAGACTAGTATTTATACTAGCTGCTCTCATTAGTTGAGAATTGATGATTTTTATTTTATTATGAGTGAAAGAGTTTCTGTAGAGAGATCTAGGAGTTCTTAGATAGGATTACAATTTTTTTTTTTTTGAATCATTGTGCTTAAACGTAAAACCCAACAAACTAAACTGTTTTTTATTTGTTGAATACTTGTGTTATTATTCTGTGTTTCTATTAGATTCATACATAAGTTTTAGGGTTTGGGACCTTCATAGGTATTCAGATTTTAGGTTTCTACAAATCAATCAATCACAAACCCTTTTAATTTCTCTCCATGACCGAAATTTCACCTCTGGCATATGAAACGTCCCAAAAATTAAGACCAAAAGTTTCGATTTTTATATTAAATAAACCATCAACCCAATCAATATCATTAAACCATATTAAAAATCAGAGTGTGTCAATTAATATCCAAGTACATCAGAGTCATATAAAATGCGAAACAATATGATGTGTGCAATGCAGTCATTCCGAGCTCTTCCCTTTGAAACCAAAAGCACCTGAAACATAAACTGAAAACCGTAAGCACAAAGCTTAGTGAGTTCCACAAAATAACACATACCATACATAAGAAACATATAATGGGCCCCGCCCGACATCGAACCCCGCTCGGTATACAAATCTGTCAGTCACCGGGCCCCACCCGGTAAACATATAATCATATAACAGGTAAACACATAACGCATGAAATAATCACAAAGATAAATAGCATACAAAATGATCATCGGGCCCCACCCGGTAAGCATACAAGCGCAAAACACATGCAAGAGTCATGCACACATCTAGCATCCTAACATAACAAACCATGGGCCGGCATTGGTGCCTTCGACCGCTAAACACAGTGCGAAAACTCACCTTAAGCCGTTGAATCTCTCTATATAATCTCAGTCTGCTGATCCTGAAATCCCCGCGTGCTAGCACCATCAAATAATTATCCAATTAATAATTGGATCTCGACCCATAATTAAGAATCTAAGTTACTTAACTCATAACCAGGGTAAAAGACCATTTTACCATTTTCTTACTTGGCCCAAAACCTTGGCTCAGTCCATTTGCTCCAAAAAGCCCAATTTCCTAAATGACATCCCAAGGACCAATATGGCCCAACTTCCTAATTGGGCCCAAAAACTGTCATGGACCGATTCTAAGAAAACCCATAACCAAACCTTGGCCCAAAGTCAGAAGACCAATGGCCTAACTAGGCCCAAACCCTAAAATGCCCAAAATATCTAACTTTGGGAGTACGCCCTGCGTACCAGAGACATACGCTCCACGTACTCATCCATGAAGCACAATGTACAAGATGTTGATGCAAGATTCCAGCATTACGCTGAGCGTACTCGCATGTACGCCCAACCTACTCATCAGAGTCCAAAAATCAACATTAAGCTCTTAATGGGCTACATCAAGTTGTCCAAACATAGATCTGATCCCTAGACAAGGTCTTAAACAATAAAGTTGCCAACTTTACACTCTTACATGCCTTAAAGGGACTCAACACTTAAAAAGAAGCTTAATAAGGGTCTTAATAATTGCATAGACCAAAATCTTTCACAAAGTTTGCATTTTTATTATCAAGGGACCCTCATGGAGCTAAGAACTAACATCCATTGTGTAACATCCCGATTTCCAGGTGTGAGATTTATTATTTAAAAGCAAGTTTCCTTTGGAACTCGGCAAGTTGATGGCCTCAACTCGACGTGTTGAAAGGTTTTTAGGCCGCACATCTTTTTGGACCAACTCGTCGAGTTGGTGAGGAGAACTCAATGTGTTGGTGGCTGGGTGAGAAAGCCTAAATTTTAGGGTTTTTCACCCTATATAACCTCCTTAAGACCTTAAGGCTGATCTTTTATTAGCCTCCAGACTCTCATATCGGCCTCCATAATCATCATTCCCTCTCATATTGTGAGCTAGTGTGGCATTTTGGAGCAAAAGAAGGAGAAAGTTGGGAGAAGGAAGCAAGGATCTAGCAAGCAAAACTCTTGTCTTCGGTTTGAATCTTTTCTGGACCTTGTAAGTGTTCAAGATCGATTTTTATCTGTCTTTGTAGCTAGATCTTGAGTTTTGTCCCTTTTTCTTCTTATTATTGGATGTTGAAATGGATGAACTTCATAAAGTTTGCAACTTTATGAATCTCCAGGTCAAGGTGACCTTATAGTGGGTTGGATCTGGTCTTTAGCCTAGCCTTGATGTCATGCATGGAGTTTAGGTCATTTTCCCTTTTAGACCCATTTTGGGTTCAAGACATACATGTCTATAAAGCACCAACCTTTGGGACGTTTTTGAGGCTATAATCTCTTCTGGAAAAGTTGGGTTTCAGATCTCAAGGATTTGTGCTTAATGGTTAATCCCTTGAGTTTTCAAGCATCGTGGAGGGGTTTTTGAGCATTTGGAGTAGCCCCAAAGGATAAAGTTGGAAACTTTATCCTTTTAGACACATTTGGAGTTTAGCTGAGTTAGAGTCCCTGGAATTGAAGAATCATCTAAATGTGTTAAGCTGGGGAAAACTCGGCGAGTTTTCCAGCCATCTAGGCGAGTTGGCTAGGGTTTTCCCGACCTTCTGAGTACTATAGAAACTCGACGAGTTTATTGGTGCACTCGACGAGTTGGGTCAACATGGACTGTTGACCTTGACCGTTGACTTTGACTTTGACCATGGTTGACGAAGTTGGACTTTTGAGGGAATTTTGGGTATTTCGGGATTTTGATGGGTTTGGTTATGATGGTTGTAGGCATTGAGTTGGGAACTGAGATTCAAAGTCAGACCTTAACAGTTCTGCACAACTTGTGAGGTGAGTCTCCTCATTGTACTTGCGGGTCGAAGGCACCAAGGCTGGACCTTTAGATTTGATATCCTGTTGTGCATGCTATAGTGTTGTAGTAATGTTAAGTTGGTATCCTGGTATTTAGGATGTTGCTATGCTTAGTGATCTGTGAGATCTATTTGTCTGTTTGCTGACTGGTTAGTAGTATGTTATCTGAAACTGTCATACCCCCAAACCAGAACGGCGGAAACGTTCGGGGGCGGAGGATGTCATGTACAGTATCATAACAATGCACAATAGTAAAACAAGCAACAACATCATCCATTGCATTAATAATATAATTTAATACAAGTGTGTTCTGTGTAAAGTTTGAAAGACACCAAAATATGAATCAATATAAAAAACGAGTCTTGAACATGCTCTGTCTTCTCAAAACCTGGTCAGCGGTGTACCTGTCTACTGGTGACCTGAGAATACAAGTTATTTTGAAAGAGTAGATCAACATTTAAGCTGGTGAGTTCATAAGTATTTTAGTGTCAAATGTTTGTATAAGTTTGATGAAAGTTTGTAAGTGTTTGATGTAAAGTTTGTAAGTGTTTGATGTAAATGTTTGTATACTTCCTAGAAAATCCTATATTTTCTACTAAAATGGAGAGTAGTCTTCTACCAAGACCCGACTGTTCTGTATGTTTGCTCTTTTGTAAAAGTGAGTGTTTTCCCAAGTGTATGACTATCTTTATCAGAAAATGGTTTACATTACCGTTTATGTGAGAAGATCACTATATGAATGTAATGGGAAAATGAAGATGTACAGTAGTATTGTATATAGTAACTACAGATGTACTAACTACCTTAAGACCAACTTGTTTAATTAAGGTAAAATGTGATGAGGTTATAACCATGCTTGATTGACTAGTATAAAACACGACGTTCCAAAGACATCGAAATGGTATGACATTCGTCACCCGTAGACCTGCCGGTCCCACTGTAGCTAGCAGCAAGGTGTAGGATGGTCAATCCCGTATAGATCTATACACAAACTCACGCTCTCCCTCCAGGAGACTCTGGTTACAAAACGTGACACAACAATATATTGCCAATGTCATGAAGTAGTGGCTCACATTAATGTTATATTGTTCTTGTATTAGTGTAATATGTTCCTTCTGCTCTAGTGTATAGTATGTTCCTTCTGTTCTAGTGTATAGTATGTTCCTTCTGTTCTAGTGTATAGTATGTTCCTTCTGTTCTAGTGTATAGTATGTTCTTTCTGTTCTCGTTATAGTATGTTTGAACTAACTCATGTATGAACTGACTCTTGAAGTTTCAACGTTCTAGAAGTAGTAAGTAGTAATCCTCTAAACTATACTTATTATAGTTTACTAGTATTGTTGTTTGAATGACTGATCATGTTTGTACACCTTTGCTACCCAAAGGTATTGAACTGATTGGAAGAACTTTTATATCTACATATATATATATATATATATATATATATATATATATATATATATATATATATATATATATATATATATATATAACGAAGATTTAAACGACACTCGGACAAACAACCGATACCCTAAGTCCACAACCAAACAAGGAACAGGAAATAAAGCGAGTTATCAGTCCTAAGCCCTTTCAACCTTATTTATATAACTATATCTATATAGACATGCTTTTGACAATATATAAGTTTAAAAGAGTTTTGTAAAAAACGATAAAGAGTTTATCATATAAAAGAGTTTTAACCATTTGAATGGCTATTGATGACTTGATGTCAATCTATAAAATGATTTGAAACAGTTTGTTTGATAACACAGTTTTGAAGTCTAAGAAATCCTTTTGTTTGATAGTTATAAATCACATGTGATTGATACTATAACTATAATGTTTTCTACTTGTATCCCCTCCCCCCATAAAAGCATTTAAAATCATTTAAAAGATAAGTTTAGGGGTACGAACTCACCTGTAGTGAGTGATTCGAATGAAAGATCGATTAGGATGCTAAGTATGCCAAGTGAAGTCTCGAGCACAAACGGATCCTATTAAGCATATAAGGACACATATATGTATATAATTAGTGTATATAACAACTAATCATGAAAGGGAACAATCTTAGGTGCTAGGAAACACTTGGAATGAGGTGTTACAATCATATATGATTGTATGAAAGGGTGTTCACGGCCACACTATAAGTGTTTACGGCCATATGAGGGTTTACGACCACACATGAAGTGTTTACGGCCCTAGGCTTGATCCTATGAAGGGTTTACGGCCATGGGTTAAAGGGTTCACGGCCACCGTATGATCTTTGAAGGGTTTACGGCCCAATGAAGGGTTTACGACCGTAAACTATTGAAGATCATGCATAAAGTGGTTGTTTCTTGGTTGGAAATCAAGAGCTTCTAATGGATAACAAATATATGGAAGAGATACTTACGTAATGGAAGTCTTGAATGTCTTTACGGCCCCAAGAACAAGTGTGTGTTCTTGGTGTTATTGGTGTAAAGATGATGATTTGAAAATCTAAACCAAAAAGAGTTGAATTCATGGATGAAATCATAGGGTTTCACTTGAATAAGAAGGATATCAAGAAAGAATTGAAGAATCACTTACACTTTTGAAGATCAAGGAGGATATCCTTGATGATACTTGAGAGAGAAATGAGAGTTCTTGACTTGAAGATGTGAGAAATGAAGAATAATAAAGGATCTTCATACTAATGAAGAGGGGTTCACGGCCAACATGGGTTTACGGTCGTAAACCCTAGTTTGCGGCCGTGAACTCCTTGTGAAGGTGGTTCCGGCTCAATTGCAACTCAATGAACTCAAGTAAATACTTCCTAACACCCAATCCTTGAGTATACTAGGCTTAGAACTCTCAAACAGACCCTTAACAAAGCTAAAAGTCAACAGAAACAAGTTTGACTTTTGATTGAATTGAATGGCTTCAATAGAAATTTTGGGTTGTCACATCATCCCCCTGTTAAAGAGAATTTCGTCCCGAAATTAGAGTTTAAGCAAATACAGATAACTAGGGGAAAAGATGTGGATATTTCAGTTTCATTTGATCCTGCCGCTCCCAAGTGAATTCAGTTCCCCGCTTGGCATTCCAACGAACCTTCACTATCGGGATACGGCTTTGCTTCGTTTGCTTGACCTCTCGGTCCATGATCTCTACTGGTTCTTCCACGAAGTTGAGGCTCTCGTTGATCTCGATTTCGTCGAGTGGGATTACAAGAGTCTCATTGGATAGACACTTTTTCAGGTTCGAAACGTGGAAAGTAGGGTGTACGTTACTATGTTCTTGAGGTAGTTTGAGTTTGTAAGCTACAGGGCTGATTCAAACAAGAATCTCAAAAGGCCCTATGTATATTGGATTTAGCTTTCCACGCTTTCCGAAGCATATCAAGCCCTTCCAGGGTGAGACCTTCAATAAAACACGATCACCAACCTGGAATTCCAAAGGTTTCCTTCTCTTGTCTGCGTAGCTTTTCTGTCGGTCTCTAAAGGCTTTCAATCGTTTACAAATTTGGACGATCTTCTCTGTCGTTTCCCGAATGATTTTCGGACCCGTGAGAGTGCTGTCAGGAACTCATCCTTTAGCTAACTGTGTGTCACCCACCTCAGCCCAACACAGAGGGGATCTGCACTTCCAGCCATAGAGGGCTTCAAATGGAGCAGCCTTTATGCTGGTGTGATAACTGTTATTGTAGGAGAACTCGACAAGGGGTAAATGAGTATCCCATGCCTTCCCAAAGTCTATCACACAAGCTCGCAACATATCTTCCAAATTTTGAATAGTCCTCTCACTTTGTCCGTCGGTTTGCGGATGGTAGGCTGTACTCATGTCCAACCTAGTTCCTAGGGAACCTTGTAGCGACTGCCAGAACCTTGAAGTGAATCTACTATCTCTATCAGAGATAATGGATATGGGAACACCATGCAGTCGTACGATCTCCCTAATGTAGGTTCTCGTTAGTTTCTCCATCTTGTCAGTTTCTTTGATAGGCAGGAAGTGTGTAGACTTTGTTAACCTGTCTACGATCACCCAAATGGTATTGATACCACCCGTTGTCTTGGGCAACTTGGTTATGAAGTCCATTGTGATCCGCTCCCACTTCCATTCCGGTATCTTTGGTTGTTGTAGTAAACCTGAGGGTTTCTGGTATTCGACCTTAACCTTGGCGCAAGTAAGACACTTACTCACGAAGGTAGCAATCTCTACTTTCATGTTAGGCCACCAGTATCACTTTTTGAGATCCAGGTACATCTTATCTGAACCTGGGTGGACGGAATATCGAGTGTTGTGCGCTTCGGTCATGACCAAGTCTCTGAAACCACCGTGCCTCGGTGTCCAAATCCGATCCATGAGATATAAGGCTCCACCACCCTTGACTACCAAGTTTTTATCCATCTCTCTCAGGGATTCACCCGCCACATTTTCAGGTTTCAAGGCTTCTAGCTGAGCCTCCTTAATTTGTGTGGACAGATGTGAATGGATAGTCATAGTCAATGATTTGACTCTACGACCAGAGTATTCTTTCCGACTTAGGGCGTCATCTACTACGTTGGCTTTACCCGGATGATAACGAATTTCGCATTCGTAGTCATTGAGTAGCACGACCCACCATCGTTGTCTCATATTGAGCTCCTTCTGGTCGAATATATGTTAAAGGCTCTTGTGGTCTGTAAAGATAGTGCTTTTTGCACCATACAGGTAGTGTCTCCAGATCTTCAGAGAAAATACTACTGCTCCTAACTCAAGATCATGTGTAGTGTAGTTGACTTCGTGTGTCTTTAGCTGTCTTGAGGCATAGGCGATGACCTTACCTCGTTGCATAAGAACACAACCAAGCCCTTGGTTGGATGCATCGCAATAAACCACGAAGTCTTCTATCCTTTCTGGGAGGGATAGTATATGTGCGCTGCATAAGGCTCGCTTCAGCGTTTGGAACGCCTTTTCTTGTTTCTCTTCCCAGTCAAAGGCCACGCCTTTCTAGGTCAGTGTAGTAAGCGGTTTCACGATCCTAGAGAAGTTCTGAATGAACCTGCGATAGTAGCCAGCGAGGCCTAGAAATTGACGAATTTCTGTTGGCGTCTTCGGAGCTGACCAGTTCTCAATGGCCTTTATTTTGGAAGGGTCCACGTGAATTCCCTCTTCGCTAACCACGTGACCCAAGAATTCGACTCTTCGAATCCAAAATTCGCAGTTAGAGAACTTCGCGTAGAGTTTCTCTGATCGTAGTGTTTCTAAGATCTGACATAGATGTTGACTATGCTCCTCCTTACTTCGAGAGTAGATAAGTATGTCATCGATGAATACAATGACGAACTGATCCAAATAAGGACGACACACCCTATTCATTAAGTCCACGAATACGGCAGGCGCATTGGTCAATCCGAATGGCATCACTATAAACTCGTAGTGTCTATAACGAGTTCGGAAGGCTGTCTTGGGAACATCTTCCTCTAACACTCGTAACTGGTGATACCCGGATCTCAGATCAATCTTTGAAAAGTAATTCGCCCCTTGCAGTTGGTCGAACAAGTCGTCTATGCGAGGTAGAGGGTAACGATTCTTGACGGTAAGCTTGTTTAGTTCTCTGTAGTCGATGCACATACGGAACAATCCGTCTTTCTTCTTCACGAACAAGACCGGTGCTCCCTAGGGAGAGAAGCTTGGTCTAATAAAGCGAGCAGTTCGTTAAGTTTACCGGATAGCTCCTGCATCTCAGCTGGTGCTAGACGATAGGGCGATTTGGATACTGGGGTAGCCCCTAGAACTAAGTCGATTCTGAACTCGACTTGACGCTATGGTGGTAATCCTGGTAGTTCTTCTGGAAAGATGTCGGGAAAGTCGCATACTTCTGGGATGTTCTTTATGTCTTTCATCTCTTGGCTCATATCGACTACATGAGCAAGGAATGCATGACATTCCTTTCGTAAGTACTTCTGGGATTGTGTACTCGAGATGATACGAAGGTTCGTGTCGGGTTTGTCGCCATAGATAACTAGAGTTTCATTAGATGGTAGATTAAGACGAATGACCTTTTCATAACACATGATGTCAGCACGATGAAGACTCAACCAATCCATGCCAATAATGACGTCAAAACTTTTAATTGAGACAGGCATGAGGTCGATTGGGAATGAATGGATATCTAGAGTTAGAGTACATCCTATGTATATACAGCTAGTGCTCTCAGTTTTTCCGTTAGCCATTTCTACAGTGAACAGTTCTTTCAGTGCACGTGATTTTTGTTTAAGTAAGTGAGCAAATTTCTGGTTCATGAAACTCCTCTCCGCTCCACTATCAAACAATATGCATGCATATGAGTTATCGAGGAGAAACGTACCAGTGACCACTGTAGGGTCTGCTACCGCTTCCTCGTGGCCTATAGCCAAAACTCTTCCCACTCCGCCCGCGTTCCCTGCCTTCGGGCAGTTCCTTTTAAAGTGACCCACCTCGCCACATCCGTAGCAAGCCTGGCCCATACCAACACCGGGGACTTGGGTGATTGGCCTAGCCGGAGATTTGCAGAAACAGGCAGTGTGCCCCTTCTTGTTGTAGTTTACACACTGCATTTCCCGGCAGGGTCCATTGTGGTGGAAGCTTCACTTGTTGCACTTGGGCAAGCTTCCTGCATACTGCTTCATCGGCGCAGTGGCAGTAGGTGCTATCGCGGCATGAACAGCCACGACCTGCTGCTTCTTGGCAGAGTTCTGCGCCGCGTTGTTCTTCTTCTTGTTGTCCCAAAACTTCCGCTTGTTGTCGGCGGCTTTGGATGGTTCTGAGATGCCAAGGGTTGTTGTCGTTGTCGGTGTGCGGACTCCGTGATCGATGAGCCACTGTGCCAATCGCTTGGCACTGTCGAAGGTAGTGGGGTTTAAAGCTAAGACATTCCCATGGAATGGAGGCACCAGCCCCCAGATATACCTCTCGACTTTCTTTCCCTCAGTAGGGACCATTCCCGAACATAGAGCCACCAGATCGATGAACCTGGCGGTGTAGGAAACTATGTCGGAGCCCTTCATGGTTAGGCTCCAAAGTTCCTTTTCAAGTTTTCGAACCTCGCCCCTCGGACAATATTCCTCAATCATAAGCTCCTTCATAGCTTCCCAGCCCATTGCATTAGCCACTATCAAGGTTAGTGACTTGACATGGCTATTCCACCATGTCAGGGCTCTGTCCGCGAAGGTGCATGCATCAAATTTTACTTTGCTTCCTTTCGGACAGGAGCAGATCTCGAAGACCGACTCAGTCTTTTCGAACCATTGCGACAGAGCAATGATCCCACCGCTGCCATTGAAGGCTCTGGGTTTGCAGTTAGTGAAGTTCTTGTACGAGCACTCTCTAGAGCGCACGGGAGCATCACTTTGAGTGGAATGCACAGTTGTTCCACTCCCGCTAGTACCGGTGGTGTTGAATTGAGCTAGGGCTGCCGTAACAGCCACAACCACTGCAACTTGGATAGCTGCTGGATTGTATTGTGGAGGAGGTAGTGGTGGTTGAATTGGAGTTATTGGATGATTATTTCTCGGTGATCGACGTGGAGGCATCTTTCAACTAAAAGTTTACAAAGATGAGGATGATAGTAAGAATTCAATTGTGAGTATAATGAGAGTGGTCCATGGACTAAATCACCATAGTCCAACAAAACAGATGAGAGTATGATTGAAATAGAGATCTAACAATAGAAGGATGAAAGCATTTGGATAAAGATTTCCCATGAGAGTAGATGTTTGTCAATAACATTGGCATTAAAGATGTAACAAGTTCAGGAAAAATGACCTAGGAGTAGGTCTTACATCAAACCAGAATGAGAAAATGTTGACAGAACTAAGACCTAATAGATTGAAAGTTCAAGGTCTTAACATAAGCAGAAAATTAGTACTAGAGTCTATACATAGACCTAATTATATCCAAAAGACAGAGTAGAGTAGACTCTACTTGCAACGAGAACCGCTCGGATTAGCCTTTGATTCTGCCTGATGACGCTCCATTTCCAGCATGCGCCTTTCGAACGTTGCCTGTCGTGCTCGAAGTTCCCTGACTTCAGCTTGGGTTGCAGTAAGTTCTCTCTGCAGGACCTCATTGTGGTTCAGGGTTCTTCCATGAGCAGCTTGTAGATGGCGAATGCGGACTGTATTGACTCCCGCATCGGCATCAACTTCCATGACTCGGTTGATGACTGCCCTACCCTGCTCGTCATTTCGAGCAACCCTACGAACCAGAATAGACAGGATTCTGTCTGCTGAGCCTCCCTCGCTCAGATTGTAGAAGCTTCAGTATCCGTTGTAGGGTAAGGGTTGACCCTGCTCTTGACTCCATCTACCCGAGTTCTCAGCCCACAAAGGCTTCGGGCCTTGAAAAGCCGGACGAGGGTTAGGATTTGGGATTGGAGCCACTAGGGGTAGATCATTGACTTCTGGCTCGAAGTCAGAATCCTCTGGGAAGTTTTCTGCAAAGTCATCATCTAAAGGAATTTCATGATTTTCTTTTGGCTCTGCATCGAGCCATCCACCATTTCCTTGGTTGGCAAAGTACGGGTCGTCGGGGAGATAGAATCCAACCATTATATCTACGTGAGAATAGGGGTAAAAGAAATAGTTAATAGATGTAATACTTAAGTAATTATAGGATGATCCTTACCAGTTACTTCAATACTTGCGTAGTGCATACCAGTCATATGTAACCGAAACAGAATAGACCTTCGAATAAGTGACCCTAACTCTAAGTCCACAACCAAACAAGGAACAGGAAATAAAGCAAAGATCACAGATTCTAAGTCCATGACACCCTAGTCAAATATAACCTTAGCATATCCACTCAACACTATTGACCTACTAATAAAGACCTTTTAGTTTTCAAATAAGTAATTATAGTAACACAAAATACTCCTATAGTATTTTAAGTTTATGTTATGTTCTAAAGTTTTCATTGTACTAGTGTTGGTAAGTTTTTAGACTTGCTGCAACACCACAACCATTCCTAGGCACATGCTAATCACTTCTCGGAAAGATATAGTTGATCATGCTATATCACTCCCAGATTTGATCATATGTCCCCAAGCCTACTTGTGCTGTCCAACAACCGCAATACTTTACTTCTGTTCTAGTATGACACTGATCCTAGTATGAATGCATGTATGTATACTTTAGTTAAATATTTTATTATTTAAAAGTATAAACTCTTGGTCAGAGTATTTTAATCCCGTTGTGTTTATAGTTGTATATCTTTTATGGGTTGATATACTCAATTCACTATAAACAAAGCTCTGATACCAATCTGTCACACCCCCAAACCAGAACGGCGGAAACGTTCGGGGGCGGAGGACGTCATGTACAGTATCATAACAATGCACAATAGTAAAACAAGCAACAACATCATCCAATGCATTAATAATATAATTTAATACAAGTGTGTTCTGTGTAAAGTTTGAAAGACACGAAAATATGAATCAATATAAAAGACGAGTCTTGAACATGCTCCATCTTCTCAAAACCTGGTCAGCGGTGTACCTGTCTACTGGTGACCTGAGAATACAAGTTATTTTGAAAGAGTGGATCAGCATTTAAGCTGGTGAGTTCATAAGTATTTTAGTGTCAAATGTTTGTATAAGTTTGATGAAAGTTTGTAAGTGTTTGATGTAAAGTTTGATGTAAATGTTTGTATACTTCCTAGAAAATCCTATATTTTCTACTAAAATGGAGAGTAGTCTTCTACCAAGACCCGACTGTTCTGTATGTTTGCTCTTTTGTAAAAGTGAGTGTTTTCCCAAGTGTATGACTATCTTTATCAGAAAATGGTTTACATTACCGTTTATGTAAGAAGCTCACTATATGAATGTAATGGGAAAATGAAGATGTACATTAGTATTGTATATAGTAACTACAGAGGTACTAACTACCTTAAGACCAACTTGTTTAATTAAGGTAAAATGTGATGAGGTTATAACCATGCTTGATTGACTAGTATAAAACACGACTTTCCAAAGACATAGAAATGGTATGACATTCGTCACCCGTAGACCTACAGGTCCCACTGTAGCTAGCAGCAAGGTGTAGGATGGTCAATCCCGTATAGATCTATACAAAAACTCACGCTCTCCCTCCACAAGACTCTGGTTACAAAAGATGACACAACAGTATATTGCCAATGTCATGAAGTAGTGGCTCACATTGATGTTATATTGTTCTTGTATTAGTGTAGTATGTGAAGGGTATTGAGCATTCTAACACTCCTATGGTGTACATGCAACCCTAGAAACCTTTGATCTATGTTTTACTAAGATACATGCACATAATAATTTTTCCAAGGGTTACTCCCTAACTATCATGTTATGAGGTACTTGAATCATAAAACACTAGTAGAATTACATACCTTTTAGTAGTGGTTGATTGCTTGGAGTTTGAGAGCCTAACACCAATAATGTGGATGCCTCAAATGGAAGTCACAAATCACCACAAACTTTGGAAACCTTTAGAGAGAGTATGAACACTTGTAGAAATCAGCCACCTTTGCTCACACACACACACTAGTCTCATTTCAAGTGTCAAGGACTCCTTTATATAGTGTGGTGGATTAGGGTTACATCCATGTAAACCCTAATACCCATGACCTTTCATTTTCATGAGATCCATGGGTTAAAGCTCCATGTACTATCCATGGACTTTCCATGCAAGCCTAGCCCATTCTAAATAAGCAATAGCCCACACTATATAGATACAAGAGTCCATATTTAATTAGTCACACTTTTGATCACCAAATTAATTCTAAATTAATTCTAGATCAATACTAATTGTTAGAACAAAGTTCTAGTAGGATCGATAGATTCTATGCATGCAAACAATTAAGGACGTAATTATGAACACAAGATTAGCTTTAAAGATGTCGTATGATTAAAACTTTAACACCTCAGAAGAGCTCGATTAAGAACTTCGAATGTAGAGGTGCTTAGGGTTACAAAACAATAATCAATGATAATTCAGAACCTATCTAATGCATACATGCATGCACTATTTATAGTTTAACCCTACTAATAATCACGGATGGTCAGGCCCAATCCGGATATACAAAACAAGCTCATGACGCAACACAATAATACCCAACAATCTCCCCCTTTGCATCAATGGAGCTGAAAGCTCAGTTCGGTTGAGCTACTGAAGACTTCTTGACTGTCTTGAACACCTTCGGTATGATGGCCAATAGATGATGACGAAAAGTAATGTACCACCAAAGCTTGTCCGTGAAGTTCTTCTTGTCTGCATCAGAATTCTGCTTGCACCGATGAATGATACTGATAATGTGCTCTAAGCAGTCTGTGCAGAACAAATGTTTATCAACAAGAGCAAATAGAAAACGATTGGCTTCGCCTCTTGTGAACATCACAGTAAGATGTGTAGAATCAATCTGGCCCATCCTCATTTTATTCACATCTCCTGGTTTCGCTGTTGGCTTTACAGTCGGTTTCTTATTCATCACTTTTGCTATCTCCTGATCCATAGCAGCAACCTCATGGATGTAAGAAGCCAACATCCTCTTCAAATGATCCAGGATTGGCTCATATTCTTTCGGATTGGTGAGCAGAATGTTAAACAACAGGATCCAATCATGAGGATTCAAATTTGGAAGATCTGCCAGGGAAATAACCGACACCGAGTTTGCTGATCCTCGGGTGATTTTGAAACTAACATTTATGAACTTCCCGGCAGGCGAAGGTTTTAGTACCTTGACAGTAATAATCTTCTGTGCACTCCATGTCAAGTACTGAGGCTGACCGAACTTCAAATAAAAATCAATTAGTTCACGATCAATTTTTGGATGAGGGAAAGGAACTTCAACAGTCGAATCAAAACAATGAAATGTGAATGCCTTTCGTGTTATCGGCATATCGAACTGTGAATCCTTTGAATTATCACAATCAAAAGAAGCGACAGGTTCCAGCCAGTAGACGATTGGAAACTCTATTACCTCCTTGATGAGTGTTTCTCTTGTCCAGAGAGGAAACATGGCCTTTTTGCAGTTTAAGGCATCTTGTTCTTCCTTGTTCCTTCTCTCCCTCTCTTCAGCCTCCCTCGCAACCCTTAAGGTTTCATCCAATTCTCTGTCCCTTTTATTTCTTTTTAGGGCCTCAGCAATAGTCCCTTAAGGTGTCATCATCAACCCCCTTCTTCTTTTCTTTGTTCCCGGAACCCGAAGCTTCATTACCCTTCGGTTCGGTTTTAACTGTGACTTTCGGTTGAGCTGTGACTTTCGGTTGAGAAGTTTCAGTTTCAGTTGTCACAGTTGCCTTCGGTTGAGCACCTTCTCCCCCTTGTTTTGGAGGTATGAATCTCTCCGAAACACCTTTCATCTCATGTAACATTGCAAGAGCAGGAAGAAGTTTTGTAGTCAGATGATTTCTTATAGTGAGAGTAAGGATATGATCATGAGCACCAAGAAGAGTGGTAAGCATATCCTTGACATCTCCAGCACAGCTTCTGAATACTGCACGCTCAGTCTTCAATAACGAGATCTCCTTTTCAGCCTGAGCCAACTGCACCTTCTGAACTTCAATTGTTGAGGCTTGGCGGGCAAGATCTTCCTTTAAGGCACTCTCTTTTGCTAAATCAGCTTGGAGAGATTCAAGCCGAGAATTCATAGAGCTGATAAGTGAAATTTTCTCTGCTTGCATTGAAGAACGAACAGCTTCAAACTTAGTTTGCTCCTCCTGAAGTGACTTGGATAAGGAATCCATTGAAGCATTCACTTTGGCTGCATTGGAATCAGCATGCCCTTTGAGTGAGTCAAGAAAGATCTGAGTACTGTGAACAATTTCTGCAACGACAGTAGTGGCCTTCTTACAAGAAGAAGTAGAAGCGTCAACAGCCTTTGTTGATTTGTCAATAGCCCCAGTATATTGCTCAAGAGCAGTGTCCATAAAAGCTTTGAGCACAACATCATTGTATGACTTGTTGGCATCAAGCAATTTATCAAGTTTCTCATCAATGCTCTGCAGTTGTTGTCGCGTGACTGAAGCTTCATCATCATCATCTGTAGGAATCCGATAGGGACTGTAGTAGGTTGAATCAAACTCATCATTAGCACCACCGAGAGTTGCACCAGAATCGGTTGAAGTTGAGGGTGAACGTGGTTTAGAAGTAACATGAGGTTCTGTTTCAGTATTCGCCCCCGCATTAGATACGTTGACGTTTACTGTCGGTTCTGAGGTAGTAGTGGTAGTTGATTGGGAAATAATAGAAGGTGGTAATGGAGTAGTAAAAATAGGAATGGTACTAACTGGTGGTGGGGATGGTGGAATAGAAGTTGTTGTTGGAGATGTGGTAGGTGGGGGAATAGGAGCAACCGAAATTGGAACAGTTGTTTTTGGTGGAGATGGAGGAGGTGTTGGAACCTTATCATTAAGAGGTTCAGTTGGAGTTAGAGATCAAGGAGGGGTGTTACCTCTCGGTGATTCATGATGCTCTTCTTCAACCTCCTCATCATTATCTGAACTGGAAGGAGAAGGACTCTTGGATTTCTTCGCCATATTCTTAATCTTCTTTGGCTTGGAAGAATCCCCTTTTTCAGACATTCGCTTCCTAGACTTGGAAGGCTTAGACTTATCATCCTCGGTTGTTCCTTTCTTTGTAGTTGCCCTTTTTCCTCTGTTTGTAGGTTTCTCCACAGCATCCAAAGCAGCTTGCTGTTCAGGAGATAGTACTCTCGGTCCTTTGGGAGGAAGTTTGCGATAATCAGCCATCACCTTACTTTCGGCTAAGACACATCTGTACATCGTCTCAGGTATGGAGCCATTGTGAGGGAACTTTGTGGGATCAGAAAAGATAATTTTCTTGGTATGAAACGTAGCCACAGACGAGACTAAGGCATCCTTCATGACCGGGATCTGCAAAGAATCAATTGCCCTGCGTGTGATGAGAGTCCAGAAGCGACCACATGAAATTTCAGAGTGCCTCGTTGAAGTGTTGAGGATTTGCACCACCTGTGGCCATATAATCGACCCATAGTCGAGATTCAGCCCATTATAGAGACCGTATAAAATAGTCAGAAAACCCTTGCTAGTTCCATCAGACCCACCACTCCTTTCTGCTAAACTCTTGATGAGAAGAGTAAGCAATCCATTCCATTGGGGCGGTAAGCATGACTTCTTAACCTTTGTGACGGTGGTAAGAACATCAGTGTAGCCCATCTTGTAGAGCATCGAGAATAGTTGAGTAGTGGTTTATAAAGTCAGGTGAGATCACAGACGAATCCACAGCAAGCTGTAACAGTGAACAAAATCTCCCTTTTGAAATCGAAGCCTTGTGAGAGAAGATTTGGAAGTAGATCCTCTCCTTGTTCTTGTCATATGAAGCAGTAGTGTAGACCTGCGATAGGAGTGACATTGGGACTGATTCCACCTGTGTTAGGGCAAGAACTAGAGGTGAATACTTCAAGCATTCAACCACTTGTAGCATGTATGAATCGTACAGAAAAGGGTTGAGTTGAATGATCATGTTCTGGTTTGGCTTGATCGAGAGCAATAAGGACGAAGCAGTTTGATCGTGAGCAGACGAAGAAGTAGCCATTGTTGAGTGAAGGAAGAAGATGAACAGTTGCAAATCGCCTTGTATATTGAGAGAGTTTGGTTGCTGGTAAAAGAGACAAATGTAATTAGAAGCCCTTTATATACCGTTTCCAGGAGAGAGAAAGAATCGTCATGATAATGATGAGGTCACTGAAACGTCGCCTGAAAAAGCGCGATGTGACAGGTTGGTTACTCCCAGGTATACGTCAACACGCGTGGGTATAGGAACCATTCAAATTCACGCGCCCAAAAGCTTATCCTGAATTCGTCGTTTGAAATTCAGCTTCACTCCAAAAATTAGGATAACCCCTGTTGCTCCAAAATGTAAACGAACAAACAGCAACCAGAATGTTGGAAAATCACAAAGAATTTTCGTGCAATGGTGTGACAAAAGATAAAGAAATAAAGCAAAATGTGTATAGGATGTGAGTGATGTCTATTAGAAGACATAAAGCAGATGATTCCAGGCAAGAATCGCTTCCTTCAAGGTCAAGAGATACTTGAAGTGCTTGCATGGTTTCCCGAGAAAATACGACCGAGTGTTTGTAAAGAAACACCAAAAGGCTTCTTTTAATTAATAGACTAAGGGTAGTTTATCTTCAACCGAACGTCCATTCTTAACATAAGACCGAACGTTGGAAGAAGTACTTGTGAGACCGATGTGGTCTGTTGAACAAGTAGGTTGGATGTAATTTGTTGTGACTAAAGATGTGATAGAAATCTCAAAAACAAAAACAAACTGGATCTTTTTGGGAAGAAAAGTCTTGGTGTTAGACAATTTCATAAAAGACCACGCAAAAGTAAAATGAGATTTCATTAGGTAACAAGTAAGATCTTGAATATAATGATTCACCGTCAATTCATTGTTGGTGTTGGAACTTTAAGTGATTCAAGGATGGATTGTACCTTTTTGATCAGCCGATCACAGTCGTTGATCTTCTCGCTCACAGGCTTGGCTGCAAAGCATTTGTCCTCAGTTAGGTTCGGCTCCTTACTTGCACTTTCGGTTGATCCACCAGCTGTGACTATCAAACATCTTCCAGACGAACCTGCATCCTTTGCCACATAAGCTCTTCCATGAGTGGGCTTTCTCACCTCTTCATCCTCAGAATCGGTCGACCAGACTTCAACGCCACCGAACTCATCTTCATCTGCATTTTCCTGCACAATCAAGGCATTCATTGAACTGTTAGCTGCCTTCTTTTTCTTGATCTCTTCCAACTTTCGCATGCAGTACGCCTCATCGTCTTCACCATCTCTTTTCTCATCGATCTTCCTCAGCATGCAATCTTTGGCAAAGTGGTTCTTGCCATGACAGTAATTGCAGTCGAATCCAGAGTCTCCTGCAAGCTTGCTCTCTTTCTTGTCTTCATCTTTTTGAGAAGTATTCTTCGCTTCATCTTTCACCTTCTCAGAGCTGTAACTTCCCTGCCAGTTTCGGTTCTTATTGACAGGAAATTTTCTTCGTGCAAACTTCTTTGGATTGGTGACCATCATAGCATATTCTTCGCTTGTAAGGTCACACTCAGACATATCCGACTCCTCTTCTTCTTCTGCAATATTTTTTCCTTTTGAGACAAGGGCCAACGATCCCACACCCGAAACTACCTTCGCCTCCTTGGTTACCACACTCTCATGGGACTTAAGTATTCCCACAAGTTTCGCTAGTGAGTAAGATTTAAACTGCTCATGTGCTTTCACTGTTGAAACCACAGCCATCCATTCTGGTCTCAAACCATTCATGAATGCTACCTTTTGTTCGATCAACTTCCTTTCTATTCCATGCTTGATCATCTTACTTAGGAGATGATTGAACCGATCGAAAGTTTGTATCAGTTTTTCTTCAGGTTTCTATTCGAAAACTCCAAATTCTGAGAGCGGCAAGGTTTGAATAGAGTGTTCTAGATCTTCATCGGTTGAGTAAAGTTCTTTCAACCTATCCCAGATTTCTTTGGCCGTCGTGCATGAACCAACTAACCGAAAAGTGTCAGATTGCAAGGCAAATATGATCATTCTCATGGCCTTCACATTACACAGCAACATGTCCTTCTCATCCTGTGGCATCTTGTCTACGTCCGCCACCAGCTTGTTATATTCTTTTTGGGTCTTAACAGTCGTGTTCGTTCCAGAATGAACAAACGGCCCAAGCGTGATGGCTTCCCAGATGAGATAACCATTATCTTCAGATCCGACCACATAATCTTCAAAGTGATGCGCCCATACTTCATAGTCTTGAGTGTAAAGAATGGGAATCCTGGTAGTGGATCCAATGCTGTTAGAGATGTTGATAGGATTTGTTTGAGAATCTTCGTGAGACATGGTGAGCCGCTAGAATCAGACCTGTAAACTTGAGATTAGGGTTTTATCAGAAACAAGAGTTACCGTCGACAGGAAGAAGACGACTTCTTTATATTCGATAAAAGCGGAAACCCTAAAGAATTCTTAACACAGAAGGAATGTGTATTTATCACACAGTCTCCTGCTCTGATACCAATTGTTAGAACAAAGTTCTAGTAGGATCGATAAATTCTATGCAGGCAAATAATTAAGGACGTAATTCTGAACACAAGATTAGCTTTAAAGATGTCGTATGATTAAAACTTTAACACCTCAGAAGAGCTCGATTAAGAACTTCGACTGTAGAGGTGCTTAGGGTTACAAAACAATAATCAATGATAATTCAGAACCTATCTAATGCATACATGCATGCACTATTTATAGTTTAACCCTACTAGATAATCGCGGATGGTCAGGCCCAATCCGGATATACAAAACAAGCCCATGACACAACACAATAATACCCAACACTAATTAAATAATATGATTTCATATTAATATTTTAGAACTTATAATATATTAATAAATCATAACTTATACTATTCTCAAAAGATCATCCATATAAATTGTTCGGGTGATGAAAGAACCCCTTTCTTTCGTAAACTTTCGTATTTCTGAAAGATCCAAACATTCATAATTGACAATTGTTACTCCAAAACATGCTACATGCATATTTATAAAACAATATCTTACATTGATAAAGTGATTACAAAAGATTGGATACAAACCGACTATGTTTTAATATTTTACATAACTACCGAGGATATTATAATTTTTTTATACAAACGTAAACCCAAATACAAAAGTAATAGTATAAACTATTCTAAATCTTCCAACAGTATATGACTATACTGGTTACTTATTGCCTGCAATTGTTAAACATTGAGAGGGGTAATCGGTGACGCTTAGTGAGTTCAACAATAGATACAATATAACGTTATGCCATATATATATATATATATATATATATATATATATATATATATATATATATATATATATATATATATATATATATATATATATATATATATATATATATACTTCAATATGGCAGAAGCAAAGAGGAACAAGAAACAACAAAGGCATATGTGAATCATGTGACAAACTTTCCATATCAATCAATGATTTGATACGAAGATATACGATCAATAAAGCTTCGGCCCAAATGGCACGGAAGACATACATTTTCTGATTTAAACATTTCGGTAGATTTCAGGCTTATAGCCCTGTCTAACCATCTGCCAATGCCATAGAATTGAAGTCATTCTCTTACGGAGGCATGCTCTACATGGCTAGAGGCTACATACCAATTCCCAAGTGATGCTTATGTCATACACTTCAAGTCAAAGGTATAGCTCCGTTAGTATTCCGTTAGTATAAAAATAATGTTTTACATAGCCAAAGGTATAAAACCAGAATAACACAGGAAAGCACATAGCACATATAACACATAACATACAATTGTTACTATATATTGAACTCACCGTGAAATAACCGGGGGTTAAAATTGTAATTTGGGCAGCACTTCGTTACTATAATTAGCTTTCTTCGTTGAAAACCAGGAGTTTTCTTGATAACTGGGCCTTGCGACGGTTGGCCTTCAAACCGAAAAGATAAATTTCTCGGGCTTCTCGGGCACTTCGGGCGTGTTTCGGGTGTTAAAAATAATATTGGGGCTTAGGGGGAAGTGGAATTAGCCAAAATATGGAATTAGGGGTGAAAATGGGCAATTTTCCAAAATTACCCGGGAGATCTCGACACCCCCCCCCCTTTTATAGGGTGCGAGACCGAAGATCGATGGCTGAGAAGGCTCCACGCGGCAGCAGATGTGAAGGCCAGGTGGAGGGTGCGAGGTTCGGACACCGGCGCAACACACGTCGGCTTCGGACTGGTCCAGCGCCTCAGATGCGAGGAGTCACCGGGCACGCGTCGGAGTCTCGGCTGCACAGCGCATTGGTGACTAAGCTGCTTTGGACACGAGGCGGACACGGGGCATGCATGCGTGGATCCGATGACGTGGCCTATTCCAGACCTTATCCATGCGAGATTTCTCGGAATTTGTGCCAAAATCTTCTAAAATCCATAACTTCCGCATACGGACTCCGTTTTTGACGTTCTTTATATGCACGCGTAGGTAAAATTATGCTCTACAACTTTCGTTTAGACTTTGTTGGCTAATTTTGACTTTATTTTTAATATTATTATTTTTAACAAACCGGGACAGGAAAATCCGTTAAAAATTCATAACTTCTTCATCCGACATCCGTTTTCGTCAGTCTTTTTACCGTTGTACTAGTAATAACGAGACCTTAGATTCTCGTTTAGGTTGTGTTGTCTAAAAATCACTCGATCTAAAATTCGAGTTTTTAGCTGTCTACTGTTAAGCTGAAACTTAGAAAAATCATAACTTCCTCATACGAAGTCAGATTTGGGCGTTCTTTTTATCAAAATTCTCGGTTTAACAAATACTACGACTTTCTTTTAGATCACCAAGGCTAAAAAGCAGTTTATCAAAAACTCACTTTTTACGTCATTCGGTGCCGTGCCGGTTTTGTCGCGGATCTTCTATTGGTCATAACTTCTTCGTTATAACACGGATTTCGATGAGATTTTCGCCTAAATGTTTCTAACGAGATTCTTTACAACTTTCAGTAACAAAATTTTACTTATTCCAAATTTTATATTTTCGTTAAATTTCGATATTTGCCTAATATTTGGAATCTCATAAGACTTCCAAAACATTTTGGATGATTCTAAACATAGTTTTACTTCATTTCTAGTAAAAACTATCCGTTAGAACTCAATACTCATAATTATATAATATTTCATAATATTATTTACTTAAAACACGATTTCAAAACGTGTATGTTACAAATACCTCCTCCTTTTGAGGATTTCGTCCCCGAAATCATAACGACAAGAATGACTGGGAATATTTCGCTCTTATCTCATTCTTATTTTCCTAATTATAATTTGGGCATCGGTGGTGTTTCCACTTGAAGCGCACCAACTCCAAGACATATGCACAAATCATATCTTCTACTGTTTGGATTTTTCTCTCCGTCTAACCATCTCCTTCTTCAATTCTCTGACTGAAATTTTGTCACTAGACGAGACATGGTTCTCTGAACCAATCAATTCACTTCACAGATCTATGTTAGTCGGACTCGATTCTTTACGACCATTTAGGTCTGAACGAAAATCATCTTCTTAGTCATCACCGAAACGAAGGTAATGACATACTCGAACAAAAACGGAATCGATTACTAGCTTCTTGGTAACCTTGTGACTTACCCTGATCCAAGTGTGAGTCATGTGCTTCCAGTAGTATAGGCCTCTACTACTATTCACACCTACTCATACTCGTCCCAAGTATTGTCTCGCAGTTTCCAAGTCACCATTCAAAATCACAAAGCAACTTATCACACATGAATGTGTTCAAACAAGTACTTATGACAATTTCTCCTAGACTCAATTAGGGATTTCACATTTCTATTAAACATATCTTAGATTTCCTATACTCGCCTTCTAAGATTCTTTTCATGCATATGCTCAATTTAGTATATCCTAATACTTTTTCATAGGTCGATAGAAATTTTACTTCCAATTCTTCATATAAATTCTTTCTCGGGTAGTGTCTACTTTGCAAGACACACTATGCCAGAATTTACTCTAGTATCGTGGAGACAAACGGTCTTTAACTATCTGCATCATCTTCTAATTCATGCAAGTCACCATGCATATTTGTTCATTTCTGTATATGAGTAAGTCTTCTTCTCATGATTGTATCTTTTAAGTCTACTTCATAGGAATCTATCCTAGGAAATCCGCATTATAGCTGCATCTCAGCATGTTCTACTAGCTTCAACTTGATTCTCTGTCATTCCTAACTACAACATCTCTTCTCATATAATAATATGAGTGTATATCTTCTTCAACTAAGTACTTTACCTTACTCTAACAAGTAAGCCACTCAGCCTTTTCACAACCAAATAACCTATTTCACCATCCTAATCATGTATGTTAAAGTCGGCTTAACACACAATGGAATTTCCATAAGGATGTGATAGAAGTCGCTCAATATTATTAAATACTAAGTCTGAACATCCTGTATAGGATTACTACTTGAACTACACACTATATCAAAATGTTTAGGTAAAGCCTTGGCCTATTGAGTCTGAAAACTTCATTAGCCTTTCCTTTGATCTTTAAATCTTCTAAATCTTGTACAACATCAATTGCGATACTGCCGAAGTATTGATCACCATCTTCCGTTCTTCTTACTCTATAAGCAATCATTGCTTCATTCTGGACAGCGGTGGAACAACTTCATCGGTTATGACAAAACATTTATCTCGTCCGAATGTGTTTCAAACGCACATCTTTCTTCCAAAGATGTTATTATATCATCAAACATACTTTAAATGTATAATACCACTTTATAGGTATTAATACACTATTTACGATAACACTTCATAAATATTATTTTACGATATCCCTCGATCGTTTATCTATAAACATTATCGATGTCGACTATCATAAGTCTTTTTATCACTTCGAAAAGCTTCTTATTAGTTATAACACGGAAATTTTAGAATCTGGAATACTTAAAATTTCTTCTTCCAGACCAAGGTCGGCAACAGACCTTAAACTCTCTCAAGTTATAGCAATATAAGCAAGCAACCTAAGGCATGCTATATCCATTTATCATTTAGCACATATTAGAATATAAGGCATATCTCCTCTTAATATTCTAGTGCTTGTGTCCATTTAGGTGTTTAACCTAAAATATACCAGATACACATCGTATCATCATTACTTAGCAATTCATGTTTAAGTCTAGAGTTTCTCAAAATTTCTAGTTCACTTAAACTAATTCTCTAAAAATTTTGAGGTAACTTAATATTTTAAAATACTAGGGTTTATCACTACCCAATACCCCACTTAAATCTTTCCTATGGTTTGTATCCATATATTCCTAATGAATCTGTTCATATATTGAACTTCCAACGGTTTAAGTCTACATACCAATCTGTGGTATTTAGTTCACTTAAACTATTGCTCTGATACCATGATTGAAAGAACCCCTTTCTTTCGTAAACTTTCGTATTTCTGAAAGACCCAAACTTTCATACTTGACAATTGTTACTCCAAAACATGCTACATGCATATTTTTAAACAATATCTTACATTGATAAAGTGATTACAAAAGATTGGATACAAACCGACTATGTTTTAATATTTTACATAACTACCGAGGATATTATAATTTTTTTATACAAACGTAAATCCAAATACAAAAGTAATAGTATAAACTATTCTAAATCTTCCAACAGTATATGACTATACTGGTTACTTATTGCCTGCAATTGTTAAACATTGAGAGGGGTAAGCGGTGACGCTTAGTGAGTTCAACAATAGATACAATATAATGTTATGCCATATATATATATATATATATATATATATATATATATATATATATATATATATATATATATATATATATATATATATATACTTCAATATGGAAGAAGCAAAGAGGAACAAGAAACAACAAAGGCATATGTGAATCATGTGACAAACTTTCCATATCAATCAATGATTTGATACGAAGATATACGATCAATAAAGCTTCGGCCCAAATGGCACGGAAGACATACACTTTCTGATTTAAACATTTCGATAGATTTCAGGCTTATAGCCCTGTCTAACCATCTGCCAATGCCATAGAATAGAAGTCATTCTCTTACGGAGATATGCTCTACATGGTCAGAGGCTACATACCAATACCCAAGTGATGCTTATGTCATACACTTCAAGTCAAAGGTATAGCTCCGTTAGTATTCCGTTAGTATAAAAATAATGTTTTACATAGCCAAAGGTAAAAAACCAGAATAACACAGGAAAGCACATAGCACATATAACGCATAACATACAATTGTTCCTATATATTGAACTCACCGTGAAATAACCGGGGGTTAAAATAGTAATTTGGGCAGCACTTCGTTACTATAATTAGCTTTCTTCGTTGAAAACCGGGAGTTTTCTTGATAACCGGGCCTTGCGAGGGTCGGGCTTCTCGGGCACTTCGGGGCGTGTTTCGGGTGTTAAAAATAATATCGGGGCTTCGGGGGAAGGGGAATTAGCCAAAATATGGAATTAGGGGTGAAAATGGGCAATTTTCCAAAATTACCAGGGAGATCTCGCAACCCCCCCTTTTATAAGGTGCAAGACCGAAGATCGATGGTTGAGAAGCCTCCACGCGGCAACAGATGCGAAGGCCAGGTGGAGGGTGCGAGGTTCGGACACCGGCACAACACGCGTCGGCTTCGGACTCGTCCAACGCCTCGGATGCGAGGAGTCACCGGGCACGCGTCGGAGTCTCAGCTGCACAGCGCATCGGTGACTAAGCTGCTTCGGACACGAGGCAGACACGGGGCATGCATGCGAGGATCCGATGACGTGGCCTATTCCGGACCTTATCCATGCGAGATTTCTCGGAATTTGTGCCAAAATCTTCTAAAATCCATAACTTCCGCATACGGACTCCGTTTTTGACGTTCTTTATATGCACGCGTAGGTAAAATTATGCTCTACAACTTTCGTTTAGGCTTCGTCGGCTAATTTTGATTTATTTTTAATATTATTATTTTTAACAGATCGGGACAGGAAAATCCGTTAAAAATTCATAACTTCTTCATCCGACATTCGTTTTCGTCAGTCTTTTTACCGTTGTACTAGTAATGACGAGACCTTCGATTCTCGTTTAGGTTGTGTTGGCTAAAAATCACTCGATCTAAAATTCGAGTTTTTAGCTGTCTACTGCTAAGCTGAAACTTAGAAAAATCATAACTTCCTCATACGAAGTCAGATTTGGGCGTTCTTTTTATCAAAATTCTCGGTTTAACAAATACTACGACTTTCGTTTAGATCACCAAGGCTAAAAAGTATTTTATCAAAAACTCACTTTTTACGTCATTCGGTGCCGTGCCAATTTTGTCGCGGATCTTCTATTGGTCATAATTTCTTCGTTATAACACGGATTTCGATGAGGTTTTCGCCTAAATGTTTCTAACGAGATTCTTTACAACTTTCAGTAATAAAATTTTACTTATTCCAAATTTTATATTTTCGTTAAATTTCGATATTTGCCTAATGTTTGGAATCTCATAAGACTTCGAAAGCATTCTGGATGATTCTAAACATAGTTTTACTTCATTTCTAGTAAAAACTATCCGTTAGAACTCAATACTCATAATTATATAATATTTCATAATATTATTTACTTAAAACACGATTTCAAAACGTGTATGTTACAGGTAAAGTGCAACCCAAAATGGACCATGCCGGGTTGGGTCAAGTACATCTCAAATATAGTTATGGACTTAGACACCTTATCCAACAGTCTCCCACTTGGATAAGTCTAATAACTAGAATTGCAAGCATGACTTCAGGAACCGACCGATAATCGTAGCTCTTAAAACTCTTTTGAACTATGAAGCGCCAATTTAGGTAAGTGATCATATAATCCTCTGTTCTACATATCAGCCGGACAAATACATGGAACAATGTCTTACTTATTGTCCAACAGTTTGTTTCCCGATTTCCGATTTGTTTGACATAGAACTTAATTGAACACATCAATTTAGTTCTGACCGGCCCCAGTACATAGGTCACAACAAAATCATCGAGGGGCCCAGATATCGCTTCTAGTCCAAGAAGGAAAATATAAACTTCGACTCATATGCTTGTTCTACTACTTGTTGAATCAAACACAAAGGCACGTTTTATAACATCGAGTTACCAATGCGTTTTCGTATAATCAATGTATAACCAACTCATAGTCAAAAACTCATATCTCTAGGTTTGAAGACTTATATGATATTACCGTCTCACGATCACTGGAGATAAATTCCATGAAGTGATACAAGTGAGCGTGGGTTGAATCCAATACTCAGAGCTTATGAGCACTCATGAGTGTTGTAGCAACTCTTGCTATGTCCAACATCTTAGACATCTACAAGCCAACTCATGACAGTCTTGATTCATATCTACTTCCAACATATGACCGACTGTGGAGAATTTGAATAATTTGATATACCATAACATAGTTATTCTGGAAGTCAAAACATGCAAAATGAAATGATAGTAAACGATTGACAGAAGATAGCAACACTTTACTTATAAATAAACAACAACTTTTATTCTTCAGCCCTATGCGCCTCGCATGCTGAAGATGCTTAACCCTACTCAGTCCCTTCGTGAGGGGATCTGCTGGGTTCTCATCCGATGATACCCTCTTTGCTACGAGGAGTCGTTCTTGAAATGGTATTTTTCTGTCGATGTGTCTGGATCTCTCGTGATCCCTTGGTTCCTTGGCTAAGGCAACTGCACTTTCACTATCACAGAAAATCTCCATAGGCTCCTTTATAGCTGGTACAACCCCAAGGTCTCCAATGAAGTTCTTCAGCCATATAGCCTCCTTTGCTGCCTCGCTTGCCGCTATATACTCTGATTCGCAAGTTGAATCAGCCACTGTCTCCTGCTTGGAACTTTTCCAAGAAATTGCTCCTCCGTTTAAGGTAAAGACCCAGCCTGACTGAGAGCGGAAATTATCCCTATCAGTCTGAAAGCTAGCATCACTATACCCTACTACATTCAAGTCATCACTCCCACCGAGGGTAAGGACCCAGTCCTTAGTCCTCCGCAAGTACTTGAGAATGTTTTTTACCGCAGTCCAGTGATCCTTGCCAAGATTCCCCTAATATCTGCTGACCATGCTCAATGCAAAGGCCACATCAGGACGAGTACAAGTCATAGCATACGTGATCGAGCCTACAGCGGAAGCATACAAAACTCGACTCATCTCTGCTATCTCAGCCTCTGTACTCGGGCTCTGAGTCTTACTCAGTCTGGCGTTACTCTGGATCGGTAACTCACCTTTCTTGGAGTTCTGCATGTTGAACCTTTTCAGCACTTTATCCACATAGGTGCTCTGACTAAGTCCAATTAGTCTTTTACTCATGTCTCTCAGAATCCTTATCCCTAGGATATAGGCAACTTCTCCAAGGTCCTTCATAGCGAAACACTTCCCAAGCCAGGATTTCACTTCCTGTAGAGTTGGGATGTCATTTCCTATGAGTAGTATGTCATCCACATACAATACCAAAAAGCTAACTATACTCCCACTAGCCTTGACATATACACAGGACTCATCTTCGCTCCTCGAAAAGCCAAACTCTTTGACTTTCTCATCGAAACAAAGATTCCATCTGCGAGGTGCTTGTTTTAATCCATAGATGGATTTCTCAAGCTTACACACTCTATTAGGGTACTCTGCGTTGACAAAACCCTCTGGCTGACTCATGTAAACATCCTCAGCCAACTTTCCATTAAGGAAAGCAGTTTTGACATCCATTTTCCATATTTCATAGTCATGAAATACAACAATGGATAGCATAACCCTAATAGACTTAATCTTTTCTATTGGTGAAAAGGTCTCATCATAATCAACTCCCGGAGTTTGAGAAAAACCCTTTGCAACCAGTCGCGCCTTATAAGTGTGTACATTACCATCCATGTCGGTCTTCTTCTTGAAGATCCATTTGCACCCGAGTGTCTTTCGACCTGGTACATTGTCAACCAAGTTCCAAACTTGATTGTCATACATGGACTGTATCTCGCTGTCCATAGCCTCTTTCCATTTAGCAGCCTTAGGGCCTGCCATGGCTTCCGTGTAGCTGTCAGGTTCATCCAGACATAATAGTATGCTATCACTGATAAGTGTATCACCTTCCGCAGTAATATGGAAACCATAGTAATGCTCAGGTGCATTCCTAACTCTCGTGGAACGCCTCAGAGGTACAGACTCATCTGTCGGATCAACAGGAGTTTCCTCCTCAGGTTGATTGCTAGGGTTGGAGGTTCCTTCACCACTTGACTCTTGAATTTCTTCAAGGTCAATTTGCCTCCCACTGTTTCCTTGGCTTATGAACTCTCTCTCTCTCTCTCTCTCTCTCTCTCTCTCGAAAGACTTCTCTCCTTGCTACAAAGACCATATTATCACTGGGTCTGTAGAAGAGGTAACCAAAGGATTTCTGTGGGTAGCCGATGAAAATACACCTCTTACTTCGAGGTTCGAGCTTATCGTGAGTCTCGCGCCTCACAAAAGCCTCGCAATCCCAAATCTTGATGTGATCTAGATTGGGAACTTTTCCAGTACACATCTCGTGAGGTGTTTTGGCAACCTTCTTTGTAGGAACTAGATTAAGGATATGGGCGGCACTCTCTAAGGCATACCCCCAAAATGAGATTGGTAGCGAAGCTCGACTCATCATGGAATGAACCATATCCAACAAGGTTCGATTGCGCCTCTTAGCCGCACCATTAAGCTGTGGTGTCCTGGGAGGTGTCAATTGTGAGACAATCCCACATTCCTTAAGATAGTCAAGGAACTTTGTACTAAGATACTCACCACCTCGATCGGATCGAAGCATCTTAATGTTCCTGCCCAACTGATTCTCCACTTCCTGTTTAAACTCCTTGAATTTTTCAAAGGTTTCTGACTTATGCTTGATTAAGTAGACATATCCATATCTACTATAATCATCAGTAAAAGTCAGATAGAATCGGTTAGCATCCCTTGTGGTGATTCTGAACGGTCCACACACATCAGTATGTATGAGGTCCAACAAACCCTCACCCCTTGCACAAGTACCAGTGAAGGGTGACTTTGTTATTTTCCCAAGTAAACAATATTCACAACTATCATCTGACTTTAGGTCAAATGACTCCAAGACTCAATCCTTTTGGAGTTGGCCTATGCGTTTCTTGCTTACATGTCCAAGACGACAATGCCATAATGATGCTTTATCCAAGCTAGTGGAAGAATCGATACACAACACATTATTTCCTAGGTTATCTAAAACCGACACAGTTTCATACACACCATCACAAGGTAATGCTTTTAAAATAAAGAACATTATTAAGGAAAGCATTAATACCACCACATTGATTATCAAACGAAAAGGTAAAACCTTGTTTGTACAAACCATGAAAGGAAATAATATTTCTCGCCATTTCAGACGAGTAACAACATTTATTCAAATCTAATGTTAACCCACTACTTAGCAACAAAGAATAAACTCCAATCTTGGTGACAGGTGTAACTTTCCTATTCCCCATGATCAAGTTTTTCTTCCCATGCTCCACATTCTCACTTCTTCTTAGTCCCTGCAAATCAGAACATATGTGAATACCACAACCTGTATCAAGGACCCAAGAATTAGAATAGGGTGAGTTATTAGACAATATACTGTATATACCTGCATGGTTGGGTTTTACTTTCCCATCCTTAACATCTTGCAGGTACTTCGGCCAGTTTCGCTTCCAGTGCGACTTTTCATGGCAATAGAAGCATTCAGCCTCTTTAGGGTTGGCAGAAGGAGTGACAAAACCTTTCTTGGTTCCACTTGATGAGGAGCCATCAAGGGACTTTCCCTTGGTACCCTTCGAAGGGCTCTTCCTCTTCTTTCCTTTGCCTTTCCTGATTGCCAAGACAGGAGTCGCGGTAGGAGTAGGAGTGGTAACAACCGACTTACCTTTAAGACCACTTTCTGCGGTCTTCAAAAGTCCTTGAAACTTGCTGAGTGTAACTTCCTCCTTGTTCATGTGGTATGTCATTCGGAATTGATCATAACACGAAGGTAAGGAGTGCAAAATGATGTCAATTGCCAACTCCTCGGGGAAGTTCACATTTAGTTTCAGCAAACGGTCCATATATCTTTGCATTTTCTGCATGTGGCCCGTGATGGGTTCACCATCCTTCATCCAGGTTATTATCATGGAGGAGATGATTTCATACCGCTCTTGACGAGCACTCTGATGGTAGCGGTCCATCAAGTCCTGGTGCATCTCAAAAGGGTAATAGTCCTCATAGGACTTTTGGAGCTCAGCTGTCATTGTGGCCAACATGATACATGCCACTTTGGTGGCATCTCTCTCATGTGCCTGGTATTCAGCGATCTCCTCAGGAGTAGCAAACGACTCATCAAGTGCCTTAAGCTCCTTGTCGAGGATATATTCTTTGTCCTCATATCGAGTGACCATCCTGATGTTCCTGATCCAATCCATAAAGTTGGATCCATCGAAGATGACTCTCCCACAAAGGTTCATGAGAGAAAAGGATCCGGTGGGGTTTGATCCAGAAGTAGCATTGTTGGAACACATCTGAAAAGAAGAAAAACAAGTTTAGATTAGATATAAAGATAGTCCTTAATAAGACACCCAAATGTAATATTAAGGCTAGGATCCAACATAATATTTTATAACTTAGAAGAGGGATGCCGTAATCCAAGCTATAAAATATTTGAAGGTAGGTGAATGACGATTCACCAATTTCCACCATGAAAAACGAAATAAGTTATTAGGTTTTAATTGGTTTTTGAAACTCCTAGATTCTTTGAGATTCATTGAACTTTTCAATGGCATGTTTCAATCTCAAGTTTGCCCTTCAGGTTTTGTGACTGGGATGCCGAGGATCACAAAACAAGTTGTGAAGTAACCACGTAAATTACTTGGTACTCTTAATGTTTATCACTCAATCGATGTGCCGGTTAACCACACACGCTCGACCGACCTATGATAAACCTTAAGCCACCCTTTGCCTACCTTGTTAAGTCCAGGTTAGTGTGCCGGTTAACCACACACACTCCACTAACGACTTAAGCAAAGTGCAAAGTGTAATTTCATGGGTTAGCACCTTTTTCACATTTTTCCTAAAGTAACTAAGATTGGGAATTTATAAAACATTTAGTTACTTTATAATCATCATACTTTTAATGAGGATTAAAGTTATTGTCCTACCCGTTCGGATAACGACCCTCCACCAGTCAAGGAAGCGGTGGGTGAGAGTGGACACCCATTAAGCTGCCATTTTATAGGCAACAACCTTATACCCCCCCCCCCTTATAGACCGGCTTCGTGAATGAGGCCTACTAACAGTAAAACGACTTATTCTTATACATATATAATTATTATTAAATTTATAATATTATAAAGTATAAGGGTTGAATTTTAACTTTTAAAATTCTAGGGGTTGGAACTAAAGTTTTACCAAGGTGTGTGAGACTTTACATGTTCCAAAACTTGAGGGCAAGTTTTGTAACTTTCAAAAATTTTCATCTTTCATAACTTATGAGTTAATGGTTTATTAAAATGAGAGATTTTTCATTTTATGTAACCTATGTGTTTATTAATGGACTTTAAAAGAAAAACTTTTGGTAATCCATAACTTGAGGACAAATTATGGATTCCATTATAACACATCAAGATCAAGAATTAAACTACCAAGCAAGTTGCAAATAATTCCTATGATCTTCTAAACTCATAAGTTCATGAACATTCATATCAATAATTTCAAGAATCATAAAAACACATATAAAATTTGAAATTTTGATAATAACCTTTGAAATTGGATTAGCATAATCATTACCACATCAAAAAACAGGTTTTAAGGTTCAAAAAACAGTTTAGGGTAATGATCCTCATCCAATACCAAGCAAAACCCCGAAATTCTGCATACAGGGGCATCACCACGTCGTGGTAAAGACTGCCACATCGTGGTGAGCAGTCAGATGCAAAAAATGCAGAATTTCAACTTTGGAAAAACCATGTAGCATCAAGTATCAAGCAAACAAGCCTAGTCTCTAATATCACTGAAGGGTTTTGAGCATTCTAACACTCCTATGGTGTACATGCAACCCTAGAAACCTTGGATCTATGTTTTACTAAGATACATGCACATAATAATTTTTCCAAGGTTTACTTCCTAAATAGCATGTTATGAGGTACTTGAATCATAAAACACTAGTAGAATTACATACTTTTTAGTAGTGGTTGATTGCTTGGAGTTTGAGAGCCTAACACCATTAATGTGGATGCCTCAAATGGAAGTCACAAATCACCACAAACTTTGGAAACCTTTAGAGAGAGTATGAACACTTGTAGAAATCAGCCACCTTTGCTCACACACACACTAGTCCCATTTCAAGTGCCAAGGACTCCTTTATATAATGTGGTGGATTAGGGTTACATCCATGTAAACCCTAATACCCATGACCTTTCATTTCCATGAGATCCATGGGTTAAAGCTCCATGGACTATCCATGGATTTTCCATGCAAGCCTAGCCCATTCTAAATAAGCAATAGCCCACACTATATAAATACAAGAGTCCATATTTAATTAGTCACACTTTTGATCACCAAATTAATTCTAAATTAATTCTAGATCAATACTAATTAAATAATATGATTTCATATTAATATATTAGAACTTATAATATATTAATAAATCATAACTTATACTATTCTCAAAAGATCATCCATATAAATTGTTCGGGTGAAGTGCAACCCAAATGGACCATGCCGGGTCGCGTCAAATACATCTCAAATATAGTTATGGACTTAGACACCTTATCCAACAATATGTTCCTTCTGTTCTAGTGTATAGTATGTTCCTTCTGTTCTAGTGTATAGTATGTTCCTTTTGTTCTAGTGTATAGTATGTTCTTTATGTTCTTGTTATAGTATGTTTGAACTGACTCATGTATGAACTGACTCTTGAAGTTTCAATGTTCTAGAAATAGTAAGTAGTAATCCTCTAAACTATACCTATTATAGTTTACTAGTATTGTTTTTTGAATGACTGATCATGTTTGTACACCTTTGCTACCCAAAGGTATTGAACTGATTGGAAGAACTTTTATATCTACATACATATACATAATATATAACGAAGATTTAAACGACACTCGGACAAACAACCGATACCCTAAGTCCACAACCAAACAAGGAACATGAAATAAAGCGAGTTATCAGTGCTAAGCCCTTTCAACCTTATTTATATAACTATATCTATATAGACATGATTTTGACAATATATAAGTTTAAACGAGTTTTGTAAAACGATAAAGAGTTTATCATATAAAAGAGTTTTAACCATTTGAATGGCTATTGATGACTTGATGTCAATCTATAAAATGATTTGAAACAGTTTGTTTGCTAACACAGTTTTGAAGTTTAAGAAATCCTTTTGTTTGATAGTTATAAATCACATGTGATTGATACTATAACTATAATGTTTTCTACTTGTATCCCCCCCCCCATAAAAGCATTTAAAATCATTTAAAAGATAAGTTTTGTTTGAAGTCTAAGAAATGAAGAATAATGAAGGATCTTCATACTAATGAAGAGGGGTTCATGGCCAACATGGGTTTACGGCCGTAAACCCTAGTTTGCGGCCGTGAACTCCTTGTGAAGGTGGTTCCGACTCAATTGCAACTAAATGAACTCAAGTAAATACTTCCTAACACCCAATCCTTGAGTGTACTAGGCTTAGAACTCTTAAACAGACCCTTAACAAAGCTAAAAGTCAACAGAAACAAGTCTGACTTTTGATTGAATTGAATAGATTTACAAGATAGAAATTTCGGGTTGTCACAGAAACTCCATCTGTTGACTGTTCATCATCTTCTCCAACAGTTTCCATTTTTAACTCCTCTGAAACTCCATTCGTTGCTGAACAAACCGCTTCATCTGTTATGCTGAACATCAACCCCAACCAAAACCTCATCCTGGATCTCGATTCATCCAAGTACACTGAATATCTCAAGCTTATGATCAAGTGCCTCCATTACTCTCCATTGGTTCAGGCCCTAACGATGGCTGAGAATGTCCCATTGGTCCATCTATCTAATGCATTTTCCACTGCAAGCTACCAAAAGAGTGAGGCTGTGATAACGTTTGAGGTTGATTCCCAAAAAACCTCCATATCCAAGGCCCAATATAGCAGGATGCTAGGGTTTTCTTCAACAGAGGGTTTGGTCAATCCAGAATCAATTTCTTCATTTGTGATTTTGGAGATGCTCTACCAAATGGGGTATTTGGAAAACCTCTCTCTCTTATCGAAGTTCAAGAAGCCCAACCTTCCTCCTATGTGGAATGGGCTTTTCACTCTACTGTTTAAGAGCTTCTCAGAGTGAGTTACAGGTTCAGACAGTGCTAGCAAGCTTTTCTGCACAATAATATATGGTCTGTATTCGGGGATTAACCTTGATTATGGTTCAATCCTCTAGGCTTAACTGATTCAAAGCACACTTTCGACTACAGGGCACTCAAAAATTTCTTACGCTCGCTTCTGGTCAATCACCGTCAAACGTGCACTTGTTCGTCTTCAGCTTCATGTACCAGATGACTCTGTCATTGCTGCGATTCCCATCTTTCACACTTCCAACTTTATTGTGTCCGATCCCACCAAATTCAACTTTGTTGGATCTATTCCGGAGGCCATGCTACTCAACGTTCCGACAAATAATGTGTTAATCAATGAGTATCGGAAGAAGCCTGCCTCAGGTCCTCGTCCTATTCCTGAAGATTTACGAAGGGCACTTGCAGAGGGAAACAAGCCCAAAAAAGGAAGGAAGCGAAAAGGAAGAGTTGGACCTTCCGAGCCAGCTCAAACTCCGAAAAAGAAGATTACGAAGGCTGCTCACAAACCAAGATCTCCTTCTCCTATCGCCCAAAACGATTCGGATTCTCACACTGTTTTGGAGATTCGGAGGACTGAACAAGTTCAGAAGGAAATCGAAGATACTGCAGCGACTTCGCAACCCATGGTCTCGGAGCCCATTCCTACTTTGTCCACTGCGAAGGTATCATCTCCAATTTCTACTTCAGTTCCTTTAACAGATGAAACATTTCATATTCCTTCTCCTCCACCTTCTCCTCCTACTACTACCTCTACACCCATCACCATAGCTCATTGTCCAAATGTATCTATTGGAGTTTCGCATCCATAGATATCGATTGCCCAAACAACTCATCTCTACATCGATTCTACCACAACCACTACTACGAGTTCACCTTAGGTGACTGTCAATGTATCTAATACGGGGGCATGTGATTTTGGTGTTACAGTCGGTCCAATTTCACCCTAGTTTCGTCCTTAAGGGATGATGATCTTGATATGATTTTTGGTGATGATCGAGATGATTTTCAAGATTTCCACTTCAGTCCATTCACTGTTCATCATTCGAGTGATGATGACGAGACCCCTATGATGAAAGGGCAGTTCAAGGCCCTCAATGAAAAACTGGATACTCTGCTCGACTCGTCCAACAATGAATATTCTTTTAAATCTCACAAAGCCCTGATTGAGACTTTAACAAAAAGAGCATGCCAAGAATCTTGCTAACTCAACCAAAGCTGTTGAAAATTTTGAGAAGACAGTTCGTGAAACGACCGAGAAAGTCGAAAAACTACTTTATGATGTACTGCAGTTTATGGAAGAATTCTGAAAATCTTCGGACCAAAATACTGCATCTGTTAATAAAGTTATCACCAATCTCGACACCACTCTTCAAACGGAGAAAGAAGAATTATCTAAAGTTCGTTCAGAACTCAGGGTGGATAATGCTGAGATGAGTGCATCTATCGTTTCAAAGATTGAGAAGCTACAGGAGGATCTGGCCACAGAAAATAAAATCATGGACAAGTTGGCGGTCAAAACTGAGAAAATGAAAGTCCTTTCTGTGAAGCTGTCTCATGCCAACAAACAGATCGACGATCTTAACTCCGAGAAGGCCATTCTCAAAAGCTATGTCGCAGATGTCAACCTTTACTTGCAGAATCTTGTAGAGACTCGTGACTCGTTGCTTACGGTCTCGGTTTGACAACATCTTGCAGAAAAACTCAAACCAGTATTCTCCATGCTTAATCGTATAGAAGGTGTTTCAGAATCTGATGCTCTTCCGAAACAAGGGGGAGGTTGAGAAGACATCTGGCGAAGAGACCAAGAAGTACAAACACAAACCACAGCCGCAAACAAAAGATCAGAAGGGTAATGAAGCTTCTGGATCTAAAGGCAGAGGAAAAATGGTTGATGAAGATGATGAAAAATAAGAAGATCTATCAGAATGGGAAAATCTCAAAAGAAAGAAATGTGATAAAGAGCTTGATGAGATTGAGCGTGTTAGCAGAGAAGTTAAAGCTCGTGAAAAGGAGGCTCGTGATGCACATGTCACACTTCAAACTCAGAAGTCCCTTTTCCCTCCTTGGTCCATGGAACGGATTCTAAACGAGGATATTGACAATCTAAATGTTTACTCGTTGGAGCCAGTTGTCTCATTTGACTTGGATAACTCTTCAGAATATCAGCTTGATTTTCCGATTACTCCGAAGGCTTTTCTGTTCCGATGTCTTGAGAAGATTGAGAAAGCTCCTGATTCGGATAACTATGTCAATCACATGCTTTTCTCCTTTTATCTTAAGCATGGAAAGCCCCAATATCAGACATGGTGTTTGAAGAAGATAGCTGCAGTGAAAGTTTTTGGGCCGGTTGAAACAGAAAACTTCATCAACGTTCGATTCAAAGCTATCCGAGGAGCAGAGAGTTCGGTTTTTGAATTCACTCTCGCTGACTTGACGTGCCTAAATCAATACGATTGGATTTCTTTGTTCATTCTATTGTCAAAAGATGAACAGAAGTTCAAACCAATAGTGGCACACCTGAAAAGAATGTTAGTCTCCTACATTCAAGATATTGGCAAAATGGATGTGGAGATCGCTACCGTGCTAAGGACGAAACCAACTGTGCAACCTAAAGAAGCTCCGAATGATATCAACAAGATGAGGTTGGGAAAAATCCAAAAGGATAACTGGAGCATGGCGTTTCTGTTGGGTTTTATGTACTCTAACATCCTTATGGTGCACATACAACCCTAATGCTTTGGATCTAAGTTTTCTCTAGTTATACATGCAATATTATTTTCCAAAGCATGAAGCCTAACTAGCATACAAAATTTGATACATGAATCATAAAAACTAGTTAGAAGATTACTTCTTTGTTGTAGCTTGTAGAACTTGGCCTTTCAAGAGCTTAGCACCTCAAATGTGATGCCTCAAACAAGTCACAAACACCAAGAGAAATTGGAGGATAATAAGAGAGAGGCTAGGAGCACCAAAAACAGCTAGGTTTACACCTTGGAGTACTAGTGGCCCATTTTGCAAGCTTAGGGGTTCAATTTATAGTTTGGAATTCCTAGGGATTCAACTTGTAAACCCTAACTCACTTGGGCTTTTAATCCAATAACTCATTAGCCTTTTGGACTAACTCTTCATGGACTCTCACAAAGATTTAGTCCTATCCTAATCAACATGGATCATTAGCTGAAACTATAAATATCACTGATTTACCTAATTAGTCCCTGCAAATTTAATTAGTATCTTTTGATCACTAAATTAGTTCCAAATTAATTATTAACCAATACTAATTAAATAACATGATTTCTCAATTAATATATTATTCTTATAATATATTAATAAATCACAAATAACCTCTTTCTCAAATATCCATCCTGTCAATTTGCTTTGGTGAAGGCAACCCGAAATGGACCATGCTACTCTCGGGTCAAGTACATACCAGTTATAGTTATGGGCTTAGAGACCTAATCCAACAGTCTCCCGCTTGGATAACTCTAATAACTATAACTGCAAGTACGACTTGAAAAACCGACCAACAATCATAGCTCTCAAAAAGTCATTGTTGAACTCTAAACGAATCAATGACACGTCCATTAGATAAGGGATCATATATTCCTCCATTCTAGATATCGTATAGACATGAGACATGGATTATAATCATTCTCTCTGTCCATGTGTTGTTTCCCGATTTCTGATTTATGACGACCGACTAGTTGAACAAATCAAATCAGTCCAGGCTTGGCCAAGCGCTTAGGGTGTCATTTCTAAATCATCGAGGGGCCCACATATATCGCTTGTATCCCTCTTAGGGTAGAAGGAACGGATAAACTTCGACTAATATGCTTGCTCTATTTACTCATAAAATCGCACACAATAATGTGTTTTATAACACCAAGTTACTGGCGCGTTTACACATCATCAATGTGCAATCGACTTATAAACTTCAACTATATGTCTCTGTTTCAAGAATATAAGATATTATCGTCTCACAATCACTTGTGATAAAATCCATGAAGTGATTCATGTGAGCGTGGGTTTATTCCAATACTCAAATCTTATTACAGGAGTAGTCATGAACATTGCAGCAAACTTGTGCTATGTCTATACACCTTAGACAATCTACAGTCGGATTCATGACAGCCTTACCTCATTACTTACTTCCAAAGTATGATCGACTGTGGATGTTTGAATAATCTTATTATTCGGGAAGTCAAAACATGCAAAGTGAAACACAAGAATAATCGAATTCAATATGGTCTCAAAACTGTTGAATATAAATAAAACACCTTTTATTTAATCACCATATTGATAACACATTATTCATTGTATAATGTTTCGATTAATCAACTTAATACTTGAATTAAAACAATAGTTATACCATGCTCCAAGCATGCACACTATGTTTATATATGGTCCTTACTTTGTGAAATAGATCAATTGAAAACATTTAAATGATGCTCATTTCACAATTCCAAATCCTTATTACTTAGTGTAAGAATACCTAATTCTTGCCACTATAAGAATGTGTTAGATTCTAAACTATCATGCAATGTATCTTTTGTAATGTCGAGATACCAAAGTCACAGAGACTTTACCAACGATATTAAAAAACTTTCCACTGGAGATTGATAACAAACAATTCCAAGGAAGCGAAATCTCAAATTAAAAGTACATTCCTTTGAACATCCTTCTTGCATAAAGGTTTCTAACCTACACATAGATTCTTAATATCCAACTCCCATTATGAAAACATTTCCATATTTGCCATATGACAATGCATTATTAATAAAATTCTGTCTATTCATAATAATGTCAATATGGTCCATCCATTATTATACTTCCAACTGTCCTTAAGCAACCAATCCTTAGCGAACCTTAGATCGTCCTTGACAGTTGTTTAATAACTTTAGTCATATCCGGTTCTAGTCCTTTTTCCCTCTTAATGCCCTAGGCATTTGGAAAATTAGAACACGTGAATATTATAGCATATGCAATCGATCCTATATCCGAAGCATATGGGACACGATTCATAATGTCTTACATAAAGACATGATACTTGACCAGTCTTTTGCTATAATATTTCCATATATAGAATTTCCAATGTTGAAATATTTCAAACATGGTATTCATATATATCCATGACTAAGTTTGATTAATACTTCAATCTAAACTTTTAGATTCGAAATAAAGTGTAAGTAACCTCTCCCTTACTACGGCGAAACAACTTTTCAACCTTTGCAACTTTGCAAATTAGAACTTTGTTTCCTATAAATAGTATTGCTAACTCGCAACACTTACCATAATAATTATGCTCCCACTAGCATAACAATTATTTTGTTACTAGCATAACATTTATGCTCCAACTAGATTTGACATGTATCCAGAAATCAGTTGGACTTTTAGAAATCAATACTTATTGACTTTCATACCAAAGTTCAGATTTCTGATACGAAATGCTTCGATAAGCCTTTATCTAAGCTCATACACCTTTTATTAGAAAGCTCATATGTATGTCTAAACTATTTTAGAACTTACAACAATAAGTCCCGAATGTTCAAACTATTTTCCATTTCTCACAATTCGATCTCTGAAGAGGGATGTCATAATCATAATTAAATTTGAGAACGCAATTAACACAACTGCTATCTCCTCCAAATGTACTTAGTGAAAGTGTTTCCTCACAATCATTTTCATGAAATGGAGCCTTTGTCACTTAGATTTTATGGTGTATGTGTTCCTATCCATGTGAATTTGTCATTATCATAAGACAAGATCTATGACAAATTTAAACTCATGTGGACTGAACCTGTTCAATCTTAATTTCTTGCCACTTGACAGCACAAGGGTCTACCATGTCTTCCAAGTTGTTGAGCAGATCACCCTTACTGATCAATGAAATTTCACTGATCAAAGTGCCTTATGCAAACAATTGAGAACTCACAGAACTCACATGCATAGTCAACTTTAACTGGAATGAGCACAAAAACAAGAATATGTCAACACGATAGGTTACAAGCCTCAAGTCGTGTGCTAGTGATAAACGATAGGTTTATTCTTGATTAGTTATTGAAGATTTTCAAGGTCTTTAAGACTCCCGCCGCCTCTTGACATATAAGATTCTCTTGTCAAGACACATTCCTTGACGAACAAATATTCAAGAGTTAGTACGGGTTCTTATCAAGAATGACACTTCATATAATTGGTCTTAGTTGGTCTTTGTCTTGTCTAAAACATCACAACTACCAATTTCAAATGTGTTATAAACCTACTTAAGAAATGTCACTCAAGGAACAATCTTGGAGTATGACTCTAAGACTTGATTTTGGAACGAAGTATGACTCATCTTAATTGATTTAACCATTTCAACAATTCCCGATTCCTCTTCTTAGCCATACAAGTGCACTAAGGTGTCCTTAGAGGATCAATTGTGATATGGTTTTCATAATCATTAAGATGATCATAAAACACGATACTAAAGTACTCTCGTTTCCTTTCAGATTGGAGAAACTTTTTATCTTTCTGCTTAATTTGATTCTTCTTATTTGTTCTGTTATACCTTGAAACTTTTTCAATGTTTCAGAATTACACTTAAACTTGTAAGCATAACCATATTTACTAAACTTTTAGTAAATCATGACGGATAGTCTTATCGTTCTTTGTGGTGGACCCGACCAGTGCACAATAATTTGTACTAGATCCCCTAGTCATTCACTTGAATCACATTTATATGTGAACAAGGAATTAGTCTTAATTTCCCAAAGATGAAGGTTCTCATTCATCATACAATACAAGTTGCATGATTCCAAGTTTCTGTCCAATTGAAACTTGGTGATAAGAATATTTCCTTATTTGGTAAATATAGACACTACCACAAACAAAAGAATCAAAATTTTCTTTATTTATAAAATTGCGGAAATCTTGTCCTTACAATGCAAGTACAAATGAAAACTATGTTTCTAAATATTCTTAAGCAATCTATCATAACTCCTATACAACATCTAAAAAATCTGATCATCGAACCATGCGATCGAAATCGATCTCTTCACGATCAGACTCAGCTTACTCTTCCTTTAAGCTTCCTTTATCTTCTTCGATCCTACAAAACATCAAAATGCAATCTTATCACATCATGTTGTTAGGAATCTATAAGTAGGAACTTAATAGAGTTAGATAGTGAAATTACCTGAAGTAGAACCATACATTTTAACTTTACCATCCTTATGGTCCTTCAGGTAGATATGGGAGCTTCGCATCCAATGCCCCTTCTCTTGGCAATAGAAACAAATAGACTCTCTCAGAATGGTACACGTGACAATCACTGACTTAGCCTTTCTCTTTACTATTTGGTCAAACGGTTTGACCTTGGCCAATCCCTTTCCATTGGGAAGAGAAAACTTTTCTGGACTTCCAATGTCGTCATTATCAATGTCCATGGAAGTTTGGGAAGTAGATCTTCCAATCAAGTTTGCTTTACCAGTATGCCAAATCATTGCTGATTTAGCAGCAATAAGCAAATAGGTAAGATCGATAAGGGTCACATCGTGATATGTCATATAGTAGTCTTTAACAAACTGACCATACGACTCGGGAAGTGATTGATGAACCAAATCAACAGCTAACTTCCTCGGGAAAGCGACACCTAACATTCCCAACCTGTCAATATGCAACTTCATCTCTAATACATGAGCACATACAAATTTTTCATCTTTGTGTTTACTGGCCAATAGGGCTTGAGTGACCTTGAACTTTTCAAGTCGACGAACATGTGGGTCAGGGAGAATAATTGGAGGAGGTGGAGGAGATGAAGTATGATTTCCAGTTCCATCAATGCAAGACAAAGAGATTGATCTTTCGCCTTGATCGCCATGTGGAATATCATCTTCATGAGGAAAGTTTTTTCCAAAAGATTCGGGAAGATCATAGTTGTCAATACTAGACATCTACAAGGGAGAAATTCAAATTAGTTGATTTAAGTCCTTAATATAACACCCAAATGAAATATTAAGGCTAGGATCCAACACAATATTCTACAATTCGGAAGAGGGATGCCGTAATCCAATTGTAAAATATTTGAAGGTAGGTAAATGACAATTTACCAATTTCCACCATGAAAAACAAAAATGAACATTAGGTTTTAAATGAATTGAAATGCCTAGATTCTTTGAGATTCATTGAACTTTTCAATGGCATGTTTAATCTCGATTATGCCCTTCAAGTTTGTGACTGGGATACCGAGGATCACAAACAAGGTGTGAATAACCATGCAAATTAGCTTGGTACTCTTGATGTTATTAATCACCTAATCAATGTGTCGGTTAACCAAACACGCTCCATTGATCAATGATAATTTATGAGAAACCCATTGCCATCCTTCATTAGTCCACATTAGTGTGCCGGTTAACCACACACGCTCCACTAACTGACCAATAAGGTGCAATGTGCAATTTCATGGGTTAGCATCAAATTCACATTTTTCTAAAGTAACTAAGATTGGGAATTTATAAAGTTTTTAGTTACTTTGTATTTCACTATACTTTTAATGAGGATTGAAGTGTCCTAACAAATCCGTTCGGCTAACGACCCTCCACTGGTCAAGGGTGCGGTGGGTAAGACTGGATACCCAATGGCGGTCATTCTACATGCCGCTTCCTTAAACACCCCTTATAGACCAACTTCGTGAATGAGGCCTACTAACGGTAAGACTAACTTTAAACTTATACATATATCATATATTAGACTTTTAATTTTATATATAGTATAAGGGTGTATTTTACACTTTTAAAATACTAGGTGGTTTAATCTATTAATAAATTAAACTTTTAATTTAATTAACTTTAAACCATATGATTATGGATTTATTAACTTTCTCTTTTAATTAAACATTTAATCAATTTAATAAAGTCCATAAGAATGTAATTTGAACTATTCAAAGGAAACATCAAGGCTCTAAATACAAAATTCAAAATTAAAACTATTTAATTAATTTTTTAAGTTATGAACCCAAGAGTTGCACCTTTTGAAACCTTTCAATTACTAGAGTTAATGTTTAATAAAAGAGACATTTTAAGTTCCAAAACTTGAGGGCAAGTTTTGTAACTCTTAAAAAACTTTTGGATTCCAAACTTGATGACAAGTTTTGTAACTCCTAAAAAAAACTTTTGAGTTCCAAAACTTGATGGCAAGTTTTGTAACCTATCAAAACCATTTAGATCAAATTTTAACCAATAAAATAACCATATTATCTTTTACCAATTTGACCCAATTACAATTCATGTAGCAAGATAAATCAAATAATACAAATAATTAGTTTATCATATAATCTAGTAATTATTTTATAATTTGAAAATTTATCTTTTAATTGGATTAGGATGATCATTACCTTATAAGAAAAACGAATTTTAACAGTCCAAAACAATTTGTGGTAATGATCCTAATCCAAAAATGGCCAAAAACTTGAAAATCTGCACACAGATGGTCCACCACATCGTGGTAACTTTGACCACGTTGTGGTCATCTGTCAGATTCCAAAAAACAATTTTCTTTTGCTTTGAACAATCAACTAATGCATCTATATAACAGAAAACACCCATGGCTCGGATACCACTGTTGGGTTTTATGTACTCTAACATCCCTATTGTGCACATACAACCCTAATGCTTTGGATCTAAGTTTTCTCTAGTTATACATGCAATATTATTTTCCAAAGCATGAAGCCTAACTAGCATACAAAAGTTGATACATGAATCATAAAAACTAGTTAGAAGATTACTTCTTTGTTGTAGCTTGTAGAACTTGGCTTTTCAAGAGCTTAGCACCTCAAATGTGATGTCTCAAACAAGTCACAAACACCAAGAGAAATTGGAGGATAATAAGAGAGAGGCTAGGAGCACCAAAAACAGCTAGGTTTACACCTTGGAGTACTAGTGGCCCATTTTGCAAGCTTAGGGGTTCAATTTATAGTTTGGAATTCCTAGGGATTCAACTTGTAAACCCTAACTCACTTGGGCTTTTAATCCAATAACTCATTAGCCTTTTGCACTAACTTTTCATGGACTCTCACAAAGATTTAGTCCAATCCTAATCAACAAGGATCATTAGCCCAAACTATAAATATCACTGATTTACCTAATCAGTCCCTGCAAATTTAATTAGTATCTTTTGATCACTAAATTAGTTCCAAATTAATTCTTGACCAATACTAATTAAATAACATGATTTCTCAATTAATATATTATTCTTATAATATATTAATAAATCACAAATAACCTCTTTCTTAAATATCCATCCTGTCAATTTGCTTTGGTGAAGGCAACCCGAAATGGACCACGCTACTCTCGGGTCAATTACATACCAGTTATAGTTATGGGCTTAGACACCTAATCCAACAGTTTCAACAACGAGAAGGCGAGAAAGTTCAGAAGTGCTTGTTTTCCTTATCAAACAATCATCTTTATGCCACATCCTGTCTGAACTACGTTTTGGGGATAACAGAACAATGCAAAGCGAATGATGCTGCAGCTAAGAAGTGGTTCGCAAATATGATCAAATGGTATATCGTGGTTCGCAACACTTTGCTTGGATTAATGTCGAAGCTATTCAAAGTTCAGAAACATCAGCCGCACTGAAGAATCTACCTTCTTTAATTGACACAAAGGGGGAGATTGTGTTGGATTAGGTGTCTAAGCCCATAACTATAATTGGTATGTACTTGACTCGAGAGTAGCATGGTCTATTTTGGGTTGCATATCACCAGGACAATTTGATAGGATGGATACTTGAGTACGAGGTTACTTATGATTTATTAATATATTATAAGTTCTAATATATTAATATGAAATCATATTATTTAATTAGTATTGATCAAGACTTAATTTGGAATTAATTATGTGATCAAAAGAGACTAATTAAATATATGGGGATTGATTTGGTAGATCAATGATTCTTATAGTGCGGGCCAATTGTTATTTAGGATGGACTAAACCAATATGGTAGTCCATGGATAGTCCATGGAGGTTTAACCCATGGAGCCTAAGTAATATGAAAGGTCATGGGCATTAGGGTTTACATGGATGTAACCCTAGACTTTTCCACGCTATAAAAGGACTCCCTTAGCACCCAAAATCATACACTAGAGTTCTTGGAGTTCATTAGAGCCTATTTTGGAGCTACCAACATCTCTCTCAAGTTCTACTTTGTCCTAGGTGTGTTGTGAACCGTTTGAGGCATCACACTTGGGGCACTAAGTTCTTAAGGCCAAACACAACAAGTTCTACAAGCCACAACCAAGAGGTAACTCCATAACTCAATTTTATCCTGGATAATTAGGAACTGCGTATCGCCTAGCAGCTAAAGTACTTGGTGAATTAATAAAACCAGTGTTGTTTATATCATTTTGTATGATAGTTGTAGGCTTCATGCTTTGGAAACAATATTGCATGTATAATTAGAGAAAACATAGATCCAAAGCCTTTAGGGTTGTATGTGCACCATAGGATGTTGTAGTATACTAAAACCCATCAGTGGTATCAGAGCCATGAGTTGTTTTCTGTTATATTGATGCAAATGTTTGATTTTCAAAGTTGAAAAAAAAAAGAAAAAAAACATGAAGTTTGTCAAATTTTAAGATAATTACTTGATTTTATGAAAAACTAATTAATTATAAAATTCGAGTCATTTTACTATAAGAGTTGAATTAGGTCAATTTATTAAAGGATAGAATGATATGACTATTTTATTTGTTTTAAAAGTTTGATCTAAATGGTTTTAAGGAGTTACAAATTTTGTCAAAAAATTTTGGAACTGAAAAGTTTTTTTAAAAGTTATGATCTTAAGAATTTTGAAACTTCCATAAGTTATGGATGTGAAAAGTATCTTTTATGGAATTCTAAAAGTTTTCAAGAGTTACAAAACCTGCCCTCAAGTTTTGGAATTTGAAAAGTTTTTTTTATGAGACATTGAATTCTAAAACTAAAGTTATTTGAAAAGTTTTCAAAAGTGTAACTCATGGGTTCATAACTCAATAATAAATTAAATAGTTTTAATTTTGTTTTAGCATCTTGATGTTTTGAATAATTCATATTACATCTTTATGGACTTTATTAATAGTTAATTAAAATGTTTAATTAAAAGAGAATTAATAATTCCATAATGACATGGCTTAAGTTTAATTAAATTAAGAGTATACTTTAATTAATAGATTAAACCACTTAGTATTTTAAAAGTTTAAAATACACCCTTATACTATTATACTATTATAAGTTTAATATATTATATGTTAAAAGTCGGTCTTACCGTTAGTAGGCCTCATTCAAGAAGCCGATCTATAAGAGAGGTATAAGGTTACTGCCTATAAAATGGCGGTTTAATGGGTGTCCACTCTCACCCACCGTTTCCTTGACTGGTGGAGGGTCGTTAGCCGAAGGGGTAGGTTAGGACATTAATTCTCATTAAAATTATAATGAAAATACCAAGTAACTAAACACTTGTAAATTCTCAATCTTAGTTACTTAGGAAAAATGTGAATTTGGTGCTAACCTATGAAATTGCACTTTTCACCTTGTTAAGTCATTAGTGGAGCGCGTGTGGTTAACGGTACACTAATCTGGGACTGAAAGTGTATGGAAAAGGGTAGCTTGATGTTAATCATAGATCAATGGATCGTGTGTGGTTAACCGACACATTGATTAGGTGGTTGTAACATTAAGTGTACCAAACTAATTTGCATGGTTATTCACACCTTGTTTGTGATCCTCGACATCCCAGTCACAAACTTGAAGGGCACAATTGAGATTTAAACATGCCATTGAAAAAATTCAATGAATCTTAAAGGATCTAGGAATTTCAATCCATTTAAAACTTAATAATCAATTTCGTTTTTCATGGTGGAAATTTGTAAATCGTCATTTACCTACCTTCAAATATTTTGCAATTGGATTACGACATCCCTCTTCTGAATTGTAAAATATTGTGTTGGGTCCTAGCCTTAATATTTCATTTGGGTGTTATATTAAGGACTTAAATCAACTAACTTGAATTTCTCCCATTATAGATGTCTAGTTCAGACAACTATGGTCTTCCCAAATCTTTTGGAATAAGCTTTCCTCTTGAAGATGATGTTCCACGGTTGGATCGTGGAAGTGGAAATCATACTTCACTTCCTCCATCTTCTTCAATTATTCTCCCTAACCCACATGTTCAAAGACTTGAAAAGTTCAAGGTCATTCAAGCCCTATTGGCAAGCAAACACAAAGATGGAAATTATGTATGTGCTTACGTCTTGGAGATGAAGTTACATATTGACAGGTTGGGAGAGTTGGGTGTCGAAGTCTCGAGGAAGATGGCTGTTGACTGGGTTCTTCAGTCACTTCCTGAGTCATATAGCGGGTTCATTAAGGATTACTACATGACAGACCACGACATGACCCTTATCGATCTTACCTATTTGCTTGTTGATGTTGAATCAACAATGATTTGGCGCACTGGTAAAGCAAACTTGATTGGAAGATCTACTCCCCAAACTTCCATGGACATTGACAATGGAAACATTGGAAGTCCAGAAAAGCTTTCTCTTCCCAATGGAAAGGGAGCGGCCATGGTCAAGTCATTTGACCAAATGGTAAAGAGAACGGCTAAGTCTGAGATAGTCTCGTGTACCATTACCAAAGAGTCCATTTGTTTCTATTGCCAAGAGAAGGGGCATCGGTTGCGAAGCTGCCATATTTACCTGAAAGATTGCAAGGATGGTAAAATCAAAAAGTTTGACTCTGCTTCAAGTAAGTCTACTGTCTGAATCTACTAAGTTCCTAATTGTTGATTCTTAATACATGATGTGACAAGGTTGCATTTTGATGTTTTGTAGGATCATGCAAAAGGAAGGAAGCTTAAAGGAAGAGTATGCTGAATCTGGTCACGAAGATGGATTTCAATCGCATGGTTCGATGATCGGATTTTTGAGATTCCGCTTAAGAGTTATGACAGATTGCTTAGAAATTTGTAATAACATAGTTTTCATTTGTAATTGCATTGTATGGAAAAGTTTTTCCGCATTTTATAAATAAATTAAATTTTGATTTTATTTTATTATATCTCCTTGCAATGGCATTTGTGAAAATTGATGCTTGTATGTTTCTATTTTTAGCAATATGAATTTGATTCTTTCGTTTGTGGTAGTGTCGAGAATTTGCCAAATAAGGAAAGATTCTCATCACCCAAGTTTTAGTTGGATAGAAACTTGGAATCATGCAACTTGTATTGTGTGATGAATGAGAACTTTCATCTTTGCGAAATTAAGACTAATTCCTTGTTCATATGTATATGTGATTCAAGTGAAGGACTAGGGGATCGGGTACACTAGGTGTGCGTTGGTCAGGTCCACCATAGATAATGATAATACTATTCATTATGATTTACTAAAGTTTAGTAATATGGTTATGCTTACGAGTTTAAGTATAATTCTGAACATTGGAAAAGTTTCAATGACAAGAATCAAATTAGGCAGAAAAATAAAAGTTTCTCCAATCTGAAAAGATGGGAGAGTACTTTAGTATCGTGTTTTATGATCATCTTAATGATTATGGAAAACCATATCACAATTGATCCTCTAAGGACACCTTAGTGCACTTGTATGTCTAAGAAGAGGAATCGTGAATTGTTGAAATGGTTAAATCAAAAGGTGAATCATACTTCGTTCCAAGAACAAGTCTTAGGTGGTGTTTGTTTTTTGTCTACAGATCTGCGTGGTCTCTTCTGTCTGCGCCGCGCAGACCACGCGCAGACATTAGCATTGGCAGACTGTTTGTTTTTTTGAAGACTGCAGACCTAAAAATGTCTGCGCGCCCTCTTCTTGGCGCAGATGTGGACCATAGTCTTCTAACATATTCAGACATCTTCTAGCTTTAAAAAAAACACATATATCTTCATTTTTTTTAAGTTTTTTTTTTATTTATATTTTTTCCAACTTTATTAATGATAAATAATTTGAAAAAAAAATTACAAAACTTAAAAAAAAAAAAAAAACGTTCGACGATACAAACATGATATTTTTGACAAATTTATAAATAAAGTTTTATTACAATAATAGTCGTTGAAGTTGTTTATATAAATATGAAAAAAAAAATCATAATATATTCTTATATTTTTTTGTCAAATTTTGTAAAACATTATTTAATATAGTATCGTCAATTTCCCGAGAAAATATTTATGGTACGTTTTTAATGGATTTAATTGAAAAAATCGAAGTTTATTTCCATCCATTTATGTATCAAATTCTTTGATCCCTAATTATAATGTTTAGTTATAACTTTGCAACCAAAGTTGTTGGTTTTTATCAAATATATACGTTAATTCATACCATTTTTATTTTTATTTTTATACAATAATAGATAAAAGTTGATCTAGATTTGTTAATTATTTATAACAAAGTCATAAAAATATTAAAAAATCACTTTGAAGTTTAAAAAATTAAGTTAATTTAGATTTCAGTTTATTATAGTAGCCCGCAGATGTTAAAAAAACAAACAGTCTTCTTTTTTCAGACTGCAGACGTTTGGTCCACCTCTTCTACTGCAGAGGTCTACAGATGTGGTCCGCAGACTGCAGACATTTTGTATCAGAAAAAACAAACATCACCTTAGAGTCATACACCAAGATTGTAACTTGAGTGACATAATCTTAAGAAAGGTTTATAACACCGGTCAAATGTAGAGTAAAATGGTTCTTACTCTTGTACATTTGAAATTGGTAAGTTGTGATGTCTTGGTAAGGACAAAGACCAACTAAGACCAATTGTGTGAAGTGTTTATCTTGATAAGAATCCGCACTAACTCTTGAATATTTGTTTGTCAAGGAATGGTTCATGACAAGAGAATCTTAAATGTCAAGAGGTCAGTGAGAGTCTTAAAGATCTTGACAAGTTTCAAGAACTAATCAAGAATAAACCTATTGTTAATCACTAGCACACGAATTGAGGTTGTAACCTATCGTGATAACATATTCTTATTTATGTGCTCATTCCAGTTAAAAGTTGAGTATGCATGTGAGTTCTATGATTTCTCAGTTGTTTGCATAAAGCAAAGCACCTGGATCAATGAAAGTTTCATTGATCAGTATGGGTGAGCTGATTAACAACTTGGAAGACATGGTAGGCCCTTGTGCTACCAGGTGGCAAGAAATTAAGATTGAACAAGTTCAGTCCATATGGGTTTGGATTTGTCACTAACCATATCTTGTGATTATGGTTATGACAAATTCACATGGATAGGAATACATATACCATAAAATCTAAGTGTCATAAGGTTTCTCTCCAATTCATGAAAATGATTGTGAGGAAACGCTTTCACTAAGTAGATTTTAGGGAGATATCAATTGTGTTATTTGCATTCTCAAATTCATTTATGATTACGTCATCCCTCTTCATAGTTCGAATTGTGAGAAATGACAAAGGTCTAAACATTTGAGACTTATTGTTGTAAGTTCTAAAATTGTTTAGGCACACATGTGAGCTATCTAAGGAAAGGTGTATGAGTTTGAGAAGCCTAGATAAAGTCTTATCGAAGCATCTCATATCAGAAATCTGAACATTGGAAAGGAAGTCAATAAGTATTGATTTCTAGAAGTCCAGCTGATTTCTGAATACATGTCAAAGCTAGTGAGAGCATAAGTGTTATGCAAGTAAGATAATAATTATGATGCTAGTGAGAGCATAATTATTATGGAAAGTGTTGCAAGTTAGCAATTTTAATTATAGAAAAATAAAAGGTTTCAAATCGCAAAGTTGCAGGGTTTGAAAATTTGTATTGCTATAATTAAGAGAGAGGAAATTATACTTCATTTCAAAATCTAAAAGCTTAGATTGAGTTTTTAATCAAATTTAGTCAAATATATATGAATGTTATGTTGGAATGGTTCAACATACGGACATTCTATATATGGAAATGTTAATTGCGTTCTCAAAATTTGATTATGATTACGGCATCCCTCTTCATAATCAAAATTACGAGAACATGGCAAATAGAAATATTGTAGCAAAAGACTGGTCAAGTATCATGTCTTTATGAATCGTGTCCAATATGCTTCAGTATAGGATCGATTACATGTGCTATAAGATTCATCCGTTCTAAATTTTCCAAATGCCTAGGGCATTAAGAAGGAAAAAGGAATAGAACCGATTATGACTAAAGTGGTTAAACAACTGTTAAGAACAATCTAAGGTTCGCCAAAGATTGGTTGCTTATGGACAGTTGGAAGTATATTTTGAATTTTGGAAGGACGATATTGACATATTCTGAGAAGAGGTAACTCTTGTTGAGAAGTGATAGTCAAAATGGGAATATGGAAATGTTTCCATAAGAGGAAGTTATTCTTTACATCTGTGTAAGATTAGGAAACTTAATGCAAGAAGGATGTTCAAAGGAATGTACTTTGAATTTGAGACTTCGTCTGTTGCCAAGTCTCTGTGACTTTTGTGCATAGTCATTACAAGAGGATCATTGCATATAAGTTTAGAATCTAACAGATTAAAGTAAATGGCAAGAATTTGATATTCTTACATTTACGGTAAGGATTTGGAATTGTGAAATGAGCATCATTGAAATGTTGTCAATTGATCTATTTCACAAAGTAAGGATCATAGATAAACATAATGTGCATGCTTGGAGCATGGGACAATTATTGTTTTAATTCAAGTATTAAGTTGATTATATGAAAGATTATACAATGAATACTGAGTAATCAATATGACACTCAAAAGTTTTGGGGCCATATAGGATTAGTATTATTCTTGTGTTTCACTTTGCATGTTTTGACTTCCCGAATAACTAGGTTATTCAAACCATCCACAGTCGATCATACTTTGGAAGTAGGTATTGCGGAAAGACTTTCATGAATGGGTCTGTAGTTTGTCTAGGTGTTTTAGACATAGTTACAGTGTTCATGAGTACTCCTGGAATAAGATTTAAATATTGGATTCAACCCACACTCATCTGAATCACTTCATGGATTTTATCACGAGTGATTGTGAGACGATAATATCTTATATCTTGAAACGGAGACATGTGAGTTGTAGTTGCGAGTCAGTTGCACATTGACATATGTAAACGCACCAGTAACTTGGTGTATAAAACATATTGTTGTGTCTAATTTGATGAGTAAGTACAAGCAAGCATTTGGGTCGAAGTTTATCCATTCCTTTTACCCTTAGAAGGATTAAAGCGATATCTGTGGGCCCTTCGATGATTTAGTGATGACAACCCTAAGTGCTTGGCCAAGCCTGGACTGATTTGATTTGTTCAATTAGTCGGTCGTCATAAATCGGAAATTGAGAAACAACAGATGGACAGAGAGAATGATTATAGTCCATGTCTCATGTCCATATGATATCTAGAATGGAGGAATATATGATCCTTTATCTAATTAATGGACACGTCATTTGACTGGGTCAGAGTTCGACAACGGCTTTTAAGAGCTACGATTGCTAGTCGGGATTTTGGAGTTGTACTTGCAATAATAGTTATTAGACTTATCCAAGTGGGAGACTGTTGGATTAGGTGTCTAAGCCCATAACTATAATTGGTATGTACTTGACCCGAGAGTAGCATGGTCCATTTCGGGTTGCATATCACCAGGACAATTTGATAGGATGGATACTTGAGTAAGAGGTTACTTATGATTTATTAATATATTATAAGTTCTAATATATTAATATGAAATCATTTTATTTAATTAGTATTGATCAAGAATTAATTTGGAATTAATTATGTGATCAAAAGAGACTCATTAAATATATGAGGATTGATTTGGTAAATCAATGATTCTTATAGTGTGGGCCAATTGTTATTTAGGATGGGCTAAACCAATCTGGTAGTCCATGGATATTCCATGGAGGTTTAACCAATGGAGCCTAAGTAATATGAAAGGTCATGGGCATTATGGTTTACATGGATGTAACCCTAGACTTTGCCACACTATAAAAGGACTCCCTTAGCACCCAAAATCATACACTAGAGTTCTTGAAGTTCATTAGAGCCGATTTTAGAGCTAGCAACATCTCTCTCAAGTTATCCTTTGTCCTAGGTGTGTTGTGAACCGTTCGAGGCATCACACTTGGGGCACTAAGTTCTTAAGGCCAAACACAACAAGTTCTACAAGCCACAACCAAGAGGTAACTACATAACTCAATTTTATGTTGTTTATATCATTTTGTATGATAGTTGTAGGCTTAATGCTTTGGAAACAATATTACTTGTATAATTAGATAAAACATAGATCCAAAGCATTTAGGGTTGTATGTGCACCATAGGATGTTGTAGTATACTAAAACCCATCAGATTGTTGGGATAAATAATGTTGTGTCAATTGTTTTGTACTAGAATAGTCCATATTGTAACGGGTTAGGCCTGTCCACCCGGGTTTTAATGATATTAGGGTTAGACTATTTATAGTGCATGCATGCACCGTTTTAGGGTTAACAAGTTGTATCGCCCTACGTAGTCTTTAAAGAGAAGTTCTTGTTGAACTCTTCTAAGGTTATTGAATCTAATCATTCAGCACTATTTTGATCTTCATTGTTCTTATTGTTTTGTTGATTGCACTTGTTAGAATCTATCGATCTATTATTTATTGTTTCAACACTTACTTGTCACAGTCCATTTGCTCCAAAAAGCCTAATTTCCTAAATGGCATCCCAAGGCCCAATATGGCCCAACGTCCTAATTGGGCCCAAAAATTATCATGGGACCAATTCTAAGAAAGCACATAGCCAAACCATGGCCCAAAGTTAGATGTCTAATGGTCCAAAAAGGCCCAAACCCTAAAAGGCCCAAAATGTCCAACCTGGGGAGTATGCCCTGTGTACCAGAGACATACACCCCGCATACTCAGCCACGAAGCACAATGTACAAGATGTTGATGCAAGATTCCAACATTACACTAAGCGTACTCCCATGTACTTCCAATGTACTCGTCAGAGGCCGAAAATCAACATTAAGCTCTTAATGGGCTAAGTCAAGTTATCCAAACACAGATCTGATCCTTAGACAATGTCTTAAACAATAAAGTTGCCAACTTTACTCTCTTACATGCCTTAAAGGGACTCAACACTTAAAAAGAAGCTTAATAAGGGTCTTAATACTTGCATGGACCAAAATCTTTCACAAAATTTTGCATTTTTATGATCAAGGGGCCCTCACGGAGCTAAGATCTAACATTAATTGCTTCTATAGTAGATCAAAAGCTCAACTTTAACTCAAAAGACTTCAAAATGCATACAAGACTCCATAAAACGGATCTAGCACATATGATCATCAGGGTGAGAGCTTTTTACCTCAAAATGCTTCCAAATGAGAAAGTAATCTTGGATTTACAAGCTTAAGGTATACCTCCAAGTGTTCCTCTTCTTATTCTTCACCACAAAACACCAACAAACTCACTTTTAAGCTTAAATCTCACCAAATGCACTTAGGGTTTTGAATTTAGGGTTCAATGGGATGGAGGCTGAGGATAAGAGGGTTTGGTGTTGAGTTAAGGAGCTTAAATAGGCTCCAAGACCCTAAATTAGGATTTGCATGAAACTGGAGTATGCCTTGTGTATTCCCAGTACGCTCAACGTACTCCCAAAGGTGTTGCGATCCTTCCCCCTAGTACGCCCCACGTACTAGGCTTAACCTTAAACCCACCAACTTCTGAAGGCCATAACTTCTTCATTCTAAATCCTATTTCGACGATCCTTATATCCAAAAAAAGGTAATGATAGACTCTACACTTCTAAAAACTTGTCCTTGCCTTAAAACTTCACGAACTAAAATCCAAAATTCATAAAGGTCCGAACTTGCCAATTTGTGGTTATACCCTTGGCCTCCAAATCACAAACCGAACTCCCGAATCGTCTAACTTACATTACCCACACCCAAAGGGATCTAAATCTCTCTTTCCCAAAGTCCCTAAGCCTTATTATAATCGATCTTCGGGTCACGACCCCGAATTAGGAAACGATCCGGAACAGGGTGTTACATCGTATATATAATCGAAAATTGGAAATAAAACTATCGACTAATAATCGTCAAAACAATTTTTCTAGCATAGTTGTTCCGATAAAACTATGACCTAAACATCAGGAGTAAAAAATTCAAACATACAAAACAAATTTCCATTGAGTATATATGACAAAGCTAAGAGATACGCAATCTCCCAATTTTGATAGGTTTAAACAAAAACATCCAAATTAGAAACTACATTATAACGAAAAACAAAGATTCGGGCAACGATTTTAGGAGGAGATATGAAATGAATTCAGAATATTTCACATGAAAGCCTATCAAGTACACAAAATCATCGTAACATAAGAAAAAAGGGGAAGGAAGTAGCAAATGATCGATCTGGTTGATCATCGAAGAGGCACAAATTCATTGGCGGAAAATTGAAGCAGATCGTTTGATAAAATAGAAAAAGACAAAACAAGAAATCATATAGTAGGATTTCCGTTTATCAGTGGGTGAAGAACATGATGGCGGTAGGTGGACGACGTCTGATTCGGAGAAATGAGTAGGGAGGTGAAGGATTGTTTTGAAGAAGAAGAGGATCGATTGTATCATGATGCAGAAATAGTTAGTATTTTTATTTTCTTTATGCCATTTTGCTACCATGGTCGTAACACTCCTTCGAAAAAGCATACATTTACGCATATATACTCTACTTTACTAAAATATGGTTAAATAAAGGTTCATATAATTTGGAATTCATGTTTGCACAATAAAAAAAGATGTAAATAAGATATGGCAATGTTAGTGTGTAAGGTGGAAATAGTTTTTTTTTACAACATTTTAACAACCGTTTTATTAGTACACAATATTTTTTTAAGTCTCATCTATCATATTTAATCGTATCTAAAAATTGGTTATTCATTACTACCTCGCAAATCCGTTGTTCTCCACTGGTTACATACGATAAGGCCTAAAAATATATTAGTTGGTAGAGAGTATTCGAGACTTATAGAACATGTCATTATAGATTTGGATGTAGTTTGATACGACTATGATGATATTTTGTAAATATGAAAATATCTTATATAAATATTAAAATGCACTTCTATATATTAGAGGGTATAAATTATTTTTAAACAAAATATTTTTTTTTTGAATAAAATGATGATGTTGTTTTACTTTGTCAAAATTAATCTTTTATATTAAAACTATTTAGAAATTTATAAGGAAACAATACAATGTGTTCTTTATAACATGTTTTATTTAGTATTGATGATACATATTTATTCACCATTTGTAATTTATATTATCAATGTTCTATTCATGTATGTTTATTACATTACAATGATTAAATTACTTTTTCATTTTAAATAAAACAATGTTACTGTAACATCCTGTTTCGGATCGTCCGTGATTAGGGTTCATGGGCTGCAACCCGGGAATGAGGAAGCCTCGGGATTGCGACGAGTTGCTAGAAGCGTAGGGCATCTCGTCACATTTCCATGGATATGAGGTTCATTGGAAACAGGGTTATATCGATGAAGCTATGAAAGTTTGAAGTTTTGGCAGGATAAGTCCCTTATTTGAGAAAGGTGGCAGCTGAGTACGATGGGCGTACGTGTGTGTACGCTTAGCGTACTCATGTGCGTGACTCTTAAGCGGAGCCACCTAGTACGCTGGGCGTACTAGGCACAAAATTAAAACCCTAAATGGCCTCATTCCTAGCCACCATCCTCAGACAATAAACCCTCTCAAACCCTAACCTCGTTCTTGAGCTTGTGTGTGTCCATTTGAGAGCCCTTAAGTGATTTTGTGTGTTCTTGGAGTGAAGAAGGAGCTTTGGAGAAGAAGGAGTGAGAGTCCAGGCCTTGGACCTAAGCATATCTGAGTTGGAAGCTTCATCTAGAGGTATAAAGCTCCAAGCTTTCTCACTCTTTTGTTTTGTGCATCATAATAGAGTATTTTAGGGTTTTGTCCCAAAAGTTGGAGACTTTATGTGATATTTGAGCTCCAGAGACTATGATCAACCCCTTTGAGTGTATTTGGTGGTGTAATGTCATAAAAATCAAGTCTTGGACGTTGGAATCAAGCCATGCATGAGATATGAGCATTTTGAGATAAGAGAGTGAGAGTTTTGTGTGTTTGTGACCTTATAAGCCATGCAAAGGCTTAAAGTCACTGACTTTGTGGAGTAAGAGCTATTAGGGAGTCCAGATCTGTGATATGAGCCAAGGTCTTAACTGATTAAGACCAAATGAATAGAAAGAGTGAAACTGGGACGTACGCAGAGCGTAATTCCAGTACGCCCCGCGTACTGACCAAGTGTCCCCGATGGCCAATCTGGATTCGTGAGTACGTTGAGCGTGCCAAGGGAGGTACGCCCCGCGTAACCTCACTGTGGACTTTTGGGCTAAGTCTCATTTTGGGCCTTGAGTGTTGGGCCTGATGTTTGGGCTTGTTGCACTAGAGTTTTGGACCAGAGGAATATATATGTGCCTTGGGCCCTTGAGTTGGGCTTGCTACTTGGACTTGAGAGTTGGGCCTCGGGAGAGCCCATTTGTTATTGGGCCTTGGTGGGCCCAATGGGTTTTTGGTTATAGATGGGCTGGTTAGTGGGCTACCTTTAGACATAATGAGTGAGAGTTTGGACTTAGTTCCTAATTGGGTTAATTGTGGGTTTGGCTTAGAGATAGAGGCCGGTGCGCAGCAGCAACGTTTATAGGGGCTGTTCATCATCCGAGGTGAGTCTTCTCACTATACTTACCATGAGTGGTATCTATGAATGACCGGAGGGTCTTTTGTGCTTATTTGAGTTACATCATGTTATAAATTTTGTCT